>NC_092610.1:5082500-5682500 GCF_047663525.1 Anas platyrhynchos
AGTTCTAGCTGACCACCAGCAGGCTTGGCCATTTTCTTTACAGGCACATTTTCCCCTGCTGTGGGAATGGGGCAGTAAAATGCAACAGAAAAAGCAGTCACCTTTGCTGGAGAGGAATAATTGCACCTACCACAAACTACCCTGGTGGGGAAAACTGTTTTGTTGGAGTAAAAGCCTGCAGGAAAAGAATGCTTGCTATAAAGGTGTCCTCTGTAGTAAACATTTTAAGACAAGAACTATGGCCTTTCACCCATAATTAACAGCATTTTCAGAGTTTTTACGTAAGTCATTCATGGGCTACTACATAAATGTTTCCCTCTTTGCTTTTACTGCTTAATACCTTTTAAATTTCTCCTTTGTTTTCTGGATTTTGTATTTAGCAAAATTGTCTTTTTATCTCGGTCTGAAATCCACTTGCAGTACTCAGAATGAAACTTTACATCCTCGAGAGCAAAAAAAGAATATGGAGAGGGCAGAAATAATCTTTACAAATCACCAAATAAAGAGGTATCCAATTTGCTTGCCTTGCAACTTGGAAGTACAGGGGGTTGAAAGTGCCTTCTGTGCTGCAGAATGGCCAAAAATTAATCTTGACATTCAACTTTCCAATTCAGGTGGGCATTTCAGAGCCTCCAGCAGATATCTCCCTGTTGCGACGCATAGCAAATGGATCCCTAAGCGTCTCAAACGCCAATTTACCATTCGACCCAGTTTGAAAAGACAAATGTTTCAAATTGCACCACATTAAGGAGGTGATCTATATTTTGCCTTTTATTGAGACTAAAGGTCAGAAAAGGAACAAAATATTTTTCAGAAAAATACAAACTATTACTGACTCATGCAAAGCTACAGCTGCAATCAGGCTGCTCTACAGGAACTTGCAGTAGTTTAATAACCGAAGTTAAGCCTGAAGTTTTTCTTCTTTTCTTTCAAAAGAACTTGGTAAATCTGCTGTAAAATGGACTGCTTCTGATTAAATCTGCATGAATTGGGGTTGGTTTACATTGCCTGAGAGCTGACTTAAACAACCTTCAGATGTCCCAGCCAGGGCAGATGAATGCAGCCCTTTGTGCAAGTCTGTGCTTCCCATTTGAGGTGGTGATGGTGAGAAGCACACGGCTCCAAGGAATGCTGCAGCTCGGAGGGAGGCCAGCCCCATGAACTGCCTGCACCCGCTGCCACGAAGGCTGGGCAGGTAGCTGGCAGGGTGCAAAAGGAAACACACCATCTGCAGCACTGGTTTTAAGATAACAGGAGAAATAGGAGATTTCAGAGAAAAAAAAGTAGGCTGTGAGGAAGCAGGCTGGTCACAATTGTAGCATTCAAGGGAGCGGAGAGCGCCTGGAGATCAGAAAGGGCAGGTACGCAGAGAGTGCTGTGGGACCAGAGATGAAGTCAAAGCAGTTAGGGAAAGCAGTTAAGACAACCTCAAAGCAGGGAGTTCATTTTCCCTGACTGCCAGGGAAGAAGCAGGTGATTGTCCATATCCAGTGGTTTAGAACAGAAACAGCCTGGAGACGAGTGCGGCAGCCGATGGTGCTGTCCTTTGGGGCTGGGGATGCTCCCTCCTGGGGAGCCAGGGAGAGCTGGGCACCAGCACCTCAGGAGCAATGGTGCAGAAAAGAACCAGTTTCTAGTTCATGTTCTCAAGTTGTGCCTCGGATGTACCAAAAAAGCAGCTCCCACCAGGCACAGCTCAAAGCAGAAAGTGAGGGCGTGCACCAGCTGCAGAAGCTGGAGGTGAGCAGACTGCTCGCAGGCTCTATCCCTTCTGGCTTCAATCTCTCATCTCTAGAACCAGAAATGATCTATTTTAGCTTCCCTCGTAACAGCTTAAAACAGTTTTGATTTTAGGTATGGGTAGGCAGAAAGGAAAAAATCCAGTACCCCCAAATGATGCATTATTTCTAATTATCTTCATGCAAAGGAAGCAGCCACCAGTAGGGCAGCAGTCACACCTCAGTGAGCAACAGCTTTCTGACAGCTTAAGGAACTTCCCGCAATGAAGAGGCTAATGACCATACAATTGGAGGATTTGGGCACGAGGAGTACAACAAGTAAATTAAATCACCTAGATCAAACCACTTCCAGTGCTGCACAAAGCCCCAGCCAAGAAATAAACACTCACCAGTCTGCTCCTCACCAAGTTTTCACTCTGCCCAGGTTAAAAAAGAAGTTTTGTATCATTACGTATCCTCCATTAAAATCACCCCTTTTTCCCCTATACAGATGGGTTTTTGTCTGCTTAATGTATCCTGACAAATAAAAGAAGTAACATAAATAGGGAAGGACAAGAACAGTTCCATAAACATTTAATTATTTTCTCTCCGGTCATTATTCAGTCTTGGGAGATCTTCTGTAACCCTCTCAGTTTGCATTTTAACTGCCTTGTGAGTAACTCTCATTCCTTCTGCCTATTTCTAGCTTTTAACCCTTTGATATTACCCAACACTGGTGTTTAAAAAAAACAGTCTTCAGTTGCTTTAGGGAATGCTGCTTTCCACCCAGCTTCTGAAAGCACCCATTACTCTACTGTTTGACTGAACTGCTGTGGTGTTGTATCTTTTATTATTATTATCATTTTTAGTATTTTAGCTGTGGCTTGGATAGGTGGGGAAGCATTTACTCTGAAATGCTCACAGCACGTCTGTAAGCAGTCTCCAAGACTCCCACAAACCTTTTACCCTTCCTCCCTCCTCCTCCTTCTGTCTGCAAGAAAGGAAAACCACGTCAGAGTGTTGTTTTAATGCACTTTTGGGCTCTTCCGCAGCCATAAAGCGTTGAATTTTAGTACATTTGGCCTCTGCAACTGAACTTTATGGTTACCTCTTGAGCTGGGTCCCGTACGCAGCTTACAGCCTCACTGAGCTATGTGTCCCTTGGGGGTTTTCTGCTCGACTGCTCCAAGGAGCTGTCAGTCCTGGTGCCTAAATACATTTGAACAAACTCTGCCACGATATTTAATCAGTCGGTGTGGGGCAAACCGAAGTCTCCTGTTATCACAGAGTGATTTCGGCATAAAAGCTTGATCTAACTGCAGTCATGACCTCCTCCCCTGGCAGCTCTGTCGGGTCTCTCCCAGCCAAGGAACTTCTCTCCTATTAAAGCAAATTCAAGTTTTGGACTCCTACCTTCCACTTCCTTCCCTTGCTGTGCTACTGAAAAACAATATCTAGGGAGAAAACACCAATTCTTTCTCCCTTCCCTCCACCCCTGTAAGAAATGAATGTTTGTGAATCACAGCAGGCCCATTGTGCCGCTCTTAAAACAAAGCAGAAGACGTGTTTGTTAACAACCCCTGCAAACCTCCTGCTCGCATCCTCCTAGTTGTTTTCCTGATCTAATTAGCAGTGCGGAGAATTAAACCTCAGCCTTCAAGACCAACAGCTCCCCAGGAGAGCAATCCAGCTGTAATATTATTTAGATACGGAACAGCTCCTGTCCTCAGCTAGAGTTGAGGAGGCATAAACCAGGCAAAGTTGTAATTACTGAAAGTGATTAAGAATTGCCAGTTATTGTCACAGAGTGCAGAGACAGAAGGAACATCTCCACAGTTGCAGGGGGAGCTGGTTTGGGAAAATGCCAGCCAGCAGCCTTGCTGAGGCAAGGGGGGGTCAGGTCGGTGAGCAGACCCCAGCAGACCCCAGCTCCACCAAACCCACATCATGCTCCTTCGGAAGGACTGAGGCATAAGCACTGGGCTAAGCAGATCCTAAACTGATCTCCCTCCTAATATTTGCTCAGTTGCCATTTAGTCTGTATGTAGCTGTCACACACAACACCCATTTGGCCAGCAGCTCCACAGCCTTGCTACTTGTCTCTTTTGAGCATCTTCAGGATCATTTGTTGGCTCCCAGGGCATGCTCTAGAGAACAGCTATTGCTGCAGCACCTGCATGCCATCCTTGGCTCTGCCAACCTCTACTGCAAAACACCCGTCCCCCCAAAGTCATCTCCATTAAACTGAACCCAAACCTAGATATTTTTTTTTTTGTAGAAAAAAAAAATACTGCAGACCACAATCATCCTTATTTCCAATAACCATGTTTAAGTGGTGTTAGGAGAGGAACTGCACAGGTGTGAGCAAACCCCAGATTTACACAGGAACATATGGATGCACTCTACTCTTTTATTCATTTCCTAATGCCTAACTTTTGTTGATTGCCTTTTTTTGACTACTCTTGGAAACTGAGCTCACCTTGCATGCATCATAATCCCAAAATCTCATGTAAGAATGGTGGCAGTCAGCTCAGAACCCACTTTATGCAAACTTGGGGTTGTTTTCCCCAACACGTGGACTCCATTTATTAGCACTGAGTTTCAGCTGCCATTCATTCTCATAACACCCTTCTGCGATTCTGTATGGCTTGCCCTCAGTTTGGGTGCACAGAACACTGTATGGTGAACAAATTTCATCCCCTTTCTGCTCCCCCACCTTTCAGATCTTTCCCACTGTGCTCAGCAGCACAGGTCACAAAGCAGACCCCAGCAGTCCTTGGGTATCCTTATGCCACGCTAGCAGAGGGCTGAGGGCATCCTTCTGAAATAAACAGACAACACCTCTGGCAAAACTAAGTCTTCTTGGATTTGTTTTCACTGGAGGAGCCCTATACTTCTACACACCCTACTGGAAGGAGAGATGCTATAGTGATGCACTTGGAGCTGCCTCTTCAGACTTCTCCCTTGCCCTCAGGCTAGGTTTCAGGCATGAAAATGTGTAGCAACCATGTAACCTGACATCAGTAATCCTGAACCTGTGAAGTTCAAGGCTCACAATCATTTGGAAGTAGGAGTGGAAGCAGACTCTGAACCTCCTGTTCCCAACTTCACTTCTGCCTCTGCAGCTGGGACCAACCTTTGTGTGGACATGGTGTAGATACCTTGGAATTGCTGAATGCTGTAAAACACAACCAGAAGTGAGCTACCTGTTCTTCAAGCTACTCTGCAACCTGTGCCAACAACACAGACCTACACTGATATTGTGTTAACAATTCCACAAAGCTGCTGCACAAACCCAGCTTGCTTTGTCCCAGATTTCTATGCACAAATCAAGGCTAATCCTTCCAGATTTGCCCAGATTACAGCCTCCTGAGGCTGAGGAATTGCTTACACTGAATATACAGAGGGACTAGTACAACAGGTTCCCCCTTCAGGTACTGTGATAGAAACAAAAGAAAATCCCCAGCAAAGACCGGAGCCCAAGCAGGGTTTATAGCCAGGGCCTGAGTGGGATCTAAACCCCAGAAAATATTGTGGATTTGTTCACATTCAAGGGAAAGCAAAAAGAAGGCATGACACCTTTGGATGTTTTTTCATAGCTTAAGTCAGAACAAATTCATAAGAGCTGGCAAAGAAAGAACATGTTTCTATTATACCCCCTTCTCCCGCTCCTCCCACCAGGAGTGAGCACAATACGCCCGGATTCTGGAGGATTTGCATCTTTTAGGTGACTCAGGCAGTAAATGCAATTTAATGCAGGCAACTGTAAAATGCTAAGTCCGGAGGGACAAATGTTAGACCAGTGAGCACAGCTTAAATGGAGCAGTCATGCAGCATGATGGCCACGGAAGGGATTTATGGTTCAGCGCAGGAAAATACCTGCAGTCATAACACCCTCCCCATATCACCACGGTTTAAGTGGCATCCAGGGAGGAGAAGCACGAACCGCGGGGGACAGCTGGCCCTGCAGCAGCTCTGCAGTCAGGCTGCTGTTGCAGCTCTCCTCCAGGAAGGGAGGGTTGCTCATGGAGGCTTTTCTTCCCCCAAGGAAGCTCCCATCAGTGGGCTACCAGCCAGCTGGGTGCTTGTTTGTGGACTGGAAGCACGCTGCCAGCACCAGAGAGGAACCCGGACCTGGTCACCACATTCCTTGAGTTTTAGTCCCGTTTAAAAAACACACGCCAAGACACAACACAGGAAAACTCTTCCTTCCACAGAAAATTGTAATTCACCTGTCTGCCTCTACATAGGTCATGGTATTTAAGCCATATTCACTCCCCAGCCATTTGAAGATCAACCCAGCTGTCAGCGAGACATCCTTCAGCTGAATTTTAGGATGATGAAGTTACTGGAATTAGTATTTTAAGTAAACGGCCTTGAGCACAATCAGTCTTGTGCTTCAGAGCAGGATCCTGGGCATCAGAAAATATTTCTCTGTGCAGCCTGTGCACAGGAACATGCAAATGGGACCGGTGGATAGCTCGATGGACACGTGGGGGGCTCCAGGTCCTGATCCCTGCTATGGGCAGCAGTGAGCAGCTGCCTGGAGAGCAGAAAGCCCTACTGCAAACAGTTTGCCACTTCTCAGTTGGTGACAGAGGAACAACATCAGGGGAATGGGGAACCTGTGCCCACCTTTCAGGTTTTGCCTCGCCACATTTGGTGTCCTCCACAACTCTGGCCAGCCGCAGGCTTCACCACAAATTCCCCAGGGAAGTGCTACCTGAGGCCCCATGCAGCTGGATCACCACACTCCAGCAATTTCTCTCCACAGCTCCTGGGACCACGAATAAGGCTCCCTGTGTGTTCAGAAAAGAGCCACACCGACTGCTTACCCATCACTTCACCCGCTGAAGTGGCACTTGAAACCAGCTTTGATGCATTCTCCTTAAAGGCTTTCCTGACACTTGAATTCTTAAGAAATCTTCAATTAATAAAAAAACCCACCCAACAACAAAAAAGCCACTCGAAGCTGCTAATTTCCTTTATTACCTTCACTTTAATGAAAAAGGCTTGGGCTGCTCTAAGAGCTGCTTCTCCCCACCCAGCCAGGCTTTTGCAGCTTTGATTCTGCAGGAAAGCAGAGCCCTGAGGGCGCTCCCAGCCCGTGCCAGACTCCTTGCCCAGGTCAGAGTGCCCTGAGCTGGTGCTGCCACTTCCACACATCCCCACACCACTTGGGAGAGCACCCCAGAACCTCCCAGGTGGTACCTGCACCAAATTATATCCTATCCAGTGTCACAGGTGCGTAATGTAATGGGAAACTAGGGCAATGCCTTGGTTTTTGCACAGAAAGGGGGTGTCCCAGGGGGATCAGCAGCCCTCCTTCTGCCCTCCAGGCAGGTTCAGCAGCAACCAGATCCCAGACACCATGAGACCCCCTCTTTGCTTGGGCAAGAGAAAGAAACCTGCTGATATGGGCAGTCTGCCCTGAGACACCTCAGAGCTCCACGTGGAAAAAGGTCTGTGCTGTGGGAATCCCTGCAACCTCATAGAATCATTTAGGATGGAAAAATCTTCTAAGATCACCAAGTCCAACCACTAGCAAGGGCTAGTGACAGCCTGAGCTGCAGGAGGTCTGCCTTCCTTCCCCTCCCCTTTACATACCATCTTCTTTTTCTGATGCTTTCCCAACAGCTGGTTTGTTCTCGACAGATTGAACTCCAGGCTTCCTTTGCCACACACGCTTGGCTCCAAGCCCTACGTTTAAATCCAGGCCCTTTTAGGTGTGACACGCTGGCAAGCTGAGGCGTAACGTGGTGTCAGAGGGCCCCCAGAACAGCAGCACCACAGACCCTGCCCAGCCCCGTCTGGGGCAGGACAAGCACTGCCAGAGCCTCCGTGTGAAACCGAGCAAGAACAGATTGCTCTGCTCTTTGAGAACACACTCGGTTGTTTTTTATCACCTGCAACGACCATATGAGAAGTAGCCTGGGAAATCATGGCTTTGAAACCGTCCTGCTACCTGGTATTAAAGGGAGCACTGGCACAAGTGTGAGCCAAACAGCCCCGGGCTCCTCAGCTGGCTATTTGTAGAAATTGCCCCAGGCAAGTTACTGATAAAACAGCAAAAATAGAGAATACAGCAGCACATGGGGGCAGGAATCGGGATGAGATACAGTGGTGTCTTCTTTTCAAAGGTCCTGTATGGGTCAGTCCTGTTCCAGCATGGAAACTGGCTGCTGTCCAGTGACTTTCCAGCCTGACCACAGGAGGACAGTGACATCAATCCCTGTTCGTTAACCTTTAGGAGCCAAAGTCATTAATGCCAAAAGCAATTTTAATCACGCTGCTTCGTCCCACTCTGACCCATGAAGAAGTATCACAGTGGGTGTCTGGAAGACTCACACTGATGGATGGAGCTGGGAGGCTGAAGGAAGGATGCTCAGCACAGGGCAGCTCAGCAGCGCCTTGCTGGGTGCACCGTGGGCCAGCTGGGCTGGGAACATTGGGGCAGCACCCAGAGCTCAATCCCAAAGCCGCCTTAAGGCCCCCTTCGGCAACATCCTTCACTTGCTGCCCTTTTTGCTGCTGGTACAAGAGTTTCTTCCTCTTCTTTTTCAGCTTCAGAGCTGGGAACCCCTTCAGGCAGACCATTAGTTAATGATCACAGCAGTTTGTGCCCACAGCCCCTGGCATTTATGCAGCGATGGAGACACTTCTGTTCTGTCCTAACCCAGAAATCTTGAAAGCAGTTCCCTTAAGAGCAAAATCCTTTTCCAGGGAACCTTCCTGGTTTGCTGACGGACTTTAGACTTACACATCAGTGTAACTCCAAGCAAATGGAGTAAAAATCTAATGCTACACAAGAAAAATTAAAATCTATCACCTACACTGCACCTGAAACTCTCGCTACACCCGATACTCTGACCTCTAGCTAGGAAACCAGCAGGCAGAGAACCTTAATGAGGGTTAACCCACATGGACAGCCAAGCATCATGCAGCTGCTCACTTGCTTTCCCCCACATCCTGAGTGGGGACAGGGAAGAGAAAAGGAAGAGTAGGAAGCCAGAAAGCTCTGGGTAGGAAGAACAACTGTTTAATAAGAAATGAAAAGATGAAAGAGATGAAAAAGAGAGAAAACAACCAAACTGTGTGGTTCAGGCTATTTTATCCCTCCTCCTGCATGCAGGACACTGACAGATGATATATGGCCTTCTGAGGGCCAGCTCCATAGGATAAAGACTCCAAATCCCACAAAAGCATTCATGTTCTCCATAGAAGGGACCTCTTTTGTCAAATTGCCAGTTATCTTCCCAGAATAACATTACCCACTGACTCGCTGTTTTCTCTAGTAGCTGCAGGGAACACTACAAGTATTGTGATAAGCAAAACTGTTTCACCTGGGCTAAATTGGCATGGTTATTGCAGCACTGCAATTTGAAGCCGAAGGACTGCTGGATCTCCAAGTGCCTTTTATTACAAAATTAGGGTTACAGCTGCTGAATGTGAACTTCACACTTGCAAAGCGTGCGCTGAACTGTATGAACGCTGTTACCACTTCCTGCGACCTGCTGTAGGTCTCAGAAAACACTCAAGTAACTCAAAAACAAAGATACGAAACAGCGACTGCAGCTTAACAAGTTGCCACGCATCAGCTGGTCTGTAACAAAACTGGTTTCCCACGTGCTGGCAGCCCTGAACAAAACCAAGGCAAACCCCGAGGTGAGGGGTGCTTTGGGTAAGTGCATTTTGCCTACGTTTGCTGCTGGCTGAGTCCCTGCTGGCACCAGGGCTCCTCCAGCACAAGGCTCCCCAGGAGCTTGGGGTATGCGTGGTTATTTTAGGGGGGTGGCTTTGCGAATCACACCACTGGAAAAAAACAGAGCTGACACCAACCCGCAGAACCCCCAAGAGCTGCAGAGTGGCTGTGAGAACGCCAGGGTAGCCCCAGGGCAGGTCAAACAGCTCTGCAGCCCCCCGAGCTGTGGGGTGGCTCTGCCCTTGCAAACCCCCTTGCACACCTCGTGTCCCACCACAGCGTGGTGAAGGTGGCACCAGAGGGGGTAAAAGGGAGCACGTGGCCGAGGAACGCCTTTCGCTATGCCACCAGGAGCTGGTGCTTCCCACACCTTATTCCCACAGGACCATTTTTAGCCAGGAGACCAGAAAGTGTTTCAGATACGACGGTGCCTGCCAGACTCGGTATTTATATCTGCACCCTCACCACCTGCTGCAGCTATTTTCATCTCCAGGCAATCATAACTTAAGGCGGCTCTATAGCTATTGCCCCCTCCTGACATCTCCAATCAAGGTTCCTCTGCTGTTACACACCAACCCTCCTAAGAGAGCGTAAGCTCAGCTCCAGGACTTGCTGCTGATGCCCTGACTCACCCAGGAACTGAGAGCCTGAAGCCAAAGGAGGAGATGGCAGAGCCCCAAGGATGGGCCATCAGCTCTGTCCTTACCTTGGGCTCTAGCAGCAGGCTTCAGCTCCTCGCTGTGCTGCAGCACAAGCAGGTCATGCAGCCAGATTTAACCCCCCAGCTTCCCTAGAGAGGGGGCTGCCACGCAGGGGTGTCAGCAGCCCACCTGTGGAGCAGAGCCCTGGGTTAGAGCCACCTCCCCTCCTGCAGTGCAGGTCTTGCCCCCCAGTAAATGCACCCCCCTGGGGACTGCCAGCGCCTGAACCCACCCCACTGCCATTTGCTGCCGATTTCCAAAGCCAAGGGCAATGCCTCTTTCCCTCAACTTTCCAGAAAGAGCTCTGGCTGCTGATTTCTTGCTGTTCACATGGTCTTAGCCAGCATTTGTTATTATGTACAGCTCCACTTCTCAAGGCGAGTTTAATTTACCTGCAGATCGTGGTACAGGGCCCACACTTCCAGATTTATAGCTCAAACGGTGTCTTTTTGCATTGCGTGATTATCTGACTGGAGCATGCTGCTGTGATGGATGAACCTCAAACGCTTTGGTGGTTCAATTGAATAAGAGAATCACCAAAAAATCCCATTTTTTTCTGATTTCTATGCAATTGCCCAAAACCACAGAAGTCTACAAATCTCGGCTACAAATATCAGATGCAAGTATGATTTACTTAAATACTCTAAGTCAGCTGGTGAAGAAAGTATTTTTCTCTTCAACAGCAGACAGAAAAGCCTAGTCCTCTAGCACAGGTAGCGTGAACAGTTCTCATAGCAGGGAACAGAGCCATGCTATTAAATTTCTCATATTTGCCTATTTCCTATGTTTCTGCAGGATTCAGGAGACTGCATCGGTTGAATTTGAGCATTTTTTTTTTTTTTCAGAGAATGGAAAGAGAAAATGCAGACTAGTTCCTTATTTTAGCAGCAGTGATGTTATTTAAGTTCTCCCACTCGTTCTCACTGCGTGACTTCTATCCCATAAGTCACACAAGATGCAGCCATTGGAATCCCGCTTGTATTAGAACTGAATTTAGTAACAGTTGTTGTAATTGTGTGATATTGAACTGAACTGTTCTAAAATTAACTCTGTTCAACTATGTCAGTGCCTGTATCATGAACGGAACGCTCTTCTAATGCTGGTGGGATTCAGAACCGGCCTTCAAAGGGCAGAGACTGCAGTTGAGGAGTTTTGGTTAGAGAAATTCAGAACAGCACAGCTCCCGTCCCTTGACCACGTTGCTGCTCAGCCCAGAGCCCTTCCCTGGGGGATTCATCTGCCACACGAGAGTGGCGGTGCCCCCGAGAAGCTGGCAGGGTGGGAAAGGAAAGCTGGCTGGAGGGCCAGCACTGCCAGCACAGCGCTGCATGGCCAGGAGCAGCAGCATCCCTCCCCTCTGCCCAAATCCCAATCCCCTGCAGGCTGCAGCTCCTCCTGGGCTGTGCTCACAGAGGGGGCCAGGTGTGCAACCACCCCGTCCAGAAGGTATGCTTTGGCCCTTTGCAAATCTGTGATCTGCAAAGTGTGATCCATCTCCAGCTACCCCTGATTACACTGTTTATATAGCAGCACAGGTCTTTGGAGCGTTTTCCCCTTAATTCATTTTCTCTAAGTATGACTACTGTGGTGATATATATATATACACACACACTTGTAAGAGTACATTTTTATGCACCATTTCAGATAAACAGGCATAATTAACAGAACAAAGCCCACGTTTTAAAATCTTGTGTAGTGTTCTGTTAAGAAAGCCATCCAGTGCAGGTCCTGTGTGTTTCTTGATTGGAGAGCTGTCTGGCTGTTCTTCTGCAGTTAAAGCTAAGTGGTTTCTATAATTTTCTGTTATCTGAAGGAGGAGGATGAAATCAAATATGAGATTATAGTCGGTATTGCAAACACTGACACACACTGCCAGTCACAGCGATGGATGCGCCGTCGTTACAAAATGCCTCCTCTGTGCCTCCAAAGTGCCGCTGCCTCCCCCTGTAGCATCTCCAAACACACATCAGAGAAGGCACAGAAGTGTTACAGGGAAGAGGTTCAGGGAGCTGAAGGCAGAGACTGAGGAATTTCAGGACAGCTGTGATGTATAAGGGGAAAAATAAAGTTAAAGGAAAGTTTTCTGGTCTTTCTTAAGCCTTACCATCCAGAGGACAAATTTCTATACAAGCTAGTCCTCAGAACAGACCTGCCGGAGATTTCAAAGCATTCTCAAAAAATCAGAAAAGGGCAAGAAAAAATCAGAAAGGGCAAGCAGGCAGCAACAGAAGCTTTCTGTTCAGGTTGCAGATGGGGAAGAAGCTCAGGAGGAATTCAGCTGGAGGGACAAAGTGCCCTTGGAGATTCCTCTGAGCAGGAGTTTTCTCATCTACACCTGAGAAATGGGAGCTCTTCTGGAAAGTCGGAATGTTCAGCTGCATCCTGCGGTACTTCAGAGCTGGCCAGATGCTGGTTAGCCGGTATCCAGTTATCTGTGCTAGGCAGAAACATCTCACAACGCATCTGCTTCAATGTCACCTGGCAGCCTCAGTCACTCTCAGACTGCATCTTGCATTAATGATTTGTGGCAGGTTTTTATCTACTAGTAGATCCATACGGCAGAAATTGAAGTTTTTATGTGTTTTAATTTTCATCTTTCTTTATAGAAGGGACAAAACAATAATGAAATATTGGAAAAATAATTGAAAAATATAGAAGCTGCTCTGGAAACTTAGATGTTTTAAGAGTTAAAAGAAGTTGCTGTTGCACTCAGTGGATGGAGTAGAATACATACTGCCTGATTTTAGCATTGCATCTATAATTTTGCTCAGCGTGATCCAAACAAGGGTAAAAATAAAGCCCAAAATAATTATTTCCCATGACTTCCCTGTAGCCAAAATCCAGGGAATGGGAGCCAATTCTGATGCCTGAATCACAGCTTCCCCCTAGGGTCTGCAACCCTCACATGCTGGTGTCAGATGGGCCATGGCCCCATCAGTGCTGTCCCTCCAAAACGGACCATTTCAGGGACTTACCCAGGAAAAGGTGGCAGGAGTAACAAGCAGGGAAGCTGTGGATAAACAACAACCACAACCAGCTTCTGCCTGCTTTGTAATAGCTGGCAATGGCCTTTAAAGCATCAGCTAGGAGAGCTCTGTGATTGTGTGCAAGTCTTAGCTCATCTAAGAAATCCAATTTCTAGTTCCTCTGGCTATAAAAGAAGTTGGAGGGAATCTAAATACATCTTAAAGAAAAGAAAAAAGAATGAAGACAACGACAAGCACTTGATTACAAAGCAGGGGGTGTTTCGCAAATGAAAGCTAAGAATGTATTTTGGAAGGTTTGTTAAGGAGAGTTTTTGCTGTGTAGTTGGTAAACAACCACAAGCTTGCTATAGTGTGCTTAGGAGGGGAATTTACTACAGAGCAAGCACTCTTGTAGGGACAGGGTATTTACTTTAATAAGATTCTCTCCTTGTGGCATCCTCTGGGACATCATCCTTCTGTCTGATGAAGCACTTAAATGCTCAAGTTTTGCTTAAGGTTAGAGCTTCTCTAGATAATTCTAACTTGAGAAAGGGAGGAAAAAAGACATAAAGGAAATCACAACATGGCTTTGTAAGCACTGGTCCATGGTTTAATGCAATATACTCAGAAGAGGGCTGTACCTTATCTCCTCATATTACACAAAGCAAAGAAGTGCCTGAGGATCTTTCTACCCAACCCCTTGTTAAAAAATGTTTAAAATTACCTTTTTGAATAGTGTCTTAGGTTCCCCACCTTCTCCTTTGCTACTGCACACTCAGTCACTTCATCTGTGCCTTGAGGAAAGTGCTGCCTGTAGTAAACCAGCGCTACGGTCTCTCCATCCTGACTACAGCTAATACAGATGTACTCACGCATGCCTTGAACCTGCTTGTTTTGGTGAAGATGCACTGCAGGGCTGCAGCATCGCAAAATTCAGCCAAACTCCTGAGTCACCCCAAGAACCTGAGGGATCAGTGGGTGATTTGGACATGCCGAGCTTCGTGTTGCCTTGCCCACTGCCTGCATGCAGGCTGACGAACCTCGGCTGTGGTCGTGGTCCTGATTCACAGCACGTGGCAGCCCACAAGCACTGGTGCTGGGCATGGTATGAGCATCCTGAAGCCTGGAGAAAGAGCCAAAACCACAAGAAGGTTGGAAAAGGATGGATCGTTCTAAGCTTGGCTGAAGCCCTGGGGGACAAAAACAAAAGAAAAAAACAAAACAAAACAAAAAAAACACCAGTGTGGTGTTTGAAGGAAGAGAGCCAGTAGGCTGCTTTTTCTTGAATCTGTCCTTGATTGAGTTTGACCGCAGGGATGTGTTCTTCACTCAGTACCTCGCAGGTAGCAATATGTTTGCAAAGGTTGCCTACCTCTCCACAATTGCTCCTGGCTTTATGCTTCCCTTGGAGAAGCACCAGGGCTGGGAGAGGAGCATTTTCTCTCAGCAAAGCCCTGACGACTCCAAAGCTGTAGGTGCCGTTTTATAGATTCGTCTCAGAATGAGGCCGTGTTATCTGGAAGACAATCCTGCTCACGCTTCTCTGCCTCCAGAGCTCTGCTGCTTCCGTGTGAGTCTTTATTTCTTTGTCCTAAATCTGAAAAGAACTTTCTCAAAGCACCAACATGCTGACAGTCCCCTCGCAACCCAGGTAAGTGGATATTGAATAAAAATTGTACTGAGCACACTTTGCACTAGAAACAACAAATTACTCGTCTCTTGACTATGATTGAACAGTGGTGATTCCACAGGATGTGGTGTAATAACTGGAATTGCTTATATACAACGCACATTTTTAAGCTATTTCATACTTTTCTGTTTGATCATTTGTATTTATTTCATGGCTGTTATACTTCTTATTTTGTTCATTCACCTTTGTACTACACTCATTTTAATATGTATTAAAAAGATTGATACTGGAAATCCAACACACAACAGAAGAATCTGTGTCAAAATGGACAGCTGGTTTTGATGTTCTGGGTAATTTTTTATCAAGTACATGTATTCGGGATATCTGGAATTTCTGAAATATTTCTTTTAGAATACTTACCCCTAATTCCTTTCCTATATGCCTGTGGTTCACTGTTTAACAACTTCCAAACTGTATGAAAGCAGAAAAGGAGAGAGCAAGCTTTTCTGATCAACCACAGACAAAAGGAAGGGCTTAGTGGAAAGAGGTCTGAACTTGCTGGACTCTGTACAATACAGCTTGAAAGAAATCTATGAAGCAAGCAGCCCTGCTGTTTTTCTGGATGTCAAACACAGCAGCTGAAAGAGGGAACGTGTGGAGGTCAGATCATGCCTCTCCCAGCAGACCCCCAGTACCGGGAGGTCCGCGAGTCTGCTCGCCCAGCCACACAAATGACTCGGCTTTCTGTACCTACCACAGAACTTCTGACAGGTCTGGCAAATTCGTGACCCCAAGATTTCAAGCCTTTTGACAGCCAGCGGACTGGCAGCACGGGAATTAGCTTGCAGCAGTACTAGCCATGGCAGGGAAGGGTCCCCTAGGAAATGGCGTCTGCTGGATTTTGGCCCCCATCGCTGTCAGCAGAGGGATTCTGTGCACTCCTCCCTGAACGTCTGTTTCATTGCTCAACAACTTCCAAAATGCATGAGCATAGGAAAAAAAGGAGACAAAGGTGCACTGATTAATCGTGAGGAACAGGGAGAGAAAAAGCTAATCAAGATTTAGGGGAAACAAAAGTCTCTGCGGCAGTGCACAACTCATTCCACTGTCATGTCAGGCTCACTCTTAACCTGTCCTCTGAAGAGATGCACAGCTATCAGAGATAACCCGCAGAAATCATTACTGATTACTAGCACCATGAAACTCAAGGACTTCCTCCCAACTCACTTGTTTCTTCTTTGACAGGAGCAAAAGATCAAAAATGAAAGACGATGTCATTTCTTAATAGTCTTGAAAGCCAAGCAAGGCTATTAGGATATAAATATACAATCTTCTTTTGCAAAGAAGCATGAAAGAAATTGCTATGGAGGGAAGCAGAAGTGGTATCTAGAGATATCCATCAAATGAGGGACGCAGAACCCGACAAAAGTATCTCGAACAATAGAGATCTCCAGCCTGAGGACACGGCTCCGTTTGCTGAGTGCTGTAGGCTGTTCACCCCAACAAGGACAGCTGCATGTTTGGCAATCCATTTGAGCAAGGGATCATATTCACAACAGTGGTTAGGCGCTCACCTTGCCCTGCTGTTTCTCCAGAGGGTTTTCTCTCTCCCCAGATGGCTTCATCAATCAAGTGATTCTGCAAAGCAACTACTCAAAGCCTTGTAAACCACAGGCATTAGGGCCTGTGCAGAAAAGCAGTCCTCAGATTGCACTGATGAAGTGCTATGGGTGATGGCACAGGGATAAATGAAGGCCAATTGGCAATCCTGAAGGACCTTAGAGGCCCCTTCAGGCCTGGCCGCAGAACACAGTGGAGCAGAGCTACTGCTCTCCATGGGAGAGACCGGGAGAGAAAAATTAAATAAAACAAAGATCTGCCCACCCAGCTTTATCGCCGCCAACACTGGTAAGAGGATTAGATGCAGAAAAAATAAGTACAAGAATGAGTGCTCAGGCTGCTCCCAACACACTGTGTTTTATTGAATCCGTGATTGTTGCAAGGCGGCTTTTTCTACTGGGGCACCAACAGGCTTCTGCAAGCCAAATGAAGGCCGTGGCTTCCTGGACCTGCAGAGCCATTTACCTATCTGTACAATTTACTCATCTACACAGCAGGTAACTTCATTCAAATAAATCTGCCACTGCCCAGAAGCTGGGAGGTGCAGAAGTTTTGCAGCTTTCTCCACTCTCAGGGCTGTAGGCAGGCCTGACGGCCTCAGTGCCGAGGTGGGTCAAGGCCGAGCTTCTAGGAGCTGCTGACTACGCATCGAAATACTGAGAGATTGCCGTAGGAAGGGATGGGAGGGAAGGCACAACAAGAGCTGCGTGTGCAGCTTTTGTTACTGCTGCTGTTAATCAGAACCCAAGTAAATTATTTCTTCCATCTGTGACTCCCACAAATAAGATCTCCCTGCTGCTTTTTTCTCAACTGCTCCGTTCATCAAATCCCTTTGTTTTGCATGTCACGCTGGCCATTTATGACGGAGTAAAATGGATTTGCCTTCTGGCAATAATTTTTTTCATTTGATTTGGGTTTTAAATGCATTGAACACAGAAACTTCTGAAACTTCACGATGCCTGAATGCTTAGAGAACTCATTAAACATTTAGTGCGTGAAGGGGAAAAGAAAAAGCAAACAAACCAACAAGCAAAACCCCAGATGAAGTATAAAACAGGGGAAAGAGAGTGCAAGGCAAACTTTATTCGGGGGTAGATTTCCTCCTCTGCTCAAGGATGAAGGAACATGTGCTCCTCCATATTCAGAGGTTGCTGGGACCTGGCAAGCTATGATACCACTCAGGGCTGTTTTAAATTGCTACCCTGATACAAAGGCATCTGCGGTGATCTGAAAGCAGATGGAATAAAATGAATACAGAACATCCCCGTTTCAAAGAGTCTCTGTCTTCCTCGGGCATGTCACTTCCCCTGCCTCAGGGCAGGACCTGTTTACATCTGTCTGCGTGGTATTGATGCCCAAAATATTTGGCTGCCTAAAACTCAGGCCGAGCAGAAGTGACTGCTTGGGATGGGACAGCAAGGCCTGGGGCATCCTGGTGCCTGCACAGCTGTGCCTAAGCTGGCAGAGCTGCAGCACCCAGTCCCCAGCAGCTGCACAAAGGTGCACGTGGAGAGCCAAAGCCCCATGGCAATTCATAGAAAACACATTGGTAGCACTGGGGAGACAGAGAGAATTATTTCATTAGTTAATAGCTGCATGCCAAGTATACTGGGAGCATGTAAATGCACAATTTTTCTAGAGGGCCTGCGTTATTCCAGGGACTGTCCATGAGTTTAGCAGAACTCAGTGCTGCTGCTGAAACCCTGATTTCTGCCATGTCCCTGACTTCAAGGCAGCGCGGCTGTGGCCCCCGTGTACTTGTGCAGTACTGGAAGTGGCTACAGCAAAGAAGGAGTACGAGTCCAGGGGGACAGGTCCCCCTCCATTCGTGCACAGCTACAGGTTTAGCTGCAGCACTGACTGCTTCAGCCAGCAGCTTTGCTCCAAAGCAGTTGTTGCTGGCTGCTCTGATCACATAATAGCAATGCCTGTTGAGGAAATGTAACTGTTCAAGTCACAGCTCTGGATGTTTTTGACTGCCTTTTCTTTACTAATGGGAACTGCAAGCACCAAATGGACAGGAGCATTCAGAGGACTACTGACAACGAGTCTCTCAGTTTGATCAGAAGTTTAAAATCCTTGCAAATGGCTGTGTGGGGAAGAAACCACATATTGTGCTACACAGGCTTCTCTCCTAGGCTCAGTGTTGAGTTAATCTGGCTGAACCTCACAATGTGGCAAGCTGCCCCCTGCTCTCACAGAGGGCAGCAGCTCAGCATGGTACAGAAGTGGTTTGCTTCCACATCTGGGCCCTTCTCATTCGCCCCACAATGAGATTTTTTCCCTGGCCCCAGCCCCAGTTCACGATGCTGGAAACTCCTTGATTATATATGTAGTCCCACAGCTATTCTGCAGCTGTAAGAATTCCTGATCTGCAAGAAGGATAACGGGTTTGACAACTCCTACTGGTATTTACTGGAGCTATGGCAAAGACAAAGCCAACCATGCTGAAGGGCCTCATCCAGCAAACCTTTGCTACCTGACCACTGCTGGAGTCCCGGCTTCAGCAGAAGGGAGCTCAGTACCAAGGGATTCTGAAATAGCTTTAAGTCACATCTGCAGCTTTCTGAACGCTTTATTAACAACACATGGATACAATTTCTTGCATAATTCAAATCTGCCTGAAGGTACTCACACCATTTGTCGACAGCGCCAACAAACCCACTGAATGCTGCAGGGAAGGTTGCTCTAATCCTATATTTGTACAGCCGTTGCCCAAAGGGGCCTGCAGGAAAATGCACAAAGGATGGGCAGAGCACCATTTAACTCCAGGCACCTACAAGGTCAACGTCTACACCCCAGTGAGCTGCATTTTCTGTTCCATTAGGCAGCAGACCAACCCAGCTCTGTGGAAGGCACCAGCCACTCACCTGGTTGATGGGCGTTATGGGATGTCCATATTCCAGTGGGAGGCTGGGGAGCAAGGGACACCGACAGCTAACCTGAGGAATCCCTGTGGACATCATCTGTGGACACACCCTGCAGTGGGGCATCCTCCTGAGGTTTGGATGCCGAGGACAACTGAGATCCTAACCCCAAATCATCACTATTACAAACACTCTTGGTTAAGCTCGCAGTGTGGATGTACAAATTAAATCCAGCATTCAAATTACCTGTTAAGTATGAAGCAATTTGAGTGTATAATGATAAAGTCAACACAGAACAGGTTTCAGGGACACAATCTTCAGTGAGGGATTTAACCCAGTGATTTTGAATGTAAGTCCCTGTGTTTGCAAGGGTTGAAATGATTTCGCAGTATCTTGAATGGCAGGTTATGGGTCATCATCCATCAAAATCATGGGTAAGCAGTGAACAAGGTTGAGGATGGGTGATTTAATAACAAACAAACAGATAAAGTACCCAGTTCTTATGGAGCATGGATATTATTTCATTTTCTATTTACTGTCAGGATCTCCATGATAAATAGTCCTTCATAACTTTGATTTTCACATGCTAGAGTTATTAAACTTAATTGCGTTTCCCCCCCTGTTTTATTAGGGCAGGGATGAATTTTCATGATTCACCCAACATCTGTAATTTGCTATAATCTCATTGTTTTGCTCTTTGTCTCAGAAGCTATAATATTAACCTAGGTCAATAATTCTGTCAAGCAGGAGTGATGATACTTGAAACTGAGAATTTAAAGCATGGAAACTATCTTATCTCAAAGATACAAAAATGAAAATCTTGGATAATCACTGGATAAATATGTTGAGAGCAGCTGGGGTCTGTACAGCCAGGGAATATTTGCCTGTTATATACTTACAATACGCTTACATTGTGTAAAGTCACCTTCTATTAGCTGTTGGCTTGGATAGAACTTGATATTATGAGCATTTTTTCCTCCCCCCTCTGGTTCCCATATAACAATGTGCTGCATTATCATAAGAAGTACCCTGAGATATCGTCAGCTCTTGGAAGAACTTCAGGGCATATCTGCAACCCAGAGAAAACTCAGGTAATTGTGCCCTGAGACACGGTACATGGATTCAGACATCACAAGTCCTAGAAGCTTTGTCACGTTACATCTTTTGTTCGGAACCGCAATGTTTTATACAACCATGTCTTGCTAGAGACTGGGTGTCCTGGCCAGAGAATATCATCATGTGCACCCGTGCACCCCAGGAAATCCAACTAGAAAGCCTCAACTTAAAAGCAAATGAACATGAGGCACTTTTATTGCAGTATCATGCATCACCAAACTCAAACGTTCCACCTACAGTGGGAAGAAGACACTTTCCAGATCTCACGTTGATCCTCATTTTCTTTTAAAGAATGCATTTCCAAAAAGCCTTTAGAGTAATCCTACATATTACTATTGCCAAAGTTAGATCTCAGTCTCCTGAGATTCATTACACTTAAATCAGCTGCCAGAAGGACTTGGGTCTCAGAGCGGATGAAAGAGGGATAGCAGCAGGCCCACAGCTCCCTCCCTGTGCTGGGAAGAGCTATAATGTATTCTAGGGAGACTGTGTCCCCGGGTCTCGAATTACACAGATCTGTATAATGAATAAACCGTTCATTTCCTATTGTGTTAACAGGACTGTAATCTCCAGAAATCCAAAATTACCTGGAAAAGAATATAATACTCAACAGTAGCGTAACAGCAAACTATCCCCCAAAGCACAGAGTTCAGCTCATAACATAGTTTCAAGTGCCCTCTTCTGTGGGAAAAAAGTTCTTCCAGTCCTCTAGTAATTGTTTAAAATGAGCCTTTCAAAGCTCCGAAATGCCAAACTATGAGATAAGAATATGCACCGTCTCAAGCACTGTGGGTCACATTATCAAGCTCTTCTCTGCAATCACGAGAAATAGATATTGAAAAAAATCACCCCTGAACAAATGCACATATATTCCTTGTTCTCGCTCCTTTTCTTCTCCTTCCTCACAGTTCATTCTGCCTTTACAAGCCCAGAGAGCAGTGCAATGCCATCTCTCGCATGACCGAGGAGCTCAGGTTGGTCGTGTCCCCAGGGACAATGTCCCACCCATCTGATCCACGACAGTTGTGGTTGTACTCGCGTTCATTGTGTTTGCTGCTCTTTCATTTGCTCTCCACCTGTCCCCCCCATTGCAATGTTTTCCATACAGCCAGCCTCATACCTTGATTCACATCCTGTTCTCTTTTTAATCTCTTTGGGCATCAGGGGGGAAAAAATCAATCCACTTTATACATGCCGCTTTTGCAGAACTTTCATCTCCTCTGCCTCCAGCCTCTGATGTCTGTTCCTTTTACTGCATCTGCCTCCAGTCGGTACTGTTAATACATGAGTTTGATATATATTTTTACACTGATACCAGACAAAGGTTTGGGTTTTCTTTAAATTAAGTTTAATTTCATCAATCACCAAACACTGAGCAAGAAAAAACACCAGAGCTTACCCATCGGACTAGGATGTCTCAGACGCTGCAGTTTTTACACCTACGAGTAAAGGAGCAATCCAATAAGCAGCTCATCCATCTGCCTTCCCCTTCCCAATCTGAACAGCCATCTACAGCCATGCTGCTTGGGGGCCACCCAGGAAACACCCTTCAGCTCTCATAGTTAACATTTTCAACAGCCGTGGCCCCAAGGTCCTTCTCCAGGGGTGAGGGACTGCTCTGGACACGAACCATTTGATGAGTGGGGGCTTTGAAGCTCTGAGCTGGGCTCTGCGCCACTGGCCCCTGTCCCCAGGTTAGAATAACATGTCAGGAAGAGCCTTTTGGATTTGGATGACGTCTGCTGTAAGGGACACAAAAGCTGGGGAGGATCCATGAGAGAAACAGTGAAGTGTGAATCCTCCTTGTTCAACACAGCCTCGCTGCAGTCCTGTCAGGGTTTTCACTGCTCAGAGAAGGGAAGTGAGGCAGCAGACGCAGCTTCCTTCACCTGACAGACGTGGTCCAGCTGGAGCATTTCAACACCAGGTCCATTCCGGAGGCAGAATCCCCTTAAAAAAAATCTCTCTGTGAATGAAAAGCCACATCCCTTTTGCAGCTGTTTCCTGAGCTCCTGTTCCTCGGTACCCTGAGGATGCTGGCCAGCTAGGTGCCCTCCTCACAGACCTGCAGGGCATCTGCTTAGTCCTTGCTACACCAGCCAAACCGTTCTGGATCCCAAAACCTTGTTTGAGCAGATGAGACACCAGTTGAGTGTCTTGTCCTGTCTCTTCACCGACTCCTCATGTGCTCTATCAGTACCCTGCCAGGTACAGTAACAGGGAGCAGGCTGGAGCCCGGGAATACTTCTGCTCCTCTGGGAGAACATGGGTGCTTGTGAAGTCTTCTTATGGAGACATCCTGCCTTGAGAGACAATGTGATTTAAAAGGTAAGAAGTGTGAAAATCACTTCCATTTAGGTATCTATAGTGTCAGAGAATCACAGGATGGTTTGGGTTGGAAGGGACCTCACAGTGCTTCTGGTTCCAGCCCCCTGCCATGGGCAGGACACCTCCCAGCAGCCCAGATGCCCAAAGCCCCATCCAGCCTGGCCTTGGGCACTTCCACAGCTATGTCCAGCTAAAATGTCTCTTATCATGAAACCAGCAGCTAACAGTAAATATTTCTGGAAGTCACATAGTCTGAAAATTTCTGTTTTCACATATAAATAGTGACTAGGTTTTCTGGTCTTCAGGTAGCAGAGAAAAGAAGCCAAAAGACTGACTTAGAAACATCCTTGTGACTGCGGAGGTAAATGAAGAAATATAAATATTTTTTAAAGAATCCCATGACTTTTAGTCCTTCTTTATTTTTTGAGCAAGGCCCGGCCGATGAATTTTCATTGCTTAAAACTGAAATCACTGCTGTGTGCCATCCTCATGGCTCAAGAAAGCTCCATAGTAAACATCAAAAAATTCTACTTTTCCTGTAAAATATCCTCATATTCACAGAGTGATAAAAAAATAGCTTATATATAAATAAGCTGGTCAGCTGTACTTAAAATATTCAAAGTAATTCTCTTCTTAGCACTTCTCTAAGATACAAAGCGAGGATCGTTGGCTGCTCTTTCCTGACATCCTTGAATTTCAAATAAAGAGACTCCGTAAGGCTGCCTGCTTTCTCTTCTGCATTCTCTTAAAAATGCCTTTACAAATTATTTAAGGCAAGTTGTCTTCATGGTTTTCAGTTCACTACAGATGAGAAACAAAGCTGGAGAGCACCCCACTGATAGTATTATAAATGCCATGCAGGTTCTTTTTTTCAATCCCAAACTTTACTTCAGTGCTGGCATTAATAGAGGCAACTCCTGATTTTGCATCAGCTTAAGTGAAACCAACATCAGAGCCACAAATATTTGATTTTTTAAATAACCAGAAAGAGTAAAACACTAGAGAGAAATTAATTAATTAGTGACATTTCCAATAAAATAGCTGGGCTATCACGTTTTCTTCCCATAGCTGTTTGAAGAAAGGAAACTCTTTTAACCACCGGGGTGTAAGAAAAATGTTGCCAACACAGCTCTGAATATAAAAACTGAGACATGTAGCCTATAAAAAACAATCAAACAAAAGCCCATAAAGATAATTCAGACAAGCCAGGTGACAATCAAGAAGATGGAGACGAACTGTATTTGCCAAGGCAGGCTGTGTTTGAATGACATGGGCACACAGATTTATGCTAAACTATCCCACAGAGGTTTGCTCCAAAACATGAAACTTGGGACAAACATAGGCAAATGTGCCTATCTAGATCTGTTGGCTAATTCAAGATTATTATCAATTAGTCGCACATCAGCGGTGATTATAGTGTGATTAGACTGTCCTTGAAAAACCTGCTCTGCAAATTCCCAACTCCTCTATGTAATTTGCAGCACCCAGGCCAGGATGCCACCAGCTTCCTGGAACACCAGCAACAGTCTGGAAAATAAATCAGCATTTGCAGCATCTCAAATCTGTGTTGTCCCCATCCCCAACTCTCACTGTAAAGAGCTCCATGTGCATGATTAAAAGTTTCTCTATCACAGCCCCATGTTTGGGTTTTCGCTGCCAACAGCTGCAGAACCAACTCAATGACCCAACGCTGGCTGGTCGGTCAGCAAGGGTTTGGCTCTGTTGGGAGCTGGCACTTTGGGACTGTCACACTTGGGTGCCCTCATCCAAGGAGGGATGTGCAGGCACCAGAGCCAAAATCTGAGCCCAGGCCCTGCTCCCTTGCCTCGACAACACAGCAGGACCAGAGTCCTCCTGCCCGCTCCTTGCTCTGGGGTCAGCACCAGGCAGCCAGGAGGTGTGGGGCAGTGCATGCATCCCTGCCCTCCCTGGCACTCCTGCACTGTTCTCAGGAGGAAATGCAAAGCTGGGGACAGTGAAACAGCAGTGGAGACCTCCTGCTAAGTTGCAGCAAGAAAGAAAAAGTGGCAGAGCATAAACAGGTTCGTGTGACTTTTTATAAGCAAAAGTGTTTCCTTTTTTAGTTCAAAGGAGTGTTTTGTTCTGTTTACAAATGTCCTTGCATTTTACCTACAAAAAAATGAAAACAATGCCAAAACCTCTAAGTAAAGGGAAAAAAAAAATCTCTTCAACTTGAAACAACTCCTTTCTCATTTATTAAAACTGTTGAAGAATTTAAGGAATTTTTTACCCAGCTCCAGTCCCTTGGCCTTCGGGGACCCTACAGCTGTCCTGGGCTCCCTGCTCCAGCATGGCAGGGCTGGCAGCTCCCCGGGCTTCAAAGCAAAGCTCAAAATCATCTAGATGGTGGCTTACATGAAAGGAGAATCGTACAGAGATTAAAGCCTGGCTTTCATAAAGAGTGTTGGAACTGCAAGAGAAGACAGTATTATTTTTTTCCGATAGCATCAATTGAAAAAAAGAAACCAATCCTCTGTTTTCTTTGTCATGAAACAGGAGCATTGACTGTTTGTTTTAAGGACACTTCACTGTTTGTTTTCTAGGTTGGGTTTTTTTTTGGCTGAAAGTTAGAAAAAAAGTAAATCTCAACCTTTCAGTAAATGTTGAGCAGCCTGAACAAAAATAAAATCAGATATTTTCTTTCCGCTAATAAACACCTCCTTAAATGTTAAATGCTTTGATGGAGACTCCTCAGCCAGCTCTACCCTCAGCTCTCCTGTAATCGCTTGAGTTACCTGGGAATCAAAATCAATTCCTATTAGAGAAAAAAAAAAAAAAAAAAAGAAAAAAGAGAGAGAGAGACTGAAGAAACTGCACATGACTCCCAGCTGTGTGACATCTCTGCCACTCTGCGTGGTGACATAGCCCCCCTGGAAGTTACCGGACACTTCTGGTGCACACCTGCTGAAGGCACGGGAGCAACTTGGTGGTGACCTCCTGCTGCAGGAGGGTCCGTCAGGGACCCCACATTTACTCTCTGCCTGTCCCCACTCAGGTGACAGGCACAGGACAGACAGAGCCTCACCACTCTGGTGAGACACTGGTCCAGCATCCAGTGGGCGATGCTTGGGGCAGAGGTTAGGCAGGCTGTACGTTAGGGCAGCATTGGCCATAAAGCCACCCAGCCCTTTTTGCAGCCTAACTGCAGGGCTGGACTCCAGTGGTCACACATTACACGGGCTAGATCTGCACAGAGGGAAGACAAACAACCTTTTTATGAGTTTTAAATTTACTGGTCATTAATTTCACAAGACAACGGGATGGTGTAAAACACTGGGAGGTTTCAGTTTTTGTCACGCTCTTCACAGCCACAAACCTAACAAGTGCTATGTACCTCTCCTATCTCCTTCGCTTACTCCTCTCATGCTCCATCTCTGAGTCTTGTCCCATAAAGGGTGAGACTGAGAAATCCTGCCTTTCATTGAAGTTGGAAATGTTCAGCCAAAACTCTCTTTTTAAATTGAATTTTCTCTCTGTGAAATGGAATCTTTCACCAAATCTTTCTGCTTTCCACATTAAATATATAAAGTTTCTTTTGAACTGCCAAACATCAGAAAGGGAATATCTGTCCTTTTCCAACTCACCACCATATTTTTATCCTCTTTTTTTTTTTTTTTTTTTTTTTTGCTGAAGTTGAAAAGCACAGGCAGCAGACAGCCACCCCTCCTGCAGCACAGCCCTGGAGTGGCCGTGCCTGTACGCTGCCAGCCCAGTCCAACAGAGGCAGAGATGAGTCCCACAGGTGCTGCAAGCAGCAGCAGGGCTGAGGTCCAGAGCCCCTGGAGAACCTACCCCGGCACCTGTAAGTCTACACCATTTATATGTGACCTCCAGCTCTGCAGATGCACGCACTACCCAACCGAGTGCCTTCTTATGCCATCTTTGTTCATAATCTTCCAAGAAAGCCCATCTTGCTGGAAGCCCACCAGCCCTGGGAGAGGCACTTCTCGCCCCCAAGGGTCCCACACGACCGACACCATGCACAGGGTGCTGTGACCACGCGATCACAGACCTGCCAAGCACTTCGCTTCCTCAAACGCTGCATCTGACTCTGTCCCCCAGCTTAACCTTGGTTTTGAGCAGCTGCTGTAAACGAGATTTCTCTACCCAGTTTTAAAACTTGCAGATTGAGACTACTGGCATTTCTGCTGGGTTCTTCTCCTCCTGACTCTTATCCACCACCCCTCTCCAGCCAGGATGGGCAATAAACCTGCAGAAGCCACAGGGTGACAGATGGAGCTAACACCAGGAGCCCTAACGAGCCACATAAACCAGATTGAACAGCAAAGTCCATTTGCTGGCTGGGGACCCCGGATATCCAAGCCAACCATTTCTGCCCGTCTTTCCCCATTCCCTTCCGTTTGCTTTATTAAACAAGTGGCACAACCAGCCCCAGCCGCTGCCTCCTGCCTTTGCCCACCTGTGATCCCAGCAGCTCCTGGAGCAAACACAAGAGGCAGGCGGCACGTGCAGACACCTGAGCAGCAAAAAGCAGGCTTGGGATGGGAGAGCAGAGCACTGCCACCAGAGCAGGTCAGTATGCACAGGTGTAAGATTTGGCTCCTGCTTTAATATCTATTTATTCAGCCCAAACTAATAGCCCGTGGCTTGGCCCCCACTACCAAGTGATCTGTTCTTCCACAAAGCACTTCACTTCGGCTCAGAGGCTGGGCACTGATTAAAAAGGGCTTGTGCCACATTCAAAAAAATATTTCAATTGATAAAAACAAACCAACCACCCAGCTGAGGCTGAGTAATCTGCTGGCAGGAGACATGAATGAAGTGGAGCTGAGCACAAATGTTCTCCTGGACTAAACATATCCAAAAATAGGCAGAAGTAAAGAGAAAATAAGGGAGAAGGATGAAGAGAAAACAAGGGTGAATGCAGCATGTGCTGCCCATCCGATGCAGAGAGGGATGCAGGTCTCAGAGACAGCCTGGGTGGGCCCTGCAAACACCTGGACCAGAGGTGGGAAGGAAGGGGGGGAGATCCAACCGGATCACACTCACAGGGTAAAGAGGAGTTTGTATGTATAGACGGACAATTATGGTAAGATTTAATTATTTGGGATCTTTCCAAATAAACTTTTAATATATTCTTTAAAACCCTGGAACATCAAGATATCCCTAAACTTTGGCAAAGAAAGCGAGGAAACAAGATGGATTTCTGCAGCAGTGACACCTTTTCCAAGCTCTGCTCACAGATGATACCATGATGCCATGTCCCAGGTCTGAGGGCTCTCCCTGAAGGCTCCTCCAAGCACACCCTTTCTCCTCCTGATTTCTACTAGACAGAAGAAAAAAAGAGTGGCAATAAGCCTTTGCTATATACATAGCCCCTTGTCCAACTGGCCTTCCAGCCTAAGGAAGGACGTGACTGGACAGCTCTCCTCTTCGCTTCTCCAGGTCTCAAGAGGCAGAATGGTTTTTATAGGGCCGGGTTGGCTCCAGGCATAGGGTGTCAAGGCAGCAGCAAACCCAGGCAGGGAAAGCAATCACGGCTTCCCTTCCACTCCGCTTGAGCCCCCCAAAACCACATGTATGCCGGTGCTAAAGGAAGGATCCTCCAGCAGAAGCTGCCTGCGGAGCTTCTCCCTAGGGTCCTCCAGCATCTCACCCCTGCTCCCATCCCCAGGCACTGTCCTTGGCCTCTGCACCCCTCTGAAGACCTGGGACTGCACTGGCCGTTGCCATCACTGCAAACCCAGCAGCAGTAACAAGCGTGGCCCATAGGAGTCAGCCTTTCCAGCAGGAGCCAGCCATGCTTCTCCCTCTTTCAGGGCTGCGCAGGCTCTTTGCAGACGCCCACCCAGAAAACCGTGCCTGTAAAATAACTTCAGAGCTCCGACTGCTTGAAGCTGGCGCAGCTGAAGGGAACCCGCTTCCAGAGATAACCAAGTGTGGCTGCCTGCCCAGTTTCAACAAAAGATGGATTTTGTAAAGCCAACTAAAACTATGCCATCCATTAGCAGAACTACAAAGCAGAACATTTTAAAGTTAATTGGTTTTGCAATTAAAAGATACACAGAACATGTGATGCAATTAATTTTACATAAACTTGGTCAGGAATTAAACCTAAAAGCACTTGGTTACTTCCTTAACTGAAGCATATGTTTACTTCCAACACAACCAGCTTCTTTGCATACCAAAACGGGAGGCACTGAAACGCTCACAGACTAATGCAGCCAGCACAGCTCTGCACCGCTGTATTTTTTTCAAAAGCTGCCTCGTTTTGGAGATGATTTGAGGTAAATCACGAAGGCCAGTTTGGAAAGCTGGCAGGACCACAAGTGGGGACGGAGCAGTTTCCTGCCCCTTCCCCCTGGGAATTATCCATCAGCAGGGTATAAATGTTAATCCAGCAGCGTATGGTTCTCAGTTGATAAATGTGTGCAGTTGTTTAGTTCTGAACAGCTGAGTGGGTTTTTCAGAAGTTCAGCTGCTGAAAAAGCTCCAAGTCTGAGTTTTCAATGTACTGGCTGGTTCTTACCAAGAGAGCCGGCAGCGGGACTTTCTGGCTAAGGCATCCTTGCTTGTAGCGTGTCAGGAATCACAGAATTGAAGGGGTTGGAAGGGACCTCGAAAGATCATCGGGTACAACCCCCCTGCCAAAGCAGGTTCCTTAGAGCAGGCTGCCCAGGTAGGCATCCAGACAGGCCCTGAGTATCTCTAGAGAAGGAGACTCTGCAACCTCCCTGGGCAGCCTGTCCCAGTGCTCCGTCACCCTCACCGTGAAGAAGTTCTTTTGCATCTTGGTGCGGAACTGCCTGTGCTCCATCTTGTGACCATTACTCCTTGTCCTGTCCCTGCAAACCACTGAAAAGAGGTTGGCCAAATCCCTCTGTCTCCCACGCCTCAGGTAATTATACACACTGATAAGATCCCCTCTCAGTCTTTTCTTCTCCAGGCTGAACAGACCCTGGTCTCTCAGCCTTTCCTAATAAGAAAGATGCTCCAGGCCCCATATCATCTTTGTGGCCCTCCACTGGACTCTTTCCAGGAGATCCCTGTCTTTTTTGTACTGGGGAGCCCAGAACTGGACCCAGTACTACAGGTGAAGCCTGATCAGGGCAGAGTAGATGGGGAGGATCACCTCCCTTGACCTGCTGGCCACGCTCCTTTTAATGCACCCCAGGATCCCATTGGCCCTCTTGGCCACGAGGGCACAGTGCTGGCTCATGGTCAACCTGTCATCCACCAGGACCCCCAGGTCCTTCTCCTCAGAGCTCCTCTCCAGCAGGTCGTTGCCCAGCCTGTACTGAAACATGCAGTTGTTCCTTCCCAGGTGCAGGACTCTACACTTGCTCTTGTTAAACCTCATTTGGTTTCTTCCTGCCCATCTCTGCAGCCTGTCCAGGTCTCGCTGAATGGCAGCACAGCCTTCTGGCATGTCAGCCACTCCTCCCAGCTTTGTGTCATCGGCGTACTTGCTGAGGGCAGACACGATTCCCTCATCAAGGTTGTTGATGAAGATGTTGAACAAGACTGGACCCAGCACTGACCCCTGGGGAACACCGCTAGTCACAGGCCTCCAGCCAGACTCTGTGATGCTGGTCACCACTCCCTGAGCTCGGCCAGTCAGCCAGTTCTCAACCCACCTTACTGTCCACTCCTCTATCCCACACTTTCTCAGCTTTGCTAGCAGGATGTCATGGGAGACAGTATCAAAAGCCTTGCTAGAGTCAAGGTAGATGACATCCACTGCTCTCTCCCCATCTACCCAGCTGGTTATGCCATCATAGAAGGCAAGGAGGTTGGTCATGCACAACTTCGCCTTGGTAAATCCATGCTGACTACTCCTCATAACCTTCTTCTCTTCCAATTGCTTGGAGATGCCATCCAGAACAAGCTGCTCCAGCACCTTTCCAGGGACAGAGGTGGGATTGACTGGCCTGTAGTTTCCCAGATCCTTCTTGCCCTTCTTGAAGAATGGAGTTACATTGGCTATCCTTCAATCTTCAGGCACCTCTCCTGTTCTCCAGGACCTTTCAAAGATGACAGAGAGTGGTTTGGCAACCATCTCTGCCAAAACTTATCTTTTATCTCTTTTGCAAGCCTCATCTCTAGGTGGGCTTTAGCCTTCCTTGTCACATCCCTGCAGGCCCTGACAACAGTTCTATACTCCTCCCAAGAGGACAGGCCCTTTTCCCACATTTCATAAACCTTCCTCTTCCTTTTGATCTTATCAATGAGCTCCTTGATCATCCACACAGGTTTCCTGCACCCATTCCCTGATTTCCTACTCTTAGGGATGCACAGATCCTGAGGTTGGAAGAAGTGCTGCTTAAACGTAGCCCAACTCTCACATGCACCCTTGCCTTCTAGCAGCCTAGCCTATGAGATACTCCCAAGCAAGTCCCAGAAGAGGTCGAAGTTGGCTCTCCAAAAGTCCAGTGGTACAGTCTTGCTTTTAGCCTTACTTCTTCCACCAAGTTCCATCTCAAACTCAACCATCTCATGGTTGCTGCATGGCTGCATGTCCTCATCCTTCACTCACCACTGTAATAGCAGAACTAGGCCAAATATTATGGTTGTTATATGGACAAATTGTGTTTTTGTTTTTTTGTTTTTTTTTTGCAACTTCATACCAGTGCCAGGATGACTGTCTTGCATACAGAGGGGATTTTGGGGGATGCTTTCCAGTCTATAAGGGATCGTCTAGAGGTGAAACATCAGCATCCATGTCTGTGTGAGGTGCTGGTGAATGCAAACACTGGAAAATTTGTCTCTTATTGAAAGGATGTTAAACAGTAACAAGCCAGGTATGTTATTTTTGACAAATACAAAATTACCTGAAAGCAGATGTTTCAGAGGAATCATGATTATTCACACCTGTGGATCAAACATCAGGAAAAATTCAGAGAAGAAAACCTTAGGTGGCAGATGAATTTCTCATCACTTTAAATGTTTTTGTTTTTTTTTTTTCCTTTTTTGTTGTTGTTTTCCTTAACAAAGGAAAACATACACTTCTAGCAAGACTAACACCATTTAAAACATCCCCAAAGGGTTAAATATCTTCACAGTTGAAAAAACGTAATTCCTTTTGGACTGAGACAAATATTGTGTGTTGCTTTTGGGCTTCAAAAAAGGGTATTCTCTCTCTCTCTTTTTTTTTTTTTTTTTTTAAATCATTCCCCAGCACTGCTTTGCTTTGAACAGCATCATTTCTAGGCAGGTGTAAGGGAGGCTGCCCTGGGAGCGTGTCCCTGCGTGGGGCAGGGACGGGGCTGAGTGGTGCCCATCAGAGCAGCTCATGGAGGTGCAGGGACAGCAGAAGCCTTCAGCTCACCAGAAGCACAGTGCTATCATCAGCCTGCTGGAAAGCATTCAAAAGCCCTCAGAGAGAGTGTTCATTTCACAAAAGCTACCTATCATCCTCCAAATGGGCCGGTTTCACACCAGGCTCATTAAGCGGAAATCTGCATAAATTAACAGCAGCTCCTGGTGGCACTTTGCTGGGTTTTCTCAGGCTGATTTGGTGGGCACTGAAGCCAGGAGCAAGCAGGACCTCAATCTTTACACTCCTTTCAAGATGTTTTTATCTGTTGAGGATCCAACAGCAGCTGATAGACTTTTCTCCTTTGGATTTGTGCCAGCAGTCTATCACCTGTCCTTCCTCAAGGCGATGCAAATTCACTTCTCCCTGCCCCGCTGAAGGCACTTCCATTTCAAGGGGATCTGAGTCGGTACAGATGGAAAGTCAGAGGAAAGTGGCCACAAGAAGTGTCCGGGCTTGAACAGCACCAAGCGATTGAATTGCAGGAGTTCAAGAAATTGCAACATGCTGAGCTGCTCTGCTGCTCGAAGGCAATGGGCCATGTCTCCAAGTACTCTTCCATGCTCCTTGCCACAATGCTGAATGGTTCCATCGTTAGCACACGAGCACTTACCAACCATTCACCTCCACATGTCACACATCCCACGCATGGCCAAGCCCTGAATATGGGCAGAAGCACATTTTATTGAATGCACATTTGCCAATTTGCAAGCTGGAGAATGTTACAGCAGGTTCTCCTGGAGCATGTCTAATGTTATTTCCAGACAGCAATGTGTTTTTCCTGCTCCTGCAAGGAGTGACATCGCTTTAAATAGCTAAGACAGACACTTTTTGAGACATTTGCTGGAAATGAGGCAGAATGCTTAGGGGCACCGGGGAGTGGAGCAGGCCAAGCCGGGCACTGCAGGCTGGGATTTGCAGTCCTTCGGGCATCACAGCACAGCTTCTGCCTCCACCAAGGCACAGCTGACTTTTACCCCACACGCAAAAACTCACAGCCAGGGCACCTCCCAGCACCTGGTGATGATGTCCAGGAGGTAGCTGGAGGTCACTGTGGCCAATTTTGTCCATCCACAGCAGATACCATTGTGAGCCAGCCTCACCCAGGCAGTATGTCTATGTGCCATGCCAGGAGAAGGGAGGCAGCAGAGCCAAATGAAGCCCAGATGCTTTATTCCCAAATTCTAGAGACTCAATTCCTCCAGACGCAGCCCAGGGTCCAGTTCCTTTATCCAGCTGCTGGCTTCCTCAACAGGCAGCTTTCCTGCCCCAAATATTTTCCTTGGCATATCCCCAGTGGACAGGAGTTTGCGGGGCCATGTCGTAGCCCTTCCCACCCATACAGAGTAGGAGCATTGAGGAGCAATTGAAAGCAGTGTTTTTCTTCAAATAACTGATTGCTACATAATTAGCTCTTTTGTTCCAGATACACAAACTCAGCTAGCTAATTATAGGCCACCTTGCCAATGGTTTCTCAGTTCTCTATGGGTCTTGTTGCTGGGAGGCACATTAAGCAGCAAGCAAGAAAGGAAAGCTAGAAAACTGCACAGAACTAAATTAAAAAAAAAAAATCCTCTCGAGTTGTCAGTGAGAGCTTTCATTTTATGAGCAGCCACAACAACCAGTGCTTCCATTATGCCTCGCTGATTTGTCAGGCTGTAGGCATAAAGATCAGGAATGCTGCAATCCGAATGACTCTTTTCATGAGCTTTGCACACATAACAAAGACAGAGTTAAAAAAAGAAGAAAAAGAAAATCAAAGCAAGCAATGCTATCCAGCTGTGGTCTATGAAAGTACTTTCAGTTATTGAACTGTGCCGTATTTATCTCAGAGTTAGTGGGCAGGGTTTTTTTGTCCCCCTCCCCTCCCCCCCTCCAATGAGATGGAAGTTGTTTTTCTTTTTTTTTCCCGCTCCCTTCCTTAGCTAACTCTCCATGCAGCAGGGTGTCAAGAAAAGCTTCACAGAGAGCAGATGATGCAGAAAGGCACCACAACAAGGAAGCATTGCAACAGGGAGAGCAGACAAACCTGAGCTTTTTCAACCACGCCAACAGCCCAGCCCCTTCCCCACCTTCCTCAGGGAGCAGTGAAGTGCCAGGCATGTTGGCCAGGGTACGAGAGGCCATGACATCCCACCATTTCACCGTCCTGTGGTGAAAACAGCAGTTTGTCATCCAGAGAGTGGGCTTCGCCCCCAGCCAAGCAGAACTGGTGGCACAAAGGGGACAGAGCCCCTGCCTGGGAGCAGGAGCTGCCAGCTCCTGCACTGAGCCACACTTCGTATGCCAGAGGTGGTCTTGGTTAGGTTTCACATAAACGTGCACGTGTCTGGAGAAGATGAATTTTATCTGACTATAACCCAGAATGGTCGCTGGTAGTAGTCGCTTGTTTGCTTTGGTTTTTAGTGGAAAGTCACTCTTAGGCTGATTTATTATCATTACTAATTTTTTTTTTTTTTTTTTTTTGAGTTCTATAATTTAGGGTGAGATCCCCAAATTAAAGGCACTTTTTTTCTTTAAAAATTAGAAGAAACTCTTTTTAGGGGAGTTTTTTTTTTTCCCCTCCTTTTTCAGAAAAACAAAGGAAATGTGGTTTTCTTCTTTTTTTTTTTTCCCCTCACAGAAAGAACACACTTTCCACTGAAAAGTGGCTTGGGTAGAAAGTTATTGCTTTGTACGAATGTCAGTGCCTCCAGATCCAGCAGGAAGCAGCACACCTCAGTGACAGCATCTCCTCGATTGCTTCAGAAAAGCCCTTGGTTCAGAAAAACCTGTTTTCTTCAGAAAACAATCACAAAAAAAGCCACCCACAGCCAAGGGCACCAATTGAAAAAGGTTTCATTACAGCTTTGCTGAAAACTTCTTTACTCCAGGCCTCAGAACAAGAGGTCTTCAAGTATAACTGCTTTAACTTGAATGTGCTCTTTAGACCAAGAACCAATTGCATACACGTTTGGCCACTGGAAAATGAGATTATTAAAGATTTATGCATTCAGAAAAGCACTGTACAAAGAAAAAATGAACTTTTGGGAGGGTGGCAAAACTACTTAGATGCATCTGATTTTAAATGAAGTTCTTAATGAAGAATTCTTGCCTTTGGTTGTATCTCTAAGCATTTTTATTTTATTTTAAGGCTCCTTTTACGCCTGTTATTTAAAAGACTTCCCTTGAAGGAATATAAAAGCAGCACTTCTCCTTCATCTAAATTCACAGGACAGAAAAAAAATTAATTCTTCAGTCATTGTCTCTTCGACTCAATCTAATTTTCCTTCAACAACAAGGCTGCCTGATAAGACTTCTTGCCTGCATTGTTTGTCTGCTCCTGATTCCTGATGAGCAAAGACTTCTTTTAGTCTTCTGGGCTCCTGCTATGGGCTCCACCAGGGCCAGGCTGCACGATGACTGCTTGGGTCACCAAGTCAAGTGCCGCTGGACCGGCCTCCTTCCTGCCGACTTCTGCAATTTCAACACAAATGGCTTAGTGTTTGAAGTGCTCCCGTGTTGTTGCAGAGGTCTGAAAGCTTCAGCTCCTAGTGTAATAGTTATGTGACAATTTACTCTTTCATCTTCCAAAAAGAAAAAAGCTTCCCAAAAAAGCATACATAGCAGAGAGCGTGCAGAGACTAGCACAACTGTAGTGCTGCAGTACTTTCTATGTCTGGAAGTGTTGCAACAGGAATAAAAAGTCAGTGAAAAAAACAAGCTTAATTACAAAATCCAATATTTCACAACATAAAAATAACTAAAATGATCTGAGACAGAATAATTCACTCCTTGCTTATCTAGGCAGTGCTGTATCTGATTAGAACTAAATATATGCAGGGGGAGAGATTTCACAAGCATTTGCTTGCTTCTGAAAGCAGGTGGCTTTTTGGCTCCTTCCTGCTTTTTCACCACAAATATCCACCCAATCCAAGTGGAAGAAAGCAAATACCTCAGAGCAAGCTGAATTCAAGGTAGTGAGAGCTCTACCAAAACCACCTTTTGTTGACTTTTGAAAAAGCTGCAGTGGCCATTACCTGGACTTAATTTAAGAGAGGCACCAGTACTTGTGATCTCAAATCACACGCTCAGCTCTGAAATTTGCAGTCAGCATGAGGCAGACCAGTTGTTCTTGAGAAGAGAGTCAGGGAGCGCAATGCCTGTCTGCATTTCATGATCTGTTACCCATTGTCAGCAAACAGAAGACTGCTGAATTAAGCAAGGGCAAAAAAAAAAAAAAAAGTAATTCCTTCCATTGTGATCATTGTGATTTGCTCTCTGTTCTGTACCTTACCTGCCACCAGTTGAGTCAAGGCTCCTTGTGGGGATGTCTGGGGGCTGAATGGAGCTTGTAGCCTTCACTTGCAAATTCAATGCCCCAGTTCCCAAGATCAACAAAAATGCAGGCAAATTTACTGGGCTACTGCTTCAGGCACCACCCTTTATCATGGATTTCCTTCCGTTTATGGATTACTTTTCCTCAGAACACAGATGCTATCTGAATGTGGCTTTCTGCAGTTTTGAAAATGTAAATTTATTCTGTATTTCCAAAGTCGTGAGCTCCTCTTATCTGTATGTTACAGTTATCAGAATAAATACTAGTAGACAAGTCCTTGGAGAGATCCTGTAAGTACTTCAGCCAGTGGCTAATCCAGGCGAGGAATTTCAAAACCTGGATTATTCTTGTATTAATTGCAAGAGATAACCAAGGCCTCATAAGCACAGAGGGGTGGGGAGAGCCTGGGAGGATGACAGGGGGCTTCCTCCTGGGAAAGCAAAGCACCAGTAGAAGAAAAGCCTTCCTCAGGAGTCGAGTGGAAGATGTGACCTCCAGCATCAGAGCTTGAAGCGAAGGCAAAGATTTTACAGGGCATTTCTGTGGTAGTCGGGTGTCTGCGTCTCAAGTAGCAACCCTGCAGTTCCCTCGAAGCCCACCACATGTGTTCCTCAAAGCTTTGCCCTTCCCTAACCTGGTTCTCACCTTCACACCACACAGCTTCCAGCAGGACCCCCCACCTCAGAAGTTCCCCTCAGACACCAGAGGCCCCCGGCAGCTCATCCCTGCGCCACCACCCAGCCTGCATCAAGCAGCCTCAGCTTCCAAAACATAAAACCATGCCCTAAACCAGTTGCTCCCTTCAGTGGAAGGGGCAGTTATGCCCTTCCCATTGGGGGGAGAAGCCATGAGGGACACCCCTGAGCAGGACGCTCCATCCCCCAGAGCTGCATGCAGCAGAGACCCCTCAGGCCTCATGGCGGTGGGTGCTGCATCTGCTGGCCGCAGCGCTCCGAATTAGACCTGTTGGTGTTTCAGCACTGGAAAAGGACTCTGCAGAAGTGAGCAGGGGCCTTCTGCAATCACCTCTTCCCCAGGCTGCACCCCTACACACTGACACATGCATCAGTGCCTTTGCCACCATACTGCGGCCTCCCCGGCCCACCTGACATAGCTGGAAGAGCTGTGATGCCGGCGGGCGCAGCCCTGTCAGAGGCATTTTCCTTCTCCCCCTTACATAGCAGGGGGGGGACTGGGATCACTTCGAGCAAAATGAGCATTCTCTTTACATTTAATCAGCCTGGTATGTTAATTAAATATGACTTGATTGTAAAGGACATTAATTGAGATTTAAAACAGATACATTTAGGCGTCCATGTAATTAACTCTAAATAACAGAGGCAATAAATGTGAAAGCTTATTAATACAATAACCTTGCAAGGATCATTCGGATATTTCCTCCCCACACCCACACAGCTGCACAGCACTGGCTATCACACGTTACATACCAATTAACATCCTTTCAGAAGACGACACGCGTTTTCAATTAGCTGGTCTCTCACTTGCCGGCTCTGACAGCGGATCTACCTCTGAGCAGAGCCTGTCCCCCTCCGCTACCCCTTGCGGCTGAGCTCTTTGCATCTCCTGCCGCTCCCTACTTCCACGTTAGCTCTGCTCTTTTGATCTGCGTAATTTGTGAAAGAGTTCAACCACCGAGCTTCTTCATAAATGCAGCAGTGAACATCATCAGCTTGGGAACAGGTAGAGAGGCCTTTGATTACCCGATCCAGACTTGGTGTTCAAACAACTAGTTTTTTTTTCTTTGCCTTTCTGTAGACAATAAATTATTCAGGGCATTCCGGCCTGCATCAATTTTTTCTGTTTTGCTGAATGGTCCCCAAAAGGGCAGAACTGCAGAAGCGAAGTCTGCATGCAACAGGAAACACACACACAGCACTTAGAGGCTTCTTTTTGAAGCAGCAACCTTTTTCCCTGTTTCTATCAATATCTTTTTCCCACATGGAAGTCCCCCTTTGAAATAAAATTGTACCTGTGGCCATTTGGGTCTAATTATCAGATCCTCAGCTGGATGTTATCTTTTACAGAGGTTGAAAAGCAGGAAAAACGCTAAGTCAAGCCAGTGTATTAACACTTTTCAAAATACATACATCGTTTATCTACCACAGAGATGAGGTTTTGAAGCCTTGTTAATGAATACTAGCCCTCCCAGCTTACTATTAAGGAGCACTGCTTCCACTGGAATTGAAGGAAATTGATAACTGGAAAAGCGGATTTCCCATCCCACAACAGCTTTAAAGATTTCCAAGACTCTTACTTTGAAGAGGGAAAAAAAAGTGAAAAATCTATAAATTTTTATGACTCGATCCTCCAAAAATCACAATGTTTATATTGGCTCGCAGAACTTCTGAGCATTCCCTAGGTATATCATTTTAATATTTGTTAACATAAAAGATTATTTCTAAAAGCAAATTGTATTCAAATAAGAAATATTCAAGTACCCACATTTTCAATACTGCACGCAAAGGAAACACTCTGATTTCCCCGGGGTCTTGGTGGGAGCTGGGACAGCCCCATAGGGATGTGGAACTGGGCAGGAGGTGAGGGAGTGCTGGCTCACACAGTACATGCACAGCACACTCTTCCACAGCTCCAGTGCTCGGAAGCATGTGCCTGTCCCAAGTGATGCCTGCAAGTGCCATTATTCTACTGTGTTTTACAGACGGAGCACGAGCAGACTGAGGCTGTAATCATGCACGCTCTGGGCCAGCATGAGCCAACATCGCTGCCAAACCCCAGGATGCATTCCCACCCCTGCAACACTTCAGTTTAGCAAAGTTAGTGCCAGGGCTGCAAGACTATTTCCCTCTCTCTCCATTTCTTTCCTTGCAGCACAGCTGTGTTGAAGCCTATCACTCGGAGCCAATTCTGCAGAGATTTATTCATTTAAACTAAGACTGAATGAAAATCAACCAAACAACCAGAAAGCAAGCAAAAACTGCAGACCCACTAAGACACGGATCTCCCCACCCCAAAGCCTTCACTGCCTTAAATTGAGTTTGATTAGAAAAATAATCAAGATGTTACAATGAAAAAATGAGATGTAGATATTTCCAGAAACTTTTCCCTTATTTAAAAAAATAAAGGCAAGATGGTAGGACTTAGCCCAATATCACCAATACACTTGTTTCCTCCAAAATTTATGTTTGATGTCAACTTACTGTTTGCTGGGTTTTGTGGGAAGATTCTGTTCTGCTGCCTCCCTGCGCTGACAAACATCCCGTTGTTCCTGCAGACGGTGGCCTTTTCCTGCATCGTGCCTACACAGCGCAGGTCTCAGCCTCTCATTAACTGTAGCGTTAAGACATCTGCCCATGCGAGCACATCCTTACTGTTCATTTTTACATTGGTTTTGTTGTGTTGCACTTTGCCTTGAGCTCCTGACTCCACCACTTGCACTCTAAACAAGGCATATCTTCCACCCAGGAGCAATTAGCCAGGCAGGTGCAGGCTGCAGGAAGCCAAGAGCAGCAGCTCAATGTCTGCCAGCAGCCTCTTAGCCTGGGAAGTCCTGGGCATCATTCACCTGGCTCTGGCATGCTCCAGTCATCCAAGTGTCCTTCTGGGCCTGGAACAGATCGCGGCAGACCAAGCACCTCTCCACATCCTCAGGGAAGCCCTGAGCTCATCAGCCAGCCTTAGGTGGAGGAGTTTAAAGTCAACAACAAGTGCAGCACGGTGGCTAAAAGCTCCTCTTTCAACTTGCAGTCATGTGCTCTTCTCTTCCCTCCCCTTCCATTTGGCACCAAGGCTCCTTGGCATAAGAGGTACATTTGCACTTCGTGGGGAGCGTTGGCCCAACAGCCATTCCATCTGGCCTGGCTTATTAGGGAAGATGCACCTGTCTTGCTCCCCTGAATTGCAGGATGTCTTTGGCTGGTGTGGGAACTCATCAATCCACCTGGAATACAAAACACCAGTATCAGCTCGGTGCACTGGATCAAAAATGAGAAAGCCTGAGGAGTGCTTTGGATGGTATCACAAAACAAATTTATAGCTATTTCTTATTACCATCCAATCTAACTTATTTTAGGCCTTTTTCCCCCTTTTTGATATGAGAGAAGCTAAGATTGTGTTCTAACTTCAACAACAAAAAGCTTTAGAAAGACCAATACCTATTTAGAAGAAAAGCTACAAAGGTGTTTGGAGGTTCAATAGGTTAAAATAACTCCACTTCCACAGCAGGTGATGACAAGATCCTTATTATTGATTTTTAAGGACAGCAAGTGTTCCATCACCACCTCCCAAAACCTTTTAGGTCTGTTAAGCTCAGCCACAGCATTGTTTAACAAAAGCACAGTCCCAGTCTGGTTGCTCAGGCTTTTAGTCCAGGGACAGGAACACCAAAGATTCAGCTCTTCGCAGACAACTTGGGTATTTCCATTGAGAGCAGTATCAGCTGATTTCCTAAACTGAGTGAAAATATCTATTCTACAGAGCAATTACCTACTTGTCTAACTTTGATTTTAATTGAAGACTGAGAATTTTAAACCAGGAAAGACACCCTTCAGCAAAGGGAACTGCATTAGTACAAGACAGTTCTTGCTTTTCAACACTGCTGCAGCTTCATGCCACATTCCCCCTCCGGCCCCACCAGATAAGATCTTTTGAGTCTCATTTCTAGCACAGAATAAAAGAGTCCAGTGATTAGCACTTACACCAGAGCAACTCAAGTTCACTGGGATTTTAACTCAATCCAAGGCAAAGTGACCCGTTATTAGCTATTTTGGGAAGTGCTCCTACTCCAAATCACACAGCTTTGCATCTGGGGAGTCTTCCTGATGAAAATGGTACAATACTTGAAGAATTCATTTCAAAAGATTTGGTGTTACAGTTTGGCAGATGTGTTGGAAAATGCCTGACTACTCAAGTACAGCATGGTCCACAGAAGCCACACGCTTCCCTCCCCTCTCATTAAAATGGTGCAAAGAGAAAGAAATCTTCAATCTTCTCATACAGCCTTTTCTGAGCCAGCTGGAGAGAAGGGAAATCAGTCAAACCTCTGTCAAGAAATGGGTTGAAATTGGTGCCTGATTTCCAGATTTATTTCCTTCTCTCCTCAACTGCATCCAAATTTGCATATCAGGGGAGATCATTTTTCCTGCTCCCAGCCTTGGAGGAGCAGGCAGGTGTGGGCTAATCAAACACCATTGAGCTTTAGAGCTAAAGGACGCTATTGCTGCAGGCTGTGCAGTGTGATGCTCTGCCTCCACCTCCCAGCCATCTGTTGCCTTCCCCATCTTGTCATCTGTATGTACCGATCCATATCTGAACCTGCCACTGCATTAAGGCTCACCTGTCCAACCCTGCAGCTGAGCAAGAGCAGTCATCTTCAGGTGGTCTGATACCCTCAGAGATTCAGACCCTTGCAGCAACCCTTTTACCCCTGTGGTTTTCAGGTCCAAGTCTAGAAGCCTTCAGGATTCATGGTGAAGGGTTTATTATAGCTGGTTTTAAAATAACTGCATATAGCATGATATTGTCTATAGAGCTGACACCAATAGCCAGCACTGCTGGAAAGTTACATGAAGAGAAGGGAGGGATCACATCATGTACAACACCATATATACATGTAGTTATATATATATTATATACATTTAGTTATTATATTGTTATATATTATATATAGTTTCCTTCTTCTACCCCCCAAATTGCCCAACTGTTGATACAAATCAGGAAATCAGCATGCTTCATCACGGGTTAAAAAGAAGGGCCATGCAGCTTTTGAAGTTAGATATGCTCTTTCCAAAGTTAAAAAAGGCCAAATAGAAATATAGAGTAAGAAAAGGGCCCCAAGTCAATGCAGAGGAATCGCTGTGAATTCAGATACGTCAATACAGAGCCTCAGCAGAGGAGCCTGGCTCTTGTTTGTGCTGCTCATCGCTTGGTCCCCAAAGGCACGCTGGTGCATGTTCTCTGCTTCTAGAGCTCAGAGAAACTGAGGCAGAGGGAGAGGAGGAATCTGCCTGCAGTCCCTCAGCAGAGAGCAAAGGCAGCAAGAGAACCTAGGGCCCCTACATCAATGCGTCCTTTAGGTCAGCCAGAACACCGAGAAGTTACTGGAATTGGCCACAGGACACTTACTGGCTGGTGATGGATGAGGAACAATTGACTTGCTTTCCCACCGTCCCCAAGCAGAGGCTGTGCAAAGCTCTGCCAGCCCCCGGGCAGGTGTTGATGGCTCGGGAAGGAGATGTAGAAGGAGGGGATGGGTGTGCCAGGAGTCACTAATTCACTGTGCTCACCAAACCCCAGCATGTGACAACTGAGCCGGCCAGACTGGGTTTTGTGAGCATTGTGCAGGCATCCAAGAAGAAATAAGTGGAGCAGCAGCTTCAAGTGGTGAATTGGCAATGAATGAGAATGGCTTAATGTGGAGGATCTTATCAGAGACATGGAAAACATTCTTCAAAGGCTCCCAGAGAGTCAAATTACTTTGGAAAATGATGCCACTAAGACTGGAGGAAGAGGGCACTAAACCACATCCTATTACATCCTGTGTCCTGTCTCTGCAGCATAGACCTGTGGAGTCTCCTTCTCTGGAGATATTCAAAACCTGCCTGGACGTGATGCTGTGCAACCTGCTGTAGGTGACCCTGCTCGGCACAGGGACTGGACTAGGTGATCTCCAGAGGTCCCCTCCAAACTCAACCATTCAGTGATTGCATGACCCAGCACACTGAATTTGAGATGAAAGCCCCAGGATTTTGTTACCACAATAAGCCTGCTGCCAACCTTATTCTAAAGCTCCCAGGTTTGCAGGGGGTACGGAGACTGCATGTTTGGGTGCCCTGTTTAAATCCAGAGAACTGGCTGATGCTGTGTGGTACCGCACGAACCAACTTCATCTGTCAGTCCTTCTGCTGCTGCTGCTCAGGGATACACACAATACAAGCAGGAAGGCAAAAAAAAAAAAAAAAAAAAAAAAGACCAGAGCCTATCTCCATACCTGACAGCAATGCTCCTTTTGCTAGACACAGCTCAGAGCTTTGTGTTGCGAGTGTTTGTGCTCTGAAAGCACAAACCTGAGGATTATTGGGTCTCCTTTGCTAGCTGATCACCAGAATGATGATGTCCTAAGCCTGCATATGCCAACAAGGGCCAGGAGGACAACTGCTAACACCAACACGATTCCTCCCACCCCTTGGCAGCCCCAATGGGGCTTTGAACCACGCTCCAAGTGCCACTGCCCTCAGGATGCCCAGACCCCAATTCCAGGGATCCCAGCAGACTCAGCCTGCCGCTTACAGCACCTCAAGCACTCAGTGCTGCTATATTTACTCACACATGGCCAGGTGCTTGCAGAATAGATGCTATCATTGCTGTTTAAGCTCCTAGATAACTACTCCAGTAGGACAATCGGTGTACAAGCAATTCTGATGAGGCCGTTAGATACGCTGCCATCAGTGCTAATCAACACGACTGGAGTTGTTGAATGTACTTGCAAAGTGCTCCCGTCAGCTCCACGAAATAACGCAAAACCCATGTTGCCTTATAATTTCCCTTGCAAATTTATCACATCCGGTGAAGGTATGAATTCCCTATTATGTCCAAAAGCTGTCAAAAAAAAAGGCCTATTTTCTGCTTAACCATAAGCTGTGATGATGGGTATTGCGACAGCTCATTTTCTATAACGAGCTCATCACTGTAAAATAGCATTAGAGATACGGCAAAACACAGGAATTGAGCTGCTCTGCAACGTTTCAGCCTTGTTAGCACCACCTCACACCAGCAGCCAGCTCCATGGTCACTGCTAGCCCAGCAGACCCGTTAGCAGCAACTGTGCCCGAAGAGATGGGACAGCACTTTGGGTGGAAGCTCATCCCGTGTTTGAAGAGGCACAGAAACATCCCAGCAAGCACTTCTGATGAGTGTGATTGTGCAGCATTGTGACTACGTGAAGCACAGGCTGCTGGCAGAGCAGGATGCAAGGCAGGTGCAGCACCTGGAGCAGACCGTGCATTGCCAGAACTGCTCAGGTACATGGTTTGTGGGCCCACCTGCACACTCCTTTAAATGGCACGGCAAACTTAGGGCCTCTTTCTGTTCTCTTTGACTAAAATGATTAATTAAACAACTCATGGCTCTTTGGCTGAGAACACGGACTCTTTTTTCCCCAGTGGGTTTCTGATTCAGTTCAAGTGTGTCCCTGTAACCACCAGAGCTCTACTGGGTATCAGTGGTGATGTGGACAAATCCCTACATGTGCTGCCTTCATCTCTGGGGGTTTGGATACAAGCCCAGCAACTTCATCTCAGGATTGAGGGCTCTGGAGGGCACTGCTCAGCTGCTTGGGGCAAAAGGCATCAGGACTTGGTTTGCATGTGCTGAGGCTTGCCCTCTGTTGCAGGAGCTCAGCATGCTCAGAGTCCAAGGAGTGCTCTGCACAGGTTAAGGGACGCAGCTCCAGGAGCAAGGACAACCTTGTCTGCAGTGGGGCTTCTCTGCACTAACACAGTGCTGGTCATCAACAGCAACACACCAGAGACGTGAAACCAAAATCCACCTTTCACCAGGCTGAGGAACTACCTTCTGCACTTACACCCCACTCCTTCACCCCACCCAACTAACACACCGAGCTCTTGCAGACCTGGGCCCTCTGCAGGGAGCAGATAGCCCACAAGTCCAACCACAGATGGTTTTTCCTACATCATCTCTTTGGCTTCAGACATGCAAGCATAAAAAACACACAGAGAGCCTGCCAAATGGCACGATTCAAATCCTCTTCCCTTCCAACCTCCATCAGGTCTCAGCAGTCATCCCCCGCAGCCTTCAGACCATTACAGGCTACTTGATTACGTGTCGATGATAGCCAAGAGCGCACCCCAACCCCAACAGCCTGCAGCACAGCCAAGCCCTTACAGCCCACAAGAAGAAACTAGATTCTGATCCACAGAAGCCTGCAATCACCCTTCTCATCTGTATTGGCTGCAGGCATCTCTGAACACAGAGGTGCCCCCCAAGTCCCCGGGGGATTCTCACCGCAGGAGGAAAGGCTCTTCATCTTTGGGAGACAAACCATTCCGGGCAGCACAGTTCAGATATGCAGATATTTTACTGTGGCTGTATTTTATAGTATGGCCATAAAGGCAATAAAACAAAAGGTTAATACTAGCAAGTTCATAAATTTAGTAGTCAAGGATTAGTACACTCTTGTTCGTCTTCTCTCACTTTATTGAAGTTTTGGATACAAAGGTTTAGATTTGCCCTTGCACCAAGTTTGAGGCAGCAGAAAGAGCCAGGCAAGGTAGTTAAACAGTTTCTCAATCTCAACAATAATTGGGGAGTTTTATAGTAATTCCTCATTTCTGTGTCACAGACCAGTACTTGTCCTCAGCAGGCTGCGGTGACACGTCCCCTTCTAAAGCTAGCCCAAGCTGGTGGAGAGGTTACAGCCTGCAGCCACCACCTCACCTACCAGAAAGGATTTATCTGAGTGCTTGCATGGCCAGAGAGAATCCCAGCTGGATTCCCCTGAGCCAGCCTCCTGCAGTGCCCAGAGCTCAGCAGGTTGACTCCACACCAACAGAGGCAAGCACTCCGCCTTTTCCGCTTACTCTCATGGGCACACATAGCTTACACCAAAGTTTCAAAACCCCTACTGGTCAGTCTTCCACAGGGATGTCCAAGAATAGTTTCATGTTCAACAAATAAGGCTCTTGGTTCCTGTAGTTATGACTTATCCCAAAGGACACAGAAAGCACACTTACAGGAGGCACTTGGTGTGTATCGCCTCCCTGTACCTCCACACACATCCATAGGCAGTGAGAACAATCCAGTCCTCCCAGGGAGATCCCAATGGCTAGAAATTGCAACTTTAGTAAATTGAGAAACCATTTAATCCTAGATCTTCCACCCTTTCCTGAATACGTGGAGAAGCCCAGGAGGGCTTTTGTCGGCCACAGGATTTCACAACACAAGGCATACACCAGCCCACTTGCCTGCAATGGGAGTGCTGTCAGCAGGACAATGTCCATGTGCTCCTGCAGAGGTGCCTATGTGAGAAATACCTGCAAAGCAAGTGGATGCCTGAACTAAAGAAATCATCAACTCATGTACTTATACAAACATCCAAGGCAGCTAACCCATAGCATGCTCCCTGCTTTGCCTTTGGTCTGAGCCAGGAGCTCACAGCTTGTGGGGCAATGCTGGGGCACAGAACACCAAGGCCAATGTCAAGGGACAGTTCCCAAAAGCCAGACAGGACAACACTCCTCCTGAGGATGCAAGGCTCCCTGTCTTCTGGGGAGAGAGACTTTTAGCGGTGTGGATGTGAGCTGTGCTGTACCATTTCATGTCAGAGCCAGAGAAGCCATCCTGGTGCGCTTTGTCTACCATTACATACCAGCTCTCCTCAAAGACCCTTAGGAATCACAATAAATTCTGTTAAAAGGAGATACCTTTAAGAAGTTATTAAGATTATTTGAGGGAAAATTATTTATACTATATCTCAGGAGATTTACAGCCCATTCTGCCTCTCAACATACCCCCATTGTTTTTCCAATAGTCACTGCAAATATTTTATCTTGAGCCAAGATTAGCACTGTGCCATTTACTATTCTTATTACAATCTCCATGAGAACAAGCCCTCCACATCTTTAATGCCACCTGTAGTCAGTGACTTATAGTTATGTTCCTGTGCTGTGCTACTTTGATCTCTTCAGTATTTGGTTGGTTTTATGGGGCTGCCTCTTCTGTTTTCTCTCCATTTACAGCCTCACTAATCTGTGAGAAAGGAGCAGAATAGGCAATCAATCAAATTGCAAAATACTGAAAAGGACAAAACAGTGTGGCGCAAGAACTCTGCTTCCAACTGAACTGACATAATTAGTTCCCAGGGGTATGAAAAGCATTTCCTCTCCCAAGTGATGTGAGCTTCCTTCCAGAAGCCTTGTAATATACATGTCACAAGATGTCACGTAATGCTACTCCCTGGGGTTTGACAACCTCACCGAGTCCAGGTCTCCCCTAACAGGGTTTATTAAGTCAAGAAAAGAAACAGCAGAAGGAGCAGATAATGCTGCACAGGGTTGACCAAACCGTGTTTTAAATATGTTGATTTAACAATCACTGGACAGGACGGCACATTTTGTACCAGATGTCTCCTACCCGACTGATGTAAGGACAGAATTGTCTGCTGCAGAGTCTGCTACAGGGCAGATCCCCAGGCAGGGTCATCCACGGTAAACAGGCACAATGAAGGATGTATGCAAGCCACATGGAAGCCACTGTTTTGGTACTAAACTACAGTTATTTCCCTTTCTAAGCAATTCCTCTCTGATGGGATCCCACTTCAGACACTAGTAAAGATGCTTTTCTAAGCAACCTGAGGCTATGCAAGCAGCATCCTCCATAGGAGGGCTTGCACACTGGCCGTTTGCATCATTTTGCTGCTGGCTATTACTTACTTATGCTCCTTGTGGTGCACACACAGACAGCCTCTAGTTGCCAACTGCATATGTGCAAGGACCTCCACGGAACTAGAAAGATGCAGAATGGTTTGTTTTTATAAACCACTAGACATGCAGGTGCATGGGCTTTTTGTTCATCTGCAGACCCAGATCAGGTTTTGTGCAACGAAATTAGCTACCTGGCATGAGGTTCCATCTTCAAAACTTCTTCCCCAGACCCCAAACCAAAAGCCAGGGTATGAATCTTGATAAAATGAAACTAGTTGAGACAAAAGAGAACGAGGTAGTACAGGACATAAGGAGGATTGTCCGAGAGTTATGTCCTTAAGTTAGCCTTGAAACAGTGCTGCACAGACTTTCTGTTAGAAAGCTAAATGTTCCTGGGAACAATTGATTTAAAATGAGTGAGGTGGCTGGGAGGATTGGTCAGTAATTTTAGAACTAAAATTGTGATTAAAAACACTTCACCACCAAAAGTTCCGAAGCAGATTGCCTGATCGTGATTAATATGATACTACAGGACTCAGCTGCACAGAAGAATGGCAGAGACCAAACTTGAGTTAAATTCTTATCAAGTGAAATGTATCCAGTGTAATCTGATAGGTCTTAAAAGGTTAATGTAAGCTAAATCAATGCTGCCTCCGTCCAGATAAGGTGTGGGAAATTGTCCTTGAGTGCGAATGTTCACAAGTCTGCAGATGAGGGTAATAAAGGGCTTTCATCTTGTGCTAATCTTTGCCAAGTCCATTGCGATGCATGAAAAGTTGATAAGGAGACTGATTTATCAGCCAACACACATAACACTGGCATAGGTGGGGTTTTAAAACATTTCATCTTCTTGGTTTATGCTGGTAATCTTCATAAAAAAAGCTAACACCTTTTTGACTATCAAAGATGCCGAACACAAGAGGCAGGTATCACAGCACCTTGCCTTGAAAGCTTCTTGCAGCAAAACCCTGGGGATGGGGAGAAACCTGGAGACCTGGCTCAACTGGTAAAATGGCATTTAAGAGCACTGTTCTCCTGGGATAAGGAGCTAAGTGGAAGCAGAGCCTCAGCATGCACTTAAACTTCAAGCACATGGTTAAATCCCAGGGATCAAGGAGATTTCCAAGCTCTATTCAAATCCATCAGAGCTAAAGGGGTGCTTAGCTTCCACTCACGACTGAAAATACCTCTCTAAATTGACGGCAAAACTTAAAATGTAGGCTTAAATGCTCTTTTGGTGAGTCAAGTCAGGGACAGAAACCAGGAAAGCAAGGAAGCCCTGACTCCACTTCGTGCCCAGACAGATGCAGCTTTCATTTTGGCCACACACTTCTGCTGCCTGTTTGTGGTTCTTCTCTTGACGCCTCTTGGTTTAGCCCAAACAGATGCACAAATAAAAATCTGCTCTAAAATCAGCTTGGACACACACTGACAGACGCGTGCTGTGACACTTGCTTCCAGAACAATATTGATCCTGAAGTTCTGTATAAAATCCTACAACAGCAGATCTTGGAATCACAAAGACACAAAAGAGGGAAAAGCTCTTGAGCTGTACCAGCCCTCAGGCAACAGAGGATTTTCTCCTGTAATGCACTTTCTAACACTTCGCCCAGCTTAGGTTTAAAGACTCAAGTTCACTTGAAAACACCAGATCCAGCAGCTCAGCAGAGACCATGATGTCATTATGATTTGGTGGTAAGCGTACGCACAAAATGTGCAGATTTTAATTCATTTGGAGTTATCTCTGTCCATTACAGAGCTCAGCTTCCTCCCGTGTTTTCTGCTAAATCACAAAATTGCTCTTGCCAGCTATTTGCCAGCCTTTTCCTCTACCCAAGCAGATGGTGCTAGGAGGGATGCACTCAGCATTAACTCCGTGTATTATTGTTACAGTTGATTAATACCTGAACACTCTGTAACAACATAAATTATGATTATGTATCTAAACAAGCAGTATGCGCACACAAAACTTACAGGAGATGTATTTTCCCAGAATGAGCTGTCAATTACCAAGTATTTATACATTATGTTTACACAGGCTTTTATAACCAACACTTGAAGCACTTTAAGTATTAAGTACTTAAAACTATCGATTCGATTAATTCAGCCAGCTTCATAAAACCCTCCTCTTCCACTTCTCCCTGGCTGCAGCTCCTATTTGCAGCCTCCCCCCCTGGCCTCAGTCCTGCTCTCAGTGCATGGTGAAGCTGTGGGGTGAGAGGCTGGGGGCTCACCCAGCACCACAGCAGCAATGCCCTAGTAATAATGCAAGAAAACAATGTGCCAGCCTCCCCACGTGCTCCTCTCCTCCAGTCCGTGCTGCCTTGAGCAGATTTCAAGGCACGGGTGGGCGCTTTGTTCAGCGCACGACTCTCCCTCCTGCAGCACTGGTCTCTGAAGCCAGCATTGACCCACAAGGCCAAAAGCTGACCTGAAGCAGCTTCACACGCGTGGTTCTGAACAGCTGAAATAATTTGCTGCTTGCTATCAGGAGATGCTCGTGGGATGAAGAGCCTGAGGAGGGAAGCCCTGCTGTCCGAGCCTTTGGCCCCAACCCTCAACTCAGAAGCCGTGGGGTCTGGCTGGCTTTTATCCCTCCGAGCATGGGAACATACAAATTAGCTCATTTATGTCATCTCATTAGAATGCCCCTTTAGAAATGGGATCTGCATCTGTGATTTGTACAGTGCCTAGCACAGCAGACCCCAGGCGCTCAGTCTCACTGAGGGAGCAGCCCAGCTCTCATCATCTGATGGAACAATTAACATCAATCCACTTCTCAGCTGTGGCTGCCTCCCCCTTCTTTAAATCAAGCCCGAGGTACCATGCTTTCCTGTCACCTGTGCTCTTCCCGTCAAATCATTATTTTATAGCCTGCAAAGAAGTTTGGCTCGGGAAAAAAGAGGCAAAAAGCAGCATCCCAGCTGCTCAGAGTGAGGGATAGAAGGCTAAGTAGTGGCAAGAAGGGCAGCCAAATCTCAGAATATTATTTAGGAGAGAGCAATAAATAACAAAGCCAACGTTCATGCAGGCTGTAATGGGTTTTTATCACCAAAGAGTATGCATCTTAAAGAACCAGGGGCAGGGGGAGCCAGGTAACAAGTTCCAAACCCAGAGGCTCACGACACCCACTGCCTCCTGAAAAATGAGGCAGGGGAGGACAGGAGACAGCCTAAGAAGAGACGGATGATACAGATGGCTCTTTACTGTCCCAAACTCTCGACTAATAAAAAATCCCAGCAAATGGAAGCTAAATCTTGAAGGAATAAATCAATAGCATGGAGAAATAGAGAGCAGTGAAAAAAGGAGCCGCTGTGAAGGGCTGCTCCAGCCTTGACTCCTCCTGTTTTCCTTGATTTGAGGCTGGAGATGAGCAGGACAGGATGCGGTGAGCTGGGGGAGCAGGGCCCCAGCACATCAGTGCCTAACAGGGAGGACGTGAGGCTGTCCAGCACCAGGCTCTGGCCTCACACTGAGGTCAGCATTTTCCAGCCTCCTGTGCCTCTGGTCCCCATCTCCATGCTGGTATCACCCTGGCACAGTGAGCTCCTGGCCTCCAGCAGGGTGTTTCTAGGCTCTGGCCCTTGTACCCCTTGGCACAGCAAGGAACAGGACCTGCCCAGCCTCTGTCTTACCTCCCTTACATTTCTTAATTCTGCATTCCCCACTATTTTCTTCTTGCAGAACAGCAGACTTGGAAGTTTTAAGACGTGGGCAGTGCTGTCTGATAAACCAAGCATTGTTTAGCATTTGATACAACCTTGGCAGTGGTTAGCAGTCACCCTGCAAGAAAAGCTTTTGCAAATGCAGCCAGCTTCAAATGAAAAGTGCAAATGCTATCCAACAGGGCAAGCTCCACACAGATCTAACAAGCCAGTCATTTGAAGAAACTGTTTATGAAAAAAGACTTTAAACTCTTAATTTGGTGCCACTGGCTAACAACCCCCCCTTGGCAGTTCTCCTCTGCATGGAATAACATTTGTTCCACAACTTTCCCACCCACTCAGTTTTTCTTGCGGTTTGAGTCCGTAGCAAGGCACAGATCACATCAGGATGCTTGGCAGCTCCCAAAGCTCTGCTTTTCATCCTGTGGCTCGGCCAGATAACTGCAGCCTGACACAGAAACAACACCTCAACTAAACAACATAGGACTAGACATCTGTCCAAGGAAGAGCCACAGAAAACAGAGTCACAAAGGGGCTGTTATAGTGAAAGAAGCCTCATGTGTACCTGGGAAGGCTGCACTCACCCAGCAGCTCCCAGTTGCTCCAGGACACGTTTCATGGGACCAGGTGGATCTTGAGGAGGTAGAGGGATGAAACCATCAAGGTGGAATAGTGCTGAGACCACCAAGTTTCTAAATTCCAGAATCCAGGTGCAAGGTCTCTCTGGATTTAGAGGTACAGCCTGCAAGCACATGCTCCTTTGACACTAACAGCAGTAAGAACCCACACAACTCCAGGAACAGCCCCACAGGACCACACTGCCAGCCACACAGCTCACTCACCACCCAGATTTCCACTCCTTCTTTAATCGTACCAGAAAGAACAGGTAAAGCTGGACTCTAGCTACTTCCATTATCAAATCCTATTAAACAAGCTTAAGAAAAAGCACCTGAAGAACCACATTGCTCTGAGCAAGCACCTTCCTCTGGCTGCTGAAAGCTCTTTCATCCAGACAGTACTGGGCAGGTTTCAAGCTGCTGGTGGGAAAGCTCCTGCAGCTTTCCCCTCACTGTAGGAGGCTCTGCCTCTGAGCAGAGTAGATTACAAGGGGTTGTCAGCAGGTGAATCCTCTGCAGGTAAATGAGAGGATTCAGCTGGCAAGCTTCATTCTGTAAGAGGCTAGAAACTATTTTTTACAGCTGAGCAGCGTTTGCTGTTGTATGGAGAAGTTTTACCTTACTGAGCCATAAGTAAAGGCTGTTGAGGTGCAGCTGAAAGCCCATCAAATCCAGGGTATTCCAAAAGCACCATCTAGAAAATCCGAGCTTAAAGTGAGTCAAAAACTCTTCCTATGATATCATGCTACCAGCCAAGATGTACTTTGGTGTGAATTTCTCGTTTTCTACACCAACTGCCGGAAAGACGTCATAGTAAAAAGGAAATGAGGGAAGCACTTTCCCTGAAACGTGCATGCACCCACCCAATTCAACAAAGTATAGGATGCATATACATAGATGTTACTCTTACATGTGCCTTCTAGCCATGTTATAAAACAATGTTAATGTATTTTTGTCATGTAAATGGGAAAAGCAAGGTGCAGGCCTTGAAGCTGCCTTCGGAGCAGAGCAGGTAAGCGGCGCTGGGAGATGCAAACCAGCATCTCCGACGGTACCGCTGCCTCCTCCCAAAGCAGCACACAGGAACCTGGCAGAGCACAGCTTCAGAGCTCTTAAAATTGCCTACATACATGAATAATAATAGCTTACCATTAAAAAAAAGGTTGTATTATTCTTTTGATAGTGTTGCAGTGTTCTTGAAAAATGGGTGTTATTTATTTGATCATCCCCTAAAGATTCTTTTGTCACAGGCTATTGTGTAAATTTGTGTTCAGACAATTTTTAAAATGTTGAATTATTCACTTGATTGGCCTTAATGTCTTCTCCCGAACACCTCAATATGGTGCGATTATTATCAATATAAGGAGGGCTAATAAAAATGTGGAAATAATAACTGCAGCTGGATTTTCAAAAGGGAAAGGATAATTTTCTAACTACTAAAACATTAGTAGTTAAGAAAGTTAAGATAAGGGTAATAAAGCCTTGCGCTTCAGGGCTTTGCAAAAGGGGTTAGGAAGTAATTATTTTAAATTCTTTCTTTGGTATTATGTAATTTAACTCTCGTTAATAAAGGACCCAATTTTCAAAGGCAATGAAAGATGTAGCTAGGAACTAGATGAGATTTTAAAAAATAGAAGTCACTCTTCAACTTGCTTCAGTGCTTTCCAAAAATCCCCCTAGACACTTATTTGCGTCTTCCAACTCCTATGGTAAAATATTTTTTCTTTCCAAAATGTCAATTTGCTGAAATCGAAGCCTTTTACTGTAATGTAGGAGCATTCACTCATATTTCGGATGTCCCAAGTAGCTCAGTCTGAGGCGCCGAGTTGGATTCAGCTGTAATTTGTAAGTGCCCCCGAGGAATCGCTGTGCTCTCAGCTGCTCGCTCCCTTCAAATGCAGGTTCAGAAGCACGGGAATGTCTGCAGTGTGGGCAAATGACATTCCCGAGGTGGCAGTGAGGTTCTGCTCTGCAGGCTGAGCATGCAGAGTGGCCTTTAGGGGAGATTCAGACTCCACCAGATTTGTCCTCTGCTGGACTCCACGAACTTTCCTGTTCTGCTTTTGCTGCCTGGCCCAGGACACTGCCAGGGAACAACTGGGCATAAGTCCAGAGGTCTCTGTTCCTCTGTTTCAAAGACATTTTCTTCAGGATCACCATGCTCTACTAACTGTGCAAAGAAGCGTGATTCCTACATCTTAATGTGCTTCACTTCTTCTTGCATGCAATAGCGTATCTTGTATTTTGGTGTACTCATGCACTTTTATATTCTGATGAGAGATGTTTTCCATCTCAGATATGCCCCAGCATGGATGCTGAGAGTGCTATCTCTGGTTTTTCTGTGTATTCACATTTTCAACCTCCTGCAGTCTGAAATTAACACCCTTCATACATTCTCCCAAAGTTTTACCTGTCTTGTTAGCATTTTCACAGTGCCATTCTTAAGGCCACCAGATAATCCAAGCTCTTCCTGGTACATTAGAACCACATGGCACAGCTGGGTCAGGTCCTTTCCTGGCTTCTTCTTCCTCTCATGGGATGTAAAGGCATCTTCACAACACCTCCAGCCTGCCTCATGCTTCCCAAAGGTGTTGCAGTAAATGTCACTTGAGATCTTTGTTCTCCTTCACATGACAGAGGAGCTTTGCACCTCCCTCCATGCCCTCTCAGTGAGCCGTGCGCTGCGATAACCCTCACTTCGTAAAGCGTCGGGGAGTCACGGAGGTACTTCTGATGGAAGAAAGCTGTATCATGAATAATTGAGGGGCATCACAGAAGCTTCTCCTAAAATGAATGGAAGCATTTGAATTGCCTCTGTAATGCAACACACCAAGTGTTCAAACACAGGCAGCTATGGAGGTGAAATAATTGTCCACTGTAATTACGACCAGCCATCGGAGAGTATGCGATGGAGCTGCCAGAGGTGGGGTGATGTCTGCTTTACACAAGTACCCCTTCTTTCTTCCACGCTCTATACTTTTTCCACAACACTGCACAGGGTTGAGAGAATTAAAACAACTTTCTTCCATTTTCAGACAAGAGCTGAGCCCAAACCACTTGCTGGTAAAAACTTTACTGGGTGTCCCTCGCACGTGTGCAGGGAACGTGTGCTCCTGTGCGGTGGGAGGAGGAATGGGATGCAGAAGAACCCAGTGGCGTTTCTGCCTCTGCATTAGGTGTTCACCTCCATGCCATAATGTGTGTTTTGCCCAAAGCTCCCAAATTTAGGGAGCTATTCCAAGGTTTAATTGAATTGCATCTTTGCACCACCTCTTGCTCATCCTTCAGTTGCTGTAGAGTAATTGTGTGTACCCGTGGGCTTGAGCCATCCTTTTACTTAGTGAGAATGTCACCAGCTTATAGGTTGGGAATGAAGTGTTCTGCTTTTGCTTCACTTCCTATCCTCAAAGACCTTCCAATCAAAAACCAGTACCTGATTTACAGTGATCCTGCTTTCTGTGTTGATTGATTTCAGGTTTTTTTTGGAGGAAAAGGGGAACTAAAAGGTGTGAGGGAGGTGACCTCCTGAAAATTGCCATAGATTCCTGACTGTTGAATCAATAGGCTTTTAGCCATTAGCTTTCAGGATACCAAGTTGTCTCCCAGGGGTGACACTTTCAAAAACTCTCTGTAATTCAATAGAAAATTTAATGCTGGCCATCAACAGGAGTCAAATTAAAACCACACTGAGTAATGTGCTGGATCCAAGCATGATGTGGAACACAGAGCAAATTTGTGTGAAATTTTCAAACCCATCTAGGTCAGTTCTACCGACATGCAAGGGATAATTTATTCACCTGGAGAAGGTGTTCCAGTCAAAGAGATCATTAAGTAGAAGAGCAGAGTAATTCTTCTCACACCAGCCTCACAAGGAGGATTATACATGTATTTGGTTCTTCCTTTCTTTACCTGTTTTGTGTCAAATTGCAGAATATGGCTAAAGGGGATTTTATTCACTTTGTTTACCAGCTGTGCTGAGTTCAAAACTGCTGCAGTTGAAAAGCTCACCCAGACACCACGAAATTGGGGTTATGTCCTTGAACATAAAAATTTCAAGTTTCTACTTTATTTAACCTCTCAATAGCTAACATATCAAATCTTCTCCATTCACAGGACTAAAGACTTCTCTTAAATGTCACCCAGCAGCACCGAAGACCCAGTTCTGGGAAGTAATATTCCAGCTGTCAGTGTTGTGCTTAAAGATGTCATTGCCATGCTAAAGACTCTGGAATCAGAACTTAATTAGCTGTTTTGTTTACAATGAGCAAGGAAGACCAGATTTCTCTCAGTTACCAAAAGAAAAAAAAAAAAAAAAAAGAGAGAGGAAAAGAAAAAAGGCAGACAGAAAGATCTATTTATGACAACAAATTAAGTAGTGTTAACTCCAGAGTCGCACAGGGAAAGCGGAGAAAATAGAACCATGACTATTTTTACAATCACAGTTTCATTGAAATAAGCATGCTTGGAACATTACTTTACAAAATATCCAGACCAGCTCGGAATGACATGGAAAATCTGACTCACTAAAGGAGAGTACTACTGAGACCTGAAGTTCTAAAATATTTTAAAGAACAAGGTCAGGAGACTGGAAGCGTAGATACTTTGTGCATGGAGCCATCCCTGTGTTTTCAGGCAGACGGGGATACCCTGCTGCAGGAGTCCTCACAGAGCCCACTTCAGCACAGCCCTTCCCTACTATGGGACCTGTGGCACTTTTCATCCTTACATGGGGAAGCAGGAGTTGAGCAGCTGGCTATACACAGAGCTATAATGTCCTGAAGAAATGAAAACCCCACCTTCGCTGTGTATTTTTTCTGTTTCACGAACTGTGTAAAAATGTATGTGAAACAATAGCAGTCTGAAATGCCCTACGGATTGTGACTTACAGACACTCAGGCACGTGACTAACTTTCTCTCTGGAAGACAAGATAAATACAGAAACTGCTCCTGCGCCTAAATATTTGCAATTCTGGGCCTTCTTTTCTTGCCAGCACCACTGGCATCCCCAGCTTCTGCAGGTGCCTGTGCTTGCCTGCTTTTGCTGTCACCCCGAGGGCTGCATAGCCCACTGCTTACATGAGACAAGGCTGTCACAGGCATCTCACATTCTGCAGCACCGAGCTGAATCGAGTAGCCTGATGGGTCATTCTCTTTAGCTTGATGTCTCCTGAATAAGAGGATTATTTCATCTCTCCCCTGCTGCCTCAAGGAAGGCACTGGAACAGTGGGAATGTAAGGCAGGCAGCAGCTTCCAACTCTAAGCATCCTGCCTCCAGCGTGGGGGCTTTTCAGCACTGAAAAGTCCCTTCCCTCCTTGGCTCTTGCACCAGGTATAATTTAGCTCATCGTGTTGTAACATTTGGCTTTGTCTGACATCAGTGCCAGCATCCTTAATTCAGCAGGAGCGATGTGGGAAGGCATTGGAGAAATCAGGGGCAAGGCAGGGCTGGATGAGACCTGTGGGCTTGGCCCCCCTGGGCTCAGCAGAGCTTCCTTGTGCCCTGGGGGGCTCAGGAAAGCAGGCCAGCTGAGCCCCCAACAAAATCCCATCCCTACAGAATGGCAACTCTGTTCCCTGGCAGGCAGGGCTTGCTGCCCACGTCTGTCAAACCGCTGTTTGTTCATTCCCAGGATGAGCAGGGAACAGAAGAGAGCAGGCACCAAAAACATCAGTGAGTAAAGCAGGGAAAAGACAGGTGGCTTAGAAGCTGCCTGGACAGGTAGCATTCCCCCCAGAGCATGAGCTGAGCTGGAAAACATAGGAAGCTCTGCCACATGTGGGAAACAGGAGACACGGTAGCAGAGTGGAGGAAGAGACACCAAACGTAGCTAAGCATACTCTGCAACAAGGTTCAAGCAGATTATTGGCATTAACTTCCTGAGACCCCAGTGAAAGCACAATAACGAGATTTCTTCAATTCACCAAAATCTCCTGACGCCTAGTTAGAAAGGAAAAAGGCCTCGTACTGGAGCAGGAGCCAGGCAAGGCAGCAGAGTCACGCTGCTACACAAGCATCATGAGCGCAGAGCCGAAGCAGCACCCACAGGCAGAAGGGCTGGCTTTGAAAGGGACTCCCTATTTTCTTTTTCCCCTGCATAATGGAATCCAGATATTTTTATTACAATTATTGTTATTTTTTTTTTCAGACAGGAAGCAATGTTAATAGAGCTCCTCCACAGCTGCCTGTAAAAAGTAATATATATGTATTTGAGTGGCAGAACAAGCTATTCTTGAATATAAACTGATGCTTGGTGAGACTTTTCAACGTACTGCAAAGGAAAATACATCTCAACTAACTGCGTTTCTCCCATTCGGAATCATTATACCTCAGCAGTATTTTGAATTTAAACCCACTCAACATGGCACCTAGGTCATCAGAGCCAGTTGTGACCTTGAAGAGGCAGAAGGCATCCACCTCGTATCAGTAGGGTGCTTTCAAACGTCTGTCTGCTGCATATTACAAATACAGTATGTATCACATTATGGCCCCTGGCATGAATAATGTGGAGCTACCAAAAATACAGTCACCATGGTAACTGCTTCATGATGTTCGAAAGGCTGGGTAGAAAAGACTGGCCTGGGAAGGGGTCATCTCCACGCAGATGGTGTTTGGGAGGGGAGCGGAGCACGAAGCTATCACATGAAATGCACCACAATGGGAAGGAGACGGGAAGATGCTAGAAGGTGGCTCTCACCTGAGGTTCTTGGTGTCGAGCAAGCAGCTGTGGTTGTCGAGGACTTCTGATGCACAGTTTAGTGTTTTAAGACACTCCAGTTTCAACCCCTTCAGAAATAGCTTTGGGTTCCTCTATGGGACTCCTTCTCCTGGGGACTGGCAGGGCTGAACATCAGCACTGAGAGGTTCCAGCGAAGTCTTCTCATGTCTCAGCATCTACAAAAGCTCAACATCTGGTTGGTGTTCCTCCCATTTTCATATTGCCCTCATCTAATACAAATGATAGAACCTTGTCACTGGGCCTTGCTTCTGGTCTCCAGCCAAGTAGCTGGAACAATTAATCTGAAACAGTTCTCCTGGTGGGAATGACAACAAACATACGAGCCTGTGATAGAATTCTAAAACCACTTGACTTTCTGCTTGGATTCCAAATTCCTTATGCTTTTTTGTATTTCCCATCACCAATTGTACCAAATCACCTTTCCCATTTAAGGGATTCCACAATAATTTTCAAGAATATTTGCTAGTTATCTGATTCGTCTAGGGTTAAGGCCTGTGTTGTCCCTGCTCCCATCAACCTGCAATCACTCCAGTTCAGAATAGCACCAGGAACTGAACAATGAACACTGCCTCAGCGAGTTCATGATCCAAAGAGGTGACTCCATCAGACCCCACCATGTTAGGAGGTGGGGCACTGGCCAAAAAGCTCCGTGGCACTGTCTTTAAAGAGTAAGAAACCCATTTCATTTTGGAAACCACCTTTCTTTTTCCTTAAGCAAGCTGTTTGGAGGTAACTTCTTCAGCTTTTTCAGGGTTCTCAGCTATGACCTGTTTCCTTTTGTGTGCAATGCTGATCAAGACAGGGAATTCCCATCAGCAATTAGGGGATTAGAAAGCCCCTGAAGTACCTGGACTGCATCCTCACAAGGACTCTTGCAATGAAGGACAGGGGTCTGTGGAGCTAAGTGCTCATTTCCCATGTAGAATCAATCCCTTTCTCTGGAAGCAGACCTGTAATTCCGCTATAATTAGTTGGGTTTCTGTTTATTTCTGGTTTATTTTAGGGAAAGTCTAGGGCTAGACAAAGTGAAAGATGAGGAAGTCCAGAATAATGAGAAGTTTAGGCTGGGAATTTCAAAATAACCTAAGGTTACATCTCTACCGCAGTCACGGAGCAGTAGCTGTGCAGCTGAGAAGTATCTGACCTCGTCAGAAATGTTTCCAGCCTGTTGGAATGGTAAATTAGTCCAGGCTGAACTCTATGCTTGTTGAACTGTTATCGGTAACGAATTTTAGACATCCTCCTGCATTTGACTGTTTAGCTACCTGGAACTTTTGCATTTCCTTGACTTCAGGTCTAACATGTCCTTAAAAGAGCTACACATCTACAGGCTATTGTACAGCCTGTGGTTAACTCATTCTGGCTTCCAAACACTTTCACAAACTTTAAATTTAATTAAGTAGCCATAACTAAGCAGCCAGAGGAACAGCTTTGGCATTAAAACACTGGAGCTGCTGGGCTGTGCCTTCTACCCAGTTTTTAATCTGTGTCTTGCTCTCCTCTATTAGACAAGGGTAACTTCATCCCCATTTTTACAGTTTTTTATTGCAATGAATAGCTTTTATGTAGGTAGAGGATTGCTAGGATTATCTATCTGGCCATGGTATAAACACATTCTGAACTCGAGTACTGTGGGATGACTACAGAAACTGAACAGAATCAGATGTAAGGGATTAGGTTCGTTCAGAGTTGCACTTGAAGCACCTACAAATGAAGAAATACCTAATGGTGGTGGCTGAGACGAGGTGGGGCATGCATACGTACACCAGCACTTCAGATAGGCAGCAGGAGAGACAGCTGCTGTGCTGGGAATTTTTATAGTTCTTATATAAAGGCTTTTATGTGTCCATTTCAACTACTACAGCAATGCCACAACTGTAGGTGTATTCGGTTTAGCTGACTTGAACAACCTTCCCTGGAATTCAGCCAGCTTGCTCCCCTCTCTCCCCAGAACAGCTCCTGTTCACCCTCTGCTCACATCTCCCGGTAGAGTCCTGTCCTTTTGTAAGCACAGACACTGCCTGCATCAACTCTAAAGTAGTCTGGAAGTGCACCTCTTCGGGGTGTGTAAAAAAGGGAAGTTCAACACTCTGGGCACCTCATTACTGGCAAAGAAGTTAGCAAAAAGGAGATGATATGCACACATTCAGTAATTGGGATGGCATTAGGCTTTTCCTGTTATTATCAGTGATGCAGTAACTGGATCGGAAACTCCTATTGTGGTTTGTAATGTTTTCCAGTGAGAGACAGTCTACTACATAAATGCATATTACTTGAAAGAGATGTCTTTTTTTTTTTTTTGAATCCCCTTTTCCTGGTACTTAAACTGCTGTTCCTGTGTCCTGGCTGCCAGCTTGCCCCCAGCCTGAAGACCTCCACTGTCTTGTCTCTGGTGTTTCAGTCCACTAAAGGATGCCTACCATGAGCTTCCACGTGGTGTTTGTGCTTAGCCAGGCAAAGTGATATTGCCTCTTTGCACCGTGTTCAAGTAAGTCTATTTTCCTTGAAACAACTCTACCACTGCTCTCATACGGCTGTGAGTTATTAGCCCATGGAAGTCCAGATACATCATCCCAAGCATTAGTCCCAGCATGGCAGAGGAGGACAGTCCATCACTGGAAGTTCAGCATTCTGGAGCAGACATCCCTCGGCTTTTAGTGGTTGTCATTCTTTCATTACTCACTGCAAATGGGAGAACAACAAATGAAAGGCTTTCTTCTTGCAGCGTTTCAGTAGATGGGCAAAGATAGCCAAGGCAATACATTGCAGGATACATTGCTTAACTTAGAGGTCTCTGTGCTGTAGCTCCTTATAACTTATTCATGATTCATTACTCTTTCTGGGTTGAAAATTGAGAGAAGGCCATTAAGTAACTGGAATGCATATTTATTCAAGACTAAACAGATGTTTTGGAAAAGAGGCTGCAGATAACGAGTCAGCAAGAGACGCCAGGTTTTTAAAGGCAAAACAGCAAATAGCACAGAGAGAGACTTCAGAGCCGGATGGGGAGCTCCTGAAGCTTGTAAAGAATCTCCCAGTCTGCCCTCACCAGCGTTGCAGAAGCGACTGTCGGATGAATTTCCAGCATTGCCCTCTCCATTAGGAGCCAAACCCACTGAAATGGGCCTCGCATTACATGCTTACTTGGGTGCAACAAGCCAGGCAGTCAGAGGGCTGATCCTGCTCTGCCGTGAGCTGGAACTGCTCAGCTGAAGTCATGATAATTTGTGCCCATTTGAGGATCCAGCTCTTTGAGTTTTGTTAAAATCAAATCTTTCCATCCACTATTTCTGATGAATATTACGAGCCTGTCTATTTTTTTTTCATTTCTCAAATGTCAAGTAGATCTTTTACAGCAGCTCTTAAGAAGATAAAGGGGATTAAAGGATCATTTTATCCTATTTAAAGTTAGCTCTCAGACGATAGGAGTAAACAGGCACATTTTAAAGGATGTTAATCTCAGCTTTCTTATCCCCCCCCCCTTTTTCTTTTTCTTCTTTGCTAGCAAAATTTCACTTTTGTGGGTGAAATGACTGAGAGAAGGCAAATTTTACTACCCTTTCTCCTCACTTCAAAAAGCAAACACAAAATATCACTCCTGATTGCAATATTAAAACTAAGTTTAAATTGGGCTGTCAATCACTGGCTTAGATTTTATGGCAAAAAGATGGAAGGAATCAGGGGAAACAAAAAGTTCTCTGACAAGTGGAGGGAGCCTGTCCCCATCAGTAGAATTCAGAAAACACGGCAGCTGCTTATTAGCAGAATAATGGAAATATTGTTTAAAGAAAACTGAGCATCAGAAATAAGAGCTTTGGACTATCTGTAGGGATTTCAAAATAAGCTGTCAGGGGATTGGGAGGCAGAGACAGACTTGTTAACCTCTAATGAGGGATGGTTAGCTCACACTTAATGCTTACTAACTGAAACCCCGCTGTTAGCATTTCTGGCCTGAGCTGAATTACTGTTAGCAGAAGGCACCCAGCTGTCTTCTCGCTGCCCCCATTCAGCCGTGCAACAGGGCCAGCAGAGGAAGCTGCTTTCTCCTCATAGTCAAACGTGACAAACTTGGTCCTCGAGATGCTTTTCAGGGCAGGATCAGGAAGGCACCTGGGCCCCGTGTGAGTTACAGGCCTCCCTGTGGTGGCAGCTGCAGGGTTAGCTGTTAATCTGACTGTCTGCTAGCTGGGAATGTGCTCAGGGAAGGAGCCAGTGCCTCGGACCAAAGCCAGTTTGCATTCTGCTCGCCCGGTGTGGTGACAGCCTCAGGGTGGCCTGGGGGTGAGCAGCACAGGGGGCAGGCTGTGGCGGAGCGATGCAGGGTGGGCGCTGGCTGGCCTGGTTGCCTCCCCGTTCAATCCAGGGAGCTGTGCTTGAGTTTAGCAAGGAGAACACGGCCTTTTGTGTCAGGTCTTGTGAATGTTGCCACATTTGGGATCAGAGGTCACCGGTGCTTGTGAAGTGGCCCAAGTAGCAGCCCGCCTGCAAGCTCAGTCTTTGAGCTGTGGCCTACAGCAGCGCCACTCGGCTCTGCCCGCCAGCTCGTGGCTGGTCTCGGCTGCACCTCATCTAGCCCATAACTGCTGACTTGCAGATGACCTCAAGCTCCATTTAGCTCAAAGGAAGTCTCAGTTTTGTGGCCATATTATCAACCTCCAATGAATCCAGGGCACATCAGGAATCTGATGGCTGAAGGCCTGCATGTGCCTCATAAGCAAATGGCAAAAATGTGGTATAAGTTTTTTGAGGCATCTTGTCAAGCCATACCTGTATGACTTGATAGTAGAAGCCCTTGGTTTGGTTGGCTCTACGTCCAGACCACTCTGTGACATCCAGGGGGATGAGGAGATGCTCATAGGAGGAGATGCACTGACAGAAAATGAGTCTTGTTCGGGACTCAGCAGACTCTGGAAAATTAGGTCTGTCATTCTCCTTGATAAGAATAAAGAAATGTTTGCAGTGCAGGAGAGCTTCTTCTCCAGTGAATTTTGTGCTGTAATTGCTGCTCCCATGAACACTGCCCTGAGATCTGATGTGAAAGTGGCAGTCACTCCTCCTCAAACGCCATCTCCAGGAGCCCAATCCCAGTGTGAACGGCATTACACAGACGGAGCCTGCAGAAGGAAGAGTCACTGCAAAGCAGGAGGGAGCCTGCTGCCAGAGCGCTGCCAGGAGCACCGCTGTGAAGCTGCCCAGGACATGGTTTTAACCAAGCGAGCATCCGTTGGCTGAAGGCAGTCAGACACACTGAAGATGCAACTGTTTTATACTCCGACACAGATGAAAATATCTTCCTTTCCTGCATGCTGGGGACTGGGGGAGCCAACATATCCCAAGCCAGCCTTGCTCTCTGACAGCGCTCACACAGCCCTGTAAGGTGTCTTCTTCCATACCATGTCTGCATGAACTGCTGTAGGACAAACCAGTTTCTCATTCACATGAGACCTCCAGGACAGTCCCAGACACCACCACCTCTGCCTGCAATCGGTCCTGCCACTGCCTGGCCTGCTCCCTGAACCCAGGGGCTGCAGGGCACTGGTGCAGGAGATCGCGGAGCAGCAGCAAAGGCTGCCCAGCAGAGGTGGAGCATGGCAGAGAACCAGGCATAGCAGGGAATACACCAGTAGTTAGGTTAAGGTACATCTCATCTAGGGGCATTTGGTGAGGGTGGATCTGAAGGCAGCATGGTCAGCACTAGCTGTTTCAGAAGGAGCTCTTGGCTGGCCTCATGCAGCACTGCTCCCAAATCAGGAGAGCATGCCTTGAGTGCATGAGGTTGCTCTTTCTCCCAGAGAGTTTAAGTCTTGTTCATGCTTTGTTTATTTCCCTTAATCTAAAATAAAAGTAATTGAGACTGAAAGTTCCTGTTTTACTCTTTGTCTGAGAAGCATAGCAAAGAAAAACAATTGCAAAGGAAGGCAATACATTTCACTTTCAAGCTTTCAAGGGATTATTACCAACGACAGGAGAGAAAAAATAACAGCTTTTGAAACTTAGGGGAAAATACTTTGACAGTATCCCCATTAAACAGCCTCCCTCGTCTTGAAGCTGCAGTAATTACGTTCACTTAATACCAGACAGTAAAATATTTACAAACAACACAGGGAGCTAAATGAAGTTTCCAGCCACAGCACAGCTGCACGTCCAGCTCTGCCTCTGCTGGAGCTTCTTCTAATGGGGAGAGGCAATGGTGTTCGGCTGCGATGTGCTGCACCAGCGGTGCATACACCCACTGCAAGAACCTGCCACCGCTGCCACCTCAAGAGCAGTAATTCCTGTGATGTAGCTGCTGGGGAAAAACATCGCCTGGGGTCAGGAGGAGAGGCACAACGTGAGCCTGGCACGTCCCGGCACAGGGTGAGATCTCCCTTCCCAGCATCTCCCTCTCAGCTGGAGCCCAGCTCCTTCTCTTCCCCTCTGCAGGAGTGTCCCAGGGCTCCAGGAGCTTCATCCCTCAGCTTTAGAGCAGTTGGGCTGAGCCTCTCATTAGCAATACCTCCCCCCCACCAGGGCTGCGGAAAGTGGAGTCTCTCTACAAAGTGTCTTTCTAGTTATTTTTTCCCCACTTTGCTCCGTTCCTTTTTATACTTGCTCTATTGCTCCTGTCAGTCTCCCAGGTAGAGGGAACACTTTGCTGCAAGCTCCACTAGACTGAAGCCCCAAGTAGTAGAAATAGCACAAATCCATGACAGTCCAGTGCTCAGACACCCGAGTCTCCTCTGTCAGGGAAGATTCATCAAATCCACCTTCAGTAGTGGCTTCATTCATACGATTGCTGCCAGATGCCAGGTCATTAATACCGATCATCATCTGGATGAAAAAGACTCTCCATTAATATGAAAATATCCTTTTTCTTTTTTTTTTTCAACGAGGGAGTATGAACTTTGATACCCACAAAAATTACACAGGACATTCTGGAGAAACAATTGTCAAAGAAAACAGTAACCTGGCTTATCAGGCACTGTCACAAGCCAAGCTCCATCACAGCCTTTCTCGGAGAAAAGCTGCAGGGACGGAAAGTGAATGAGTACACAGTCGCACATCGATCCCACAGCCTGGAGCCTGGCAGATAAAGACTTTAGGAGAAGGTTCCAAAAAAAATAATTTGGACATATATTATCTCAGACAATACAGCCCTGCACACAGCCGTGGCTTTTCACTAGACCCCAGCTGGGGCTTTCAGAGGGGGGTTCACGGCCCGAGCAGCACCACTCTGCAAACCACAGATATCTGGCTACGGAGGAAATAAAATGATGTAGAGAATGGAGAAGAATCAGCCTGTGGCTAGAGCACGTTTGCTTCAAGTGTGTCACACAATCAGACTGGTTCTCCCTCTTCTTTTCTGCACCGTGTTGCTGCTCCCCTCTTTATCTACACCGCATACATATTAGCTGTTCTCTGGCTCCTCTACAGAAAGAATCAAGTTGGTTTTATCAGAATATAAGCATGGACCAGGGGACAAGTCCCTGCGCTACACATGATGTGCACGTGCACCATAGCGCACTACCCCTTGACATAGTGCAGCTATGGAGCAGGGCACTGCTCCCTCCCCAGGGACATGGCCAAGCCACTGGACCTTGCTCCTCAGCACGTTTCGGTGCCTGCCTGCCACTGCTCACCCCTAGACCCTTCTCATCCTGGTGAGCACAGCATTCCTCCCACATAAACACTCAGTCTCTAAAAACGAGATTTCACCTTCCGAGCAAGTTGTTGGATGCCCTTCTGCACAGAGGGAGAGGTAGACAGAAGGGCCAAAGCAACAACGTAGGGAGAGACTAAGGATACTGGAGGCACTGGGGACATTCTCCTTCTTCCTGCAGGGTGTAGTGGGCAGCCGGCTGCTCCACCTCCAGCACCCAGTTATGGGGGCACCAAGGCCGGGGTCCCTCTGCAGCCTACAGCTGCCTGGTGCTCCTTGCCCAACCTCTCTGCCTGCTTCCCTGTGCTGCAGTTGGCCTGGACCAAAGGAAGAAAGGGGCAAGAAATGATCATGAAGACCTGGAACCCCCAGACACAAAGGGTATGGAAGCAGCACTGCTGGGTATGCGCCTTCAAAGCCGTGCTGCAATCACGTCCCCAAGCAGCAGCCTGGTGCTGCGTGCTGCCAGCTGCAGACCAAAGCCAGCCCCTGCCTCTGATGCTGACAAATGAAATAGAAAATAGTAAAAAAAATGAGCCCCAGAGATGCCAGACCATTTCCCTGTTGCCTCACCACCACGGGGTTGCTCAGCTCCAGCCCCTGCCAGAGCAGCTCCTCATTCACACCATGCCTCTAGCCATCCTCCAGAGACCTGAGCAAACACTGAAGTGCTCCGATGAACCGGACTGGAAACTGAACAAAGCTAAATTGAGCAAAGCCCATTTCAACTCTGAATGAGCATGTCCAGATAGGTGGCTAATACGGTTTAACCGACCCACTTGAGAAGTTAATTTGGACAAATTTTCCCGAAAGCTGTCATGTCGGGGGGTCCTGCATCACCAGTGGCCTGGAGAGTATTAGGAAAATGCCCTCTTCATTAACCTGCTGTCAGTAGTTTCCTTCCCAGCAGTCGTGCACTACTTTTTTAGTAGTTTACAGTTGCGTTGGACAATATAACACCACAAGCATTAAATTACTCTGCCACTTGCCAGAGAACTTGAGCCATGTAGATGGCTTTTAAATCGCCACACAGCACAAAAGAGGTCTTCTGCAACAGGTACCTTACCCATAATTGGAAACTTCTTTAATACTTTATTGATTGATTTCTTTATTACCCTCTGACGAAGTTTAACACAGTAAACAGAATCGATCCCAGAGGCCACGGGCTGGGACCAGCCGCTTTCTGCCTGCTGAGAGTAGGTTGGATTCTCAAATTGAATTATAGTTATTGTTCTGCTTGTAGCATTTTTTATGTCTCATCATGACAGATGGCTCTCTAAATGATAGCAGATTTGTATTTCATTAGGACACTTAGTCAGAAGATCAATACCGCTTCCACACACCTTTCTGAGAATACACATACAGACCATACAGGCTGCTAGGAGCTTAATGCAATTTAGACAGCATTAGCTACACAGCAGACATATGTTTTACTTGTAATAATGTCTCATTGATTCCAAAAAGGCAGCTCTGGAAACCCAAGCGCTCTTATTGTCACACTTCATTTTTCCCCCTTGCATGGTGGAAAATGGCATTTTTGGGTGCTGCAGAGGAAGGTGAGTAGGGCCCGGAGGCAACATCTGTGCTCCACAGAACCTGGGCATGGCTCTGTCTCCAATCTCCATTGCCCTCTTGTGGTCCTCAAGCAATATCTCATCAGAAGGGACCTCCACAGACTGAAAAATTATTTCTAAATTGCAGCCAAACATACTGATGGAGGCTGTTTCTGTCTTAGGCAAAACATTTCAAATAGGCTCTGTTTTGCTTAAGACCTTCCTACTCCCTTCATTGTTCTATCTTTCCACTCCCCCATCTTCATCAGTGTCATTGATTCCATCCAGGAGTTACTTTAGAGTTACAGGCTATATTGATTAATTTGGGTTGTAATGAGTCTTTTCAATGTAAGCAGCGGTGCATAAAAAATTGGCTTTAAACCTCCCCCTTATGGTGCATTGATTTATTGTGATTAAAAGAGGATATAAGGCTTTAGTTATTTGTTGCTTGGTGCACGGATATCACCACAGACAATGCTGGAAATGAGGTTTCCAAAAATGCTGATAGCACTTGAAGGTGTGTTGAGCAAATGGAACCTGCAGTCCTCCAGATGAACACAGCTGGTGGCGAGAGGAAGGAAAACTTCATCCCTGGGCAGGAAGGACAGGAACACTGAGAGGTCCTGCCTCTGTGGAGACGTGCTCTCCAGGACATGAAGAACACGTTATGGTGGAATGGGCACCAAGTTCTTCTGTGGCTATGTCTTGGATGCCTTTCAAGACACCTTCAGACCAAGCAAAAGATGCAAAATCACCAGCTGAGAGTACAGCCATTGGGAGAGAGGCTACAACCTTTCCGAGCTCACAGCACGCGGGCTCAGCACCTTCTGCTGCCTTTCCCTGAGCAGGGGCTTGGAGCTGACCCTCCCTTAGCTCTGGCAACTCCTTCAGTTCCTTGGAGACACTGGAAATAAGTCATCTTGGAGGTTCTTGCTCTATTTCATGACTTTCATATATAGAACTGTTCCAATAGGAGAGGGAATAATTTGTGGTGGGATTTGAACCCAGGTGTCCCACAGGAACAGGCTGACCGAGATTGGGGCTGCCTCTCAAGATGAAAGGCTGCAGGGGCAAGAAATCCAGTGATTGCTGGACAATGCTAGGGGGTGGTGGTGATTTCCTGAGGGGCTTAATGCAGTGACCTTCACCCAAAGGTTTCCCCCAGAACATCCTGGCAGCTCTTCCTTCTCTGGTATTCCATCCAGCTCCCCCAGTTCTGCCCCCTGGAAACTGCACTCTCCCCAGGACCTTTCCCTCTCCGTGCATACCACAAACGCTGAGCTCAGAGGATGTCTCACTTCTAATGCATCCAAATTTGGTGCAGATCCCAGGCCAGCATTGCCCCATAACATCAGCAGAGCACCCGACCCGCTCTCACAGCACAGTGGGAATGGCACTTTTGTGGCAGGACTTCAGCATCCACCTCCAGACTTCTCCAGCTGGGTTCCCAGAACACTCCCGCAGCCTCCCCATGCTGAGCCCAGCATCTTACCTGGGACATCACAACCTCGTGCGCCTCCTTGTGCACCCGCATCCCCAGCACCACCTTCACTGTCCTTAAACCCCCACTAACATCACATCGCTGACCTTTCTGTGTCACTTCTCATCTACATCGGGACCACAGAAATCAGCCCCACACCTCCCCTGCTCTGCGGATGCTCAGTTTCAGAAGCCTTTGACACTTTCTTTAACAGAGAGGAGGAAAAAAAATCTAGTCTTATAAAAAACGTTTTATGTTGAGCAGTGCTTACAGCTTCATGAATTGCAAAACCATTTTAAAATCTTGGTATTACAGGAAAAGCCGTTCTGGTTCACTGCCTCTGTCACTAAAACTCATAGCATGCACCTTGCCAAACCAATTAATGCCCACCGATAGACTGGGATCCTGAATCCTATTTTCTAGGCCTGTCCCCGTCCCTCTGAAGAAATATTTCATCCTCCAGTACAATTTAAGAAGTATGGAGGGAGAGTCAGAACTGGGGGGGGGGGGGGGAGGGATGATCATGTTTATCAGAGAAATGTCAGAAGAAACCAAACGAGCATATTCTTTATAATATGATCTCTTTTCTGTTTCATTTCCTCTCTTTTGTGTATGGAGTGGCAATAACAGCAGCATCGAAGCCTTGACGGCCGAGAACTTTTGACCCAGCCCTGACTTGTCATCATAAAGTCTCCTGGCCCCAAAGTCCCCATTATAGTTTGGACTTTGAAGAGCAATAAAGAATGTCAGGCTGACAAATATATGTTATCAGAAGAGATTTCTTCTTCGGTTTACAAGATGATTCCACAGTTTTATTGCACCTCTCTGGAGGTCCCAGACTATGTGCTGTTATTTTTCTGCTCCCACTCTGAGAGATGAGCAAACAGCTTCATATAAGGTTTGTGCCCAAAGTAGTTGTCACTCCAGGGTCTTAAAAATTTTAATGGATAAGTCTTAAAAGGTCAATGGCTGACAAAATCAAAGCAGATTGCTAAGGGGAAGGAAAATACAGATGACAACATTGACTCAGGCTAATAGGGATGCATCTTTTTGGCCATTCAGCTCTGCATTCTGCCACGAACTGACCCCAAGGTGCGGAGCTGTGACTGCTCCAAACACCATTCTGCACAGTGACAAACTGCATCAGCAAAAGGACATACATATTTGCTATTATCACTCAAAATTTCAGATGCTTCTAGAAATCTGGAATTTTGCGGAATAATCCTCAATAAACTTAATGTTATCTTCACATTATTATCCCTCTTACTGCTTCTCAATTGTCTAAGGATGCCAGCTGATAACCAGGACAATCCACTGACTTCCACTACCTGTCTCAAAGAATTGATGACTAAATAGAAAATTGAAGGTAAGTGGAAAGAAAACAGAAGCTCCTCTCTTTGACAGTGTGCCTTGGATTTCCCTTTCCTGGTACCCTAATCCTAGGCTGAGACAAATGCTGCTGTTACATCAGGCCGCAATGAAGTAACAGAACAGATCTCATTCCTGCCACTGGGACCAGGATCCCCCTTAGATTTTTCCTCCACTCCCTGTGTTCTGTAAAGCATGCACTTGAACAGGGATGTGCTGATGTGCGATGAGGGTCAGATTCAAGCTCTGTCCTCCTTAGCAGCCCCATTAGCTGGAAGAGGGCTGCCCTCAAGTAATTCTCTGCTCTACTCAACTGTATGGGTAAGTGGCCTTGAAATGTACATAAACTGCCTGGGAAATGCTCACCACTTGTCCTTATTAGGGTGCTTTCAGCTTTCAGTGTAGGACCCGTCTTCACAAACTCTACAAATGCCATGGCTTCGACTCACTGGAATAAGGCATGACCACGCTGGTGACCGGGCTCTGAGGCATCTTCCTGAAACAGACCAAAAAACAGCCTCAGCTGGACAGTGGGCAACGTCAGCCTGCATCGTTAGTAAGCAAACCATTAGCTTTGGCCAGCCATGGATCTGCATCACAGGTTTTTTTCTCCTTCCCATGCTTTCTGTGCGGTGTCGCAATGCCCAGTTAAACAGCTGCCGTGCTGTTACAGGCACATCCGAGTGACAGGTGAATGTGTCTTCATACAGACAGGCCAGCACATACACGGATAGAGCGTGCACCATCCCCTCAGTATTGTCTGCTGATGCTTTTCTGAATGCAGCTGCAATGTAGTAATTACTCTATCAAAAGGACATCTACAGGCTTTGTACTACAGCATCCATATTTCTGCTGCAACACCTGTGCCTACGTACGTTTGTGAGTGCATTTGTATTTCGTTATATATCTGTATGACGAACTATGCTTCTGAAGTATATATTCAATATTTTATACCTCGTAAGTATGGCACGTACTATAAAAACAGGTCTCATAGAAATTAGCAAGAAAGTATCCATGGGCCAGTTTGATGGATGTATCAGGAGCTAATTGTTCTGCACCTACCAACACCCCATGAGAGAACAGCTTTCAGAAAAATACATGTTTGTGATAACTTGAAGGAAAGGGCTGGATCGTGTCATCCGTCGCCGTATGCGTGCGGAGACAGGGCTCTGCAGTAGATGTGCTTGGTGAGTGGTGAGGTACAATTAGGTGAGTTAAGTACAATAACAGTAGCAATGAAATGCTGCATACTTTCCACTGCAATAAAAATGATAATGATTCTGCTGAAAAATATCATTACTTCACACTCATTTAATTCTGGAAATCTAAATTCACAAAGGAAACAAGAAGCCCTTTAATCTCTTGGTAGATAAATAGCCCAATTTTATTTCTACTATTATTTTTTATCATTTTCTAAGACTTTTTATAAGACTTCAGAACATGAGAGCAAAGTTTAATTAACATTATCACATTAAAAAGCACAGCCAAAATTTTCATGGAGTTTTAATTGAAATATAATACTGTCTCAATTCTTGTGTTTTTTTTGCATCAAGCGTAATGACGAAAACCACAGTGTGGGCTGATTGCTGATGGTGTGTGGTATATTAGCAAAGAGGGGTTATCAAAAGTAACCATTTGGATAGCGTAGGATGATCTTTCCTTGCAAAGATGTACCTAGCTGTGCTGTGAGCAGAAAGCCATACTTTCTGTTTCCTTTGTTTCCACCTCGAAAATGATTGCTTTGTCTCCACAGGTGACGCCAATTACAAGCAAACATTTTTTGGATGGAGGTTCGTGCACCTGCTTCTCAACCGTGCAGAGGATAATAAGGCGGCTTTATACTCAAATAACACCTTCCATCAGAGGATCTCTGAGCTCTTTGAAAATGTTACATTCTGTCCCTCGGCAGCTTTTTGGCAAGAAGAATCAAATCTGGGCCCTCTGACTAAAAACACGCAGGCATTCCCCTCTGGTCACAGCTGCAGCGATGTTCTCAGCATCTCATTACGAGGCTGCCGATGCTGGAAGGTCAGCGGTGCCACCAGCGCGGTGCCAGTCCCCAGCTCTTTGTCACACACGGGGGCAGTGAGGTGGCTCTGCCCACAGCTACCGGCAACGAACAAAGCAAGCGGGTCAGTGGCAGAGTGACCGGACCCAGAAGTTCCCTTGGCTGTGCCAGCCCAGGAAATAATAGCTGACATTTCCATTTGCAAAGCCTTCCAAGGGAAGGGGTAGGATGAGATTTTCAAAGCTGCTTAGGAGCTCTGGACATCGCTGTCTTACCTGGCTTAACAAGGGCTGCACGTCCATCCCTAGGCAGTGAAAATGTGAGCTGTCCCGTTGGATTTTCACTCGGTCCCAACTTGAGTGAGACCGAGTTGATCCAAGGGTGGCGAAAGCCCCCTGTTCAGAGCGCGAGTGCTGCTGGTGGAGGCACAGGCCCTGTGTGTTCCAGCAGGATGAGGATCTCACGTTGGCGATACCCAGCTTTGGGAAACTGCTTCATTCTCGATGCTGAAATGACAAGATACACAACAGCCCAGGCTGCCGAGGTGCCCTGTGGAGCCCTGCACACCAGCCTTGCTTTTTCCCATCTCCACACATCCAATGGGGGGATGCAGCTTTTCTCCACACCCAGACCATGCTGCTGACACTTCTGACAAAACTGGAGCTTACCTTGCTCCGAGGAGCCTGCTCTGGCTGAACAAGGAGCTGCACGGCTGATGCAGGCAGGCACAGAGGATGTTCTCCTCTCGTCTTCCAGCAGGCTGGTTGTGACGACTTTAAATATTTCCTCCGGGCTTTGAGTCACCCATCTCTGAATGACACGCTGAGGTGTTCTGGTCCATGCATGCATCACTTTTTTAAAGAGTTTATTTTCCAGCTGACAACTGGTAACATTAGTTCACTATTTACTCTCAGGGAGGCAAAGGCAAAAATTGAGTGTTTCACTTACATGGTCACTAGCTGGCAAAACTCCTACATTTGATTTTCCTGAGGCTGTCTGCATCATTTTGAAGTTGCACTAGGAAGCCTGCTGGTCAGAACATTTCCAGCACAACGTATTGTCATTAAAATATACTGTGCTGCTGTAGCCAGCTTCTCCTATAGAATTATAATGGTTCGGAGGATGGTTTCTGATGGGAAATTTTCTGAAGCTTGACTTTTGTGACCGAAGAGGGAGAATGTGCTAGAAAGAGAGAGTGATGGCAGAAACAGGGGGAGAAAAAAAGCAAAACTGTGTTTCAAGAAATAATTCTACATTCATTCTTCACTGGAAAGAGAAGAAATCTCAAATATCTTTGTGAAACAAAATCAAGGTTAATTTCTTTTTTCTGGACAGGAACACTAGAACCTGAAGCAGCCAATGTGAGTTCACTGAAAGCAGTTTGCAGTCTGATGTTTGACTCCATTCTTGCCCTAGACCAGCCTTCCTTTTCCAGCCATCTACAGCAGAAAGCTTACACCAAGTACCACTTTCTGTACGGGATCAATACCTTGGCTTACATGCATCAATCTGAATAAATCACCTACCTTCCCAGGAGTACCATAACTTTGATTAGGATCTAATTATAAGACTTTCATACTTATATATATACATATATATATATAAATCCATATTCTTTTGTGCTGCTGAGTTGCCATACATTTTGAGAGAGCTGAGGACTTTCAAGGAGCAGGTTAGGGCAGACCCTAAGTGGGTAGGGTGGCCTTAACTAAATGGTTGGCACAGGGACACTCCCCTCCTAGGCATAGAACTAACATCCTTAATGAACTGCTTGGGAGCATTTTCCACGGTACGTTAGGAAAAATACATAAATAACCATGGATATGAATTTATATCCTTCCTCAATGCTCTCAACTTCTTGGCAAACACAACAAAGGACAGATCTGAAGACCAAACTCCTATTCTCCTTTTTGTTTCCCCCATCCTAAATCAATAGATATATAAAAGTTAGAGATGAAAACAAATCATGATCATGCTGCAGCTTTCAGGGGAAAATACCGTCTACAAGAAAACAAATCAATAAAACTTCGTATTCTTGGACATGGTCTTCTGTTTTGGTCAATAAATGCACTGTGTTATGCAGTATATCACTGAAGCCTACAGCAGTTTGCCAATGACTGAGCACGTATATTCGTGGGGGGAAAGAAATGGCAACTCCAGTCATTAAGCAAGTGTATTTCTCAAATGTAATTTGGTTGCTTTCAAGAATTATTTGCCCTGCCAGCAGATGGCAACAGATGAAGCTGAATGACTGCATGACTTCTAGTGCTTTCTTTGTATAGCTTGCTTCCCGAAATAGAAAGCACATCCTTAGCATGCATTTTCTGCGTTGTTTCAGGTGGGAAGGTTCATTGATTTTAACAGGCAAACTGACAAAAAGCAGGTTTGATGGAAGAAATGTAGGTAGATAGATTAGATTGAATCATCTCTTTAATGTTCAAGCAAGGCTGCCTTAGTAAAGAAAAGCAAAGTTTTATAAATACCCAGCAAAACCTCACCTCAGAATTTAGATCAAGAACTGGAGGCTGCTTTGTTTGCTGCAAGAAGGAAGCAGAACGCAATTACGCTGGTAAGAACTCAGGCATGGTTTGTATGGAATTATCTCAATGAATGGGAAATGATACAGGAGGGGCTGCAGAAAGTGGAGTGGTTTAAAATGTTGCTGTGCACCGATGTTAGAAATGTGGAGGCCAGTGTGGTACTCAGCTTTCAAACTAATATGAGAAAATTAAATGCTCTGCACCTCACACATCTTCTTACAAGGTTCAGCTGCAGCGCTGCATGCAGAGCAGCACGACTGATGGAGGCTCCCGAGAAGGATGCTGGTCCTCTAGTTCATTAAAAAAGGACACCTCAGGTTGTTCACTAAACCCAAACCAATATTCTGTACTCCGAGGGTATGGACAGCAACAGGCAATCAAGTCAGCATGGTTTAATGAGCGCTAGGTTAAACGAATGGATTTTACTTTGGAGCTGTGATGCCTGGAGTATGAATGCAGTCACTGACGGTGGTCTGGCTGGGAAGTGGTAACTCATTGTGCTACAGCAGCTGAATTGGATTTGATCAACTGTGGCTACTGCCAGCATGACCACTGTTAACAGGGGTTTGGAGCAAAGAGCTACCGAGCAAACAAATAGCCACAAGCTGCCACTGCCTGTAATGGCAAGAAGAAGGTGCTGCAAATGCTGCATCGCTAGATGCCTCCCCTAAAACTTCTGCCCTCATGAAACCTGTCATGACTTCTCCCAATAAAGATCTTAATTTTGCTGGATGGGTCTCCTCCGAGCAGCACAAAGTAACCATCTGTCACAACAAAGCGTCATAAGGCAAATGAATCCTTCTTGGCTGCCACAAACAACACGCCGAGCTTTCCGGTCTATTGATTTTCTTTCTGTCTTTCCAAGTAGAATATTAATACATGTCTCTGAAGGGTAAAGTCAGAGATTATCTTGGAGTTAATAAAGGAAGGTGTCTTGCTCTGACACAATACATCCAGCTGCCGTTGCAACCCCGATTGTTGCCGCGTGTCGGTTAGACAGAACAATACGCAGCTCCGTGGGACAGGCTGAGTGACAGGAGATTATTCCCCCCATCCCAAATTTCTCCACCATCGCTGGGGTGGAAGAGGTTTGCTTTATGGGCCTGAGCCAGCTGGGCTGGCTGATGCTCAGCTGGCGTCAGCACCATGTTGCCATGATGGTGAGACTGAACAAGACCCCAAACCCAAGACAATTTGGGGCGTTCCAGGCCCCAGTGGGGTGGCAGAGCCAGCACTGCTGCATGGCTGCTGGATGTGGTGTGAGGCTGAGGTAGCAGGGTGGCTGCACACTGGCTGGGGTTGGGTCAGTGTCCTGCAGGTTTGGATCCTCTCTCTAATTTATAGCGACTCACTGCACATTTCTGTACCCCTCTGGGAAATGAGAAACAGCATGTGCTGCTCTCTCCGCTCCCCTGGAGGTGTCTGAAGCCCATCTGGAGGGCAGGCACTGCCTTGTGCTGTGGCTTGGATGAATCCCCCTCACTGCTCTCTCTGGTGATCCCTCCTTCTCCTTCCAAACCGTGGGGAGAGCTTGGCAAGGATGAGGCTTCTACCTCAGGTGAGAGCGAGGCTCATCCAGGACAGCTCTTTATGCACAAGAAGCTCCACAGCTTCCTTGTTGACCCAGACCCCAGTAAGAGCCACCCTTCCACTTGTCAGCCGCACGAGGACCGGCTCTGCCTGCAAGGCATCAGCCCTGCAGGGAGCACCCTGGGCACAGGCAGTTCCCATTCCTTGTGCTGGGGAGAGCCTCGGGGAACACACACAGGAGAAGCACAACCTCTCACCGCCTCACCTGCTGGTTGTGCTCGCTGCTTGTTCCTCCAGTTGTTAATTATTATTACGGTCTGCAAATCTGTAGCTGATCACTCAAACTAGTCAAATAACTTCGGTCAGATAAATGCTTTAGATGTATTTTATGGCACATTTTCAAATGATTATTTGATTAATATTTTTCCCTAATGTTTTCAAAGCTTAATTTTTTTCAAGTTAATGAGAACTGACATGAATCACATCACCCTGTGCTGTAACCAGAGTGATAGATGTGCTTGTTGCAGGTACAACACTTCCATGTACCCTTAAAACTTCACGAGTTTTTGTAGCAACAGTGGAGCTATCTTCTGGGATAGTCACTGCTGTGAGGTGAGGCCAGATATCTGAACCCCCTAACAAAGAGACAAGGAATATCAGCTTCCAGAGGACTAACCCAAGGCACAGCAGCATCCATCTAAGTATCATTTACCCTTTATTAATTGGGAAGCAGAAGCAGGCAGCTGGCAGCCTCCTTCCAGCACTGCCTTCAAGTGAGTACAGCCCGTGCAGTGGCAGTAATTAAATCATTATTCACCCACCCTTCTAGCAGGTGCAGCACTCCTCGGGTGGGTTCTCATTCCCCTTGAAAAACGCTGGTAGAAAATTACAAGTCAAGTCCGAGCAAAGCACTCAGGAAATAATCAGAATTAATATCCTCTCATTTTCGATATCTAACGGGGACATGCCGGTGTGTCTGCTAGTTACTGCAGGCATGCTCTAAAGGCAGTGGTGTCTCCAAAGGCGAATTATTTGGGCCTGGCCAAGGTGGCTGTCTGACTGTGGGAACACCTCCCCAGTACAGGAGGAGCCTACTTCTTCCCAGTGATTCTGCAAGGAGTTTACAATGATGAGCTCCTGTTCACACATCCAAAAAGTAAGTATATAACTTAGGGTAGAGGAATTGCCCCTCAAAGGGCCATGTTTTTATATATATATATATATATAGGCTGGTTAAGTTCTGCCTCTTACAGCCAGCACAGGAACACATACTGAGCCTGCTTTGAGCCATGGCACAAAGAGAACAGGACACAACAGTGCCCTCATCCCCAAACCCACCGTGCCCATGCCCGCTGCTCTGAGGCTTTCCCATGTCACTGCCTCCCTCCTGCAGACAAGAGGTACAGGAATGACAAACCTGTGAGTGTCCCCCTGGGAAGGGAGCTGCTGCCAACCTCTGCGCCTGCCCCAGGCTCCAGGCGTGCAGGAGGGAGGGCAGCATTGCCCCACAGGGACCTGCAGGGAGGAGCAGGCAGCGAACATCCTTGGGGATCTTGGTGCTGGCTACGCCCCGAGCAGCCGCGGATGACTTTGAACACCGAAGCAGCATGTCCCGTCGAATGGCTACAGTGATTTATGTGCTGAAGAGCAGGGAGGTGAGACGGATCACTGTGTGATAAATCAATTTGGAGCTTTTCATCATACCATCAGCAGTGAGAGCAGAGCTCTGGTGATTTGCAGCAATATTAGCCTGCTGTGATTCATCTGCAATGCCCGGCCCTTCTGTTGCCCTCCAAACACTGGAGCAAAGTGTGGGCAGCGTCTGACTGCTGGCACCAGGACATCTGAGACTCTCACCTTGCTTTGTTTTACTAGGGACGGTTCTGCTGCCTTATTCCACCTCTCCTGTGAACACTTCACTGTCAAGTGCAAGGATCAGGAGGGGCCAAACTAACTCTTCCACTCTCTACTCCTATGTATTCATGCAGCTCTCTCTCACTTTCCTCCTCTTTAAGGGACTGCTGTAGCACCCCCTGAGTCAATGGAAGACTTGTACTCACCGACCCCGAGGGTGGCAAGAGCATCCAGAGCCAAGAGGGACGTTCTCCCTAAACATGACTGTCTGATTCCCATGGATATTGTCAGACAGCAGCTCTCAGTTCTGCTCTCTAAAGAGGCATTAGGCTAAACAGTGTTGCTCAGCAAAGTCCTCAGGCTGCACACACAGGACTGTGCCAGCTGCCCTAAGGACTAAGGAACTTTCTGCTTCTCGGCCATGACCCCCACAAGCACCTGTGGTAACTAGAGTGAGAAGAATTAGCTGTGGACACAGCAGCCAGGAGAGGAAATCCTCCAGATGCTTCTGTTCTAAGCTCCTGTTCTCCTAGGATGAGCTCTTTAGGACAGCCACAGTAAATGGGCTAAAAAACATAAATTATCTGGAAGTACTTGGCTTAATAGGGACATGTATTGTGCCACCTCAGAGTTCTTCCAGTACCCCAAAATTGGTTATTGTTTGCCTTTCAAGGAGGCGTGAGAGTGAAAGAAATCTTCGGGCTTACCCAGGTGGCACAAAGCGCCCTCCTGAGTCAGGGGTGCCAATGGGGGCCACCAGCCCCTCACCAGGGCAGAGGAGCCCCAAGGGCTTTTCCCTCTGACCGATGCCTCTGTCAGCATCTCCAGCCAGTGGATGCACTGCTCTCCCTGGATGGGGTATCCCCTGGAAGCAGCGTTCAGCCTGCCCGCAGACATCCATGGCACCACCTCACTGCATTTTCGCAGAGGCTGCTGAGTGTGTAAGAAGCAGAAAATTGTATTAGCTGAATTATGACAATGTTTAGATGCCCCACATGAAAGCACCATTTCCTTACTCCATTGTAACAGCAGGATACATCCTGGAAAACACTGGCAGTGACTTTTAAATTATTCACAACATTACAGAATTGTTGTGATTGGAAGGCACCAGGCTGGGATCACCCAGTCCAGCCTCCTTGCTTGGAGCAGATTCACACAGAGCACGCTGCCCAGGACTGTGTCCCATCACGTTTTTAGTATTGCCAAGACTGGAGACCCCACAACCTCCCCAGGCAGCCTGTTCCAGGGTTTCACCATCCTCACAGTAAAAAAAAAAGATTTTTTATGCTCATGGAAGAGCCCAGGAGGCTCTTGCCCATGAGGGGACTTTGCTGGCTCATGTTCAGCTTGGCATCCACCAAGATCCCCAGCTCCTCTCCTGCTGCATTACTCTCCAGATGCTCAGACTCCGATGTTCTCACACAAGGGGTTGGTTATTCCTCCCCAGTGGCAGGACTTTGCGTTTCTCCTTCACCAGGTGTCCCCCCAGCCTGCCCTTGTGAACGGCAGCACAACCCCCTGGCCTACCAATCAAATTTTCCACCAGTTCTCGAAAATTTGCATTCAGACACCCTTCTGGGTGTTGCCCATACACTTTAAGAAGACAATAAGGAGGAGAAATGAGTTAACTTGAACAAGAATCCCTCAGCGATCATTTCAGAACTGGGAACATAGTCTGGGCCACTGATGGATGAGAGCTCTGATGGATGTTTTATCCTCTGGGTTGTACTGCTTCTCTAGGCCAAAACCAAGCGTGAAGTTATACCGAGGCTATTATTAGCAGCCCTGTTACTACACTACAGCCAGGAGCTTCAGTGGCGTATTCATGTGTGGTTGTGCTTGGCACGGCACACGCACATACTGGAGAAACAACCTTTATGCCAGGGAGCTCCTGCGAGGACACAGCAGGGAGTGGAGCCAGCAAATTACTGTCTGTAATCCTTCACAGAGAAGGGAACAGAAGTGAAATACAGGCTCTGCTGCCCCTAAAATCAGGGATGGTGCCCCCAGCCTATGTGTGCAACCGCGCGCACACCAACCCAGCTCCTGGTTCTGCTCAGACTGTGTGGGTGGAGAAAAGTCTTTCCTGAGATGTGTTTGTGTGCGTGCTCACAGCCTGAAAACATTTCTTGCTGCTGAAATGAAGCGATGCTTATGGAAGTACAGTCTAGTGGCTTTAACTGCAAAAGCTCCCATGGAAACCGTGGTTTCAGTGGAAAACATATATTAATGCATATTTTTAATTTTTCTGTTATGTGAAGATACAATTCCTAATGAACATTTCAGTCCTCTCAGAGAGATAATGCCAGACACAAGATATGTTTTCAGTGTAATTATGAAGATGAAAATGGGTATTTCTGTTTTGAATTGATTTGATAAGTTTATTCCTTTTTTAACTAAATAAAACTTTAAAAAATCAAATGACATGGCATATCAAAATAATGGTAGGAAATTAGCTCTCATGAAGTTTCTGCTCATGTTAGTTTCACTCTTGTTTTGTGGTACAAAAAAGGATGCAAAAACATCATTTTAAGTCTTAACTAAACGAAAATCGGCACTTTGTTTTGAAATATTGATTGAAATATTTCCACCAAGCCCTAAATCATGCTTTGGTTTTCACTGCTCGCTCTCAAAGGAGATGAGGCAGCACTAAACCGTGTACACACACAAGAAACCAAAGCACAAACCCACTACATGAGCTGCTGAAGTTGCACGGCGCTTCCGCGAGGCTGACAGAAGCCATGCCTTTCAACTCCCATCCCAGACTTTCCCCACCGGACCACGACTCTCCTACAGCATGCTTAAAAACACATCGTGTAGTGTATCGGATTTTATTAACCTCTTCGAGAGTCCTTCCACGTCCGCCCGTTCGGTATTCTGCAGCAGCGCCATTCACACCTGTTGTTTTTTTCTCATGTTTGGCCTCTTTATTGTCTGGTGTAAAGTACACCAGAAAACTATTGTAAAGCAAGATGGCAAGTGGCAGGCCACTGTTTTATGCTGCGTTTGCAGGAGAGAAGGAGCTTTTTTTAATAGAAAAATAAATCCTCTTTAGACAGCCAGTAGCCACTTGGGTGAGTCTGTTTTAGGAATACTGCAAGGATGAATACCCAAGGATTTCCAGGTTAAAAGTGCGCTCTCCAGGCACACTGCCTACCTCTCAGATACACATCCAGATGGCCCAGCCATAGACAATTAATTGACACGGCAAGTGGAGGACAAGAACAAATACCTCTGCTTTCCAGGGAGTTTTGCTGTTGGTCACAGACTTGGTGGGTACAACAGCTGGAGGAGCCTGCTACTGCCTAAGATACTTCAGACTCTTCCCTGGATGTAGAAAATGGGCTGGTGGTGCACATTGTGTTGGCCCCAAATTAATTGTTTGACTTCATCATGCTGGAGGCTGGGTGTCCTGCACGTGTATGGTTAATGGAAAAATGAAAAGGATGAGGGATAGGGGAGTACACTATCCAGACACTATCATGAAAATAATAATCTCCAACTCTTGCACGATTTCACAGATATTTTCCATGTCTCTCCCTTTTAAACGCTCATTGTTTTCCTCTTCGCCTTTTTCTCATTCAACATAGACAGACAGTGGTAGACAGAGGCAGCAGAGGAGTGAAAATGGAAAGAAAATCAGAACCTTCAATTTGTTTCCTCCTCTGTCCCAGTTTCTGGTTTTCATGATTTATTTTTTTAGAAAAGTTGATTTTGTACTTTAAAAAAAAATGTTACAAAAAAACATTTTGTCAAACTTCAAAGCAAATTTATAACACCGTGTTACTTTGGAAGACAATTTGAAAACCAGGGGGCTCACTCAGTTTCGAGTACATTGGCAACACGAGGGCTGGGTTCAAATAATTGAGGCAGTTCACCACAAGAAGTAATGCCATCGGCTGTATCCCACCCAGAAATTTTGGTCTAATTACTTCCCTGGAGTGCCCTTGCAGACAACACTTCCCCACTTGCAACTCTCTTTGACCCTCTTTGATTTCTTCTTTGCTCAGTTCAATTTTACTCTCAAACCACTTCTGAGTTCGCAGTTAAGTTGTGGTTACTCATAAAATGTCACTCAGGCAATCTTGGGTGGAAAGGTTAATGCAAATAAGGATCTCACTGTTTTCAATACTCTCTCTCTTTCACCAGCAGACAGAGATTTCCTCTCCCTCTGGAGCACTTCTCTGCAAAATAATTACCTCATGCAGATGAAACACGCTGAGGCTGAGTTACTCCTCGGTTTCATCAGAGGATGACAGAGGAATCACTGATGCTCGGGAGTTTCATGCCAAGATCTGTGCTGCCAGGAGCTCCCCGCTGCTCCCCGGTGACTCTGCTGGATGTGGTGTGCACACTCCCCATCTCGTGTCACGTACTCTGGAAGTGTGCTGGTGGCGTGTGGGGTGTAATCCCTGTAGGACAGGGGTTTTATAGCCTTGCATTTTGCCAATCACTCCAGTAAAAGAAAGGTTTTCTTCTCGTTTGGGCAGGTCCTGCCCTCTGTTTTGCATCTGGTGTGGAGGGCTTGAACCCCTTGCCACGCGGAGCAGCGAGGAGCAGTGCTTAGGAACAGAAAGCTCTCGGTGGTTTCTTCACTTCACAGCCCTTCCACCGTCCACGTGCAAGGCAGGCATCTGCCCCACCATCCACCTGGAGGCCCAGCACTGGCACAGACTGCCGGACTGGGAGTGGACCCCCAGAATTCACTTGCTTGCATTCAGGTATTCCCAGTATGAGGCACATCATTCCCAGTACGAAGCACATCAGCACAAAGCGCGTGGCAGGGGTGTGACTGAACATGAGTGGCTCTTTTGTTCCTTTCCTGAGCCCTATAGATCTCATCACTGGCACCCAGAGCTCCTCCCATTACTCAGGCTTTTGCAGAAAGCAGCACCCTGAAAGGCTGGTGAGAGGCAAGGAGGTCGTGCACACTGGTGCTGATGCACAGGGTGACTTGAGGATTCTCTCCATTTCTCCATCCCCAAGGAGTGCGACTAGTCAAGGGGCTCTGCAATGGGATGGCTGCAGCAGTTCCAGGGGTGGGCAGAGGGCTCTGCTCTCCCATTATGCTGCCGAGGTTGCACACTCCTGCCTTCTTGCTGGGGTTATTTTTTCCCCTTTGCCTTCTTTCCCTCCCAGCTGGCTTAAATAACAGGCAGCTGGGGCAATGAAGCCACTGCGCTCTTGGCATCTACAGCATGGGTGAGAGTAGGAGAAGCATTCAATGCATCCAGTGCCCAAACTCTCATTAATAAGACATGTTCGACTTTTCCTCCAGTTTCACTCATTGGAAAGGCGTATGCTGGGACGGAGGAAATCTGCTGTTTATTCAGAAAATAATAATTTACATCATCTCTAAAACAAGGCTTTCTCCCTGAAGGATTCTGAAGTACCTACCTACCTGTACTGTGCGTACCTCGTTTATCTGCCTACTGCAGGACCAGCACGGCAGCATGAATCATGCCCAACGCACTGATGTCAGGCTGTTTTCTACCCGAAGTGCAGAAGTTTTGCACTTGGATATGTAGAAAAAAAAACACAAAACTGAATATAAATCTGTGAACTAAATATATAAATTTTCAAAAGCAAAAGCACATTCTGTAATTCCTATATAAAAAGCAGAGCATTGTAACAGTTTTATTATAATGGTAACTTGAGGATACTTCTTGTTTATGGGATGCAATAACCATATCATAGATAAAATAAATTCTAAAAGGCGGTGGTGGAATATTCAGCATTGCAGTTTATTAGCTGAGAACAGAGTTATTACCAAGTCAACTACAAACACCCCCATCTTGCAGTTGTTATTATTGCAATGACACTTATAATTAAATATTAAAATAGCAACAGGACAAATTCAGGAAAACCTTTCACATTACGGATGTAGAAAGGGACATTAAAAAAGACGCTATCGTGATCCTTCCTTTTCTTCTGCTACCAACTCTCCCTGTTCCAGCCATGCTGCTATATTAATCTGCATTCTCCCCTTCTCTTCCCTTCCCTGTTCCCTTCCTCCCAAGGCACAAATTCCTGCTGCAGGTAACAGTCCCCGCTGGCAGCCCAGCACTGAACTGCCTGGGTGATGGTCTCCCAGCACAAACGCCCGTGTAACACTGGCAGCAATTCTGTCTGAAGTAGCTAATAACCTGCTGATTGTAAAACTGTGTGCTAGAGATACATTTGGAGGAACGTAATTAGAGAGAGGTATTTGCCTGCGACTTTGCATACCAATCTCTCTCTCGCAATCTCCATAAACATGAGGGTTTAAATGATGTAGCACAGCCTCGCGTTTATTTATCAGCAGTTGAAACGGGACAGTATATAGCAGTACAACACACTACCATTTCTCCAAATATCAGCTATATATCTGTAGTGGCTGCAAGACAGAACCGTTTCAGACCAGCAGTTAAATGTGGAACTGGAAAAGGGCCCTAAACTAACGTAAGCGCCCAGCTCCAACCACGGCAGAGGAATACGGCTTTTCAGAGAGGGGTCACTCAGCGGTGTCTGGCAAGAAGGGCCCCTGGGGTATTTCAGGCTGGGCTCACTACACTCTGGAGCCATGGAGAAAATACTCGGTCATTTATTTTTATAGCAGAATAATGCTGCAGTTCTGCTTTGGCTCGGGCAGGCTGGCTGCATACCGCACGCACTCTCAGGAGATACCATCCCCTTGGCTGATTCCCCAGGTTCTTGCTTTTACTTCTTAAGCACAACATTTTACATGGAGTCACCCTAGAATTTGTCAGCTGTGCTCTAGCTCGGAAGAATTACAAAAAAAGAAGACTGCCACAGACACTTTTCCAAGTTCATACAACTGAGACTTTCACTAGCGCTTTCTGCAACAAGGCAAATAATTCACAGACAAGTGGAAGTGAGACGGGCCAACCCCCACAGCTAAAAATAAAGGCTGTAACTTCAGGATTTTAACACATTTATAACCACAAAGTCCATTTGCTGTTTCCACTGTACCTTATAAATTAAACATGCTGTGTTTGCTTTGCCTTTAGTATCACCTTTCTCATAGTAATGGAATTTGGAAATTCTGTAATCTTAAGTATATTTCTGAGATTTAGAGGTGGTACATTTCGCTTTGAAGAGTCAAACTAACAGAGCAAAAACTAGATAAAGTCTCTGATACCAAATGCTGTTGGAGAGAACTCCTGAAGATGCGGTTTGATTGCTCTGAATACTTACACTCTCGCAGCAATATTATTTATTGTAACGAAAGCACACTGATCTGATGGAAACAAACTGCCTTGATAATTCTTCATCCAAAACTTCCATATGCTAAATGCCTCTCGTCCTGTGATAAATCGTTTCACTGTCACCGGATGCCAACACCTTAGCAGGTTGCAGCCTCTGTGCTGAAGCACAAAATGTCAGCCACTGACTCTCCAAGGCAGCCCTGCTACTTTCCAAGGCCCAGAGATTGCCAAGAAACCTCCTTTCAGGTGTGTATCAGGGCTTTTTACTTCCAAAAAATCAGAGCCCAAGCTGCAGCTGGCAAGGGCACAAAGAGTGGAGAAAAAGGAAGAGCTCCTCCTGCTGAGAGTACTGCCAGCCAGGGAGGTTTATCTTCCAGCTGATACGTCCCTATCAGCCTGTCATCTCGGATCGATTCACGGCTTCATCAAACATCACAGCTCGTCATTAAGAAGGGTTATAAAATCAGGTAGACGAATGGCACTGAGGCCCCAGTCTGCCAGGCAGTGCTGCTCCAGTTTGCTCCCAACGCTTTGTTTTCCTTTCTTCCTTTTCCCTGCCTCTATATTTGTGAAGGATGTTTGTAGGGCTCTTAGGCAGTGATGGCTGAGAGCTAAAACGCCTCTGCCCCCTGTTCAGAAATTACCAAGAAATTAATTTCATCAAGTGGGTATTCAGAGCACAACCTGGTTGCTGTGACAGAGGCTGGGAGTTTACAGAAATTGCCTGTGATTGCTCCAGTTTGCTTTGCTTGTCCCGTTCAGTGGTCTCTTCCCTCCCACTGAATTGCAGTGGGAGCACGTTACCTGTTTCCCTGGTTAGGTCCTTCAAAATCCCCCCCTCTCCTTGCTTGGCAGCACAGTGAGCCATGCCAGAAATGGCAGACATCTGTCAAGCTAGCTGCCAAGCCCAGCTCGAAATCCTTGGTGTACCTCCTTCTGGGCACTTCCACATGGAATTAAACTTTTTTTTTTTTTTTGCCATTATTTCCCTTACCTGAACAGTGAGATCAGTAGTAGTGAAGACGCGAGAATAAATTAATATTTATAATGTATCTGAAGACTGTATAGGGTCAGATGCTCTGCCTACCTGAGCACAAGATCAACTTGCATTTTACTTTAATCTCTTTGCTATCCAACTCCAGAGGCTGGTCTCGGAGCAGCGTACCACAAACCTCATTGCAGATGGCAGATCTCAATGGGATGAAAAATTCTGAGGGTATCCCATGAACTTGGAGCACCCGACAGGAGCTGCCAGGAATTATTTATCACGGCTGTGCTTTGATTCATTGCAGGCGCTCTGTACCGCAGGCCTGCAGCATGTTCTGAAATCACCACCCAGCCGGGAAGCCCTGCTACCCTGCAAGCTCTGCACACCCTGCAAGGTCCACGCGGAGAAATTCTCTTTGAAGCCCAACGTCAGCTCTTCCTGCTGACTCTGCCAGGCTGGTTTCAGTAGGTTTCAAGGTGTTTAGCAAAACTTGCAGAAATAGCCTGAGGTTCTGCTCTTTCCAGGAGAAGTTTCTTGCGCTGGCAAACCCTGTGAGGCTGAGCAGCATGATTGTGAAATCTCGGGTTTTTAATCCTGTGGTGGTCGAGTTAATGAAAAGGAACTGAGGCAGAGAATGGATGGAACAGAATGATCCTCGGGCTCCAGTGGTGTGGGACCTGAACAAACAATGCCCCATATGGTAGATACAAACACACTTCTAATACATTCACTATGTTAAAACTACATATTTAAGCATACCTACTGCTCCAAGCGTAGACCTGGCTTCACCAAGATGCAGTAGCAATAAATAAACTAACAATTTCTACAACTCTTGAACAATCTTTGTTCTCTTTGCCCACCCACTCAATAGAAATACTTTAATTTACCTGTAACTGTTTTTTGGGCAGAGAAGAGGTGGTTGCAGGCAAAATAAGGATCATTCAGAAATGTTGAGGCCTTGAGGAATCAGCCCTGTGTTCGCACTGAACAGCAGGAAGGAAAGGAATTTTAAAAGGAGAATGACAGGTCACTGCCTTTCGCTTCAAAGACTTTAGAAGCAGCAACAACAACCAGAATAAAAACAGCCTGAGGTTCTGATCCTTCTGAAACACAGCGTTCAGTTCTGGCTGACGCTGAGCTGAGATTTCATTTGTTGTACAACTGCGATTTAATAAAACATTGGCTTGAGCACAGACCTAGGACTTACTTGGCCGATTAGCAGAGTTTTGCGTGTAGGCACGAAGTGCTGAGCAGTACGGCAGAGAGCCACGGTCCCTGCTCTGCCTTACCTAGGCTGGGCACCAATCTAGCAGTAGGATCTGTGCACGTAGCTCAACAATCCTGCCTGTGCCCTTCTCTTCTGCCCACCTCACTCTTTTCTCCCTCGAGAATCAGCACTGGGAGCAGGAGACAAACCCCAACGTATCTTTTGGCTTGCAAAAGCAAAGGACGAAGCTGCCCTGCTCAGAGAGGTGGAAGGCAGAGGTCAGCCTTGCCCCCAGTGCTGCCAAGCTGCCGTGCCGACATGAAACCAGAAGCTGACACACCGCGTGTCATCTCCCAGGAGGGAAAATGTGTCTGTTCTTTGTCAGTCAGTGGATCCAATACAGTTGTTGCTTTTATTTATCTTGTAAGCATCATCCTGATAAACATCTACCACTGTCAGCTGCTTTATAAGCTTTATATTCTTACAAGCTTATAATGACCCAGTTTCTCATTTCTCTGCATACATAGAAGCCTCAGCTTTCCCACACAGAAGACAAGCTTCTCGCAGTCCACCCAAATCAGCAAAAGAACTTGCTCAGATGACCAGACACTGGAAGGAAAATGCAAAGAATAATGTAAAACTACCAGTGAAAAATCAAATAAAAGAAAAATTGAACTCATTATTTGTTAAAGCCAGTTTTAAGGGTTTGAGTCATGAATTTTGGATGCTTTCAGCTGGCACAGCTGCATGTCCGGCTTATAATTTCTCTCACCAGGAAAGGGTGGGAAGACCCCACTGCAGCCCTGGGCCAAAGCTATTCCTCTCATATTGCTGCATTAACCTGGGCTGACTTCCGAAAGGGCGACCCTAGTGCTCCGTGCTGCAGGGGTGTCTGAACCCGCTGCCCAATTAACAGCACCAGCAGAGCGGGCTGGTCAACGGCCCGTGAGTTTCTCAGTGCTTTTGGACACCACGCTCTGCTGGTGAATAAACTAACCTGAGTTTTAAGCACCATTTTGCTGAAGTTGGAGGTTCATTTTGTGGAGATCAGTCCAAAACTAGAGCTATTAATTAAACAAAACCAGCAGCCAGTGAATGCACCAGTGGTGCCAACTTGCTCACTAGTCCCCAGGGATATTGTCTGAAGAATACAATCTAGAGCAGTGGCAGAAGGTCTGAACAGCAGAAACAACCACTCATCCACCGTTTAATCACCTAAAATTATCTTGGAGAGGACCGCTGTCGAGCACGAAGAAGTTTCTCCACTATTTCTTGGAAGAGCCAGGATGAAAGAGAGCAGCAAGGAATTTATCACCCTGCGAGCCAAGAAGCGTGTTATGAATGAATGGCAGGCTGTCCGGAGCTCAGCAAGTCAGCTCCAGCACCGAGCAAGAAACAGAGCAGGAAGCTTTTGTTAAACTATATATTAGCTACTGAGCCACACGCTTCAGCCAACGTGGCACTGGCACTTGGCTGGCCATCAAATAAATTCAACATTTAGAAAGGATTTTTTTTCCTGATGGATGCATTCCTGAAAACGGATGGCCATAAAAGAGAAAAATAGACTGGCTCTGCCCCGGTAACAGCAACCTGTGAAGTCATTATCAGCAGCTGCCCCTTGTGAATTAGGATTCTGTGTCTGTGCAAGGCACTTTCTGAAGTAATTTATCAGTACTTAGATTTATGGACTCCACAAAGGCTGTCCTGGCCATTGTTTTCCCCCACAGTTTACTAGAGACACCTCTATTTAGATTTTGTCAAGATTACTGCTCCTCTACGCCATGCTAGGTGGGAGAAGTGCTCTGCTCTCCCAGCAGCGCAATGCTGATGACACGAGGACGAAATCCAAGCAGACAAAGGCTTCCAGAGCATCTCGCTGCCTGCCTCATCCCGAAGACACCCTGCAGAACCCATTCCCTGTGATAGCACACTATGTGTGCTGATGCTGTAAGATGTTTCAGGAGCATCCAACTCTTTGGTTCGGATTCTGCAGGGATTGCCTGGACAGAGCAGCGGGAGGCAGCGGAGGGAGGCGGCTGCTTGTGGCCATCATTTCGGAGCTTCTTTGCTTCCCAGCAGTGACCTGCACGAGCCACACAGTTCCCACATGCTTTTTTCAGAGACCTTTCTTGGCCACTTTTGGCTAGAGCAGTATGGAGGAGTGGGAGCTGAGGGCACAGGCTGTTTATCTACCAAACCGAACAAGCTTCCGTACAGCAAGCGAGGTGGTTGAATAGCTAAGGGACATTTTGTCCCTGCAGCTCCTTCGCTGAGGAAGGAGCTGCAGGGACAAAATGCAAACACACAAACCCCAGAGAAAAACCTCCCCAGAACTAGTTTTGGCTTGTGCCAGGGGCTAAGAAGCACAGCCACTAGCACTGCAATACTTGGCACAAGAAGCCCGTGTTCTCTCCATATGAACAAGACAGGTAGAAAGCTCCAGCACTAAGGATTTGTATCCCTCAGCCCCTCAGTTCTCCTTAATTAGCAGAACCAGAACATGCCCAGGGGACCTTTCCTATGGGCCATCCCATCCCTTGGTGCTCATTTCATTGCCGTCCTGGTGGTGATAACATGACCTGTGCAGACTTACTATCGTACAAGGAGCACTGCAACAACCAGTTTTCCCCAGCTAAACAACAAAGTAAGCAGAGCAGGCACACAAGGCAGTTGAGTGGACCATGCAGTGGGATGGTTTACAAGGGCCATTTTGTCCTTTGCTGGTGTCTTTAGAGGAGGGTTACCGATGGGAAGAAGATGTGGAGCCCCCAGCAGACACTTCTGCCACTGGTCCAGCCCAAGCCTGCCCAGCCACTCTCTGGTGTTCCCCCTATGCACCAGAAAAACACCTGCACTGCAAGCTAGGAGACAGGCACCAGGCACATCAGTTCCCTGACCTGGAAACAGAAGGAGGAAATAGAAATGAAAGGAGAAGAAGGGCTGAGACTGAAGTAACAGCTCCAGGAGGGATGAGAAAAGGAGCATCAGTACACAGGCATCAACAGATGGGAGTAAAGACCCTCAAGACCTGTCTGGTATGACCAGCCTTCTGCAAAAGAGCCTGGTGCAAACACTTGAGCTTTTAAGCAGCCCATCCTGGACCTGTCCATGAGCTCCCTCCTGTGAGGTCCCAGAGCTATGAGATGCCATCTGGACACCCCCTGCTCGATGCTAGGTGGCAGGACCGTGAGGTCACGCAGTGAAAGCCACCAGGCTCTCCCTAGGAAAGTGCATTAATGAAGGCAGCAAAGTCAGTGAATTAAACACCCTAAACATAGGAAAGGGTATTGTTGTTCTGATTTCTGAGACAGGGAAGTTCTTGTAGGCTACACGCCTTCTCACAAGGCTCACCCTCAGACTGTCTGATATTTCCACTGCGCCTTTTGTAAAGACCGAGAATGGTTTAAGTGTGGAGTGCCATCCCCACGGAACCACAAAATTCCCAATCGACTGATTCCTGGATGAGTAATGGCTCTCTCCAAAACACATGGTCACTTCGTTTTTACATCTGGACTTTACAGAAGGTCTCCGGGGCCTTTTGAAGTGCTGTGAGTGGTGGGTAACCCGTGTCCAGCAGAGCTGGGCTGGCTGCGCCACCTCCCCCCTGGTGCCCACCCGCAGGCTGGCCCCGCTCTGATTTACATCAGCAGAGTCTGGCCTGGTGTTCGCTCCCTAATTGGTTTTATCTTTATTTGACCAGCCCTATTGACAACGCTTGTTCCAGCAAGGAAGTAAATGGTGCGGATCATGATAGAAGCGATGGGGAACATAAGGGTGATGAAAAACAATGTTTATGAAACAGAAATGCAGAAAAACAACAGGAAAAGGAATATTATTTTGAAACTCCAGCAAGACTGTTGTATAGAAAGCCATTTTTTTGCCTGAATATTGACGGGAAGGAGCTGATATAACTGGAAATAATCCAGCTCCCCCGACAGCATGAATAAAAATCCCATATGTACAATGTGTGCTTTCTACAGATGGCAGCATGTGGAAAGATCAGAGAGTTAATGAACAAAAATATCACTGTAAAATAACCTGATGCTGAGTGTACTTCCCTGCCCCACGTACCTCTCAGCTCTTCTTTGCTCACGTGCACGTTTGCACCACTGCAGTCCAACGCAGGGCCCCGCGTGAGGCTGGTGCACCTCTTCCAGGTTTCCTGCCCTTCTATGGGTTCTCACTATCGCTTTTGGTGCGGGTTCAGGTTTGCTTTCAAGGTCAGACTACACATGTCAATATCTCAGGCATGTACGAGCTGGCACAAGCTCCAAGGATGTCTGAAATGGGAAAGGAGGAATATGGCTGCTGTCCTCCCATGGACACAAGCTGCTATTGCTGCAGCTGGAGTGGATTTAGTCTGGAAGAAGCCCCCAGCCCTTTCCAGCAACAGATACCCCGAACAGTTCAGCTGTGAGCAGTGTGAACTAAGAGAGCTGCTGAGAGTGGAGATGCTCCAACCCAGCCAGTGTCCTGAGCTCCCCCCTGCAGTCAGCGGAGGGTTGCAGCCATCCACAGCAGGACACTCATCCCATCCTCTGACCCGATTAATTCCCCTTGGAGGTGCCCCCTTTCTCCTCCCTGGCAGTAATGCAGAGATGCCCACCTCGGAACCAGACTCCCAGCTCTTTGTCATCTAAAATTTCATTAGAAAAATCTCATCCTCGGAGTCCAAAGTGCATCTAATAGCCGGCAAGGGGGAGGGTAAATGACTAAAGGGGCTGACTAAGCCTGTGTTTTATCCTTGCTGCCAACAAAGTGCCATTGGCTCCTTTCAGCATCTCATCACCAGCTTCCCCGGGATTAAGGCGGCTTCAGCTTTGTGCTGGAGAAATGGTCCCATCACCGAATAAGAATTGGTTGGATTTGAGAGTCACGGTCACACAGACAGGACAGGGGAAAATGATTAGATTGAAAGCAAAGCTGGTAAAAACTCACGGCAAGGGACAAATTTGAACTGCACCTCCTTCATGGAGGCTGGGGCCACCTCACTTCATGCAGTGATGGAGCAGACCTTCACGGCATGGGTCTGAGTGCTCGGTTTCCCTTTCTGTGCTGTCCTTCTGTCAGAAGACAGCGTTACAGCTCCCCCATTCTCACAGTCTTTCATAGGAGTCTACCAGGACTCCATCTCATGATCCTACCTGCTACCTCATGAGTCTACAGCACTGTGAAATAGTGCCTGAGATACTCTTTCCCCTCTCTTCACAAACAGCAGTAGAACAGAATTGCAGAGTCAACAGTTTTATGCTGTTGACAGCCCTTGCTTTGGCTGCCTCGGTGCCAACCCCATCAGCAAGGCCATAAATCTGCCCCACAAAGGGCTCGTGCTGCTGGAGGGCTCTCGTGCTGGCACCTCACAGGTGGAGCGTCTGGAAAGAAATATTCATTAAAGGGTGGCTGTGTTCTGGTGTGCCCTAGGGCTTAGGAAGGAGCACAGACAGCTTGTTTCCATGAGACACCTTGCAGCTCCCAGCTCCAGCACGCGCTGCTGGTTTTTACTCCAACCATCAAAACAGCCCAGCTGAGTTATCCCTTGGTAGGGATAAATCTCTGCCCCTGGCCAGCCAGTTGCTCCCACCAGCACCGCCTGAACCCAGCCTCAGCACCAGCCCACGTATCATTCCTAGGTTTGCTTCACCTCTACCGAGTTGTGCTGCTCACAAGGTGGCAGCTTGCCCCGCTCCGGACCTGCTTACCCAGTGCCTGCACGAAGCCAGCTGGGAAGGCGTGCGGAGGCAGGTGAAATGAATTTCTTTTCTTTGCAATTCCAGGAACATACTTCATCTCAAAGTTAATAATGACTGCATTTTGAATAAACGCTGAAGGTATATTGGGTGCAAAATTAAAGTTAAGCAGCTCTGCAGAAGAGACGTATTTACATTCAGCATCAGAAAACTAGGCAAATACATTTCTAAAATTAATTGTACCGTCACTTAATAAGTTAATTAATAACCACACTTAGCATTCTGCTTTTAACATATCTGTTTTTTATAAAATACTTTAATAAGACTCTTTGTCCACTTAAGCAGCTGTGCTGAGTGACAAATAGCTCAGGTTGTGACTAAAACATGGAGAAATCTTACAGCCCCGATTAAATTAAATAACTGTTTTTTCATAGGTAGAAATGAAGAGATCAGCTCCACAAACCAAACGATCATGGTAAAATTATCAGCAGAGTTAATAAGAGTGGTTACAGATAACGGATCATGCTACATCCTTTTCAGATCCGAGCAAATGCAGTCTCTGCTATTAGCTTGCATTCCAGTATTATACAACTGTCTTATGAAATTTTAATTCAACCCTTATTGGAGATGAATAATTTAATGGCAGACAGTAACAGACGGTCATCCAGCCCATGGCCCTCGAAGGAAAGAAGCAGGATGTCAGACCGTGACAGCCTTCAGCTGATGTAAATCAGCATTGCTCCCGCAGCTCTCAGGTCCCACACCAATCTGCAGCAGCCAGCAGAGCAGCGCGCGGGCACCACGAAGATGCTGACCTAGGGGCGAGAGCACTGGCGATTTGCTCTTTGCTGATGAGATGATCCAGCCATTAATTTCTTGGCTATCAGCAGACGGGTTTTTCTGACCCAAAGCACAGCTCGGATGTGTAGCCACCACTAACAACAGCAGATTTCCCCTTTCCCATTCTCAGGAATTGTTTTTCCTGGAAGGTGTGAGGTTGGCAGCCCATGGAGAGGGGCAGCTGGAGCACAGGGGAAAAAGCCTCCCTGTGTCACATCTGGCAGCTCTGCCCCCAGCCGAGTTCCCCGAGCCAGCTCACACCTGAGCAAGGCCCTGGCTTGCATCAACAGAGGTCCCAGGGGACATCTCTGGCCCATCCTAAAGATGCACGGTGGATTTCAGAAGCTGATTCCTGACTTACCCCAGTCTAACCAAGAGGTGACTCAGTGTTGCATGGATTTGGCTGATTTCTGGAAAGCTGTCTGAGTCAATGCGTCTGCTAAACTGATTTCCATTTCATCACAGAGATTGATGAACAGAAAGCCAGCCCCCACACCATGTAGTCCTATTGAACCCTCATGGTGTGAAGGTCATTCACTCTTCATCTCTAGATTTCCAGGAAAAAAAGGATTTTCAGGGCAAAGAAGAGCATTTGCTGTTCAATGTACAGAATAGCTGCTCCTAATTCATTATTCTCTCATCTCACATTTCAAATTCTCTGAGTATGAAGCAGAAGCCATATGGCTAAAGCTGAGCAAAATATGGGATTCCTATTCAGTGCAAATCCTCCTGTTTCAATACTTTGTTTCCATCCCAAACTGTGATGGAAAGCGAATGTTTGTTATTGAACTGAAACTCCAGAAGCATTTCAGTGAGACTTTTTTAAATGAAGAGAAACAGGCTGACATTTCCCAAACTGAAAGATTTCACTGCTGTTGTGCTGATCTAAAACGTTTCCTTTTTTTGTGATCTCAATGTTAGGATAAATTTTCCCCTTTAGTGGTGTACTGCTACATCACAGCTTATAATTTGCCACCATTTCTGGATGAATCCTGCAGAAAATACAACATGAGCCAGAAATGACAGACCAAGGGAATATTTCATGGTATCTTTTAAACAGAGCTACCTTTCAATTCAGCAAGGTTGAATTTTTCCCTGTTTTAATGGAACAGTGCTTTTAGGTACTGCTTAACACAAACTTCTGCCTGTCAGTGCTACTCAGGTCAGATGGTGTGCTTTGGACTTTACAACATAAAACTCCAAGAAACCTTCAGCACACTGACCCTAAAACCTAGGTCCCCGTTCAGCAGTTGTAATGTATGTGCAACCCACTGGTAAATAACAATCAAGGACCTTCAAAATGAAATGTGTGCAGATTTATTCAAATGGGCACAACACGAGCAATCCAAAGGTAGTCAGACTTACAAGACGTGAGACCTGGCTCACTCCTGCCAAGCCACTGATCGAGTGGGGTTGGGGCTGTGAAAAGAAGCCTGGGAATCTCCCTGCCACCAGGTGATACAGAGAGAACTGAGCAAGATGCCCGATTTAGACCCAAATCTGCAAAACCTGCTTATTTAGCCAGGAACTGCAGCTCTCCAAGCACAGGTCCTGGGCCCAGGTGACTTCCCCAAGGTCAAAGCAGGAGTCAGCACTGCAGGACCCCCTCGTGCTCTCGTTTAATCAAAGTCATTAATTTAAAGTATGAATTCTAACACCCTTTTAATCCTCCTTAACAATAAGAAGCACTATTAAATCCTTAATGCGCCTACTTTAATTATAACCTATCAAACACAGAATCAATTCTAAGTGGTAAACACAAAAAGCTGTATTCTGAGAGTGGATGAGATCACGCCTTTTAAAATGCAAATTAAGACTGAAGCATTAAACCTATAATAACATCAATTAATCTTTCCCCTTAAAACACACACAAAATATTTAATCTCAGTCTAATCTCAGAGACTGACTGTCGGAGCCAGGGAAGGCAGCTTTGGCCTCACAGAACCAGGCAGGACTGGCCTCCCTACCCTTATGGAAAATGGGATGTGGATGTGTGGGGGGAAGGTGGAGGCAGGTCCACTGGCGTTTTGGATGGAAGTGATTATTTTTGGAGGATTATATATTATCAATTTTCCATTATGTCATGAACTTTTCAAAGTTCCCTAACCTGAAAAGACGTCCGCAGGGAACGTAATGGTTACCTGGGTAAGGGCACAAGGACAAGGCCCTGGCTAGGCCTGGGAGAGTGACAGCCTTGTCCCGGACTGATTTACTGCTCTTTCCTGCTTGCCAGCGCTGAGAAGGAGCAGAGCTGTAAATCAGAGGGGTAAATTATAGAAGTTGGAGAGGTTCTTACGTGGTCCCGTGGTACAGAGAATCGCCAAGGAGGCTGCAGGGCCTTGTGCCTTTCCCATCTGCGCCTCAGAGCAGCCAAAGCAGTTTCTACAACGCGCTGCAGAAGCTCATGTTCAGCTCCCTCTCCTCCCAGAGCATCACTGCTGCAAGGCATCCCCTGCCACCTCTCTGCTTCTTCAGAACAAGAAGGAAAAGCACAGGCAAGTCTCTGTGCAGCACTCAGTTTGCATTTCCTACATGTTCTTGTGAGGACCTTCCCAAAAACTGCAAGAAACGGCCAGGAATCCTGCAGTCCATCGCCCAGCCAGGCTGTTTTCTGCTACTAAACAGCGCAGAAGTGAAAATGTAAATGCTGGTCCTGTGAGTGTTAAGGAAAAGGCATTTGGGATAATGAAGATAGTTTGTTTCATGGAAGAGAAATGTTCCAAGCTGGTTACAAAGTTTTAAAGCAATATTTATATTGTAAAACAAGGATACTTCTAAACGAAAAATCACTTGAAACACAAATAAAAATGTTTTGTTTTGACAATCTGGGAACAGGATATTGATGTATTATTGAAACAGCCTGAGTATTTATTTTCCCCTCCTGAAATATGAATTCATCAAATTCAACATGCTGTTGTGAAACATTTTTGCTTTTTTTTTTTTTGTTTTGTTAAAAAAAAAAAGGCTGCTTTGTGTTGAAAAAATGCTCAATTGGAAGATTATAGAGTGAGTCTACATCTGAACGAAGTGGGTGTGGAGGGTTATTAAATCAACACAGAAGAGTTTTGATATAGCTGAGGTGCATGTGTTGACACTGGATGCACTGCAGCAGAGAGATATCCCTTTTATTATCAGCGTTATTTAGCTCTGATAATGGGTTTGGTCCTGCAGAGAATATAAATGTAGCTCCACAGCTGGACAAATAATGACAGTATTTGTCTTCATGTCATTTTTGATGAAAAATATTGGCAGAAAGCCCAATGAAATTTATTTGCAGTGAATTACTGGATAATTCCACAAATGAAGTCAGAACAGGCAGAAAACACAGGGAGGACAATGCTCTGCCACCTTGCGAGATTTTGTTCGCAGCAGCAAACAAGAGGTATGAGACGTTCGCACGTCAGTTGGACAAAACTTGCTGACTCCCAGCCATTCGCTGTGCACTGATGGAAGCACCTGCCAAAGTCACTGGTTAGCAGGAATCCTGAAACAGCAGGATGCTAAACTCAACCTCAGATCCCAATCTTTACTGAATCGATTAAAAAAAAAAAATCTGCAGAAAAATGTCAATGGACTTGTTCGTTTTTAAATGGAGTGCAAATGAAAATGAGCAGGAAAAGGTGAGAGATCTTCAAAGACTGCAAATTTGGAGAATTCATGATGGAAATGACAACGCAGTTTAATTAATTCAAGCCCGGATACAAAAAACTGAGAGATTAGAAAGAACACTCCGCAGAGTGGGACAGAGTTAATCCCAGCTATTGCCTGAAAGAGAAAGCCGTGTGCTTAGGGTCAAAAGAAGGGGAAAAACAGAAAGTTGAGTTGCACAGTCCTGCCAAAAAATCAATTCTCTGCAGAGCTGTTTTGGTCGCGCCTGCGGTGTTAACAGAGGGCGGGATGCGACAGCGACAGAGCAGGGCACTGGCAAGACCCAATCCTGCCAGGTTTTCCATAGTTCTGCTGAGCAGAACTAACACCAGAGAGCTGATTTCGTGCTGCTGCAGCCATGTCCTGAGTTCCTATCTCAGATGAACTGTCACTGATTTCCTCGGACCCAGGCTGCAGAGGACTGAGTCTCCCTTTTTGTCTACACACGGAATAGTATCTCGCAAAATGATTTAGGTCCCATGCAGTGGGACTCTTCCATCAAGAATCTGCTTCTTATCTATTCCAGCAGTTTTCACCTGGAATAGGACTTAAAATCCTGCCTTTCAAACAGAACAGCCTCCTTGTTATGACTAGCATGTTTTCAGCATGGTTGAGATAAAATAGAATACAATTTAGGCTTCAATATGATTACTTTAGGACATAATGCTGGATAATGCAGTTTATCTGAAAAGTTTTACATCAATCTACCTTGCAATAATTATATTATTTCAGCAAATCCCAGAAATGCAGCCCTTCATTTCTCAGCTCCTCCTTCTGTAAAGCTCAGCACTGTAAAAATCACAGGAAACATCAGCTGTTGAAACACTTTAAACAGTGCTACTGCCAAACTGCTAAGAAGAGCGATCGGTCTACAAAATGAGAATGTGAGCTCCTTGCCTTGCAAGAGCCGCTTCTTGGTTTAGTTGAGAAGTCTTACATTGCCCCAAATGCCCCAGAAAGCCATGTGATTGGTGAAAAGCACTTTACTATTGTTCCTATGACAGCTTATTATCTTTGCAAATATAATTACCTGGGGAGAAGACATATGAGATGCAATATGCCCATCCTACTTGCATGAGAGAGAGTGATGAAAATAGAATTAAGTTGTGTCACCTCCATTGTGTCATTTTTCTACAAGCAAGCCTGAACAGATTGATTTCTAGGTCTCCTTCAGCGTAACTTAATCAATTCTGAGTAAATTCAGCGGGGCATATGGATGATCATGTGTCTGGCACCCGCTTCCCTCCCCTGATATGGTTACAGGAATTTCAATCAGCACCACCAGTGGCTCCCACTGTACAATCGCTTGGAACAAAAAAGCCTTAATGCATTGTGAGCAGTAATTCATCCTGTCTGGCACCTCAGATCGCATGCGAACATGGGCCATATTTCCAGCGGGTGCCTGAGAACCTCCACCTCAGGTTTTGGTTGTCTCTGAATTTCCTTCAGGCGGAGTTGCCAAAGACGCTCCCAATTCATTCAAGCGCAGAGGAAAGCCTTCAGATGGGCTCCACAAAGGTCATTTTGAGTCTGGGCTCTAGGAGACCGATGAGAGAGGTTGCTTGAAGGATGAACGTGCTCAATTCCCAGCAGTCATTACTGCTTCAAGAAGCAACAGGAAATAGAGAAAAATGATTGATTTCCCTACATGTAGGAATCTAATTCTGGGTGTGATGATGTGAGCTCCCCTGGACCCTACAAGCATCTGGCAGACCTCAGGGCATCCTTCGGGAGACCTGGGACCTTTGGGACTCATAGCTCGAGGCCAGCAGGATTGTCCAGAGTGCATGAAACAGGAGAAACTGCCTGGTTAGACAGCTCTATCGAGACCACAGAACCAACACAGAGCAGAGCTAGCTCCTGGCAAACAGCTGAAGGAAAGACAAAAGTGCTGGACAGAGGGTGGGGCAGGGAAATGACTTCATTTAGCTCTCATGCTCTTAAAAGTCTTTTGGATTTTTTTTTAAATACACTAATCTGGTGATATTTGTGTGGTCATGATTAACTGAAGGCACTTTGCTGCTCTGCACTTACAAAAATGGCTACATAATGAGATAATCAGAAGCTGAAATACTAGTTGGGCTTATTGATTTTTTTTTTTTTTAATAAGTAGTGCTTCCATTTCCAAAACCATGGGAAAATGATGTATTTTTTATGGCTATTATGTTTTTGCTTTTTTATTATTATTTATTTATTATTATTATTTTCCTTGGAGATATTATTGAGAATCCTATTGACATTTTTATTTTACTGATTACTAAGTTTTCATTAAATGTAAGATTTCAGTGATTATTTTAGTGTCCTCATGCAATTGTCAATGAGAATGTTCACAAGCACTTTGAAGGAACAGAAAAATGCCCCCACTTCAAAAGATGCTAAATAAGAAGAACTAGAAAATTATTTGTTCAATTATTTGCTGTCTCTCTCTTGAAAAAAAAAAATACTTCTGAATAATGCTGGAGTCAGCAAATGGGTTTTAAAAAAACATCTTCCGAATTTCCCAGATTTATTAGCTTATCACTACAATGGAGAAGAATATGGAAATGAGTGAGAAATGCATTATGCAAGGCAGTAAGTGACATGCAGCAGAACAGAAAGGCAACGTTTATGTTGTTGAGCAGCTGGGTACGATTTACTGCCTGCAGAATATAAATGGAGAGCGGACTATTTTGGGGTTAGCCTCAACAGTCCAGTCAGCCTCCCATTTCCCCCCAGTTGGAGGGAAAAGCAGGTGACCTGCTGGGATGCCACCCCCCTAACCTGACCCCACCTGCACAAAGCTGCACGGGGACTCCGGTGTGTGAACCCTGCAGACACTGGCACCACAGCACAGCGCAGCTCTACCACCTGCACCTTTTCTCCTTCCAGGTCTTCCAGTCTTGGTCTTTTACTGGCTCTCTGAAGCCTTGGCTGGTCTGGTCGTATTTCTGCCTACAAATAAAACCTGCAGCATCTGCTGCTGCTGCCCCAATGTTTGGGACCCTCTGAGAGAGAAAATGCTGGTTACTGGAAGTGCATGGGTTGTTTGCAGTGAGGGATAATGGCCAAGCAGAATTACCTACAAAGACCTGTGGGGCACTTCATATATAAATAATGGCCAAGCAATCAATTCCAGCTTAAACTGTAATGGCAACGTCTGACACCATCGCCGAGAAATATTCTGATCACCTTTTGCTACAGAATTACACTTTCCACTTGCAGAAATGATGTCATTCTCAGTTTTTCCAGATCTTTGGGCTGAAAACTGAAAACGAGATAAAACTGCTTCATGTTTGTTACATGAAATACAAAAAGAAATGAAATAGGAGAGCAGACCACAAATGCCTATCTGGAGACGAGCATTAAATCTCACCATGCTGCATTTCCTATACTGTTAATTAAAACATGAACTCTAGTCCAAACCTGAGGACTAGCACATCCATTCTCGTAAGTTCTCATTACACACTTCTGAAAGGGCAAGTGTATTACTTGCAGAAGCACCAAAGGGTGTTGATGGATGCACTTTCAGCTTCGGACGTGTCCACAGCTCTGTTAGGTTCTCACAGCAGTCGGTGCAGTGAAGGCTTGTGAGCACCCAGGCCATGCCCGTGCCTGTGTGCTGGCCTTATCCCTCCCTGCAGGTGAGCCACAGCACACAGAAAAGGCTGAGGTTCCTGCACATGCTCCTTGCCATCATCTTGAGGAGAGGGGTGGGAGCTGTTAACTACCAGAGAGCAGAGAGAAACCACAGGGCTGTGAACACAAACCTTTTGTACTGCTGCAGGGACTGTGTGCCCCTGGCCTAAGGCAGACACTGAGTGGCTATTGGAAGCCCCTGAAAGAAGGCTACCATCAGCCTTCTGAAAGCAGTGTTGGGCTACATCTCTACATCACAACGTGGCCTGGTGAGCTTGTTAGCATTTGGGAATTTTATTTGTGCCTTCAGGCATGAGCCAAGTTAGAGAACAGAGCATGGTGCAAATAGCCCTGTGTTGGCCTCAGTGTCTTCGGTATCTAACTGCTTGTCAGCTCCCGTTGCTTAATGCAGAATTGCAAAACCAGAATGAGGCAGGGGCTGAATTTCTCACAGTGACATTCATTAACAAAATCTTGAGGATGCTCAGATCTTGAAGGTTTAATAAATGCTGATAAACATCCTTTATTCTGCTTCAGAGTTGAAGAAGCTACCACACTGAGGACCAACGCAAGGTCACCTATCACTAACTGAAGAGATAACAAAGCAAAGCCACTCCTCAAGTCCGCCAGACTAATGCCTCCTCGACTGGACCATCTGCAGCAGATGTGCCAAAATAGATTGTTTTAAATGGCCTAAATATGTCCAGTTCCTGAAGTGCTGAATGCCCTTAGCAGTGTTTCCTTGCTGCCTAAAGGCATCAGGCAGGGATGCTATTAATAACATTAGCAGTCAATGGGCTTACAGCTTTTTAAATCTCCCCCCGTGCCCTCTGTTCATTTATTGTGCATGTGAGTACTGACAAGGCAGCCTCTCCTCGTTTCTGGGAGATCCGTTCTGATTTCCCTGATGTGCAATCTCCTTGGACAGCCGTCCCTGTGGCATCTCTCTGTCCTGTGGCTTTTCCTCAGAGCAGGAAAACCGGGTTTGCATTGCACACAGGATCTTTGTGTGTGCACATATCCCTCCATCCCCAGGATAACAGGCGGCACTGATTTGCAAACTCCTCTGCTTCTGTGTTCTGTGTTGAGAGGTTTCCTCAGGAATGGCAGGTACCCTGAAACACCCCTTTTTATTACAGCTCCAAAGCCCTCGGGAACTGCAGCTGACCGTGGAGTCCCGAGCACGCGATGCATTCATGTTCCATTTGCTGCATCCTGGAATCTGTCATTCCGATTCCAGATGCAGCTGTTAAAATTTCATTAGCAGATGTCTTGTGGTGCACCAGCAGTTGCCATTTGAGCGCATTGGAGCTCCTCGGTTCATTAAAGCTACCTCGGAGAAGGCTTGACTCTGACTGATCTCAGAACTGCTCCTTAGTTACGTGCTATAAATTTACACAGAATAAGAAAGCTGTGTACCAAACGCCCAAAGTGTGTGCAGCAGTTTATGGGAGGAGAAAAAAAGCAAAACCCAACTGGTAAATGCCATTTATACCCAACTGTGCAGCGTCAATATGAGGCATTCCATATTGACTCCATTTTAGTACGGGTTAATGCTTTGTTCCCTGCTGCAAAGTGCAAACCCAATTATTTGTCCCCTCCTCGCACCTCAGACACAGAGCGGCGATCTTGGCTGCACAGAAGTGCTGCCATCATGTTTAGCAGGAATTCGGTTCTCTAACAGGTTGCTTTAACATCTTTTACTAAAGGGCTTTCTCTCCCACGCCTAATACTTGCTCCAAACACCTCCAGCTCAGACTAATTTCTCTGTAGAGGTGCTGTTGACATCCATCACATAGGTGTCAGAAGGTTTTGCACCAGGGTATACAAGAAACAAATACAAAGCAATGGCCAGACCCTTATGATTTCTCTCCCTTTTCTTTTCTAGCACTTACTGGGCCTTATTTACACCTGGGCTGGGGAAGATTCTCCATGCAAATCAGTGTAATACCAGAGGACTCCTATCAGCTGCACCAATTGTGCCTTGCTCACGGAGCAGACTTGGGCACAAGGGTGCCTGGAGCGTGCAGCCTTTGGCACATCTCTGGAGCCCTTGACAAATCCAGCCATGACATTTGTTACATCTGGGGCTGAAAGCTAAGCCAGTGCTGCAGCTCGCAGCATTGTTTTAAAACGCAGCAGCAGTTTACAAACCTATTTGCAGATTTGCTGCAGTACTGAAAAAGAACAAAAGAAAATCTCCAAACAAAAACAAAGCCACAAAAGAACAACAACAACAAAAACCACCTCCTCCTCCAAACAAACAAACAAACAAACAAAAAGCTTTAATTTTATGGCAGCATGTTTAATTAGTTTCATTTATCTGTGAATTCAGTTTGCTTGTTCTAGGCATAATAACCACTGTAAGTTATAGTTAATTCAAGATCGACCGCCTGGTCGCTATAATACCTGGACTGGCTTGCTGCCGGCTCTTGTGTTCTGTCTGGATAGAGAAACTTCTGCTGTGATCCTGGCACCCTGGCTCAGGAAAGAGAGGGGTTATACCTTCTGCTCTGGGTCACACAGACCTCTGCAGCTCTCCTATAGGTAACACATAATAGTTAAAAACAAAGAGAAATGGAAAAAAATGTTGACAAGTGGCAAGAAAAGCAGGATGTGTATGGACAAGGACAGCGGGAGTTTTGTGAGCTGAACTGGGACGGAGCAGAGCACGAATGGCTACAGCAGCATGCCCTTATCAGTGAGAAGCAGAAGTGTGGCAAAATACGGGGGAGTTTCCTCTGGGAGCACGAGATGTTGGGCTCAGAAGTGGCTACAAGCCCTCATTTTTGGGGCTGGGCTCTGCCAGTTCTGCCCCAGCAGGCTAGCCACAGCACATCGTTGCCCAGCCTCGAGTCATTAGCAGGACTAAGTTTCCCTGTCTGTTTGCTCTAAGGAGAGTTGTTCCACTGATTCAACCCGACGGTCCTCAATAGCTCCATTACAAAGGATAAAAGATTGTCTTGGGCAGAAAAGAGAGAGGAAGAGACAGAAACTGGAGTCGTTAATCAGAAACCTGAATTAACCTTCCCAGAAGGATATCCATGTGGACTGTGGCTTTTATTTATAAACCTATTTCAATTCCTTCAGGCTTCTTTTTATTTACAAGAAGGAGCAAAGGCATGGAGAAAGGCAGTATTTTGAGAGCATCTTGGCTGAGGATATCAACATAGCTGTGCTGGGAAGTCCAAATAATGAGAATTAATTTAAACCCTAAAGCACAATTCAGTGAGCACAACTCTTCTCCCCCAAAACAAAGAAGGAATCTCATCAGTGTCTGCAGAAGATGGTCCTGCTGACTTCCCAACTACCTGAACCCTGTTCCGAGAACTTTTGCAAGAAGACGAATTATTTATCTTTTGTTATATTAAAGGCAGGTGGAAAGGTAAGCACTTGAGAAAAAGGGAGGGATTCCAAGAAAAATGTATTTTTCCATACGGATAAGGCAGGGCTGCTATTTCAGGCGCACACTGTGTTCTTCTGCAACTTGCAAAGGCTTTTCATTCCGCTTGTATTTCATGTTTCAAGTGGATTATTTCCCTTCAGTTGATAAGAGTGTAATTCAGTTAGGCCTTGGAGATAGTTACTTCATTTCTCAAAATGATATTTTGCATGGAAGGATCTTTTTTTTTTTTTTCTTTTTTTTTTGTTAAAACATCACCTGCAGCCTGTGGAAATTAGATATATTAGCAAACACTAAACGACTAATCACACAGAAAGCGAGTGGTGAATTAAGCCATGGTGGGATGAAAGAGTTGCTTTTCCTGACTGCGGAGAGCCGCATAACTCTCTGGGTAACAAAGTCCTGTTCAGCCACTTCAGGCAGCTCTGCTGGGTCCCTCTGTCAGCTCAGGAAAATGCCTTATGGCTACCCCACAAACCCTGCAGGAGACTGCCAGCACCTCTGGCTGCTGGCTCAGCTCTTTGGCCACAGGAGATGTCTCAAGAGAGGAGTAATTTGTGTACGCTCACCGGTGCACTGGGACCAACAGGACTCCTGTCCGTGGGGTGGACATCCCACTGATGGCAGCAGAAGGAGCAAAAGGAACCCAGTTCTCTCGCTTTGCTTCCTGGAAAGACCAAAACCCTGGCATCAGAGGGCACCTCAAGGCATAAGACACATAAGGAGTATCGGGGCATGGCTCTGCACCTCTGAAACTGCCCTGCGCCACTCAGTCCCAGTGCAGTTCCTCCTGCAGCTCAGCCCAGGTAAGGACCACCTAATGTGGCCCCTTTCCAGCAGCTCAGGGGTGGCCATCAGCTTGCGGACTGGGACAGCTGAACTGCGTGGGCATTTCAGATGGGACCGAGGCCAGAGAACGGCCCCTGGCTTCTCCCAGAGAATGAGTACAGACAGTGACATCTCTGCCGTGACATATGGAGATACCTCTGGGTGCTATCTGCACTTTGCTGAAATTTGGCACGTCAGTTGGCCAATGCCAGTCACATCCCCACTGCCTCTCGAGACGGGTCGGTGCGACCCCGCTGCCTGCTCCAAAGCCTCTCAGCCTCCGTGGCCAGCCTGCCCTGAAGACAGTTCAGGGGGAGAAGCGCTACGGAGGAGGGCTGGCACATTGGTCAAGAGAGCCATCTAATAAAATCAACAGCAATTTGTCCTTTGACTTGAGGCCAGGTTTTCAGAGCGCTGTGGTTTGCTTACAGCTCCTGCTGATGGAACTGACACGGAGGCCAAGCTGCTGAGAGGGGCAGGAGAGACAGCAGGCGTGAAGCCGGGCTGAGCCGCGCGTGGATGGCACCACTGCTGTCCAATTACCCAGATTTTCATGAAATGCACGCCAGACGCTTGAAGCTTGTTCAGACAAGTGGCTCTGTCGATTTGCTTCTGTGGGGACTTGGAAGAGCAAAGCATATTAATGACTCCTTCCCTTTACAAGAAGAGCTGTGCTGCGGCAGAGGAATGATCAGAGGCTGAATCACTTGGAGGGAGCACAAAGTGCCTTGTGGCTACTTGCTTATTTTTAGAGACCTTGATGACATTGTGCCAGAGCCCTCTTCTCTGTTAATTTATGGGGTCATCCCCTCTGATATGAAGGGAAAGTGAAGTCATTCATTCCTTTCGGGGGAAGGATCAGGGCCAGTCTATCTCCCTACTAAAATGTTATGTATCCTTTTACCACTTCACAGCTCTGCATTTTTCCTATATGAAGCTTAATGCACTAAGTTTCAAGCATATTTTCTACGAGCCTTCAATTAAATACCTCTAAGGACAATAGCTCATTAGTATGAGATAGCTGCTGTCATTCTCTTCATCCCCTCCTGCCTAGTGCTATCTCGATTTGGGTGAATTACCCGAGACTTCTCTGAGCTGCATTCAAATCTCAGCTTCAGTTAAGAAAATGTGCTTGGTGTTAGGGAGGAGCTGCAGCCTGGAATACTGATGTGGCTCACCAGCTCCAGAGAAGGCACGGCTGGTAGCGTGTGTGCCAACTAACCTCGGGCTTGTGTTCCGGCTCTTCTCCCTGCTCTGAAATGGGCTTCTCAGCATCACTCAGCCAGCTGCTCAGGAGCACAGCCAGGGACACCACGCAGTGTTCCTGACCTCTGGAAAACACAGGTGGGTTTGTCTTCACCCCTAAAACTCATAACAAATGCCATGAGCTGTGCCTGGGAGGTGCTCACCTCCCATAAGTGGGAGCAAATTCATGTGGAGAGAGATTGCCCCAGCCGTATAGGAGTGGTGTGACAACCAGGCACCTGTAAGCTGAAGGGGTAAAGCCGAGATGTTCCCAGGAGGATCACAGCCCCTCCACTGGGTGGTGTACACACTTGGTCCCTTTCTGAACACCGTAACTAAGCAACTTGGGAAACTGAGGCACAGGGAGATTCCTTCAGAAGCTGCTGCCATGGGAAGGAACTGTGCTGCTCTCTTCTCATCAGTACTGCCAACAGCCTGAGAAGGGCACTCTGCAGGCCACGCTGCTCCGCTCCAGATAACACGGGCACTGCAGAGTTACTCTGGCTGAGCTCTGGATTTCTCTCCTGCATTTCCTTGCATAAAGGCAGCTTAAATGTATTCTGTGCATTCTCTGCATGAGTGCCAAGATCACAGGACTGTACTGATAGAGCAGGTGGTGACAGCACTGCAGTTGGATTTTTCGGTGCAAATCTGGGAGGGAGCAACCCACTTGGAAGCATTACGCAAGAAAATGTGGCAGTGAGAAGCATCCTCATTAAGGAGTGCTCATATGCTTCAGGAAGGGCAAAACCAGTGAGACTGCTTTTGCAAAATGACAAGGTGACCTTCCCTGACCACCCAGAAGAGACTGGGTAAATTTGTGTAGTCCCCAGTCCCTGGGGGAAGCTATCCTAGCACTCAAGGTACCTGTGCTCTCTTAATACTCCTTCAGCAAAGAGCTGCCCAGCATCTGCTGTGCCATGGGAAATAACCGTATGTGAAGAAGGAGCCACGATGGGGCTTGCTCTCCTCTTCCTCACCCCTCTCACAGTGAGCATGCAGGTGTGCGGGACCTGCTGCCGCCCGAGCTCCTGCCACTTCCGTCGAGCGCTCCCAGTAACAGCATCCATTAGTCTGTTTGACATAAATACTGTTTTCAGGTTAACATGTTTAACTTAATGAGGCATTTATTTTCAGCCTAAAACTCTTCAAGAACGTGTTTTCTTCCAGTGAGTTGAACTGACGAAGGGATTAATAACAGGCTTGAACAAGCAAGCTAAGAGAATGAATCTAACAAACTCTGCGCAGGTTATGAAGTGTGCTTGGATTGATCCAACTAAAGGCAATCGGTTTTGACAGTATGAAGAAAAAAATCCACATTCTCCTAGCCTGCACATCTCACTTATTTCTGTCAGTGGGTATCTTCTCCTAATGCTTCCCTCCCAACTTCACAAAATGTTAGAGGAATCCAAATGATAAAAGCTACTGAATGTATACAGACCTATGTACAAGCAACACATTTTTTTTCCCAACTCTTCCCCAAAAACAAAGCAAGTAGGATATCACTAATGGACAGGGACAAACCCCTAAATGTCTTCTTGTCACGGGAGCCCTGTGCTCCCCTTCCTTCCTGGCCAGATGCAATGCCAGATGATGTGCACAGCCACACCACAGAGAGCCACTGACCCTGATCCAGGCACTAAAACACAGATGTCAAACTCTGTGCCAGCTTTCTTTTTTTTATTATTATTATTATATATGAGACAAAAAGTGTGCTATTTTAAGTCTGTATCTTAAAATTATATAGAGATTAGATTACAAAACCTAATGGATTGCTAGGGCAGACTCTGATGTATCACATTTAAGGAGTCCCATCCCAGCTCCATTTGCAGCAATCTCTTTTCTGGGCCAAAGAAGTATCTCGAAAATTCCCAGCTGAATTACTTTCTTACCACATTTTCAGTGTGGAGCAGATGCTGCAGGTGGTCTAAATTTCAACTGATAATATAAGCTTAATTCAGTGGTTTGTATGGAATTATGTGGTGCTCCAGGACCCCCAGAGATGGACAAACAGAGGCTCTGAGCTTCACCAAGAATGTACAGCTCCTGCCTGCTAAAACAGACCTCCTGTTAAAAGCAACTCTCATCTCCCATTAAGGAGTCTGCAACACCAGTTTAGATGTAGATGCCATCTACATGCAAGCTAAAGCTGGACCCCAGATGGGATTAATCTCCACCAAGGAGACATATCAAACAAAAGAATCTTATCCACGGATTTTTGTGTTCCACTAAAATAGTTCACTGGTATGTAGACCTTCAGATTGATTTCAGTGCCAGAGCTAGAATCACTGACAACCAAGCCCCATTTTTCCTACCATAATGCTGCAGTGATGGGAAGTGCCCTGCATAAGCTTTCTGCATTAACTTGTATCTCGGCCTTAGAGAGAGACGTGCTCATGTATTCGATTCGATTGCCCTCCGCTTCTTGACCAAACAAAACTATGGACCTCTAGGAATTCACCCTCACCACAGGAGTAATAGGGAATTTATAGCAATACTTGCAAGGCTTTCTGTTTGATCTGCTTGATACCTTCTCATTCCTAGTATGCTATCATTATTTTTTCAGGTATTTGCTGTAAAATCGTAGCCCAAATAATAACTTTAACTCCTTGAGCCTGAAGGTGTTTTCTTTAATATATAAACAGGGAACTAAGAAACAAGCGTATTGATGAAGTTAAGACAGATAAAATAAGACTGAACTGTCTGACTAGTACATCTCCTGCTGTTTCTTTTAGGAAGTCCAGATGTTTGCATAACTTCTGCCAAGAATTTTAAATAAGGGACCAAAACCCCCTAAGAGATCATAGAGGGCTGGCTACAGATGAAGAGGATTATTGTGGGTAGTACTGAGAAGAGGTTATGGATAACATAAGGTGCAACAAAACTGTCCCTTAGGATATAATGATTTTTTTTTTCTTTCCAGTTCATTGCATCGTTAAGCGTGTGAATTTCCTTCCCTTAAAATGTCAGGTCATTTGTAGAGAAACAAGCAGAGCGAGGTTGCTTTTAGTCTGTGAAACTAAACTGCAGCATGCATGCGAGGGTTTCTTTAGGGTGAATGCCACCAACATTAATACAGCTGTATGACGAAGGTGCAGAAACTATTTTTCTTAAATCCACTCCCATATAATTTGCCAATTACATGGCTGTTAATCTGCCATCGTTATTTCCTTACTGAAATAACCACTTCTCCATCACCTGAGAATGGCGGCACTGAGGCTCTGGAACCAGATCCCTCCCCATGTGCTGGGGGTACCTGCACTTTTCAGCCCCTGGCTCTGTTTTTGCTCCAGGACAAAAGCCCTGTCTGCAGCTGTGCCATCAGCTGGCAGGGCATCCTACTGAATTCCTCTGTACTCCCACTGACTAAGAAAAGGAGTAAGACCACTGACCTTTGTGAAGTGCTTTGAGATCCACAAATTACAATTTGAGTATTTTGACTATTTTTATTTTTTTTTTCCAGTGGTTCTTGGAAAATGAAGGCTCTGAAGAGCAGAGTTTTACCCCCAAGCTCCTGAATTTAGGGATGCTCACAGACTTCAGAGGCAGCCACAGATCCGTCCCTTTAGTGAAGCCGGTCTGACTCCTGGCTCAGAATCACCGTGAATAATGGATGGGAATGGTATCTGAAACTTGACTTGAAAATCTGCCTTTGCTCAAAAACAAAGTCCAGTGGAGATCTTGGCATGAAAAATAGAACTTAATTTGTGATTTATCTGCTTTGATAACACACTCTTTCCTACAATTCAGGAGTGCCTTTCCCACTGATCTTTGTTCAAATTAATTTAGCACTGACAGTTGCTATTAGCATGAATATGTCACAATCCAGCACAGCATTATAAAGAAAAGGATGTCCTACCCATAAATATTTGTGCCACCTCATAGGTCTCTAATGGAGTCCTCATCCATTTCAAAAATCTTCTACCAACTTTTATAGAACGTGGCTGAGCTACCCCATTTGGTGTTGTCTTTGGAGATATAAATCTCTACACTACTAGGAAGGAAAATTCTTTCTTGCCAAGTAGGATAGGAGCAAATGTAATCTGTCTGACTCTGCAAGGCATATTTATTGACTTGAGGATGGGAAAGATGAAGAATTGTGATCCCCTCTGCCAGCAGAGCCTACAGAAGGAGAGGTCTGACTGCTGTGGGCAGCTAAGGAGGCTCAGCCAGCGGCAAAGTTTTAGAAGTTTGATAGGGAAGTTGTAGCTTTGACCAGAAAGAATTCCCATTACAATAGCAGCTGGTGACAGGGACACGTAATTAACTGCTGCTTACATGCCAGTCTGGGCTGGGATTTTCAATCCTAAAAATTCTCAGTTCTCATTAACTTTTTGTTATTGATTCTTGTCTGCTCTGTGCATCCTCAGCCCTCAGCCTACACAACTATAACTTTCCAGAGGATGCTGAGATTGAGCAGTGCTCCGTTTTAACCTTTCCAGAGACTTTGTGTAAGAAGTAAGAAACTAAACAAGAAAAAAGCACAAGAAAAACAGAATGTTCTTCAACATGTATAAAAAGAGACACAGAAGAAACCTTCCTTGCTTCCTTGTGTATTCACATTATCCACCTTGTGTCAGAAGATCTATCTACACAGTTGACCTGCCCAACCAAATTACACTGTCTTCATGTTACACCTTAGGTTCTACCAGAAAGACTTTGGTCTGACCTCCCTTACCTGTCGCCCACATTTGCAAAGTTCCAGGCTTTTCTTCAAAATGCATTAAAAAAATTAGAAGCCACTCATCTGGTCTTGGCTTCTGGCTTTTATCATGTTCTCTTGCTTCCTGGACCTGCCTCAGTAAATGTCTTGCCTTTCATACCTTGCAGCACAACTTCCAGTAACAGGATGCTACAAGTGCTAGAAACTTAAATCAGCATCACCAGCCTGTTGCTACTCAGATGTATGCAGGTTTGTTTCTGCTAAGCAATCCTTAAATATCAAGTTCCATATCTCTTAGTCCCAAGGCATCTAAATGGGAACCTGTTAGTCAACAGGATACAATCTGGTGAGTTTGAATGCATTTCAAACACTGCAACGCAGCCAGGAATCCATCTGTCAAGTGAGCATCTTTGGCTTATGATTCAAACTGTTTTTTCCACAGCATTCGAGAAATTTAAAACATGCCGCTGCTTTAGAGCAAGGACAGAATAAAGACTTCCCCAATCGCCTGATATATTGCTGCAGTTGTTACAGTACCAAGGAGGAATCAATACCAGAGAACAATCCGAATGTTGCTTTGGACAGTTCGCAGATTGATAGGATTTGCATTAGGGAGACGAGAAGCAGTTTAGGAAGGAGTAGAAATTCTCGTACCAAAAAAAGAAGCCCAGGAAACCTTTTAGTCTTTCTTGGATGCTTTCCAGCTGAGAATCTCAAAGCGTTTCACCATTTATGGACAAAGGATATGTCTTCACTCCAGTCCTAGCACCCAGCAGATCGATAGCAGTCTAGCTGTCTCAGTACGGAACTCGGTGCAGGCTCATTTACCATCCTGAGGCTCACAACAGCCACAGAGCGGGCGCATACCTTAAATTTAACACACAGCAGACTAAGCAAGGAGAGCGCATGACTTCATCCTATCAAGGAGCATCTTCAAGGAAAGCTCAGCCCTCCAGCACAAGCTCGGAAATATCATCCACTTCTCAAGATATCTGCTGGGTTAGGATCTTTGCTCAACCCTGGCTTTCTTATCCCAGTGTAATCCACATCTTGGTTTGTTTTTTTTATGTATATTTCTATACTAATCTGAACACAACCTCAGGGAACAAAAATGAGCTAATCCTATTGTGACAGTTAATGGACTAAGAAAGGAATTATTACATTTCCAGCATCTTTTTTGTTGACACCAGAAGCAGTTGACATTAAGACTTCTACTGATCTGTACTCCTTTGTTCCTATCCATCTCTCCCCCCATCAGTGTCCCTCTCCAGAGACACCTTCTTGCGTAAAAAATGAGGTGCGTGTAGTGTCCTAGGAGAATATTTTGTTCATACTCAACTTTTGTAAGAATTGTGGGAACCTAATTACATTTTGAGACACTGATTATCTACAGGACCTCTCTCAAATTCCACGGTGGTTAGTCTCCGAAAAGTTCCTGATGGGGGTAGACATCAGGAGCTGACAAAAGGAAAAGTAACAGCACCACATATGTCTTGATTCTGGGGGAAAAGCAGGCTAAACATGACAGTGTGAGTTACAACTGCTCTTTGATTCATACAAATGCGAGGGACCCGAGAGATGATTGAGATTCTTACAGGAGCCTCAGTTCCTCAAAATACACACTAAGCATCAAAACCCCTTACCTGCATGTGCTGCTCATGGAAAATGGGGCTGTATCTACACTAATCAGCATGCACATTCTGGTAAATTTGCACAACATTATGGGAAGGGAAGTATTAATTCAGCTATGGATATTAATATAGAAAGAGAAGGAGCTCCTATTTGCTGCTTCAGTTGTAGATAAAATGCAATTCTTTTCAATGATATTATACTGGATTACACGCTGAACCATATTAACATATTCCCCAGTGTTTTGTGATCATATAATGAAACTCCTATTACAAATCATCCATGACAGAGATATTCTTGCAGAAAAAAAAAAAAAAAAAAAGCTGTAGAAAGACTTCAGATTGAGAAAGCAATACCGTATCAGCCAGTTTAAACTGGCACGGTTCCACCGACAGCTTTTAATAGGGGTCCCCACAGGGCAAACAAGCGGGGGGGCAGGAAATTCATGCCCTTTCCCTTGTTAACAACCACTTGTGTGGTGTGTGCTCTGTGCCACGGGATGGGAGAAGGGTTTTACCACCGCTTCACCCTCACTGCATCAGCATCGCAGCCTCCGTGTGTCTGAACAGAGTCATGCTCCATCATCCCAGCTAGGTGAGAAAACTGTACTCTGTTGGAGGTCCATCGAGGTCCTGCTGCTGGTGACAACCTTCTGCACTGCTGGAAAACATCACCATGGCCAAAGCAGAGAGCTGCTTGTTTGGACAGACGGTGGGTGATTACAAAGGCTTGGGCATGAGCTCGAAGTCTGACACTGAGCTCCGAGTGCTCTCTGCAGGTGATGCCTGGTGCTCCCCAGAGTCTTGAGTCAAGTCATGTTAACATAAAAGGCAGCTATAACTAGTGTGGAATGAAACTCAGTTCAGTCAGAGTTGCTTTTCTCAAGATTTGCTGTGATACCTCAAATTACGTCCATTTAATTTAGTTTTAATAAGAGTGTTATTATAGGCTAAACAAATACCAGCTGATCACTGAAGAGGAGAATGTGCTGTATTGTATTAACTGTTCTGGAGAAGATAATTACCTATTATATTGTAAACCTCAAGCATGTTTTTAATAATCGTTGTTTAAATAACATAAACTGCCTTATTAAAAATTAACCTCCAAGAATCATAATTTACTATCAGAACAATTGCACATTTGGAAACCCTGAAGAGAGGAGTTGTGTCTAGTGGTGAAATCTAAAAGTTAAGGAGTCCTTAACTCTCTTCAAGGCTCTGCCACAGCCTCTGTGATCTGGGCAATCTGACTTCCTACAGCATCTAACCTCACATTATTCCTTTTTTTTTTTTCCTTTTTTAATAAGTATCATCATCGACCATGAGCAGAATAGATTGTATATGTCACAATTCTGTTCTGAAGCTTTGGAAGAACAGAACAATATCTTTTAAAGCAAAGGTACCTTGTGAACAGCAAAAATAGGTTTGGGAAGGGGGGACAGATCTACCTTTAGTGTTCCCCACCTTGAAGCACACAGAATAAAGGAAGACTCCATCCCATGAGGAATTAACAGTATGAAAGCTGAGGTGAAGGACAGTGACACCTGCAGCCATCTGAAGGCATGGAGTGGGCTTTGAGATTTTTCCTCTCTGGAAGCCGGAGCTCTGACCTACCCAGCGGTTGTTAACCTTGCCGTGTCAAGACTCTCAAAGGAAACTCAAGCAATTTCCCTCTTTCTTATTTTGCCCCCACTGTACTGCAGCATATAATTCTCTAAGATAAGCACAAAAACCCTGGTCCACTCTAAAACAAGTTACTCACAATCATTCTTGGAAAGAGCTCTACTTCCCCCTCCAAATGCAAAGGCTGCTTTTCAGGGAGTTGTCCTGAATCCTTCAAATTTCATTTTCCAAACATACTGTGGCAGGTAAAGCACCTCCTTACCAAGAGCACTGCCTGGGGCATTGATCCCTCAGATCCAAAGCCCCTAGGTTTGATACAAAAGCCCCAGCTCCACGAGGAAGATGTGACCCGCTGACTTCCCCAGCAGGACGCGTGTTTGGCACGAGGCAAATATGTCAGCAGGCACCGAACTCTGAACGTTCCTGCCTCGAGCAAGGCTGGCCCACCCCAAGCAAATGTTCCCTGATTATTTTTAATGAAAAACAAGTCTGCATCAAAACTAAAATTATATTGTCAGCAGTTAATTATCACTTGTCAAACAGAGCACATGCCGCATTGTGGATTTTGTTCTCATGTAGTTTTGTGTAGTTTCCTTAGCGTTGAGTGAGCGAGCCTCTTTTTGTCAAGAGATGTATATTGTTTGAACTGCTTTTGCTGGATCCTGGTATTTAAATGAGCTTTTGATTTCCTGGAAGATGACAGGTTCAGTGTTTTTAAAGTGGCTCATTTGGAGATCAGACAGCACAATAGTGAATATATCCTAATGATCATTTACATTGTACTCTCACACTGATAGAACACTTTTTCTTCTTAGGTATTTCATGAATTATTTGTACCTGTGGGTCTACTACTGGATATACCGAAGTATTACTTAAATGGCTCTAAGAAATGTGCTTTTGGTATACCCGAGGTATCTTCCATTTCTTCCACTTACGCAAAAAGATCATCTGAACATTTCAGCATGCTGGTTCTTTTGCAAATTCATTTTAAACCCTTCAAAATTGAACCAGCCTGGGAATTCGGATGTTCCTTTTGACACTTAGCATTTGGTAAATAGCCCTTCTCTATGCTCTTAAAAAAAAAAGTGAATCTGCAAGGCTGCTGAAAGAACAATTTCTCTTCCCCAGGAGAGGGTGGCCTATTTACCCCGTCACCGGCTGAGCACCTCCGTGTCTCCTTGCTGATGGATTTGTCAGAATCTCTTAGGAAGGAACACCGATGATTATCTCAGCACAGGAGATGGTGCAGTTTATGAGACAGCAGCCTACATTAAGGCCATTTCCCCACCAGCAGAGCCAGAGACTGTTCATTTTGCAGCCTAATCCAAATTTCTGCTAAAGCACCCACTCTGCAGTGGGCCAGAGGCTGTGACACTTCTGCAGAGCTCTCATTCGTGGAGTTCGTGGCCACACACACCCCATAATCTCAACATCCTTGCTGCCTCTTACCAAGAGATCAACTGGCGCCACGAGCTTTGCAGCACCTGATGATGCCCTGCAGAGCCAGGCCACCACATGGCATCAGGCTGTGGCAGAAGAAACAAATAAAACATTACACTGCCATATTACAGCCCATGAAAATTGCCCTCATCCTGCCAGCATGTACCCAATGGAAGACATTTCCTCTTTCTTTTTGGCAGCCTTTATTTCTTTCTGGTCCACAGTTTCCTTTGTCCGATTAGGGCTGTAAATGCAATCGTTTAAATGAAGGATTCATGCAGCTTGCATCTGCTAAGTATCTTCCCATTAACCAGATGACACTCCTGCTTTGCATAAGGCAAGAACTCCTTTATCTGGCATGATTAAAGGAAGCAGCACTTTCAAGATGTACCTATAAATTCTTGCATTCATTTAAGTCACAAACAGCGTTAGCACAATGGACAGATTGTGTCTAAGGCTGGGAAAATAAAACTGCCACATGATATTGATTTAAGTGTCATCCAACCATCCACACAGTTCAAAAACCAGAGTATATCTGTGTTAGCACAGCCATCAATAAATACAAGAATTAAGGAGATGGTGTGAAGGAGAGGAGAAAGAACAGTTGACAACGTCAGAGACTGAAATCCATTATCTTTTGGCCTGGGGAAAGGAAAATAAGCATGCAGTCCAGTCTGCCTTGATTTATGAAGCAGCCCAAACCCATGCCTCTTTCACAGACTTGTTCGTTCCATCTTTATCTTCTCAAGCAGAAGATGGAGTGGCACACCAGCACACCGAGAGCGAGCCCAGCCATGCTCCTGGTGCCACCAGGCAGGGGCTGCTCTGTGCCACATGCACGAACCCAAAAGCACACCGGTCAGCAGCCCGCTCCTGTGCGTGCCAACAGCAGTGAGGCCACACAATTGGAGTTAATGCTCTGAAGAAACAGATTGTGAGGTTTTGCCTGGCCAAATGGAGGAATAAAGACAAAAAGGAGGGTGTAGTTCCCTGTGTTGGCAGCTCAGGCACTGTTTGGTGCTTTATTTAAGCCTGCACCACCCTCTAAGTGAAGAATTTCCTCCTAACATCTACACCAAATCTCCCTCTTTTAATTTAAATCTTTTCCCCCTTGTCCTATCATTATCTACCTGAACAAAAAGTTGCTCTTCATCTTTTCTACAAGCCCCCTTCAAATATTGAAAGACAGCAGTGAGGTCGCTCCTGGAGAGCCCAGAGCTGGCCATATGCTTGTGCTACCGATTTCAGGAGAGCCTTGAGCAGCACCACACACACTGTGTCCATTTTCCAGCCTGGGAGCCCAGCTTTGGTGTCTGTTCACAGGCAGCTTTGGATGCATTTTGGATGCAAATCCTGTTTGAAAGAACTTTCCACCCAGACTGACGCTGTCCACATTTACACAAGGACAAAGTGGGAAGAAAGACACAAAAGAGAATTAAAAGCACTGAGCTCCAGGTAGCATTCTTATTTCACAACTCTGTATCAGTGCCACCACCTCTAATTTTCTGTATCGGGCTGTAAATTCCCTTAATGCAGAATGAGATTGTAATAATTTTTATTAATTTCAAATATTGTTTCTTCAGGTGAATGCAAAAGGTTCGACAGGGTTGTTTTTTATGTGTTTGTTTGTGCTTTTCTATTTTTTTTTTTTTTTAGCCTTCCCTAGAATGATTTCAGGAAAATTATCTCTCTACAGTAACATCCTTTACTTAACCAAAAAAGGAGGGGGGAGCATTACGGGATCAGTCTCAATGATTATTACAGAGAGATAATGTGAGCAGAGCCATTTAGCCAATTTACTTTTTAACTAAGGGTTACACTGAACAGTTCCATCGCGGAGCCCTGGGAGATGCTCGCTGTACCAACCACACACCTCCCCACCTGCTCTCTCGCAGATACTGCCACGGAGGTTTTTTCCAGTCTTTTATTCCAGCTAAAGTAAAGCCATCTTAGAACAGCCATTCGTTATGTCAAGTGAAAGGCTCTATTTGACAAACAGCAGAGTGCTAGAATTAAAAATACTGCAATTGCTTTCCAGCCTCTGAGAAGTGAGCCGTGCTCTGTGCTGCAGTCCCAACGTTAGAGATGCTTTTCCCCGGACATGGATGGAAATTTCACAAAATTGCCTTTGAGAGGATGCAAGAATAGTGGATTTCACCCCCAGGGAACTCAAGTTAGCAAAAAATGTGTGATGCTTTGCACTTCCACTACCACTCTTCACCACTCTTCATCAAAGGATCTCAAAGCACTTTCCAAATGCTAACCAAGTGAGCTCCACAGCTTTGTATCTTGTGGAAGTTTTCTACATATCAACTGCAGTCTTTTTTTTTTTTTTTTTTTTTTTTTCCATGAAGTGTTTAACACTGCTGTGATTCTGTTCCCCTGGGATGTCACTTTCATTCTGCTCCAAGAAGGTCGAGGAAGGGTGAAACAGGCTCCTGCAGATTGCTCAAGGACCTTCCCAACACTCACAAAGAAACTTTTCACCACTTTTTTGCATTGCCTTTAATGCAAATGGGATTGCAGGCGACGTAAAATCCACCACCAAGGACAGGCCAGATACAACGTGCTGCTTCAAAGAGCTCAGAAAAGTTGCCCCAGCGTGTGCTGGGGCTGCACACTCCACTCTGAGAGCCTGGATGACTCGTTCCATGCAGCAGGAGGAAGCACATCCAGAGAACTGATGGTTTCTCTGAGCTCATGTGAACAACCCTGGAGGTGAAAGCTGCATGGTTTGTACTGCGGGGTCAAGACTCAGCATTGCGAAGCATGGAGCTAGGGAAGGGTGCTCATCCCAAGGAACTGCAGCACCCCAACTACCTTCCATTTTCCATACAGCCAGCCTGAGGTTTGACTTCAGTGGTTCTTTCCTCATCATGCGGGAGGACGCCTAGAGCTCACCCTTTGAGCTGAATGCCTGACTCTGTTCTTGCCTTATGGTTCTGCATTAAGAGTATTTTTTGTCTCATTTTACAAGTTTGGGAGTAGCAACAGAGGACATGGAGTCCTAGAGAATCAGACCTCTGTGTATCTGGGTATAATCTCTTCCCCACATCTCTGCAAGACTTTTTTTTTTTCTTTTTAATTGTAAACAAAATGCTTAGAAAGCATAAAAATTCCACAGGACTGAACCAAGGCAGGGCACCAACCATCACCAATTTCATTTTGGCTGCCGATAAACTCTGACCTCATTTCTCATCTTAAAAGCTGCAGTAAGCCACCCTGGAAGCCAAATCTTCCACTGGTGTCGGACACCAAAATCAAAGGCACTCTGCTGATTTACACCAGCTGAAGTCGTGCTTTGCAGGAACCCACGACAGACGTTAGGTAATTGCACTGAGAAGTGAATCAAAGCGATGCCTTTTTTTTTTTTTCTTTTTGCTGACAAGTTTAAAATCACGCTTTTCATGTATGAAATGAAAGATTTGTATAATTGCTCATCCTTTGAACTCCAGTTTATTAAAACTGTGACATGCGCATTAAAATGAGATTATGTATAAAGGGAGGAGAAATACATGGTAAGTAATTGCCACATAATGCGGTGACTTGGGAAGAGAAAGCAGGAACATTTGTCGGCAGTGCTGATGAACAAGCAGCCACAGTTGGGATAAAGTTTCTCTAAGGGGCAAAGAGGAAGAAAGAAGTGTAAGTTCTTTACTGTCCAATTCCCATAACCTCCCCTGGACACTGCTGTCCCTGCAAGAGAACCCAGAGCCCAGGCTTGGCCCCCCGTTCCTGGGGACATTCAGTCCCGTTGGTCCATGGTTGTGAGACCACAATCACATCACAGGCTTCTGCACAGAGCTGAAAGCAGCAGAGAACCCAGGAAACCAGCGTCACTGACACAAACTGAGGGGCAGAAGAAACCTGCCAAGGTAGCTTTCAGACTGATTCATATGGGGTAGCTTAACCCCACTGCCACCTTTTACTCTCGCCTCTATCTTTGGAAGAAAAGGGTTCAGGACGAGGGAGAAGGGAATGCCTGCAAGCTGCCTCTGTCACTTGGACTGCTTCAGAGAGAAGTTACATGAAACTGGATTATTTCTGGCTGCCACACCACAGGCTCTGGAAGTAGCCTTCATTGCCGAAAATCCCTGAATCTCTGAGAGAGTGTAGCAGGGAAGGTTTATTCCCCATGTGTGCTGTTCTGCATGCACTCCCCCATGCCTCCGCCGCTGGCCTGCAGCCAGAGATGGAATACCAACGAGAAAGACTTTTGATCTGACCCAGTATTTTGATTTTGGACCATCTGAGAAGCTAAAAACCACTATAATTTACAGCTTCCCACCACCCTCCATGGCTGTGATAACAGCACTAGTTTATATCTGTTACACTCATTTGGAATCTGGTTCCAGAATAGCGAGGAGTAGGATTTGTTCACGCTGTGACTTTGCTGGCCTACCACCAGGAACTTCTAAGTTGAAATTCCTATCAAAACCAATGGAAAAAACAACAACAACAACAACAAAAAACAACAACAACAACAGAAAAAAAAAACAAACAGCTTTAAAGCAGTTGAGAAAGCACCTTCTGAGAGATGCAAATGTTGTTTATGTGCTAACGGATTGGTAGAACATACAAATTGCTTCGGCTGTATCCTAAAGGCAGGACAGAATACGAAGAGGCGGAAGAGACTGACAAGTCACCCCCTCCTTCGACTCCTTCACCCCCAGGGAGATCCACAGCCTTTTTTTCTACCTAAATAGTAAGTAGTGAAACCCAGCTGTTGAGGCGCCACATGGCACCCCAAAACAACTATTTGGCCTCCTAAGAACCCAGGCAGGTAGCCACACCGGGCACCGAGAAGTGAGTCCAGTGGAGGGCAACAAAGATGATACAGGGCCTGGAGCATCCTCCCTGTGAGGAATTGCTGAGAGACCTGGGTCTGTTCAGCCTGGAGAAGAGAAGACTGAGGGGGGATCTTATTAATGTTTACAAATACCTTAAGTGTGGGAGACAGAGGGATTATTAACGCCAATTTTCTGGTCTTCCTTTAGAGGCAATGGAGAGCCCCTAAACTCTTTTAGAGGCCAACTCTTGCTTCTGAGAGACCATACTTTGCTTTCCCCATTGCTTCCACAATGTTCCCATGGCTTGCTGTGCCTGGCTGCTGAGGATGTGCATGGCCACCGCCGGTGGTGCCAGCAATAAATCTGTCTTTGTACCTTCATCACAGGCCCTCAGGCTTGGGTTCTTACACAGGAACCCAATCCCACGTCACCCAGCCACACAGCTGCTTACACACGAGCTGATTAGAAGTAAAAAGACAAAAGGAAAACTCAGTGCAAGAAAAAAAAAAAGGCAACTGACAGGGTTATTTGAGATTTGTCGTCTTTCCTGAAGTGACTGTCAGTGTTAAGAACACTTTGACAATGGCTGTGAAGTATCAGATAGGGACAGTGGTGGCTGCTGCTCAGGATAGAGTCATTCAAATAGATTCAGGCCATTTCTCCTGTCATCCTAATTATTGCCATAATAGAATGGGATGCAGAGAGAAAAAGGGGAAAAAAAGTCTAAACTGACAAGCCCTTTCTTTCAGTTCTAAGTCCCACAAAATCCTAGCTCTCTGGATTTACATGTTTTATTAACAGGATGTCCCACAAAATGGAACAAAAGTATTAACCAGCCGGGATAAATCCTTGCTCTGAGCTGCCTGTGAAGACGCCCCTGCGTTCCCTGTGTGCCCCCCCGGGAGGTGACCCCATGCACTCCTGCGGGAGCCGGGGACACAAAACCTCCTGCGAGAGGCAGGTTGGCTTGCAGCCATTCAGCACAGGCACTGCTGCCGTGGCCACCCAGACATCTATGGGTCTTCTTGTCTGCTGTTAGGACTGAAAGAGGCAATATGAAGCTGCAGGGCTGCTCTGGGATGTTTCTGCCCAGACAGGGTGAAGTGCTAAGGACAGCGAGTGGGGGTGCTGATGCAGACTGCAGGCTCTGTATCCCCACTTGTCCCAGCCACTGATACTGGCATGGAACAAAATCCCTTCTGAATTTAGTCCCAGGCAAGCTGTAGCTGTTCTCACGGGAAGGAAAGGGTGAAAGGTGAACCTCAGATGTCCACAAGTGAGGCCAGTGCGTGAGCATGGGGCACTGCGATGCCCTGCCAGCACATCTGGCACAGCAGGGCCACGGTCCCATGTAGGCCCTCGAGGCCTTATCTCAACATACGTAACAGACTGAGTTGTGACAGAAGTGTAAAGTAGTCACGAAAGCATCATTATCCCGGAGAAAGGAAGGAAGGGAGACTCAATGAAATGCGGTTTCACAGGCCATGAAATTATCCTTTCCTTTGAATACAGTAACCCAATCACGCAAGGTACACAGCAATATCGCAAAGGCCCGAAGGTACAAAGCTAAAGCTTTCCTAAGCGGAGGCAGAATAAACGAGACTGCTTTAAGAGGGGTGGTGTTTGTCTGTCTGTCTGTGCAAAGGCAAGAGGTAGTACAAACAGTTCCCAGAACAATAATCCTCCCAAGAGTCAAAAAACATTTTGCACAAAGATGAAAGACGTCTGAGAGGTACAGAGTTCAAACATTGCAGCAGATGGCAAATTAATTGAATTGGGTTCCTTCCGAAAAGGAATGTGTGTCCCCGTCCACGTGTGTGTGTACTCTGTGGGTGTCTCAGCGCCCCCCTGCCTGTGTTACAGCTCTTGCTGGGCGCATTGTCCTGCCAGCAGAGCACAGCCAAAGCCACTTGGTCCTGTGGAAGCACGCCCATTCAACACATGGGCTTTGCTGTTGGTTAGTTTTCTTCAGGCAAAAGGTGGGATCAGGCCTCTACCTTGCTGCCCTGCCTCATGACGTGACACTTGAGAGTGACCTAACTGGGCCTACAGCCTAGTTATACACATATAAATACATACATACACCCTGAGTTGCAGTAAACAAGCAGGTGGTCCTTGTACATCGGCATGCTGCAGTACCCCTAAGGAAACTGGTGACAAACCTCAGAACTGAACCTTCAGCTCATCTCAAACTGGCCTCCACCACAAGGCAAGCTGTACCTGTAGGGCCAGAGTGCCATGCAACATGGTGCACAGAAATCCTGAGAAGGAAACAGCAGTATTTGCCAAAGAACCATTTTATGTAGCCTCCCCGCTATCAGAGCCTCAGCTGAATTTGTGTTTAGCTTTTAATTTGCATCCTGACTTTACTACTCACTTTGCTCCATGTGTATATTGGCAAAGCTCCTACAATGCAGTTATTAAACTCTGATACATGTAGGTGTATAATTGCAGAGAGGATTTTTTTAATAATGTATTTTGATCCATCTACAAATATAGAACATAATTATCTGCAATTATCGCATGCTTATTTAAATAAGTGTATATTGTTCCCCTGCCCGCTGCAGAACATGAGCTTCCTATTCACGGCACAGCTACAGTGAGGCGAGGTTCACAACTGCGCTCTCCACACCACCCTTAACAGAAAGGATGTTTCTGCACCGTGTGAGCGGCAAAAGGATCATGCATGCATGCGTTAAATCTAGAGGGGGAACATTTTCAAGCCATTGTGTTAACGTGAAGACGAACAAAATAAAACCAAATTTGCAGACTGTCAAGGACAAAGCCCTTGTTGGGGCCTGTATGAGGCGGGATGTTTAGGTAAGAGACCAAAACATGAACACATAAATAGATTGCAAAATACAATACAGTTTAATTTTCAGTTAGGTTGCCAAACTTGCTGGGTAACCCAGAGAATTACACAGACTATCAATTATGGATAACAAAAATATCTGGTTGGTATTTTTCCCCTGGTCAGATCTACTACAGATCAATTTCCACTCTCAAATTCCTTCTGTTTAACTTCACTCTGTTTGCCTTCCCATTCTGCCTAGATGATGAGTTCCCAGAAAGCAGGATGCTTTCCTTACCACATGTAGTCTGAAGACAACAAATATCCAGCCCTAGATGCTATCTTTCGGCTACTAGGGATGTGGAGGCTGAAGGGACAGTAACATCAGCTTAACAAGAGGCACTGATGAATTTCCAGCTGGTGGTAACACAGATGATCTCCAGGGTTGATGAAGGCTGACCTGCTGTATTGTGCTAACGTAAGTGTCTGTCTGGCGTACTGGAGCCTGGCTTAAGCATGGGAGGGGTAAATTTATGCTCACACCTGCCAGTGCTCTGGGTTTCCTTGGATCCATTCACCTTCCTGGACTCCATTACCTGTCCAGCCCCATTTGTCATGTCTGTGTTTATTGTTCCCCTGGTGTACACAGAGGGGAGGCAGCTCTGTCCCAGCTTCAACCGGGTCTTGGTATTAGATTGAAGTCTGGCAATCACGTTAAGCTCATTTAATTCTGCACCAAAAGCAAAAACTTTTTTCTTTCTTTTCTTGTTCCTTAGCTGGCCTGTTCCCTGCTTGGCAGCCCTGGAGTGCTGGTCTTTGGTTAGCTCTACACAGAGGGAAAGCCAGGAACCACAGGGAATAGCAAGCAAGACCCATCACTTCTGGGCAATTCAGATAGGCTCAACTCACTTGCTAAATCCCAACCTTGGCAGCTGGGCACTGATTCAACGGGAACTGCTCTAGAATTTGGTCTCTGCTGTGTGAAACACCACCAGGACATTGTCTTGTAACTGCTTAAATACAGAGGAAAAAATCTACTTCTGTTGGCACCCAAATCCTCCCACCAGTACGTCCTGCTCACCTGTCACCCAACATTATACAAAAAGCTGGGGACAGCCCAGCCCTGCCACTTCCCAAAATCTTTGGTTCCCAGCACCTCTGTTGGTGTCACACAACAAAACAGTTTCGGTGCTGCCATCCTCATCTGGTAATTCCAGCCACAGCTCACAATTTCCCAGTCCAAAGTTTATCTTTCATTACAGTACTGACAAAAGCAAAGCCTTTGCATGTTTTAGTGTCTCACTGAGGAGCCCTCTGTTGTTACCCTCTCAGAATGAATAGAGCTCAGAAAACAATTGACATACATGTGCAATGTGTTTGCTGTGCCATGTTTTACTTTACTCTTCAGGAATTGATGTCATTTATCAATCATATTCCACCAAGCAGAAGAATGTGCCTGTACAAACTGTCTGACGTAAAAGCGGCATCTTCACAAGCAAAAAAGCATGGGGAAGGGAAAACAGAAGGAGAACATACTAAAATATGTTCTAAACCTTTTAAAATCTATTCTTGAGTGGCTTCACAATGTGGCATCATTTCCACATTTATCCAACAAACACGTGAACTGCTCCCTTCACTGTGGATTCTAACTCCCATTGGGTTGAAATATTGACAGTCTGGTGCATTTGAATAGCAACCCTATCCAGAGCTGGATGTGAAGGTGATTATTTGAAATATAAGTGACCGTGACATCCATATGACAACCAGGTGTAAGCACTGAATGACTGGAGGCGGACTCTGTAGGAGGCCCATCACCGCATTTGCATTTGGTAGGGAAAGATCATTTTGTCCTTGCAACAATTTACTGTTTCTTTGTTATCTTTCTGAACGTCGCCTCCATCAAATAATGCATATTCTGTCCATCAGCCTTATATATGTATACATTGCACATTTCATTCTTGTTGCTGCTGTTATTTGAGAGATTTTCTTCTTCTTCAACCCTTCTGCCCTGAACATGGAATATAAAAAAAAAAAAAAAGGCTTTGTAATTTTCCATGTTTTTTTTGTATAAATTGTTCTAAGAAGCAAAATCGTCGTTATTATGCCTGAATTTTCTTGGTGTATTTTTTTCTTCTTTTTTTCTTTTTTTTTTTTTCTTTTTTTAAGAAAAGATCTCTAACAATAGCAGTGAGGAGGGAGAGGGGATGAAATTACTTTCCTCTGTGAAGTGGCTTTGGAATTTTAACATGATGATGTTCTAGGAGAAAAGCTTAAAGGATCAGATCAAATGAATTTTGCCATCAGAATAAGAGATCTGTCTTCAGGTGGGGAAAAAATATTTTAATTTGACAGAGGGCTTCAAGGGACTTTGACAGAATTCATTTTGCCAGCAGATATGATCTATGTATTAGACAAAAACACATTTCGTCATAAGAACACTGTTAGCTATTTGACATAATGTATTTTGGACACAGCTGGGAATTGGTGGAAGTGGCAGTCATTTTCTTGTCAATGAAGCACTGAATTATTGTTTCCACTTAGAAAGACCCCCCTCTCCTGCTCAGACGTGGGAAACAGTAACAGCTCAGCCCTTTTAGATAGGGATGAACATTACAAGCCCCCAGACCTTTTTGACACCCCCCTTGGCTCTGTACACCACCGCTGTCCCTGAAATGCAAGTGTCTGCAGGGGAGGCCTGGGCAGATGTGTGCAGAGGGGGCCTGCCCCAGCCCCTTGCTTAAAATGAAGGACACCCGTGAATGCCACGTCTTCCCTGGGGGATGGCAGACATGTCACTTCACTCTTGCCATGCCAGTCAAGGATGCAGACGTGGACAGCAGGGACAGCATGGACTGCTCCCTCCCAAGCAACTTCAGGATTTTATCCAAGGACCATTTCATGCCCAGTACGAAGGAGGACAGAGATGTGGATGGAGGATTGCCCACCTCTGGGTCCCCTGGGGGTTCAGCACCTCATGGCTTCCCTGGCCTCTCTCAGCCCCTCCAGGCATTGCTGGAAATCAGTGGCAAAGTTTCAGCTGGGGGGCAAAGAGCCCTTGTTTTTGGGACAGCCTCCTGCCTCCTGCACGGTGCAGGTACTGCATGAGGGAGGGCTTGAACCACGTCAGGCTGAGGTGGGAACTGAGCTCACCAGTTACTGAGTGCTTACCTCTGGCGATTGAAGCACTGTAACCGCTTGCCAAGTGCAAATGACAAAGCAGCTCAATTTCGGCCTCGGGTTTTCTGGGTGGAACAGCCTGGGCAGCTTGTGTTGGGTAAGGGATGGGCCCTCGGCAGCCCAGGAGGAATGAGGTGCCTGCTCCCAAGGAGCTCTCTGCTCCCTGCATTATGTGGAAACTTCCACTCACTCAGCCAAATCATTTCCAGGCAGGTTTCTGCCTGTTCTCCATTTCTGCGTTATAGCTACCTCCCGCTAAAATGCGTGCTGAATTGTTAGGGAGGAGATGGGGGGGTCAGCACTCCTCTGCTTTCAACAAATGTTGGCTATTACAGGAACCTGAGATGAAAACTCCCCTTTCAGCTGTATCCATCCCTCAGTATAGCCCTCGCTATACCTCCCTCTGCACTTGGCTGATGTTTTCTTTGTTATTTTTCTCCAGTTTCTTTTTTCTCTGTCTCTCATTTTTATTTTCTTCTTTTTTCTCTCTCTTTTTGTGCTTTAAAGAGCTCATCGAGTTCATTCTGTGCTTCAGCTTCGATTTCATTTGGAGAGGGAATGATAGAAGCGTGGGTTCATTTGCTGAATCTTTTTAATAAACTTCCCTTTGGTTAGAAGAATGTGAGTGATAAATCACAGCCTCCATTGTTGTGGGTTCTGACAGTACTGTGGAAATATTTTTAAACAAAGGAACCAAAAAATTACATATTTATCTAATGAATAAATCACCCTTTGTGTATAAACAGACTAGGCAGGTCTTCACCATGGCAATGTGTGAATATTTACAGCATCTGGGCCACCGAATAGCAATTTAATCAGTGAATCCTTATGTACAGGTTCCCCAACGCAGGAATTTCAAAATAGAGAATATCTCAAATGAAAATTCAATAGCATCACTGCAACTTCATGATCCTTCATGCATTTTGAACAAGGCCGGTTTTTGACAAAGCAAGATCTCCAGCATGTTCAAACTTCCAAGCTGAACTGTTTGAGGATGCAACCCTGAGCGCTACTGAAGTTTTGTGAAAAGCCCCTGGTAGTGAATCAATGGCAGAACTGAAGGACACCTCAAAAATAAAGTAACCCAGAAATGGGAAATCAATGGCTGCGAACCCTGAGGACATCAGGGGTGGTGAGACATTCTTCTATGGCCAGGAGCAGAGGTGGCCTCCAACAATCTCCAGGTAAGCAAAGCTCTCCTGCAGGGACCAAATATCAGCCAGTGTTGATCCATACAGCTCCAAAAAGTCCATGGGCACCAAGGTGAGGATGTAGCTGTGAAGAAATGCAGATGGACTCCAGCGGGGGTATCTAGCCCAGGGCTGGAGGAACATCTGAAACGGAAGAACTGGTGGAACTTTGACATGCTGGAAGATGAAGTGTGCTTCAGACAGTTGCTGAATGCTTTTGTCTCCTTGTCAGGCTGGGTTTTCACATGCAGTAAAATCAGAATTGTTCCATCCCACAGGGCAATGCAGATTTACTTCAGCTCAATCCCGCCTATAAGCAACACGTGTTCATCTCGGAGGAACAGGAACTCAACATCATTGACAAATGGGGCCTTGGAGAAGCAAAGGCAAAAGTCAAGAGGAGCTCCATTGACTGGTGTGTTTTCAACCACTTAATAAAGAGTGCTGCCGTTGGAGACAGAGAGAGAAAAACGAATGCAAATTTAATTTCCTCGCTTGTCAGTAGTGAAGCAAGAAGAGAAAAGGGGTTGGCAAGGACTGAAGAAGGCTTAGGAGTGAAGGGTGAAGCACCAGCCCCCTCGTCTTCAGAAGATTAGCTTGGCAGTTGGGCATCTGTTCAGCCTCGATGAAAGGGAGAGCTTGGGATCAATGTGTGTCCCATTATGCTGCCGAATTTCGATGCAGAAAATGCGTGAAATATGAAGTGAAAGTTCAAGCAAGTGAGTGAGCCTTTTGAATGTATGTTGGGCAATAATTAGCTAATTAACAGTCTTTTGCTTGGCTCCAGTGGAATTTGTAATCAATTTCGTATGGAATGTGCCGAAATGAACCCGTAATGGGATTCTAAACACTCACCATCACTTGTTTGCCACAGAAGAGTGTGCCTGTGAAAGTCAATGTGCTTTCAGCAGCGAGGATCAGATTTTCAGGCAGCATAAATTGGCAAGGCTCTATTTACACCACCCAGCCACCTGTAACTCACTGGAGGTGCAAGGAGAGAGGAGAGGGGCTCTTCAGGTGACTTGCAGCAGTGCTGCCTCCAGGCCAGCAGAACGTCTCCCTTGAGACTGGCAAACTCCAGCAGCCCAGGCGCATTTGATGAGGAAGGGCTGGCCCAGCCTCTCTGCAGGTGAGTTCAAGGCAAGGGTAACATCCCATTTAGCCCTGAGCTGTCAACTCTGCTCGGACCCTGCAGGCAGCAGTGGAAAGCCAAGAGCCTACAGAGTTAGTTAATGCAGGGCGGAGAGGATGTGACTCTTCCCAGCTACATTAAGTAGCTCTTCATTCACTCGAGATTCATTTTAGGAGGGCCGTATTTGCCTTGATGGAGGATTTACTGCAGTAGTAGGTGTGACATACAGCAAAGAGGACATTGAAGGTTTTCCTTTGCTAACATTTTTAGAATATGCTTTTTCTACCCCACCTCTCACACTGCTCATTGTTTCCCTCACTTACAGCAACGTTTAGGGGACAGCAGTGCAAGCAATCACTGCAGCAATCTGGTTGAAATTCACATTGAAAGTTCTAACAGAAGACAAACACTTCTTTATTTTTTTTAGCATAGACTATTCCAGCAACCTGGTTCATAGGCAATCCTCTAACTAATCCCACTGGCACAAGGGAGTGATGCTGAGGCCTGGGACTGACAAGCCCTACCCAGGAATCCGAGTCCTCCAAGGTGTTCTGCTGCTGACGGAACTGTCAGTGTATGGCATCCTTCGCTGACACCTATCGATGTGTTTACCTCTGTGCAGTAAGTTGATTATACGTACCGATTAGCGTTTCCTTATAAATCGAAAAGACACAAATCAGAATAGAACACCGCACTGTAATATTAATGAATAGCAAATTGATCTATCTGTCTTTGCACCTCACGTTCATCATTGCTATGGCACCTAAGCACCAATGGCAAAGTCATTGGTTATTTCTGTTGCTTCCCATCAGTCCCTGGCTTTGTAAGCAATGCCTTTGGGGATGTTGCTACTGCTGCAGCCATCTGATTAATTAAAAAGAAAAAACAAAAGACAGTAACTTAATTCAGAGGCACGGCAGCTTTAGCAAGAGTCTTATTATTTGTCTATTTTTTTAATTTAGTTCTTAGAGCAACCCTTCATTTTCATATTAATGTGGCAGGATAACTTTCCTGTGCCAGCATGCCACTGGGACCACCATAATTAATGTATCTAATGTGAAAGTTTAAGGTTCATTAGGTTTGGAATTTAGGCGGGCTTTTAATCAAGCATGTTATAGCAAATCATTAAAAGCTAAACACAATTTGTAAAATACCACAGTGCTGCTTAGCTGTAAGTTTGCTTGGGGCAGAGTAGGTGGGCCTGAGAAACACTTTGCACCTCTGAGACCTCCTGTCAAATCAACCAGGACAGCGGCAGACAACACAAACTGATCTTCTCCTTCGGCAGGGAATTGCAGGAGCTGGGACAGGGTCGATTTTCCTAATAATAGTGGCAATTAAGAGGACAGCTGAGTTAAAGTCAATTGTGGTAATGATGATATTCTCTCCCTGCCATTGACATGTCACTCGTCTGAGGAGAAGCAGGTCCTACGCAGAGTCAGGCCGTCACATGCTGTTAATTATTGTACAGCAGCGCATCCGAGAGCCGTGTCAGCTCAGGTCCATGCTGCGAGAAGTGCCGTGCATTCACAAACATCCTTGCATCAAGGAGTTTCCGATCTAAACAGGCCAAAGAGGCCGAGGAAGGATTGCTGTCCCCACTTACACGCTGGGAACAAAGCACACAGCAGCTTCCAGAAGTGGGCAGTGACAGCATGACGCCCTCAGCAAGATTAGGATGTTATTAGGCCAAAGATTTTGGATCTTTTTCAAATAGAAATGACTGAAATCCACACAAGAATTGATTTAGGAACAGATGTTCTAGTTGAGTTTGGCCCTGAAGGGACACCTCTGAAGGAAGACAATGATAGGAAACAAACACACAGCTCCCAAAATACCCTACACAAGGACAGTAATAGTACCAAAGGCCTAAACTGGGGTCTGCGACTGTGAGGAGCCCTCTCTTCCTGAAAAATTCAGAGGCATGTGTGAAACCTTTAGCAGAGCACTGATAACGCCGGTAAAAAAGATTTCCATAAACCTCCCAATTCCAATTATCTCTTCCTTTTGTTCTCTACATTGTTTTATTTAAGCTTCCTTTTAAGCTTATAACGTTTTCTTCTTTTTCTCTTGTCCTTCTTTTTCTTTTCTCTTTCCTTTAAATAAAAAAGCACTTGGCAAGCAGGATTTCCCAAGCTTCAGCGGTTTCAATTGCATTCCAAGTAATAATCTTAAGAACACAACGTGACTGAGACAGCTCTGCTGGGCAATAGCAAGAACAAAAGAAATGTTAGAAAGTGGGTGTCAATCAATTGCAGGCTTCATTAATTAACTTGGGGTTACCTTTCCTATTCATACTGTGAGTGATCATGGAGGCTTTAGCCCTCTCTTCACAACCTTCTTATTGGGATCTAAAATGAATGGAAAGAGGGGGACTACCCTGGCTATGGGAAGGGTGCCAGGCGCAGAAGAGGTAGAGAAGGTTAAGTAAGGTCCTCTAAATGCTACAGGTGAGAGAAAGGGAAAGCTGATGGGCTGGTTCAGATCTCTGGAGCTAACAAACATGCAATGTGTCCCTGAGGGCCTTAGCCCATGGAGGCAGTACTGTAATTGCCAAGAGCCTAGTGAGAACTAGCCTCTGGTGCCCCATCCTCCTGCCCTCCCAGGCTCAGCAATGATCCAAGTATTACAATTTCAGCATACGTGCCTACGCAGAAAGTGTTCTGCAGCTTCTGCAAACCTGCCTGCTTGTTTCTGCAAGCCTACCTGGTGACCTCAGTGCCTGATTTCTGTCCTGTGTTCCTGTAACTGTCTCTGATCCCTGTGCTGTGATTCCTCAGGCACTCTGCTGGCAGATGTTGGGTTTCACTCAAGTAGGTTTTGCAACATTTGATCTTCGTTTTATCAAGTTGCTTTATTCTTCCCTGTCTCCTGCACATATTGTCATCCATCTGCTGAAACCTGGTTCGTTTGGATTAGATTGCAAGTTAAACTCTAAATCTGATTACATCAGTCCCTTTTGCCACTAGAATTTCTGGGATGATTAAACAGACACAACAGATAACCTCTTCTTGCACCAGACACTTTTAGTTTTAATGCTTAATATCAGCATTTGGTTTTCTAAGTAAGGTAATTGTAATGGGCGGGTAACGCTTAACATCAGCATTTGCTTTTATAAACAGGGTTATTTTAATGAGATGTGTTTTCATTCTTCACCTACATTGCCTCATCTTTCAACAGAAGAGTGAAAAAAAAATAAGTAAATAAAAAGCAAACTTGCTAACACACTCTACTTATAGGGAAAAGCATTTTTTTTTTTTTTTTTTTTAACTCAGTGCTCCCTGTGCTTCTAAACCCAGACCTTCCCAATACCTCCTACCAGCCCTGCCAACCTCCTGACTATGCATTTTTGGTGTTTCAAAGGTGTCCACCTCTGAACCAGACATAATTTGTCCTTGGTTTGGTTGGAAGTTAGATCTCCAGGCGGCTGGGCACCCAGATGATGCTGATTCTGTGTCTAATTTGATTTGTCTTCTGAGAGCCACAGTCCTGTTGGGTGCTCCTGTAACATCCCAAAAAGCTGCACCATGACAAAGGTCCAATTTAGAAGTAAGGGCGTCTGAACTAATTACTTTCTGTGTGCAGGTTCTACCACTGCTAGCAGGACACTGACTGGCTGTGCATGTGGCTCTAACCACTTATGACCACAAAGTGAAGCCATAACGATGATTTATCTGACTATTTTGCTTTGCATTTGCAAGGAACTAGGAATGTGCTACCAGTTACTGGAAGTCAGGCAAAGAGCAGTAACTTCTAACTTATGGAACTTTTAAGATGGTGTTTACTCAATCTCTGTGATCACGCTACAGCCTTAGGAGAGTGTAAAAGCAACCGTATACATTTTTGGAGCTTAATACTTCTGGAAATGGTATTATGTACAACTACATAATAAAATGGCATGTTTTTTCCTAAAAGTTCACAGCCCAAGTTATTTTCACAGCTTCTTCTTTATCTTTCCCTAATTTAAATCGCCATCAAATCTCAGCTTTGCACAGGGTGCCATCACCAATGTCAGCACAGATTCCTTCCTCAGTCGGAAATTATACAATACACAGCTCCTTTTCCCCAGAGCACACAGCACCTTGTTAAAAAAGTGAATTATAGAGAATGATTTACAGTGAACTTTCACCATTTTTGACACTATATTGAGCATTTGTTCTTTGATGTGTACTTTAGTACTAAGGAAATACTTTCTTTGCCTTTTTAACAGCCTGTGTAGCATTTCCAAGGACTTTTTGCACTATGAAATAGGGGAAAACTCTTTAAACCTTGACAATCTTCTTTTGATTAGTTTCATTGCCTCAATATTTCTGAAAGATAGCAGATTTCTGGAAGGCCAGGATCTGATTCATTATAGGGCACAGATCAGACAGCAGGAATGATGTCATCTGTCCTGCCACAATGGTTGTTCTGTCTCCAATTGCACAATATCAACCTAACTAATAATAAAACACTTTCTCTTCCTATAACACCGTGCATACTTAAAACTGGAGCTCTTCCCAGTCAGCCCAGAAAGGCAGATGAAAACACACAATGCTGGGAGCAGCGGGGAGAAAGACTTATGAATCTGAAGGTTATTCCTCTGCTCTCCTGTGGGACAAGCCTAAAAGCCTGAACCAGAAAGAATAAAGCCCTAAAGAAACACCTTTAAAAACATCTGACCCAGAGCAGCTACTTATTTTGTGGAGTTGCTTGCTCCTTGCTGACACACCGGTCAGGACTGCGGCTGGAGCTCCCCACTGTCTGTGTGATCTCATGTAACAGATAACAGCAGGCAGGACAGAAAGGGTGTCCCAGAAGCAAGGGGCAGCGCAGGAGAGCATCTAATGATCTAATCTATTCAGCTCCGCAGCCTGGCACAAATGTGCCTGCTTTAAGTGACTTTCCACTGTTCATTATCTGTTGTCTCTGTCCGGGAGGGAGAGCTACTTACAACAAAGTGCTTACAAAGGCACTGGGCCTGAAAGATGTGCTGTGCCGCTGGCTCTGACTGCCAGAGGACAGGCTGAGGGCACCTTCTCCACCGCTACACCAAGCTCGAAGGGACACGGCCCTGAAGGCAGATGGTGATGTTGCCACAAACCCAACTTCTCCCCTGAACTCGTTTCTTTGAGCTGTCCAGCCTCAATGGCAGGCTAACCTGGGACCTGACCAACTGAGATATTACAGCTCCCACCAAACAAATACTAAAGCAAAACCACATAAGAAAATTGTCTTGCTGAAAATAAAAGAAGTTACAGAGCTTCAGTCTCCAGCACCAAACCTCTAAGTGCAAAGGCAGCTCTCCTGTGGGAATCCAGACACCTGGAAACTGTTCACAAATGTTAAAGACTGGAGCTGGATTCAGCGTCCCTGTTGACTCATGGAACGACTTCTCTTCCACACTGCATGTATTTCCTCCAGTTTTCCAGGTCTAGTTCTGCAACCAAAACTCTTCAGTTCTGAAGTGGAAAGGAAGATAAAGTCTAGCTCTTTTCTCTCTCCATTGCTATGTTTTACTACAGAATTTCATATTTCGGTTTCTTTTAGCTGGCTTTTAGCTAGCTTCCCTACTTAAACAAATATAGACTGAGCATTATTTTCCTGTAGGGGTTATGAAATGCTTTATAAAATATAAATTGTCATGTACAATGGCATGTGTCTTATGCAATTCAAATGCTTTCTACCCTCCTGGGCATAATTACTGGGAAGAATGTAAAAAGGTTCCTTGAAACCATGAAACAGTTTACATCCCAAGTCCCTCCTGGTGCAAATGAAAGCAATTTTATTACTGTTTCAGTTCTGATAAACACAGAGCAAATCAGGCATCAATCAGCAAAAGCTTTGTTCATCTATGAGATGATTCCAGGAGTGACACTACCTTGGTAACGAGCCCCTGGGTGGCAGAAAGGAACTCGAGTTAGCTATCCAGCTCCTGGCACAGGAGCAGGCTCACTGCACACCTCGCAAACCTGACTCCAGCCTCCTGTCCCTCCTTTGCTTCTGAGTGGCATTGATTGGCAAAGCGAGCCGGGCTCCTCTGAGTTCATTCCTTCTTATTAGTTTAGATCACCCTGGGGTTTGCAAGCACAAATTCTGACAAGAGAAACCTGCAGCCATTTACTTCAGTCTAGTGGTGAATCCAAGTGCAGATACATCCCAGTGGCTTCGTATTAATCCTGCCACTTCTGAATTGATGAACACTGAGCTGAAGGCCCTTCCAGGGCAAGTTCATGGCTTCAGGAGAGTTACAGCAAGAAGAGGTGTCCTCCTGGGTGAAATCACAAGCAGCGTGTGATTTGGATCAAGGGGTGGCAGTTTTGAGTAGGAGTCTGACAGTCAAAGGACCAATCTGACACCAAAAAAAAAAAAAAAAACCCTGCCAAAAGGCATTTGTTGCTCATTATTTTTTTCATAAGCTGGGCCATTTCACTACCCTGAGTCACCAAGGACAGAAGCAAGTGGAGGGACCAAGGTGTGGGAGAGAGAAAGCTGAAGATGCTCTTTACTGCATCAGCAATGCAGAGCCTGAGGTCCATAAAAGCTGGGTTAATGCAGATCGGGGTGGGCTGGGACCTGGTCTTACCCTTTTTTCGTCTTTTGTACCACCCTACCCTTTGTCCTGTGAGCAGCGCCAGTCAGAAACATTCCCTTTTATCAACGTCCTCTCTTATCACATTCCCTCTTCTCACCATCATATGTCACGATGAACCTCTGCTGTGATACCTTTGTATTAGCAAGGTATAGGGGCTCTTCCCTTCAAGGCTTTGATAGCTCCAGAGTGTGTGAGAATAGCCACGAGGACACAAGGTAACCAAATGTGCAGCTCTCCTGAAGTATCAACACAGCATTTCCAAAATAAAATGTGTATTCTTACATTCGAAATAATTAACTTCTCAAATTCCCATCCTCAGTTTTCTTTATTTAATTATTTAATTCTTCTTATAGCTATTTTGCTGATCATTCTGAACCAGTTTGATTTTGGTCCTACCTTGTAAAAAAAAAAAAAAAAAAAAAGTTTGGAAATCCTGAAAGCTGCTGTTACGCAGAGCTGTGAGTGCACTGAGATCTGGACTCTGCACATGGCTCTGCACTTTCTCTTGCCACAGTCCAGCCTGCAGATCCAGACATGAAGACTTTGAGGACAGAAACGAGGTTATTGCTGTCCAGGCATCCATGAAAGCAATCAGATGAGGACATGAAGCTAGCAATAGACGGTGTTAAGTGAGTAGCCCAAAAGAATGATCTTTGTCATGATCTTTGTCTCATCTCCATCTTACCTTCAGCAATGCTGTCATTAATAAACCCTCCTTCCAGGATGTTTCAGCTATTTTTTTAACATGGTTTGTGTCTGCTGTAAATCTGAGCTCTTCGGGTCTCTCTAAACACCCAGCTCTGTCAATCCAAAAGGCAGAGGTTTGTTGAACAAGGTGTCCTTAGTATCGGTGTGTTATTTCCTGCTTTCTTCAGCAATATTTCCTACTCCATTTTTTGAAAATCCCTTCAGTCATTTAAAACTTAGGACCATTTTTCTTTTCTTATCAAGTTACTCACTTTAACCTCTTTAGTGCACTTCTGTGAAGCAGGTCATAACTTATCCAGGCTTTATATCTCCTCTCTATGAAGCCGTGCTTGTATTTACAACCAGTGGGTCAAAAATGACAGCTTAAAATGTTGTTCTTCTTAGCTGACTAACCTGACAGCCATGATGATTTGCTGGAGGCTGTGGTGAAACTCAGAAGGAGGTATCCAAATTTGACAGGGAGGAGAGCACATCCAGCAGAGATGCACAGTGCATCCGTGTGGGAAACAAAGAGGGGCTCAGGGTGTAAGTAGGAACTGACTCAACCCAGTTTTCCTTACGGTATCACAGAGCAGCCAGCCCCAGTACAGAGTCTGTAGCTTATGGCAGGACTAAGGAGCAAAGTCCCGAAAACTTTCACTGGGAATTATTCCCCTACATTTTTATTTTTTTTTGTTATTTAAAAGCTTTAGATAAAATTTTACTTGAGCTACAATATTTTGCAAACAGAATCTCCCAGAGAGGGGAATTACAGCTACAGCTGACTCAGATCATTTTAATAACACGTTGTTAAAGCTGAGGGGCCAGACCAAGACACTGTGAGAAAGGAAAGAAAAGCACAGGTTTCCAACAAACACAGCAACCCAGAGAATGCATAACAAAGATCAGTCCTCAGCTTAAGATGGATGAGGAACAAGGACTATTGTAGCAAATATCCTGCACAGTGAGTGATCTGCTGAGTGTGCCATCTCTGCACCTGAACGACTAGAGATCTACTCTCATCCTCTTATGCGTGCGTGTATCACTAATATATGGGCCCCTCGCTACAAGAAGGACATGGAGGTGCTTGAGCGTGTCCAGAGAAGGGTGACAAAACCGGTGAGAGGTCTGGAGAACAAGTCCTACGAGGAGCGGCTGAGGGAGCTGGGCTTGTTCAGCCTGGAGGAGGCTCAGAGGAGACCTTATTGCTCTCTCCACGTACCTTAAAGGAGGCTGTAGTGAGGTGGGGGTTGGTCTGTTCTCCCACGTGCCTGGTGACAGCATGAGGGGGAATGGACTAAGGTTGCACCAGGGAAGGTTTAGGTTGGATATGAGGAAGAACTTTCTTTACCCAAAGGGTTGTTAGTCATTGTGATGGGCTGCCCGGGAAAGTGGTCAAGTCACCATCCCTGGAGGTCTTTAAAAGACGTTTAGATGTAGAGCTTAGCGATATGTTTTAGTGGAGGACTTGTTAGTGTTAGGTCAGAGGTTGGACTAGGTGATCTTGGAGCTCTCTTCCAGCCTAGATGATTCTGTGATTCTGCAGTAAGTGCTGCCTGTTGCCTGCAGCACACAGATTCCTGCCCACAGAGCACCGGTGCCGCAGGGCAGCTCCCTACCTCTCGCCGTGCAGCCCCAACTGCGCAGGGCCCCACGCTCCGCTCTGCACGCTGAGCTTGCAGCCTGGACGTGTCAGGTGTTTGAATGCTCTCGGATGGGGCTGTCTCTGACTGAGAATTCCTAATTGAGTTTGGCCATTTGGGTTTATTTCAGGTCTACCCAGCAGTTTTGTTACTCTTCTAAGTGTCCTCAGGTTCAACGGTCCAATGTGGATTTAAATGAAACAGATTTACATTATCAAAGCCCTACAGATCAATCAATCCCTCTCCATGGTGATTTGTGGCTCTTCTATAGATATGCCTGTCTGACAAAGACTGTGGGGTTAACTACATATTTTTACAAGATTACATCTTTCTTTTGGTGGAGTGGTCTCAACCACCCTTTGGTTCAGAGCACAGATCATTCTTTTCAGCTTCTTTGTCATTTTTTAGCTTGATGTATAAAGAGTTTTGATAGCTCCTGCAAACTTGCCATTACAGTAGGCTGCCCATGAATCTATTCAATGACTCTGTGCATCTAGTGAATTCTGCTGACATTTTTCCCCCTCTTGCTTTAGATGATTGGCACTGCAGTGATATATTTTGGAAATGCACACAAGTGGAGCAGATTTTCAAGCCTGACTGGAAAATCTACACTCTCCAAGTTGGAATTTTTGCTTTATTTTACTTTATCTTGTAATATATCACAACTAACGTGAAGAATTTCTCCTGTAGAACTTTAATCTGGAAGACAGCTTAAATAAGAATATATACCCACTAAACACTGCAAGAATATTCTCTTCTAGAAGAGTGATGAAAAATAAAAAAAAGGACAGATTAATGATGGGCTCAGCAATCAGTAAAAGTGGTCCCTTGAAGACCAAATTATTAAAGGTCTTTTAGGATATGAGGATATTAAATTATTTCACAACATCTTGTCCTACATTTAAATTCATCAAGTGGCCAACCTTTTATAAAACTGTTTGAGTGGAAAAAGAAATGAAAGAAATGTGACCTTTGTCTGAGTCTTCCTGTGTCCAGCTGCACAGAAGCCCCAACCAGGCTGCCTGACACCCACAAATCCTGACCACTGCTCGTACCCAGACCAAGCGCACACTGGGTTCTTGATGCATCCAGGACACATCTGATTCACTGAGCACGTGCTGATTGCCTTCACGATTTTCCACCTGAAATGTGGGAGCATTGCTTTGATCATTTCATATGTGATCACAAAGACAAGCTGGCAGGAGCGAGAGTGCACAGTTATTTCTATAATAGTAGCTGTAGAGCAGAAATATCTTATCTACATTTGTTCCAACAAATGGCATCTCTTTCCACTAATCCTCTTGCTGCAAATGTTCCTCTTTCACCCTTTTTCCCCAGAGGTAAACATTTGTACACAGCCAGGTCTCCAGCTCACCACACATGAGCTGGCTGAACGCTGGGCTGTGTAGTTTAAGTGAGCTGTGTGGGCTCCTTCTGTAACCAGCACAGAGCTCAGCATCTCCAGAAGGGCAACTCTCCTCCACCTAAGGTGTGCATCTCTCTCTGTCTTCTAACTACAGAGGGAGCTGTGATTACTCACTAGACAACACACCTAACACTGAAAGAGCTAAAGTCCAGTAAGAAATGTTATGCTCTGATTACAGACTAATGAACATTGTCATCCCACACCCCTGCTCGCTGCATGCCATGTTAGTACATACTATATTCCCATTTCCCCCTTGCTGAAAGAAAAAAATAATAATAATTCTTCCACCCTCTATCTTTCTTCACACCCTGTCAATGTAATCTCAAGATTGCTGGAGATGAGGTGGTTTAGAATTTATTCTTGCTGCATATGAACCACATCTAGCACACGATACAATCAACTGAGTTGAACTTCATGGGAACAGTAATATAAACAAGGATTACAATGACAAAATGATACATGGAAGAATAAAGTATCACGTTGCTCTAATATCTCCTGGCCAGGAAGATCTTATCTACAATGATTGCTGCTTGTGCAGTGATCAAATATGGAAGGTGACTGTTTCACCTCTCTGCTTTTACTATCTTAATTCTCTTCCTTACTCAATATTAAGTCAGCTGTCCAGATCCATTTCTTGCAGGCAGGTACCCAGGTATCTTCTTATAAGAAAGTATCCCCTAAAACTCCTCCAGCTTGCAGCAACCCTCTGTGAACAGGAAGGTGTAATATTCACGCCGAGGCCTCTGCTCCTCCTTGTAGCCATGCTGGCTGGGTTGAGGCTGTGTTATACTCATGCAAAGCAGTACTGCCGTCCTGGACTGGGGCCAGTATCTTCGGTTTTGCTCCAGGGGAAAATGGAGTTGGGTGAGAGCAAACTGAATTTGACAAACTGTGTTCTTAATTAATTTACATCCAATTAGGATTAATTAATTGCTGACTTAAGTATCAGTCCCATGTAATTATGTATCAAAATAAATAATCTTATGCACTAAATGAGGTGGCTGGTTACAAAGCAGTGAGACACTGCCCTTCCACCGCCTTGCTTCCTGCGGTGCCTGGGCTGTGCTATGTCAAAGCAGGGAAAGCCCTTCAGCTGCAGACAGATTGATTTCCATTTACCCAGCGCACCCCAGATACAGCTCAAATTGTGCACCTTAACACATGCCTGTCCATGCTACTGCTTTTTCCCCAAAGAAAAAGCTACTGCTTTTTCCCTCTGAGGGGCAGGAGCAAATCCCTCTTGAGCCAGTGAGCCACCAGCCAGCACCACAATCACTTTCACAATGCCACAATCCTGTCACTGGAGACGCTGGGCAGGCCCTGGCTCTGTGACCCCCACTCGGTTGCTCTGCCCACACTGCGCTTGGTGCCACTCAGAGCTTTAAGTGAGTGCCCCGTGGCTGATGGGATTAAGGGGCTGGGATTGCAAACTTGGAGGGGATCAGAGGATTTTTAGGTAATCAACAGATCTTGTGACAATTACCTGATCCAAACCAAGCCTTATTAGAGAGTATCCAAAGGAAGGCAACAAAGATGGTGAAGGGTCTGGAGGAGAAGACCTATGAGGAGCGGCTGAGGCCTTTGATGTGTTCAGCCCAGAGCAGAGCAGGCCGAGGGGAGGCCTCATGGCGGCCTGCAGCTCCCTCATGTGTAAATGAGTTCATACTGATAGCCAGAGTCAATCCTTTTTTCTTCTCTTTCCATTTATTTTTTTTTTTTTTTAAATGTGGAGGCACCTGTCATTAAAATTTACCATGCTGGGGACACACGATGGCCAGAATGCCTGGTTCACATGGCTACCTCATGTCAGTGTGACATCAGTCTAAGAAAGAGATGTAAGAAGAATGCAATGCAATGTACACAAACAGGACAACACAGAGAAATAAAGGAAAAAGCCTCAGATATGGCAGGAACGGAAATATCATCTTGCGATGGTTTCACCATCCAGCTTTAGCACTTTGTTCTCCAGTTCACTGGTAGATACACATTGTTCGACTGAGCAAATTCAGTGTGACACTCGCAGAGAAGTCGTTCATGAAAGATTGGGAGATTTTTGTCAGGTTGTATAAATGAATCAGCCAAAGTGACACTGCGTAGGAGACAGAACCATCTGAAGAAGAACAAAATAACCTATTTCTTACAAGGTCTAGATTTCACCTTAAATTCAAATGCCAATTGGAAGTGGCATTTGAGGGTAATGGACTTTGTGAGAAGTTAAATGAAAAAGCACAGGCAGGATAAATAATCTGAAAGTGCTTGTGTTGTCAATACGGCAACAGTAAAAGCAGAGGGCTGTGAGATGCAGCAGGATAGTGCTAGCTGCAGAGCGGTTAAGGGGCTCTTTTTAAAGGCAAGTTTGAGTCACACTCCAAGTGTCTGCTAAAAGATGACCCCAGCTAAACTTATTCTGCAGTGTTGGAAAAGCTCAAACAGATCAGGTTTGACGTAACTAGCATATTCCTCTGGGGCTGCTGGCTAAACTACCAGGTTGCCTTAACCCTGCTGGCAGGGTGGACATCTGATCTGGACTGAAATTGTGAGATTACTCATCTGTGGTGCACAGCCTCACACCAGAGAGGCACTGGAAAGAGACCAAGGTTGTGGTTTATTCCCTCTGAGCCCATTTCTCGTGCCTGCCCTTTTCTGCAAGAGTGGTTTCCACTTAATTGGACAAAGTGAGACTGAACCTCTCTGACCTCTGAGTCCCTTCAGCTTCATTGGCTTATGCTGTCGGGAACAGAGGATGCCCTTTGCAAACAGCAGGTAGTTCACACCATGTGCGATGATATCCTGGGAGTCAGGAGATCGGATTTTTGCTACTGTCTAGATGGCATATCTGCCAAGTCTTTCAGCCAAGCCACATTACTTCCCAGTTTCCCACGGGGATGATGCAAACAGCCTCCTCCTTTTGAGAGCTCTGTGGAAGGAACGTCACTCAACAGGGACAGACGAGCACAGGGTCGCTCTGCTCCTCTGGAACTCACCAAATGGTTCCACCTCCGCCCATACATTTTGCTCAGCAGTGAGTTTCACTGTGCAGAAGCAAACCTAGTCTTAATGCTTAGCCTGGTTCTTTCTGTGAACATCCAATTCTATGAAAGGGGAAAAATACGGTTTGAAAATATATTTATTTCAAATAATTCTGAAGAGCTCTGTTGTCGATAGGAGGAATTTGCATAGGCTCAGATCTCCTGATGGTAGTCAGTGACCATCTAATCTCCCTGCTATCATCTCAATATCTCCCTAATACTTGTTTAAACAGATCTAAAATTATTGGTAGCTCTCATAAGGAAGAGGATGTCATCCCTGTTCCACCTGGGTAAATAAGCACTTGAAGAAAAGGAGAAAGGAGTGTGGTGAGATCCCCCATAGCTCAGCCTGAATTAACCACAGGTAGCATCTGAGTACGTTTTTTATTGTACTTCTTCTGCAGCTCCACCTCTGTTTAGCTTCACTTCTTTCTTTCATTGCCTGGGTGCCTTATGCTTTGTCTGCATTCACTCACTCAGCGTCCCTGCTTGGTCTGTGCAATTTAGTTTCAGAAAGTCTCCAGAGTGCCTGCTGTGAGGTGGTCCTTGGTATTTCATTTTCTTCGTGATTTGTAGTTTGAGTATCACTGCTGAGAACTGCATCATGTAGCCCATGTCTCTCCAGGCTATTCAGGCTGGATTTCCAAAGCTATTCAGGCACCTAGAAGGAGCACAGCAAGCACAGGGCTTCCCAGAAGTGCAGGCAAAGCTGAATGCTGCCACCCCAAGGCTGAAGACATTTGTGGTCCCACAGAAACTGTGTTATCCTCTAAAAGAGGAAAACAGGTGAAGGGATAGTCTCTCTCTCCCAACCCTCATTGTTGATAGCACAGCCTCCAAAAACTTTGCTTCCTAAACCAGAAGGGCAAGGCAGATCCAAGTCCAGCCTGAGACTGGACTCAGTGGCAGCAGGGCTGTGCCTTCCTGCTACGGGCCCACACAGCCTCAGCACGTTAGCTCCACCAGAGAGCATGTTTGAGGGAATTATTCCTTCACTACTTTTTTTTTTTTTCTTTTTTTGCCTCCTCTTCTTCAAATGGCAGCCAAGTGCCAGACCTGAGGAGGGAATTAAGCATCTAACGTGCTTATGTGCTCTGGCAAGAAGAGGCAGGTTGCAGAGAGCAGGCCAGGCCCTTCACAGATGTAAACTGGTGGAGCTGAGTAACTCCAGCAGATCTGCAGTGCTCAGCATCGGCTGGGGGATCTGACCCAGCATCTGCAAAGCAGAACGCAGACACAGATGCTGAACAGTGCTATCTTTGCCTCAGCAGCACTCTTCAGAGCTCCTGACATCCACAGCTCAGTCATATGAGTGGTCCCTTAAGCCAACAGGAGGGTTTAAATCCATAATCTCCTGTATTAAAGCCTCTACTGTAGAAACATTTGTCCTCTAACAGCTACTTATGAGGAGAGGAAAAGCTTTTTCACCTACTTGTTACTTTTCTAACATTATTAGGAGGTATTCATCTTGCCCTAGCTTTCTGTCAGGTATGAAATGAGAATGTGCATAGTGTCTTTTTCCTGAGGTAAATTACCTACATCCCTCAATGAAAATAACTACAAAGGACCCTCTCAGTCAGTCCCTGGCAATCACAAGAACAAGAACCTAAAAATTCCACTTTAGCTTGCCCCCACAACATGCATTGCCCTGAATTAAGATTAAGTTCTTCATATCCCAAGGCCAAGAGCTATTTAAACTACAGCACGCCATGGGAGGACAGCAGGGAAGACTGCAGCCATATTTACTCTGTTTTGTTGACTACCGATGGAAGAAAATTAACATCACTGCACAAAAGCATCAGCAGTCTCTTTTTGCAGGTAGAAATTTTACTTCTCTGTATGTAGGTGTATATGCACTGAAACAAAGGCCGTGCTTTTTTCTCAGCACCGTCAGGAATTGACTCACATGGGAAAGAAACTGGCTGTGAGTATGGCACTCGTGGTAATGGCTTCTACCAAGGGTAAGTTCTTGCCACAAGGGAATGGATAAACACACAAAGTGGACAGTTTCTTCTGGCTGGTTGTGTGGGCTGCATGCTGTTCCCAGGGCTGGAGAGGTGACATTCTCACAAAACTGTTTTCCATTGATGAAAACACCATTACAAACCAGATTCTAGATCAGCCCTGAGTTGAGTGGATTTTAACAAGAGGATTTATTTCCCTTCCTTGTCTAGATTTCCATCTGTCTCCTTGGGCAGAAAGAGGAATCTCTGCTGGAAATGCACCAGAAATCCTTCCTGACACGTCAATTGATGCCAGGCTGTCTGTGCCAGGCTCTGGATTGATCTGTTTTTACAACAGCAACACCAAGTCACCTCAGTCAAAACTCTTCCAAAACTTGGCATAGACAGATGCTGCTGTTGATCTAGAGAAACAGTTCCTGACCTCCCAGTGCAGAATACAAAGTTGCTTTCCAGAATTTCACAATATTTACTAAGGCACATTTGCTTTTGTTTTATAAAGAAAAATGCTTCTTGTCCTCTAGGCAGCACAGAAAGAAAACCTGTCAAACGTAAATAGCTGCAGTAGTTGTCCAAAGAACTCCTGATTCCTATTTTCATCTCACTGTGTGACTTTGGGCAAATCATGATGTCTCTGCATGGTACCAGTTTAGCAAAACACGAAAGCATGTGCTTATGTCCCGTGGTGCTTTAGTGCTTAGCTGAATCACAGCCAGTCTGCTCTAGTTTCCCCTCTCATAACATGAGGACAATGATGCCACCTCTCTGTATAAAATTCCTTAGGACTTACAGATTAACTTTTCCCTAAGGAGAAAGCATTCATGTTAGTCTAGCTCCAGCTGTGACTACTTCAAAGGCAAATGCATAGCTCCAGAAATATTTCTGCATTTCATCATAGCTTGATTGTGGGCCCAACTCCGTGAAGGAGTTCAGAAGAGACATCTGCAAGATTGACAGAGCAGTATCAGGTCCTAAAATCCATCTAATGGGATCAATCCTGGTTCATGACTGCAAATCCTGATTAGATTACCAGAATAGCCAGCTCTTCTCATAAGAGGAAGGAGCAATATGCAGCTTATATTTCTCTAAGTCAATGAACATTGGCAAGCTCTTTGACACACCTGAGTCTGTACCCCTAGTACACAGAGCTGAATTCAGGATTTGGCTTTAACTAGGCACAGCAGAGCACAAGCCTGTGCCAGGACTAGACACAGCTCTTGAAAAAGTATCAACAGGGCCATGCAGTCTCTGGAAGAGAAAACTCCTCTTTGCCCGTGATGAGGGGAAAGCCGTGGAATGGATGCCTTCCCATTAACCTATTAACCAAATATCCCCGTATGTCTCTTTTGATTTCTTGTTTGCCAAAACAAAGCCCCAAAACAAACCATGGAGTTTGTTTCTTCAACCCACAGAGAGTTAACTTCAGTCTGCATTAAATCATGCAGCATATGGAGTTACAATTCCAAGCCATCTGGATTATCATTAGCCATCAGGTGTTGTGCTCATTACACCTGTTATAAAGAAAAAGGATAATTAAATGGGGGGGAAATTATATTCCACTCACAGCATTGCTGCATTTTATCAATACCTTCCTGTCCCTTTTGGCTATACGACCAAAGTACTTTTTTGCAATATGCAAAATAAAAACCATTTGCATGAGGCGGAAGTAAAGACGAGTGAACCTTCTTAGCCTGAGCAGATGTTTTTCATTAGAAAATAATTTGTCAAAAGGTAGAGAGACTTATACTAGTAATTTTCAGAACAGCTTCCTTTTACTTTGGAGGGTAACTAGACTCAATTTAATTGCAAATGGGCTGCATGGTCCCCAGAATAAGGAAAAAAAGAAAAAAAAAAGAAAAAACAGAAATGGAAATGTGCACTATTTACTTAAAATCTTCCTCAAAATAAAGGGCTTGTGTCCTATTTCCTTGGGACAAATGTTGATTCCTGATTTAACCTTGTATCTATTGGATATCTGTCTTTTTAGATAATTTTTAAATATACTAGAGATAAACTACAAGAAGACCTTTACCAAAAAAAAAAAAAAAAAAAGTAGCTGTTAAGCCCAGAGAAGAAACAACACATTTTAAGGAGTGGAGAATAGACGGGGCCAGGACAGAACAAGGGTGAGACCAGGCTGGTCCTGTTTCAGGTTCCCCTTTGGTGTAATCAGACTGTGAGTCATTCAGAGGGAACTGTGGTCTCTTCCAGGCAGCATCTGACATAATAAAACTCCATTCCCCATTAGGCTTTCTCAGCAATGGCAAAACGCAAGTATTAATAATGGATCCAGCACAATTAACATCTGGCAGACAGCAGCAAAACTACCGTGAGGGAATTTGCAATCTAAAACTATGTTTCAGAGCTGAGCCCTGCAGAGAGAATTGCATTTATCTGTACCATGCAAACACCTCATCTAACTTTGGTGACATAAGCCCCCTCCATCAAGAAATGCTGTATGGGGTATCTGCAGGCACACAAACATGTGTGGGCACACATTTGTTTATCTGTGCACATTGCAAGCTGTAAATATGTACAAATATATATGCATGTGTATGACTGCTCTCTTCCCAAGTAAGTAATTACACTCCAGTGTAAGCACTCTGAACAATTGCACATGGGAGTACCCTATGTATTATCAGAGTCTTTGAATTCTTTCAAAAATCCTTTGTCTACATGTAAGCGTGTTGTGCATGCATACAAGCACACTGTGCATGAAAGCCTGTGTGCAGAAGCCTGCTGCAGAGGTCTGTATTCCCTACCTCCAAGCTGTGCATGTGTCGAGGGGTGCACATGTATCTTCTCTCCTCCGTTTGTTGCAAGTCTTTGCTCTGGTGAAGTTTAATAAAGAATAAATCATGCAGATAACACAATCCACTGTGTTTCCAGAGCTCCTGTTCCATGCTGCATCACAATAGAGCCAGGCCAGGGGCTGGATTTTCAGTTCCCTGTGCAGCTACTTATAAATCATATGCCTATGAAAACAGCCAACCCAAATAAACGAGCACTCCGCCTTGGAGTCAAGCAACTAGGCGTTGATGGAAAGGACTAAGACTGAGGCAACTGCCAGAGAGTCCCAGTCCGTGCCGCTGGTGCACGTTGAGGCTGCTTATTTCCTGAAGCCAAAGACTTATTTGTGTGACCTGCATCCATAACAAACCTGTAAGAACAAGAAGTCCCCACCACTTCTTGGCTTGAGCTGTCAAAGGTTCAGCGCATAAACCTTAAACTGCAAGAGATGATCCCTCTTTTCTTTATCCCTAAAATCATAAGATTTTACCTTCCCCAAAAGAGTGAATTCACTCAGTAACACTAGGTTGCTTTTAAAGTAACAAATCATACGTCCTGAGGGCCTCGAGGGAATTCCTGCCTGCACTGGCATCAACAGCAAATCTCCCACTGACTTGCAGGAGCCAGGCTTTCACTTCAGAACATTTCCAGGACATTTTTGCAATTCAAAATAAAGCACATCACTTGTATTGATAGAGACATGCAGTATAGCATCCGTGGTATGGTTACAGTCCTACCTTGTGCTCATGCTTCATCAGGCTGTAGCTATCCCCATGGAAAAGGAGCTTAATCCACACCACTAGCAGGCTGTTTTAACACTGCATGGGCTTGTTCACCTGTAAGCTGGTCTAGTTATATCAGCACAGAAACAAAAGCGCACTCTTAATATCTAGTCGTTATTGCTCAGCGCAGAAAAAGTCATTACCCTTATCATCGTTCTGCAGATGAGGAAAGCAAGGTGTGTTGTCTGTGACCCTGGTACAAGCAGCATTCCTTCCCCGTGTGACACACAACATGGTGCTGAAACAGAGCAGAGCACGGCAGTCACCCAAGTCATTTGGTAGGGCTGCACTTGTGACTGCCCCCATCGCAAGGGTAAAAAGTTACATCTGTAATTTAAATGGCACTGGTTTGTTCAAGATGTTTTGTGGTTTTTTTTTCAGTAACAGTAGGTAAACATATTTGGGAGATCTTTGCTGACAGAAGCAATCCATAATTCCAAGGACAAAAAAAAAAAAACAAAAAAAAACCACAACTCTGCTTGGACTTTTAGTGAAATATTCAAATTTACAATGAAACTACATCAAAACATACTGCATCAGTTGTTTATTGTTAAAATTCTATGTGTGTGTTGTTGTTTTTTTTTTCCCCTTTAATTTTCAAAGGCTTTATCTTACAGTTTCAGAGATTTCTTCTGTTTTCTTATTTTGCTCTCTGAAGATGGAGATACAGTTCAGGGTTGGATATTTACTCTAAAGGCGCTGGTTCTATTTCAACAGTGTTTTCATTTAAAAATGAAAGAATGTGTTAAAAAAGAGATTTGAATTTTACAAAAGCAAAGAGGAAGCAGGTAATTATGGAAAATAATGAATAATAAACCTTTATGCTGAATCTCCCCAAGTGTGTAACAATACACTGCAAACCTGTGTTTGGCTGCTTAAATCAACACTCGAAGGTTTTGCAGATCTGTAGAAATGGAGCAGAAATCTCAAGAGAAGATAGATCCTTATTGACGTTTCTGTTTCCGAGTCCAGCGTGTTGCAAGAATGAGGTTGCATAAAGATGGAGGGGGGGAATCTGAACATTTCCCACCACTGCTGAAGTTCCATTTCAATCTGTACCCTGATCTAAATTTCAAACATCCCAAAAAATCTGAGATATTTTAATCACCTCATTATATATTTAACTTCTCTGCCATGTGTGATAAAAAACACCAGAACCCTGCTTATAGTGTCTAGGGGGCCTTCTTGGAAATGAACACAAAGCATCGAGATCTCATAAAGAGTTTTAGTCTCATCCCAGCTCTGGGAATATGAAATAACTCCTCTTATCCTGTCTTAGCAGACAATTCTTTTCTCTCTTCGTGAAGACTCCTGAGCCCAATTAGGGAAATAAATAAACGAGCTTTTATCATGAGAAGGTGGCAGCTGCTACCAGGGTGGATACCTGGTGATATCCTGAGCTCAGCCAGCCAGCCCCGTGCTGTCACTCAGCACAGCTCGATGCCACGAGGAGGTCACAGCAACTCCCCTACCAGGGCTGGTTCGGAGGCTGCTCCGCTACGCAGGGCGCTCCTTGCTAGGGCTGGGGCAAGGCAGATGCTGGCCCTATTCACAAATCCCTCAGCCAGGGATTTTCTGGTACATAAACATTCACAAATGGAAAAAAACATACACACACACAGAGGGTATATGCAGAAGCATGGTAGGTCCTAGACATAGGCTGACAGTATTTTTCTCAAAATCACTTTTGCACCTGTTTCTCAATTTGCCTCCTCTGCTTCCCATTTGCTTCCTGCATACCCATTTCTTTTGCTGTACTTTCTCTGATTTTTGTGGGGATCATCAACATTTATGGATTACCTGTAAAATTTGCAAGAAACATAGTTTAAAGAACTGAGAGTCAGCTGAGTTTGAGCTATCAAGTTCTGATCTCTTTTATCTTACCAGCTGTGTGACTTGCAGATTGCTGCACATACATCATACAGCGCCGAATTTTGGGGACTTGGCTTTTTTAGAGGAATCCATAGTCAAGCAACTAAATCCTACTGAAATCAAATGGATGCCAGCACCTGGGTTCCTAAGGTGTCTTTGAGATGATCCTTAGCGCTTAGGAGCAAGAAAAGTGTAAGATAACCTCAGTCTCACCAACAGCAGGATATGGAGTGCTGTTTCCACACTTAATGCCTTATGCCTTAGTGTTCCAAAAAATAAAAAATAAAAACCCACTGTTCATAGATGTTATTTCTGCACACTCACATTTCCTTCCAACTCTTGCGGTACTTTTCTCAGTCCTTTTTGATCTGCCTACCCTGGTGCTGAAATCCACACTGGTTGCCAGTGACATTTCTTATTGATTTTTAAAAAGCTTCTGCTTGCCTACACTATAGTGCTGTAATAGTCTAGCTCTGGAACTTCTTTATCATTTACTTTCTTTTTATGTTCCCAGGCTGTTTCTGAGGCACATCCTTCTAATTTATAAGTTTGTCCTACAAAAAAATAAAATAAAAAAAATTGGAAGCATTTGTAGCTAGAGCTGTCAGTATTTATGCCTCACTGTTGGCAGAATCTCCTTCCGATCGCTATTCAATGGTTTGAATCTCTTCAGAGATGCGTAACAGAATTTCATTTTTAATCAGGTTGGGACTGCAAAGCATCCTACGACATCACTGGCCAAGTGCCCCCAGAGAAGTATTTATGCTGTTGTAACACCATAATCATCCATCAAACACTAGATGTTAATAACAGCATTTAATTTGAAAATGGCATTTTGCTTTTATGTTATTTCTATCTGCTTTATGGAAGCAGGGAAAGCTAATTATCTACATTTAAGGGAGGCAGAAACAGAAGCCATGCTGCAGAGAAGGGATCCAAGCCTCACTCTAATCTTTGCTCACTCTCTGGCCCACTGAACCATACCTTCTTCAGTCGGACAGAAGAGACACCAAATGGCACGTAATACCCATGAAGTCTGGTTCCAGCTCTGCCACTGTGAGCTTCAGCACGTCACACCACCTCGGTGCTTCTTAATTAAAGTGGGCAGCAGCAAGGGAGGGGGCACAAACAGCACCTTTTTGGTAGGGAATTAAGCGTTGCACCTACCATGTTCATGTCAACTCCAATACTAGGCTTTAAGCACAATGCTTAAAGCACGTTTTTTTTTTTAATCTGTTCTTGCTTTGGCTTTTCTACATGAACACCATCAGTACATGTCCAGATTTCTCCCTTCTCATCTCCAGTATTGGGCTTTCATGGTGAGATCCCTCAGTAGTTTAGGAAAGGGTAAAGAATTTTGTTTTCTGGAGCACTGTAATACTTGGACTCATCAGAAAAAACAAACAAACAAACAAACAAACAAAAAAAAACAGCATGGGAGAACGCGAAAATGGCTGTGAGACACTGGTAACAGCAGGTGAGCAGCACCTGCCTGCACAGAGCATTTCCCTTCCACCTTGGGCTGCATCCCAAGTCAGGCTGCACTCTGACATCGCCTCTCCTGCTCCTGCCTCCTCACGCACCCCCGTCGCCCTTTTCTCTGCTCTCTCCTGCAAGCCCCTGCCACCTCAGGGAGTAATAATGAAAGCTGTGTAAGGAAATGCAGCAAATCTCTGCACTCCAGGGACAAGGAAGAGAATCCTCTATCAAACTCTAATTCTTTGAGCAGGTTTGAAAAAAGTTAATAGCATAAAACCTGTAAATTCAGTCGGGCACTTTTGCTACAGAGTCAAACGGTGCCTGTGTATGTCAACTCCTGGTTGAACAAACCCAGTGGAGCCCCACAGAGGTCTCAGCTAACAGCCTGCTTCTGGCAATGGAGAGGAACAGAATGAAAGAGGCAGATGCAGAGAGACGAAGCCTCCCGTTCCATTTAAATTCTCAGTTAAGTTGGGAACCACATCATGTTTTACATGGAAAGTGACAGATCTTGCAGTAAACTGCCAGTGGAGGCAGACTTCTTCAGCTCCAGGGTGGGCCTCTGCCTGGAAGAAAAGCCTTCTTGTTCTTTAAAAGTAGGGCTTAACTTAGATATCTAGAAGTTAGATTTCTATAACTAATCTACTCTGTGCCCCTTTTAGAGTCAGGGGAGAGAAAAACACACCATTCCTTCCCAAAACAGGCTGCTGAGCCAAGTTCAGTGAACCACCCTTGAGGTCCTCGTTTCTCTCTAATAAATATAAGAAGGACTGGAGAGAGTGGTTATGTTTTTTGTCTTTTAGACAAGCACAGTAAGATGTATTCTACCTTAAAACTGACCACTCTCTTCTAGCCTGGGAAGTCTGTACACCGGTGGGCACATGTATGCTGTCAGACTGGGTCCCTTCGAGTCCTGTCTTCTCCAGGGCTCCAGTCTTCCACACTAAAGTTCAGTTCCTGAGATCAGTGTGGAACAGACCAAACCAGTACAAAAAAAAAGTGAGGGAAGCAGGACTCGGAATTCAGGACAGAGTTTCAGGAGCTGATGCTGCCATGGATACACCGCTCTGGGTGCAAGGACCCCAGCTTGCTCTTTCACATGGATAGCAAGTGCAGCCAGTGTGAAAGAACAGGAGTGAGGCTGTATCGTTTGAGCAGGGAGATGTTCTTTCAGACTTATTCTGAAGTGCCAACATCCATTTAGCAGGCAGGAGTGCTGAATCTCACTGAAGGTGTGATAGGCTGCTGGGCTGTCAGCTCCTCTCCACTCCCCCACTTAATTCACCCTCTGACCCACCAGGAATCTTGCCTTTAATTATATCAGCACTGACATGAGGCCATGGCGTACCCCTCGAATTCAGCTGATCTGTGATCCTGCATGAGCTGATTGCAGTGTATGTGCTGGATTTAATCACCAAGTGCACAGAGGCTGTGGCAGGATGGCCACCACAAAACCACATCTGCAGATACCTGAATGAAGCACTGCAAGCTGCCAGCACCGGGACATCACCTTTCCCACCACCTTTGCATCTGCTCAGGAATGCACCAAGTCTGGCAATTCTGGAGAGCAGTGGTTAAAAACAAAGAAAAAACCAACAGTGTTAGCAAAGGAATGGAGGCTTACATCCTGCAGAAATGCTCCAACTTCATAAATCGAGCCATACTAGAAGTGGAGTAAAATCTGAACTCAGGGAAGTTTCTGTCAAAAAGGCATACGCTTGCCCTTATGGCCTAAGATGAACACATAACAAGGTGAGATGGGAAGGGGAGAGGTGACCAGTACTGCCACACAGCAAATCACACGGACAGACTCCCTGCCTGCTTAGCCTTGTCCCTCCCCAAATGCTAAAATCACACTCTGACCCACCCTGTCTCCCCTCTTCAATGAGAAGAAGGTAATATTTAGGGCCCTACACTGCCAGGCTATCACGTAACAGCACAGTGCTTTAAAATAACAGGCTGAAAAGAGATCTATTTGATGCTGTAGGCTCAAAAGCTCTCTTTTCATAGACTGGGCCCAGCTAAGTTTTCCTTCCAAGTACAGCTTGCTGTGAAACTCGCAGGTCCCCATGGAAAACACTGGTTTTAATTGATCACAATGCAAAATAGGGCAGTTTTCTCACAAGCCCAAGAAGACAGCAAAGTCCACAGTTCTTCTGTACCATTCCATTTTGGGGAAATCTCCTTCTAACGCTGATGATTCCTCTCCAACTCCAAACCTTCCTAAGTTGATTTTGCATCAAAAGAGGAGGAAGGGATTAGCTGTCATGCAGAGGAATGGGTGCACCCAAGGTTTTTTGTAGTTGCAGCAGCAGGAGACAACAAAGCTGGATTAAAAAATCATGGCAATTATTTTAGCTTCTTTAGACTGAGAGATATAAATAAAAAGTAATATCTCAACAAAAGAGAGCTGCTAAGACTGCCGACTGCATGGTGTAAACTGCCTCCTAAGAAAATCTGTTCTAAGACACTTGTGCTGTTACAATTAGTACTAATATTAAGTAGGTCAAGTCAGCTGACAGGGAGATCTAATGAAGGGTTGCTATTTTCTAAAGTCACTTGTAAGCATACAGAGCACAAAGAGCACAAAGGCAGGCTGTGCATGCACCTGGGTGGTCAGCTATGCCTGGGTTTCAATGTGCACCTGTATATTTAGGGTCACTGAAACACAGGAATGATCTGCTAAACCTCCTGTCCTGGGACAGCACGAGCTCTGCACATCGCTCCTGCCAGGTATTTGTTTAACCTGCAAACTTCACTCGCTTTTCTTTTGCGGATGAGGCAATAAAAGCCCTGGAAAAAAAAAAAAAAAAAAAGCTTGCCTTATGTTTTACTTGGATCTTCCTTGTTGCAGACTGCCTGTGATTTCTTATCCACAGCGGATGTGAAGAAGGCATCATTCGCCTTCTTGCAGCCACCTTTTGTGCATTAAGACTATTATCACTTAGTTTTCTCTTCTCTCTAAGCTACACAATCCAATTATTTCTCTCTGCTCTGTCAGACACAGTTTTCCAGACCTCTTGATCATTTATCAGTCTCCTCTGCAGTTTCCTCAGTTAATTGGCCTCCATCACTCTCAAAGTTCACTGCCCCAAAGTGGGGCCGAAGTCTCCCAGCACTCTGCAGAGCAGACGGCTGACTCCACATGGCAGCAAGCTGCACTCTGGTCTACGCTGCTAGTGGAAGTCTTCAAAGAGTGACCACTATGTTTGGCCTGCATTGGTGTCTTGCAAATCCAGCTTCAGGTAAATTTGAACCAACCAGAAATTGCACCAGATAAGGATTTCTGACCAGGTTTTGAGGAGATGACATAAGCTACAGCTGCACTGCGCTAAACACTGTCAAACATATCTCAGGGAGCATCTTTCTGCCCAAAGTCTACACCTGGTGTCCCAAGCACAGCATCTCTGGGGTAAGATCTTAATTTTGGGATTCCTCCATGGGCCACATTCCTCTACTGCAGCAGCTCAACCAACTTCTGTGCATGCTGAGGCAGCCACTTCCCTTCTCCAAGAGCAAAATACAAACCTGGCTGGAAGCATCTGAGTACTAAGACCTGGCCCACAGGATGGCTTTTAGATCGCGCTGCACCAAGTACTGAACTAGAGAAAAAAAAACAAAGATGTGAGCTTGCCTAAAGTCACTCAACAGGCAAACAACACTAAAGTCCAGGCCTCAGTGTCATTGTATTGCCCATAAAATACAAATCCAGGCAGTTTATCATCTGAGAAAGAACAGGGGCTCTTTCAGTGACTTCAAACTGAGTCACTAAAATGCATAACTGTTGCCAAACGCAATGCCCCTAAGGTGTTGTGCTCACCTTGGAGCAGCAGTGGAAAGGCTATGGGAGTGGATGAGCTGAGTAATCATGAGCAGGGCTTTCCCATCTTCACTTGTCTCTGACCCCTAGCTGATGAAAATAGAGGACATTGAAACTCGCAGCCCTACTTTGTTCAAATAATGGCTCTGCTTAGCATTCAAGCCCTTGCTAAGAGATAGTGTTTATTTTATTTTAGAGTTTAATTGAATCCCCAGAAGGCTGTCCCTGGGCAAACTCATTTGAAAACGAGACTCTAAGAATAGTAAGTGTTGGGACACATTCAGGACAGGCGTTAAAAGGTGACTTTCCATAGCTACAAACCCTTACCTCAGACCCATCCCAAGTGTAAAGTTCTGCCAACTGGCCATGAGTCAGTCATCCTCTACAGTCAGAACTCCCTGCTTGCTCATGCTTTTAACAGAGGGTCGTGGTCTGATTTTGACCCAGCTTCCATTAGCTTCACATTGTTAATAATACCAAACCCGGGAGAATCAGTTCTGATTTAAATCACCAGAAAAGAAGAATTCAGTCTCACACGGTGCTTAGCAAGATTATCCCACCTTGGTTAACCTGACCGGGAAGCACTGGCTGGCCGGAGATCTTGTGCCCTTAGTGGAAATGGAGATCCCAGGCCAGCTATGATGGACCAAAAGCCCATGGCAGCTTCTTCCCAAGTTCATTTCCAGCAGATTCCTGGTCATGCTCCAGGCAGAGACCCCTAGCACAGGATGAAATGTGTTCAGGCCCCTGTATGAACACTCTCATTCAGGATTTAAGCACTTCATTCAATCCACACCCCATTACACAAGCCTGCAAATAAACATATCCGTACTCTTCAATTTAGGGAAGACAAACCATGCTTCCACTTCTTCAGCCAACCTGCCAGGAGTGCCCTGGAGGTCACGCTACAGCACCCCCAAACCAGCAGGGATTTGAGCCAGGAATTGTAACCGGACTGGGACCTCAGCTACATTAGCTCCCAAAGACCCCAACCCGTGTAAGACTCATGAGGCACTCCAGACCCCACCACACCAGAGCTCAGCCAAGGAATTTCATCCCCTCCTGCAATGTTCACGCAGAGTTAATTCCTGCCACGTTCTGGACCTGGCAAGGGCCGCAGGGGCTTTTTCATGCCAAGTGCCAGTCACTGCTATTGTAACTAACTAGCTAATGGCCTGGCAGGATGCCGGGAGCAGACCTGGGGTTAATGAAGACTTCCATCAAACACCTCGCGCATGGGTGAAGGTGACAGTGAGATTTAACACTCGGCATTTGTTTGGAGGGGGCTGGCAATAATTAAAAATTAAATGGACTTTCTCCATTATGCATTCATTATTGACAGTTCTATATTAACTGGGGATTTCAATTAATAGTTCTTCTTTGCTAGCCCAACTTTTCTAGCAGCTGAAGTTATCACCAGAGCTAATTGCTAACGCCCCTTTTATCCTCCATCTCCATATACTTTTAATCTGTAGCATGAATCCGGGCAATTCGGGGGATGCTCTTACTTAGGAACACTTTGCAGAAAAGCAGCAGAATGCTTCAAAGAAAATGTTCTTGTCTCTGTCCCAGTCTGGCTTTCTGTTCATTAACAGTAAAAGAAAAAAAAATACCACAACTCTCGAGACTTTCCTCTCCTGCACAGCCACAGGACGAAATGCTGACACAACTCTTTTGTGGAAACTCATGCACTCTCTTACACAGTTCGGCTCATTTTTTTACCTGATAGCTTAACACCGCTTTCGAGCTTTAGTGATCAAGTTACTATTACTGTTAACATTATTTATAGCTGCAGCTTTGTTGTGAATCAGAGGAGCACGTGGTGACCCTGCTGTATGTCACAAATGCTTACTGTTGTGGTTTTCTTATTCAAGAAAAAAATATATTCAGGGAAGCCCCAGGAATAAATTTCATTTCCTTTTTATTTATTTATTTATAGAATTGTGAGAAGAAAAACAACACAGTAATGAAAAATAATATTTTGTTCTGCATTAAACAAAAGTTTTGAGGAAGTAGAAATGTCCTCTTGCCTTTCACCAGTACCAACAGTAAACCCCAAATATCAATTTTTCATGCCACGAATGACTTGACTCTGGGGTTGTTCTTCTTGGCTTGTCCATGAACACAGAGTGCTCCCCACTTACACTCCTGGCACGCCGAGGGCCAGGAAGACCCTCAGATGCAAGTCAAGGGGTTTCTGTTGTAAGACCTGTCCGCTGCTTGACAATGGATTGCAGAAACCATTTATTGACACACTACAACAGGTTAAGGGGGTGTGGCCAAGCACCTTTAAAAAAATCCCCCCTGACCCATCAGCAAGTGTTGTCTAGATACAACTGTCTGCGCTTTCCTATGAGAAAATTTTCTATGACCGATTTCTCAACCACCCTTGGGAAATGCCTGGCTCCATGGTGGCAGGAAATGGAAGACCATACAAACGGCCATACTGCATGACCAAGAGCTTACCCCACCCAGCACCCTCTCTCTAAAACTGGACTTAAAGAAACAAAATATGAACAGTGTGGCAAGCAGATACTATGCCTTTCCAACTGATCTCCCAGCCTCCATGCTTTTAAAACTGTTTGTTTTTTGTTTGTTTGTGTGTGTTTTTTTGTTTGTTTGGTTGGTTGGTTTTTGGTTTTTGTTTTCTTACTGAATCTCTCAATTTTCACAATTTCTAAATGCCTGCTATGGTATTTTGCATTTATTAGCCCTCTTTGGGGTTCTCCAGATAACTTCCCCAACACATACAACAATCCATGTATGAGAAAAGCAATGGCTGAATGCTGCCACAACGAGAACCAGACCTGAGCGACTGCTTGCCCTCCTCCTTCTGGAGGCATTTCTGATGCAGTGCGAACACAAGTGCCCATCTGAGCACCACCATCACGACTTCCCCTGACAGGAAGCAAACCACGAGTCACCTCTGTCCCTCCCCAGATAGCACCTGGCAGTGTGCACTGACACCATCCTGAGCTACCTGGGCTGTGGTTTGCACTGAAGAGCATCCTGGACTCAGCCACAAGCATCGTGGAGGCTCAGCAAAGTCCCCACACTGGGTGAGGGTACAGCTCTGGAGGATAACATGCCCTCTTCATTTTCCATGGCAGCAGCTGGCATCTCTCCAAAGCCTGCAAGCCAGCACTGTTCAGGTCTATTTTTTTCTCCATGCATGTGTAACTCCCGCTAAATTACAATAATAATACAAAACATTTGTAAAGTGTCCTTCACAAAATGGTCCCAAGGAGATTTCTTATTCAGGCATAATTAAACAAGCAGTGAACACAACCCTTTTCCATTCAGACTTAACAGCAGAAGCAGATGGGGCTTTTCCCAGTACCAAATCAATATTGGATTGCACATTGACCTCAGGTCAGAGATGCTGGGAAGCTGCAGAGAGAAAGCAAAAACAGAACTGGAGGTGCGAAGAAGTTTATGGGCTGCTTTTCTGGAGAAAGGCTTTGAGGTCAGTCCAGCACCTAGGAAACACCACCCAAAACTGAGAAACATGGAGGACAGAGGCCATCAGAGACAGCAAGGAGGGGGGGAGAAGGAAAGAAAGCAGAGAAGGGATGGAGGAAAACACCACTTCAAGGAGCATCCTTCCTCCTTCAGCCATATACAGCCTTGCTCCATGGTCACTGTGGCACAAGGACAGACACAAATTACCTTTAATCTGCCTTTAGCTTACCTTTACCCTACCCTGAATGCACAAACCAGCAGCAAGGGACTTGTTTCATCATGGAGCTGCTGATCGCAGCTCCTCACAGGGCCTCAGAGAGGCTGCCATGCCACCCAGCTACCCACACCCCAAGTCACAGCGAGCTGCAGCTAAAACCCTCTGACTGCACTCACAGGGACATCTCATCTGTTTGTTCAGAACACAGCATGCAGGAATTGCAGTTTCAGACTGCTTTCCAGGGCAAACCAGAGGGGTCCACAGGCAACATCTGCCAAAACGGCAAAGGCCGTAGGACAGGAGCCAAACCCTGGGACGGCACAGAAACAGAGACAGTCACAGGCCTGAGGTTTTGAGAGGTTTTTAATTCTTCCAGTGAGTGGGAGTGTTGGTCCGTGTTGCTGTTGACACAAGGAGTAGGAAGAAAGGCTATTTACACCTTTTACTTAAGGTCATACGTGACTTCAGTCCCCAGCAGTGACATTTCGGTGCTCAAACCTGCTCTGCCCACAGAAGGTGACTCACGGAGTGAACTCAAATGTCTTGCTCAGGGTAAACAGACCAAGTGAGTTGGACTGATGCAAGATCCCAAACGCCCCCACAGAGCGGGCACTAATACGGGTGTTTCAGGAGCAAGGATAAGAGGAGAGAGGTGGGGCAGGATCTCATTCACACACAGTATCACTGAAGGAACACAGCCCCAGGCACCCCAAGCCCCAGACCACAGACATGACAGACTAACTGCCCAAGCAGGGACAGTATTTTTGCACTGAAATGCAAGAGCTTCAGATTCACCCCAACAAAAGTCCTCTGTCTGGAATGAAAACTCTGTGCAAACAAAGCTCTAGGGCCACAGAAACAGTTCTACTCAGACCCCACTGGTGGAGGCTCTTCCAGAGGGGACATACCACACCAGACATTTGCTTAGAAAAGACTTTCTCTTGCACTGAGCAGGACCAACAAGGACGGACCACAGCGTCATAAATGGTTGAGGATGAAGGAAGCTGCAGATGGCCCAGCCCAACATCCCTGCTCAAAGCAGGATCAACTGCAGCAGGCTGCTCGGGGCCCTGCCATGATGGCTCTTCAAAACCTGCAAAGATGCCTGGACAGCCTGTTCCAGTGCTTGACTACCCTCACAGTAAATAAAGTTGTTGTTACATTTAAACTGAATGTCCTGCATCTCAATCCATAAACCAAGGAGAAAAGAGTGCTTTCTTTACTCCCTCCCTTCAAATACCAAAACCAGGCCCGGCAGCCTCAGCAGCAGACGTGCGCTGTACCTGCCTGTTGAGATCACCACCACGGAGAAGACCTTCCCTGCGTGTTCCCTCTGTGCATATGGGGAAACTGAGGCACCAAGAGGTCCAGCAACACTGCCAAGGTTAAACAGGACACTGATGAACAGGAGTTCAAACCCAGAAGTCCGATGCCAGGCCTCAGCACTCAGCCCTCCACCAGCCTCCTCTGCCCATCTCAGCACATCCTGCACTTGCTGCAGGCCCTGGTTATGCAGGAGGCAAGATCCCTTCTGTTTCAGCAATGAGATGCTACAAATGTGAAGGGAAAGACAGGGATGCTATCCTGTCACCCTTCTCTCCATGTAAGAAACCAGAGATGCAAGCGTAGGGGAGAGCCAATTGCCTGCTGGTGATTTATTTAATGATGTTTCTGGGAAGCGTTTTCCAGTCTTTGCTTGCAAACAGCTCCACAACTGCAGCAGTTTCAAATAAATTAGGAAGAAAAAATCAAAAATGGAGACAGCAACTGAACCACTGACGATTTACAGTTTCTCCCTTTTGCACCTCGGGCCACCACGGGCCTCCCCGCACGCTGCTGCCCGCTGGCCCTGCCCGGCGGCACCTGCAGCTGGGTGCCCACCCTGGGGAGGCCCCAGGCCAGGCTTCCACGGCTGTTGGGAACCATCTAGTGGCCCCCGGCCGGATTGCAGCAGTGCCCCTCCTCGAGAAGCAGAAATAGCACCCACCCAGGGTGCTATCAGCGGCTGCACCCCGATGGGCTACGTCCCTGTTACTGGGGCACAAAACTGCAGACTGGGGTGTCCCTTCTTGCAAAAGGGCTGCTCCTAAACAGAGGTGAGATTTCTGCTGCTTTGCACTGCAGCCAGTTTCTTAACACAAAACCTTTTGTTGTAACCTGTGTCCTTGTAACTTCACTGCAAGAACAGCTAGGCAATTCCTCCAGGTCAAAACATGCCTGCAAGGAACACGCTCCTGGAGACACCATCCAGACACAAAGCTCCACAAAACCCACCTGGTGCATTCCCACCTTTCCACCACCACAGCCGGCCTTCCTGCTGCCCCTGGTGGCTTATCTCACACCCCATGCCACCCCCTCCGTGAGTGCTGTGAGTGTTAAGCACCATCTTTATGCCAGGTCCTCGTGTCCAGCTGAGGAAACAACCTTCCTGTGGCGTTGGAAAAATAAAATAAACTCCCCTTTGCACAGTAATGGAGTGGCCAGCTTAATGAGGTATCAAAGGCAGCACACTCTCAACTGGAGGAATTCTCACTTAATCTAATTTATTGCCAATTAGCACCAAATCCTGACGACCGATGCGGGTGTTGTGAAGAGAAGAGGTGTAATTAAAGACTTCAGGAGCTCCTTTCCTCCCCCCTCCCCAGGCTCTCCACGTGCTCTCCCCACGCAGCCTGCCCCATCTCCCAACACCATGACAAAGCTTTCTTACCGTGCCTTCCCAGCAGCTCCTGGCTCCTCAGTGGCATCCAGGCGGGTCCACGGTCTCTCAAGGCCATCCCTGCTCCGGTGTGTGTCCCTTGGGGGTGTCCGTGTCCCGCTCCTCTGCCAGCCACCCCCTCAGCCCGGTGCAATGCCCCGTTCCGACCATCCCGCACCTCACCGCTGCCCCCTGCCTGGCCGTGCAGCCCCCTGCCCGCAGGTTGTGAGGGGATGTTGTGCCAGCCTGCAGGCTGCGTGTCCCTCCACCTTCACTTGGACAACCATAAACGTGAGCCCAGGGAGGCTTCTGAAAAGCTCTAGGCTTCTTTTTTTTTTTTTTTCCCCCTGTTGCTTCTGATAATAATGATCAACCGAAGTGTTGGAAGGGTGAGCATTTTCCTGATACGGCTGTTTAAGAGAAACAGGTCAGCCATGTAAACAATGCAGATTACGGAAGGGCCAGAAGTTTTACAGGTGGGAGGGCAAAAAATAATCTGAGGACACTGACTGAGAGCAGTGAGGAGGTTTGGGTGCCTTTCCTGGGAGCCACATCACAAACTTCGCTGTGCTGCCCACAGACACAAAATGGCGCCTCTTCGCCAAATGGCGGCGGGCACGACTCGCCTCAGGTGCGCTGTGAGTCTGCCTCCATCTGCACGCTTTCAGGTCAAGATGTTCATGACCAAAATGAATTTTTGGAAAACAAGTTATGGATGAAAATAGTTTGTCCCCTTCACCCAGTTAAATATCCTGGAACTTTTCAGAGGATAGTATTTTTCCTGGGGAATTAGGCTTCCTATTTTAGAAGAGAAAAGGAGCAAATTTTCATGGGTTGGAAAATCTATTTTCCAGCCAGTCCTGTTTCTTCCAGCGCAGAGGAAGCTGGTCACCACACAGGAGGGAACAAACCAGCATCATGTTCCTGGGGTGGTTTATGCTGAGTCACCCAGTAAAACACTTTCCCTGCTTTGATCTAATTTGTCTTAATGAGCAACCAGCACCATCCACAAGCTGGACACACAAGCCTTGCCACTTCCCCGTGCTGCAAGAAACATGAGCACTAAATCTGCCCGCGGAAGCTGCGGGGCTCTGCTGCCACCCAGGGCTCTGCAGAGCTCCTAGCACTCCCCATCCCCGGGGAAGCTGCAAGCTGCAAAGCAAAAAGATAAAAATGCTGCCCGTTTCAGTTTCCTTTAATTGTTTTCTTTTGGCTGAGATGACTTACAGCAATTCATCTCCCCAGCAGCGGGTGTGCCAGCCTGCAGTATAAATATTCTCGTAATGTGTAATGAGCCAGTGGAGGTGTGCTGCTCAGGGGGCAGGCAGGCCGCAGCGGCTACCGGCTGCTTTCTGCTGCGGGTGTTAAAATACAGACACAGGAACATGCAGCTTTCTTCTTGAGCATCTACATGAACATACATGTGGCTCAGGTCAGCTCTGTCCTGTCCTGAGGAGCTGTGGATGAGTAGCCAAATCCAAATTCTGGATCACAACAGCCAGATTCTGGTCTCTGGTGCTATGATATTATTATAGCAGTTGTAACATAGTAGTATATGAAGGCCCAGCCATGATCAATACCCTTTTGTGTTGGGTACTGTCTGCACTAATACACTGTGACACAGTAATCTCCATCTTGGGGATCCCAGTCTTTAAAGATGATACTAGCAAAGAGTCAAGGGTGAAAATGAAGGAGGTGAAAAAGATTGTGTCTTCTCTAAGGCTTGCCAAAAGAATGGTGACAGACTAAGCAAGATCCTGGTCTCTACATCAGAAGCAAGCAAGAACGAGAAAAACACGCAAATCAGTAACAATAATCATTGCTTTGGTCTGGGATGTTTCCTTAAGATTTTGTTTTTAGAATTATTTATTTTTCAGCATACCAAAAAAGTGGCAAATACAGTGTGCTTGAATGATGAGACCCAGTGCTGTATCTTGAAAAGGCTCTTACTGCATGAAAGGCACCTTTGGGAAACATAGCTTGGGGGAAAAAAATGAAGAGTAAGAAACAGTTAAGTACCAGGGAGATTAATTTAATGCTTTTCAGTGATCTTTAAAGTTCCTTGTTTTGTAGATCTCCAACCATTTTCAAGTACAGCTTGCTGCCAGTAGGTTGACGTTCCTAGTTACCTGCCTGAAAATCCCTTTAGTCCATGGAGCTCAGCCTGGAGAGCAGTGCCGAAAAGCCAGTGAGAGTTGAAAGCTGCAGCTTGCAGTTCCTGTTCCCTCATTGCTCTGTCAGGTGTTAAGGCATCTGCACTGAGAAGGACACTTGCATACCTGGATATATAGGGCTCTACAGGCTGGGGACCCTGAGGGTTGCAGCAGCCAAATCAGTATGAAATGAGATAAGGGTAAGGGGAGACTTGGAAAGTCCAGAGGATAGACGCAGTCCACAGTACAGGCACAGTTTGAAGTGCTCAACAGGCCTGTAGGGAATAAATATCCATTTATTGCGGTCTGCTTGGATCACTAGAAAGCTCCTGCCAAGGTCTCCTGCAAAGTGCTTTTAGGGAAACTCAGTGATGTGGGATAAGACACAATGTCACTATATGGATAAGTAATTGGCTTCAAGGCAAGAAACAGAGTGTAGGACAAAGGGCGTTTTTCCTGCAAAAGGTACAGCCCCAAGCAAGTTCCTCGTCTCCATGATATTCAGGAGTCACTCAGCTATGAGATCTTGGTATTTTGGACTGGTCAGGACTGGGTAACATCACAGTCCACAGAAAAGGACAGTTTTTTTCCAGATAGCACTAGCTGAGACAGTCAAAATGAGAATCTGCAGGAGTCATTCAAACAGAAGGTGCTTCTTTGTGTGTCTGCAGTCCCTGACTTTCTGTGAGACTCTGGAAAGCACTGCAACATAAAGAGGGAAACAACAGAGTTCTGCTACTGAATGCATGGACATTCCCAAATTGTTAAAATCCGTCATTTTGAAATAGTTATGGGTGACATTATCAAATGATAATGAATGAAATTTGCAGAACTAGCATACTGGGAAGAAGTTGCATTTGTCCTCTTTTCAGAGACCTGAGATTCACCATAGTCAATTAGCACTTTAGAGGAATAAACATGGAAAGCTATCAGCATTTACCTTAGCAGCTTCCTGCTAATCACACACAAAATCCTGTTAGAAGTGGGTGTGGCTGGGAAAAAAGAGGCAGAGCAAAAAACTCTACCATAACACAGGGCATGGGATAAATCACCTGACCCAGACAATGTCAAACAAATGTTCAGTGAAAAGAATATTCTTAACAGCCCAAGTAAGAAAGGAACTTTTTTTCTTTGAATATAACTTTGGAGGATTTCTTTGCAGCTAGTACAAAAGCAACCGTGCCTTCAACTGCAAAGCAGCCTGGAGGTCTGGCACACTGTATTTATAGCTTCTAACCCCACAGCTAGTACTCATCCTGCAAAGCATCTGTCTTAAAAACGAATGGAGGAGCTTGGAGGGATCTTGGAGTTGGGTTCCTATCTGGTTCACAATGTTCTACATTTCTTCTCAGATCCTATAGATCAGAACTGGATGACCCCATTAGAAAGGAAATGATCCAAACTGTTTCCCCCACACTCAAACTGAACTGAAACTCAATTCTTTTGTAGGATCAAAGAAGTTCAAATCGTCTTTTCCCTTTCATATTTCTCATACTTCCGAAGAACATCACTAAATTACAAGCCTGGAAAAGAGGATGCCTGGATGTACCTTACAGCTGCTGATAAAGACCCACTCTGCAGCCACCTGGCTGTCTCCGAGGCAAAAGGAGGAAGGGCTATCTTCTCCTGGGGCTGCCCAGCAGAGATTCCATTTTCACAGATGGAGAAATGTCTCTAAAGGTGCAAGGAGGCCCCACTTGTGCACACCCTCCCTCAGTGAGCAGATAGGGAGGTCCAGCCCTGGGTCAGGACATGCAGAGGACTGTTAGGAAACTCCTTTGTGCAATGAATTAAGGGTCTTTCTGTAAAGAGGACAGCCCCTCACCCCCCTCCTTTTCTTTGTGCATCCAACGGCAAGATGTAGAAGATCAGCCAAATGATGTGGCAGTGTTTCTGCTGGGCAAGGTACAAAAGATGATGTCTCTTGAGAGGGGCAGAGCTAGCAATTGTTGTTATTCCCGTACCTCCAAATCCCCTGAGCTCAGAATGCTGAGAAGTTCAGTCATAAAGTCAGTTCGATGAATACAGATTAGCCACCCCCATGACTGCCTGGACGCATCAGTTTCTGGGCTAAATTTCTTAACTCTCTATTAGTGGCTAATTAAATCAAATTTCCCATCGCATACTTGAGGTGGTAATGAGCCTGGGGTGACAGCAGCATGCAGCATTCAGGGTTTGCAAGACGAAGGGAAAACAGTGTAAGTATAGCAAACAGCACTTAAGCACTTGGGGGGGGGGGGGGGGGAGGAGGAGGAGGAGGAGGGATTTAATTTGCTTTAACAGCAATGCAGCACCTGTCCCATCCTCCACCATGTGCTTTCCTGTACCAGGTTGTTTGCCTAGCCATAAATTTAGTATTTTGTGACTCAACACAAGGCATTGTGCCCTGGCTGCTAGACGCTGATGCTAATTCAGAGCAGCACTCTGCATGCTTGAAGCACCTTTCATCCCTGGGCATCTGACAATACCTTGCCAGCTACATCCACTTGCGTGAATCGCCTTGTCAATCACTGCTACGCTAATAACAGCACCCAGCATTTCCAGCATGCTGCCTTCTTCCCATCCGGCAACAATTCACTTAACAGGAGTTTGTTCACATGTCACACAGTAAAGAATGGGCACAGAGGGGAGAGCCACAGCTGAATAAGCCAAAGGGAAATTTTTTTGTCAGCATGGTCATCTTGTTAAGAAAATAGGTTTCAAGTATTTCTTCTTTGTTTAGAGAAGAGAAGAGAAGAGAAGAGAAGAGAAGAGAAGAGAAGAGAAGAGAAGAGAAGAGAAGAGAAGAGAAGAGAAGAGAAGAGAAGAGAAGAGAAGAGAAGAGAAGAGAAGAGAAGAGAAGAGAAGAGAAGAGAAGAGAAGAGAAGAGAAGAGAAGAGAAGAGAAGAGAAGAGAAGAGAAGAGAAGAGAAGAGAAGAGAAGAGAAGAGAAGAGAAGAGGTTGTTTTCATGGAAAATTTGGAAGGCAGGTTTTTTTTCAGTTAAAAAGGCAATAAATATTCTGAATGCTTCTGCAGCATCCCATAGGAGCTGCAGTTCATGCACATTCTGACCCATTCTCTTGTATGACCCAGAGACCCCATCTCAGTGTCTCCCAGAAAGCACCCTAGTTAGCAATACCTGTGTATTCACTGCTGGATTGTATTTGAGGTGAGGAATTAATGCACCCAAAAAGCCACACGGTTGCCCCTAGTTTTGTGGGGGCAAGCTAGTATGCCCTTGCACTTCTAATGCAGGTCAGCAGCAGTGGGTGGAACACTTCCAGAGAGCTACAAACACGAGTTGTGCCTGCGTTGCTGATGTCTGAAGCAAACTTATTTCTGTTATAGCAGGGATTTGGAGCCCCAGGGAGGTTTGGGCTGGAAAGCTTCCAGGAAGAAAGACGCAGTCCTGCTGAGCAGAGGTCCCAGGCAAGCAAGCAAAGGTTACCGACAAGGTCCCCACAGCTTGTTAGACTCGCCCAACCTCCAGTGCCTTTGGCTGCCTTTGGTGTTTCTCTATATGAGATGGATTAAAAACCTCATATCCCAGAACACGAGCATGATACCAGAGGAAAGAGGCTCACACTCCCAGTGAAATGGAAAGAGTAACTGACACTTTGCGTGGTTGGGAACTTTCATAAGTGTTTTTTTGGCCGGGTTTCATAAGCACTTTTTTATCCAGGGTTACAGAGTTACAAGTCACTGATGTGTTTGTGGTGTTAAGGCTGAAGGCTGCACCTCTGATGTTAATTGAATCCTGTGATCCCTAGCATGCCCTTGCAACACCAATAACTGAAACATCTGGCAGAGCCAGCACAAGTGCATTAGAGCCCTGGTTCCAACAGCAATTAAAAAAGGGGGGAGAAAAAGAGAAAAAGCCAATTACATGTAATTGGATTCAGTAAACTGAATTATCTCACTATTAAAGCGGTGCTTGTTTTTTAGATAGTAGGACATTAAAACTATCAAAAGCATTAATTGATTCATCCCTTTTTTCAAGTGCTTTCCCAACAGTGCCTCTATTCAAGAGCTGCAACCTTTTGTTCGCATGGGGAGTCTGAATTATACAGACCATGTTTATATCTTGGTAGCTCTATTCATTCTGACTTTTTTGTCATGTTGGTGTTTTAACTCAAAAACGAGCTGAAACTCCTGCAAAACATAATGGAAGGTTTATTTCTTCTTTTGTGGTGCCTTCACTGTAGCTGGAGGTGTAATTTAACAAGGGAGAGAGGGAGGGGGATGTTTTGAGGCTGATTCTTAGTCATTCAGGTCTCACACGTGGGAGCTGTGTGGCTGGGTAGGAAGCCAAAAGGAACCAGACGCCTTCTCTGTGCTGCTGTGTTATGCTGCTTGGCAGACGTCAGTTCTCCGTAGCACCTTTTAGCACAGCTCCAAGGTTGCACAAGGCAAATTCCTCTTCCTATGCCCTCTGCAGCCACCTTTCAACAAAGAATGCTCAGAAACCCAAAGGATTTTGGGGCTACCGCTGACCCCAAGGGCTCTGAGCAGTGCTATAAGACCCCTTACACCCATTGTCGATGGCTGCAAGAGGGTGTCTGCATAGTCAGGGATGTCAGGGAGTTGCTCTGTGCCCCAGTGGAACATTTGTTGCCATGCATGATTGAGGGTGAGGCCCCCTACATCTTTCTTTCTGCCTTACTAAATGGATACTGAATGCTGGAAAAGTCAGCCATGAGAAGAAGTCAGGTCCAATGAGTTATTTAGGCAAATTGAAAGCATTATGTCAATTTGATGGGAAGCGTTTCAGGCCAGAATGGTACTATTGGCATTTTCTTCCTTCTGAATCAATAGCTCCTAAAGGATTACAATTTAATTTTTAAAGGGTAATTCAATCAAGAATTTGAAAACACAGGACATTCTTAAAATTAAACTTTAATCAGATTTATTTATTTTTTTAAATTGTACTTGTGGAAAAAGAAGAACAATTTCCAAACTGTCCTTCACCTTGGACTTCAAGGGGCAATTCTCTCCTGCATCCCTAGTGAGAATCTGTCCCCTGTGCTTACTTCGAGTTGCTCTTGTTTATGCCAGTTCTACTCAGACATGTTTCTGTTAATGCCCTGAAAAGACATCTGGTTAAAAACAAAACAAAACACCAAGGACTTGGCTGAGGTTTTCAATGGTTACAGCCCCCTGCACTGTCTGATCTCTGTTTTATTCTGGGCAATGCAACAGTTTGAAAGCCACTTAAGCAGCATGAGATTCCCTCAAATGCCTATTTGGACAGCTTGAAGCAGGTATGAATACCTGTGTTTTAATCGCTATGCCTCAGTCCAAAGTTTAGATCCTCAGAACTGTTTGTAGATGCCTAAGCCATGAGTCACCAGAATTTTGCAGGTACCAAAGTGGTTTTGTGTGTCGTATTGTATGTCCTGGTGCAGAAACCTTCACCTCTCTGCTTCCTTCTGGCACAGAGCAGCTCTGTTTGGATAGAGCAGCACAAGTCCAGAAGGACACCTGCCTTTACCCCTGCCCCACCTGCTTCAGCCCTGTGAGAGCACAACTTCTGGTTCATGCTGGCTCTTAGGGAGTTGTCTTGGGTCTCGGCGTCTTTGCTGTTGGCTCTACATTTGGGATGGGAAAATCCTCCCCGTTCCTAAATGTCAGCTGCAGGCCTTCTGCAGCATCACAGCTGCTAAGCACAGACTCACCCCAGCTCCCGCAGGATCCCAGGCAGCAGTCCTTCCTCTGCATAGCCCTTCTGTTGGGTCTGATCCAAAAGCTGTCTTAGAAAAGAGTCTGCCCAACTGTCCCAGTCCACCTCAAAATGCATCTGGAAGGAGGATGGAGCTGCAATGCTTTACTGGGTATAAAATGCAGAGGTTCAGTGGTAGGGGGCTGCTGTGGTGACCTGTGTAGGAAGAGGCTGTGATCTGCCCGGTCTCAGTCCCAGGTAGCTCCAGCTAGCTGAGAAGGAGATGAGAACAACCCACTGCCTGCCAGCGCTTCAGCCAAGCACATCAGCATGTGGCACCTCTGCAAAAATACTTGGGGAAAAAGTGGCAGCCTCCTGGGGGTGAGAGAAAAAAAGGAGATACGGGAGGATGCCTGGGAGGAGACACGTGAGAGGACACACAGGGCAAGAAAGGGAAGAGATGAACAGACATTATGAGACATGGGAGATGGAAACGGAGAAATGGAGGGGACCCATAGAAAGAAACACTGGAGATGCAGCTGGAGATGCACTTTTGGAAGCACTCCATGTCAGAGGAAGCACCTGTGATATGTTGGGGGTACTGTGTGGACTGTGACTGGTGGGGACCCAAGTCAGAGCAGGTACACCTCCAGAGCCATCCCCGCTGTGCCCAGAGGCAACTCTGTGGCCAGAGGCAACTGGATTAGGAAGTGTCTGAATGACAGGTTTAAGTACTTCACTAGTGCTTGATTGCAGGATTGATGTCCTAAAAGTAGCAGAGGACTTTTCTCAAGTGTTTAATCTGCATCTCCAGGCATCTGAGGCAGATGCCAGGACTGTGAAGACATCTTACCTTATTGGAGAGCCCCTGACTTCAGCAGAAGTAACGGGTGTTAAAACCTGGGGCTGCAGAGGGGTTGCACAGTGAGCCATTAGCAACCGAGTGGGAATTGCAGTCTTGGCAGATGATGCAGTCAGAACACAGGGGATGCTGATCTCATAGGAGGGCATGACACAGAAGTGGCAAAGAGTGCTTGGAACTGTTCTAGGGACTAAAACTTCCCAGATAAACCAGATCATTTTTTTCTCCAGCTCTTCCATGATTTTTTTATTAAGTGCTTCTTCTAATATTTTTCATAATTTACTTCCCAGGCCCTAATCCTGCTGCCCTTTGGAATTAAGAACCTATGTCTGTTCAGTGATAGTAACTCTGAAATCAAATGACTGATAATCACAACAGCTTTCCATTTGCAAAAGTCACAGTGACACTGCAGAAAGCAACGGGTGATGAAATGCTGCTGTAGTGCACCCTCATCTCAGTACAGCAAGATATGTTCTTTCAAAAACAATGATTCCTTCAGATTTCATTAGAAACCCCCATTCAGAGAACCTTCCTCTAAATAATGTGTACCTGACACTTTTTGTCATGCAAGTCACACAGCGATCAAGGACACTTTAGGTAGAGTAGTGAAATAGGGTGACACATGGCACAGGGAAACGATAATGAAGATAATTATGAAGATAAGGTCCCTTTGGGAAACCATTGTACTAAATGCCTCAGAAAATCTGAACTACCAAGAGGTTTTTCCATAACCACTCTTTTCCCGAAGAAGTACTTACACGTCCCAGAACATCAAGGTTAAAAATGTTGCCTGCTTCATTATTGTAAGACAATGGTTTTCTTTTGAACTGTTGTTTATGTGCCAGATGGGCCAGTGATGTTTTGCTTGAAATAGAGAGAACTGTGTGATTACAAAATGCAATAAAACCCCCGAACACCTCTCTGGCTGAAATGTGATCAGAAATACTTTTGTTTAAGGTGACACCTAAAGCCTGAAAAACTTGCTGTAATTAACCATGGAGAAAATAAAACAAAATGGCACTGCATATATATTTTGTTTCAGGATTTGATGCTTCTGCAATCTGAAACAAAATTCTAGAATAAATAACAGATGGAACAGAGTTCTTCCACTTATCTAGGGAGTGGTCAAACACTAGAGAGGATTTTGCCATAGGGATGAAAATCTAAGAAGGTTAGCATACCTCTAGGGAGTGCCTTGGAGAGAAATCCAAAGAGGCAGGGACAGGCTGAGGTGTAAAACAGTCTGGCACAGTGATCCAGAAGATGTTTGCCCCAGCAGCTGCAAAACCCTGCACAAAGCAGAATGATACTGGTCCCCACACTTAGTTCCTGAATACTTTCTAGTCTCTACACCAGGCTGAATACTCTTTAGTAGGAGTGTCTTGGTAGTTTTCTGTACCTTCCCATACAGATAAAACCAGAATGATTGCTCCCTAAATTATATATAAAAAGCATAAGAGAAAGGCTGGGGAGAGATGGGTTTCTGTGTTCTCCAATCATCAAGAAATGAAATTTTCAGCTATAGTTTTTGTTTTATGTACTTGGCATTTATTATCTGCTAGAAAAAAAAAAAATAGATTGTCTTTTTTTTTTTTTTTTTTTTTGTACATTTCTGTTCCTTTCTGATTATCAGTGTGTTGTCAATTCCTTGCTGCAGGCACTGTTTTGTCATAATCCTTTCAGAATAAAAAAGCTAAAAAAAAAGAATAACACAATATGAATTTCAATGATCTCTCCTTTTCAATTAATGGCTCAAATAAGCATTTGATTTACATTCATAGAGACACTTGCTGCAGGCTAATTAAAAATAACGTATTGTTGGCAGATCATTTATTGAGGGAAAACAAATTGACAAAAGATAAATTAAGTTGCTATGTAATTAACTAAAAAAATACACAGCTGAAATAGTAAATTAATACATACATTTATCAATATCTCAACCAGGAGTGAATAACGAACTTTAAATTCCCCTGTAAAGAACAGGAAATAAGCAGATGTGACTGGAAGAATATGTAAGACTCAAATTTGCATGCAGGCTGGTGCAAGTGAGCACTGCTAGATTTCATGTGCCGAGCCCTTGACCTTGTCAGTCCGAGGTCTTCTCTGCTGGCCGGTGCAGGCATTCCAGGAAAGGAGAGATGGAAGTGCAGGAGGTGGTGTGAGCAGCCTGCCTTCTGGAAATTTACCACCTGAATCCTCAGAGTTTGATTTTGTATTCCCGAGGAACAAGGGTCTATAGCCATTCCACAAGTTCTTTTTAAAAGTATTTTAAATCCAATCAGTGGCAATTCTAAGTAGTTTCATTACGTGGATAAATGCCCAGCTATTTCATTCAATATTCATTTTCATCTTGACCTCATCATTGTAATATCTGTGGGTAATCCTGGTTTGTATTAAGCTGTCTGATTAAAATTTGCCAAAAGTTTTCTTTATCTGTTTCACAGCACTTCATAAAAATTACCAGAGGCTTGACCAGGAAAACTGGCCAAGGGAAGTCTCACTGCTCTAAATTATGATGAATTTGGCATAAGAAACACTGGGTACAACAATTCTGCTGCCTGGCATATTAACACCAAAAGTACAGGCTGCTCAGGAGGAGGAGAAGGAGCTGCTGTGGTGCTTGTGGTGCATGGGGCTCGACTTGCTGAAAGGGTGCATTGAGAGGAGGAGTGACATGAACCCCAGTACACAGGCTGGGGAGGATTAGCAGAATAGAGCCAGACACGAACTGTCAAGTGGCTTTACACCCTGTAGTAAGAGAATCCATACGTAGGAGTTACACAGATGGCTTACGCAGCCCTGACTCTAAGAGGGAGCAATTGGTTGAGAATAGGAAGGGGGAAGGCAATTTGGGTGAGAGTCCATGGGCTGCAAAAATTCATGACTGAGAGGATAACACAACAGAGTATACACAGAATGGACTTCAAGGCCACAGACATTGATACAGCCTGATAACTGGGAGGTAGGAGCTCATACAGGGAGAAAAAATAACCCAGAAAGCTGGCAGTTCCTTTAAAGACATTATGTTGCAAGCAAAGAGTAAATTATTCCAAAATGAAGGAAGAATGTCAAAGGACATCAGCCTGGCTAAATGAGAAATTATTCAGTGTCCTCAAAGAAAAGAAATACAGAATGCAAAGGCAGACCGATAAGGATGACCGCAGAACAAGCAGCACGACCACGAGGTACAGAAGGCCAGGTCTGGCCCCGAGAAACCACCGCCGAGGGGCAGAACCATGTCAGAAGCAGCCTGCAGTGACATGCCTGGGAAGGGGATGAGCAAAGAGTTGATCTGCCTTTTGGAGGGAGAAAAGCACTATTGACAGATGTTGCCAGAAGACCAGTGCTTCTCATGTATGGTGTGTTTTTTCCACCCTATAAGTTTTCAGTGAAAAGGTCAAATACAAGCCCGTATCTGTAGTCAGTGGGGAAAAATGTGGTCACTTCTAGGGGCTAAATCTGATCAGGAACTTTGTTCTGATTGCTCTAAATCTTTTGAAAAGAAATCTCTTCTTTGTTTGGCTCTCAGCAGAGGCTCAGGTGGGTCTCTGGGTTAAACTCCCACCTCAGTATCCTTTGACCATGCGGACTGTGATACAGCAGTCGTGACCTCTGAATCACTGCACCCTTTTCCCCTTCGTCCATGAAACAACCCTGAACAGTCCTTGTGGTTAATGTCTGATAAAAGAAGCCGTTGGTGCTTAATGCACAATCTGGGTTTTCAAGGCTCAGGAAGAAGAAAACAATATTTAAGGGTTGGATTTCCAGATCTGCATAAAGAGGGTATATTAGCATTGATATTTGGATAGGATAGTTTCCCACCTTGTCTGCTGAACAGAACATGAGCTTTGAATATCATATCAAACCTTTTCTGCTTCATTGAGTTTCTCTTTTATGCTCTGTTGCTTTCCTTTGGCTTTTCAAGGTATGACCATTACTGAAATGGAATAATAACTAGTACCAGGGATCCCACTTCAATTGCACATTCACACAAAAGCCATTGCTTAGGTTTCAGCAGTTGTGTATAATTTGGAAAAAAAAAAAAAAAAAGAGGAAGAGAAAAATAATTTGTTATACTTCAGCAGGCAAATGAGAGGATCCAAATGAGAGTGGCTTCATAACAGCATGATGGCTTACTTGGTAACTGCTCACGAAGCCAATTGGGAATGGACTCTCTCAGCAAGGTAGTGTTGTATGCTGACCTGAGTCATTCAGATGGGAGAGCTTTATCGCTGAACTCAGTGGGAATATAAATGATGTTCAATGGAAATACTGCCAGCAGAGCCCCTCTGGGTTAGGAGATCAGCTCTAGAATAATTTGGGTGGGAATTTGAAGAGTTCCATGGGAGTACAAAACTGATTTCAGCTTTCAACTACAAATGAAAAGAAAAATACTGCGAGTTAGTAAAAATGTTGCATACATGAGTGCAAGGAGGGAGAATGTGAAAGATGATAAAGTTCTCTAATATTCTGTCTAGCCAGAAAAAAAAAATCATGAAGGTAGGTAACTTGAGCCTTCCGCAGCATCCCTACTGCAAAGTCCAGTTTTGGTGCTCTTTTGTCCCACCCAGGTGCCCCTAATGCCTGCCAACCCTATGACTGCCACCATATGTTAACTGCACCAGGAGAACGTGCAATTTTCTCTATCTCAGTTTCTGAGTTTTCTCGGTGAAACTCATTTTCCATTGAATTTTCCATTTGCTTTTATCTTTGGAGGTCTTAGTTCAGATTCTGCTGTTTATCCAAGCTGTAAGGGCTAACCAGAATCTAGGTTATTATAAGGATCTGAAGGGAGAAAAGTTGTTGAATTTTGCAAAAATCACCCTAAGCCTAACAGATTTGTTTAAACTAGAGAAGAACTGATGTTGCTACATTCTTACATAATTTTCTCATCATAGCAACTCCACCATATTCAGTGAAATTTTGTCTGATTTACAACTGCACATGAAAGGAAATTAATTTAAGCCCCAGTGTCTCTGAGAAGTGAAAGCTAGAGCCTGTAGATGTCTTGTTGCACAAGTGCTAGTTGGTTGGTTGGTTTTCTCTATCTGTTCTTCAGCCCCAGCCTTGTCTCTGCTTTCTGAAACTGAAGGCAGTACGTATAGAGGGAGAGGAATGATTTTGCCATTTTTCAAATCAGTTTTTCTACTAAGAAAGAAAAACTACACTTTTGAGTAGTGAAAGAAAGGATAATTTTCTTTTTTTTTTCTTTTTTTTTCTTTTTTTTTTTTTCAGGATGAAAAATATTTCAGGAAAATGTCTGTTTTGCTTGAAAATGCCATTCATACCAAAATAGAAAAATTCAATAGAGAATGAGAAATGGAATTCAATAGAACAAATTTGCCCCATATTCTGACTATGAAATGTTGACAGCCTGTGGCTATCCTTTGGGGTGCTTCCATCTGTTACCATGTTCTTTAGCCTCTGCACCTGGTGTTTCCTACTGGCTACACTGGTCTGAAGGCTTAGAAACACCAAAATACAAGAAGCCCAAACTAGATCTGGACTTGGCAGCTTTGGTCTAAGTTTAATGGTGCCATATGTCACGGGGAATTGATATAATGTTTATTCAATTTCTCAGACTTACTCATCCTACTGACTCATTCTCCTAGTTAGGCTTTTGTCCCCGGTGGAAACCAAAGCTTGTTTTTTATGCAGAATCCTACCTTCCATTTTATTTAGGGTCACTCTTAACTTTCTTTCATACTAGACCAAGAATGCACAGGACCTCATTTTGCAGCTGTCCTTATGCTAACACAACTGTGCAGTTGCCCTTCTTTGTGTATTTATGTAGCCATATGGAAATGTCACTTATCCACAGTGCTGATGCCTTCGGGTCCTTTCCGTTTCTGTGATGTGTAGTTTCCTAGCCCTGCCAACACTCAGTCCATCCAACGTCACTCAAAGCCCATATCTGTTATCCAGAGAGACCCATTTCTGAGATAGAAAAGAGTGAATCCAACTGAAGCTGCACGAGACGCTGTCCCCAGAACAGCTGAGCCCACACTGGGAGGCGGTGACTGGCAGGTTGACCAAGACAAAGTGGTCTTGAAGAGGACAATGAAGGTCTTTGAAGAGGACAAGCTGACAATGTTGTGCTGGTGCTGGGATCAAGCAAGCCCTGGCTGCTAACCATAGCCAGGGCCTAGTTACAGGGCCCAGGTGGACCCCAGGGATGTCAGAAAAAGGAAGGTAGCAAGCTCCGTCTGCTAAATAGGGAGCCAAATCTCTGGAAGAACATTCCCTCTGCCTGGACAACAGCACAACTTTATTCTGGACAGTTTTGTAATAATGAAGTGACTCCAACACTGGTATGGGCTGCATCACTGGTTGTACCTGTGGTGTTAACAGAAGCTGCAGTCCCCATAAACCCATCTAATAGATAGACAATTGTAGTGCTACAAAGCAGAGACAGTTGGATGTCTCTCACAGCAGAGAACAGGAGGCTTGAGTACAATAAAAGGAAGAGGAGACATTATTAAGGTGGCTAGATGCATGGGCACTCCATTTTTTCTCTAGGCCTTATGCTAATGCCACCTACTTTCACTGGAAATACGCCAAAGGAAAGAAGAAAGAACAGAAATGAACACGCCAAGCCCTGTCGTTTGGCTGTTCTGCTGGTCACAGAATGACTCACACAGGTGAGAAAGGTTGGGGCTACAATCAGATATCAAACTGGAAGGGAACCAACCTCAGAAGAAACTTGGCACGGACTTCAGAGGTTAGAGTGAGATCAACAGTGTTCCAGCGAGCACCCACCCAGGGCTCACAGCTGCCCAGCAATGATGGAAAGATCTACTAGCCCTGGTACTTGCTTCCTTGCACCTAGAAAACTGCTCTAATGGACTTTGGTTGGGAGAAAATAAATAGTGGCTATGAGCAAAGCATACGGTGTACAGTCAAGATAGCATTTCATTAGCATGATGATTAGATTTGGTCTGAAATCCCGATGAAAGCAGATCTTGATAACAACAAGAAATGAAATCCCTGAAGCAGTTTTGTAATGCAAGTATTTGAGGAGACCAGGTAGCTCCAGGCAGCAGAGGCATGACTATGATGAATTTAATAAGCAGCAGAAACTTTGTTTATATCAGATAGAGAAGGAACAGCCCAAAGCGAGGTTGCTATAGCATATTGTGGTAGTACATATTTTATTTATCATTGAGTGCTATATCAGAAAGAATTTTCTTCAGATCCTTCCTTTGCTCCTCATTTTTAGTTTTTCTCTCATCTGTTCAACTCTCCTTGATGTTTGATATATTTTTCATTCTCTGTCTTCACTGGACATTGCCGTTTCCAAAAATTTCCTGTGAGTGTGGTCTCAAGAAGTTGAGGTTCTCACAAAGGCTTTAATGCAAGGATGTTTTAATTTCTTACTCAGCTCTATGAAATCCACCCAACGGCAAACCTTTGAGTTTAGTGGGACTGTGATAGTGAGTATGTCAAGTGCACATATCAGCAAATTTCTGTGAGACCAAGTTCCTCCATCCTGAAGCCCTGTGGAAGTTTCAGAGATTGGTTATGTGAGTAAGAACAAGCTGACAGCAATAAGGACGACACGTGGTGTTGGATTGTTTGCATCAGTTTCAGATGAACTTGAGCCAGCTTTCTTCAAGATTGGCAGGGAAGAAGATAAAAGATTTTGACTTTTAGGGTTGGTGTCTTATTAGAGTCAATTGTAAGAGCCGGTGAGCTTAGCCTCTATTTGGCTTCTGTTGGGAAGCTCACAGAAACTTTGACTACTTCCCTTGGTTTCAGGAGCTTTATCTAGGGAGCATGGCAGTTTGATAATCACATCTGCCACATGCGGTGCTTTCAGCCCTGTCTGCTGATCTATGTGCTCTATCCGGAGACTATGGAAAACTTTTGAACCCTGGATTTGGAAAGGACATCTCAAACTAACAATCAGTATGTAGCAACAAGCCATTGAGAACTAAGCACTCTGGAGAGCTTTATTTGCCATCTACTGTGGCCAAAGACTGAGGTATTATAAATGTCTCCACAACTCAGGACAAAGAAAGGCTCCTTCTTGAAGCAAGCAAAATTTATATCCAGACCACCCAAGAATCTGTGAGAAACAACTCTAAAGTCTTTGCAACCCAGTAAAAAATTTTCTGGATGGAAATATGCAGTAAAGGTTAATTCTAGGACCATTCTCTCTAGCAGTGTACCGAAGAGCTACTCTTCCTAGAAACTATTGTTCACGTCAAGAAATCACATCTCTAAATTGCAGCTTGAGTGGCATTTGGCCCATTAATACATAGGGAGTTAAAGCTGACTATGATCATCTTTTATTACATTCTTTCTCCTCTAATATCTTTTAGTACTTCTAGTACTTTAGTTTCACTATAACTGTTTTGTTCTAGGGGCCAGTACTGTAACCCTGCTATTACATCCTGGCATCAACAAGAAAGGAGCAGAAGACAACAGCTGCATGAAAATGTGCTTTTTGCAACACAGAAGGAAAGCTAGCATGATATGAATCTTCTATAAGATTAAAAATGGGCTTGAATCCAGGTTTAATTTTGTCTAGCTATGTGAGCATTACAGTTTCTGTCCCTGTTGGTGACTGCTGGTATGGCTCAGTCTTGGACTAAAACCATACACATGGAGATTTGGAAGGGTCAAACCTGGAGCATCTGCTGATGGAGTGTGCTGCTGCAGTGTTTGTTCCGAGCCCTGTGCAAGCTGGCTAAACACAAAACACCTCTGGCTTGGCTCAGCATTGACCTTGTCTCTTTCCCAGCAGATTTTTCTAAAACTCTGTCTGAGACAATCTCTCAGAGCAGACTTGTGGACTTGTAACATGAGTGATGGGTGAGTGAAATTGGTTCTGTGGGTTGGACTTACACTCAGATGACATTTTTAGTAAACCTGATCATCTGATGACCTCGATCCAGCCCCACTGGCTTCTCTCTGCAGAGGAGCAGAGCACCCTGCACAGCACAGAGCTGATTTCTGTGCATGGGCCCCACGGAGCCACTCGGGCAGGAGGTGCACGGGGCCTGATGGCCTTACCTGCTCCATAGGCACAATCAGGCCACAGCAAGCACTGCAGCACTGTGGGGAGAAGGAAAAGAGGTCCAGCACTGAGCTGTGGCAGCAGAGGTCAGGTCACTGCTACAGGCACATCCTCAGGGATTAATTTAGATAGGGGTAAAAAGGCCAGCTCCAAAACTTGAAGCACTCAGGTCTCATGACCTGGAACTTTCCCCACAGGGCAGGTGCCCCTGCCATTGCCTAAAGAGGAGAAGAAAGAGAAAAACAGATATATTCTTCTTTTGTGAGATCATTTCAAATCCACACAGAGCCTTTTACACTAAAGGCTATAAATAGCAATAATAGCCCAAAGATGTAGGAGACCCAGGTTTGATTCTCTCTGCTTTCTGAAATGATTAAAACTCACTGTCTCCTGAGAAAGTATCCTGGCTGCCGTAGAGATTTGGTGGATGTGGAGGGGCTCTGCCTCATTTTAATTCTGCATTTAAGCATCAACACATCATCTATGAAGGTCCCACCTTAGTTGCTTACATCTCATTTTTGATGTGGTACTTGTCCTGCATCTTTTTTGCTTGAAGAGCTACCATGGTCCATTAAAGAGTCCTTCTGTTTTGCATCTTTTCACCCAGGGCCTTACTCCACCCCACGTTTACGTCTCATTTCCTGCTTCAATGTGTCAACACAACCGTTAGGAAATGAAGGTCATTTCAATAGCACAGTCTTGTTTGCAACAGCAATTGGGTGTAATTTCAAAACATCTGGGAGAGTGTGGGAGAAATGAGTGTGGTAGAAAATGTGCTTCAAATGCTCTGAGCACTTTATGTGAGAAAGCCTTGTTTCCATTAGTAAAATATAGATTTGTTATGACATTGTAAGTCTGAGCTGTGAGATGCACAATATTTCCTTAGAATATCTGACAGCTGTATCACTGTTTAATATATCTATTAAATACTACATCTACATGTAAAAGCAACCAATAAAACTTGTTTATTTACCTTTGAAACCTTCAGCAGAGTAAAGCATATCACTATATATATATACAAGCCTACATATATATATATTTCCCCATTCAAATCTACTAGATATTTGAAATGGCAGCAATAAAAGAAAAAAAAAATGCATGTTTTCTTTCCAGGTCTGCATTTACTGTGGACAAAACAAATACTAAGAAGATGCCTTTATTTATTTATTTATTGCTGCTATCTTTCAAATGCACCAAAAGTACAAATCAAAGTGTTGCCCTGATGTGCTTGTACAATTGCATAAAATATCCAAGAGGGACCAATAATCACTGTCTTCACAGAGGTCTTCTCTGTAATCAATCTTCAGCAAAAACTCAGCATTTTGTTTTTATTGGCATTTATGTTCATATTTATTGTCCCTCTGCTGGGACAACTGAGGGCCTTCTTGGCTGGCACATGCATACACGCACACACCTTCCAGCATCTCTCAACTATCAATTCATGAAAATTGCTTTCAATTCTGAAACTATAACATTTCAAACAAGAGTGGGTGAAATAAAATAGAACATTAAAACAGCCTTGTGGGTTCAGACAAGTGCACAGCATCCAGGAAAGCCAAGAATAAGAATCTTTTTGCTTTCCCACTTAATGAAGGTTACAGTCTCCTGGTGACTTGTTTTCTTAAGTTTAATATCTTTTGATATTTCTCCAGTCCTGTTATAGCCAGAGCTTTAGACACATGAAATAGCCTGTGTATCAGGAAGAGCAAAGGGCAGCACGACCTTGTCTCTTGTCACTTTTCCGTTTGCTCAGCGGGAGACAACACACTGTGTTAAATCACTAAAGTTTATAACAAGATGAATCAAGGTGGAGGCTGGGAAAAGGGCGAGAGATAAAAAGCAAGTATGTACTTTTTGTGATTCCCTTGAATCTCTCCAAATAACTGAAGAAGCCCGTGAACAAGGGAATATTTTGTCAATTTTTTCCACGGCAAACGTAAAAGAGATTGTGATCTTCCTCAGGTAATGCTGTTAATACAGTGACTAGATGAACTGGGCTTACTTCGGATCTGAAGCACAGAGGAAGCAGGCTATATTACGGCCCGAAATTGGTTCTTACTTATTTTCTCTCCCCGTTTGTGTAATTTTACAAGGTGGCTGCTGAAAGAAGGTTGGCAGTGCAGGCTCAAGTGTGGTCAAGGAAGGAGAGAGATAGGGCAATGGGAAAGGAGATGCTCCACATGCAGAGCAGTTACAAGTAATACCTTCCCAGTGTGTCTCTCCATGTAATTAGACAGGTGTTAATGACCAGTTCAGGGTTTGTACATGTTCGTTTATGAGCATCCTGTGAGCACCAACTGGGAGCATGTATTAAACTGAAATTATCATGTATATGGTAATTCTATGAGGGGGGAAGGGAGCGCATCTAACCAGAGTGATTTGTAAGAGAGATTTTTTTTATTTTTTTTTCTATGATGAAGAGTATATAGGTCACAATATATCCATATTAATGTATATACCTTATATATCTGTACAGATCATATCATTATATAATCAATATCTGGAAAAGATTTAGTAAAGTCTTCTATCAGAAGATTCCAGTTTGGAAGCCAATTTTATAATGAGAATAATGGTGAAGATAAAGTCAATTTTATAATAAGACTGAATGGACACCAAGACGAACATGCTAAATCTATCTTATAAACACTTACAGATAATAAATCTGGAGCAGCCACAATGACAAGCCAATCCAACCTTCTGGGCAGAAAAATTCCCTGAACTAAGTCCTTTTTAAAACATTGTTCATCTAAAGTTTTTTTTTTCAGTGATGGAGAATCTTGCACCAGCCTGTGTGTGTATGTTATTCCAGCAGTTAATTAGGATCACTGCTGAAGCAGTTCAGACTATGTCATTGAACCTATCAAGCCTCCGTCTGCTAGACTGAAAGCCCCAGGATCAGAAGACCAGCTTCACTTTGACCAGCCAGCCTAGGAGTTCCCTGCACTGTGTTAAGCCCAGCACCCCTTTGTAGTGGCTTCTGTATCATGAGTGGTTCATATATGATAATTTAGGAACTCCTGCACTAAGGACCTCCTGCAAAAATATCGTGCCGAAAAGGCACAAACTTTTTGTCCACAGAACCTCTCCAGTGGATGAGTTGGATGACTTTGGAATGAGCTGAAAATTTAGACCTGTGCTTGGGAAATGGTATCTAGCTTTATTCTTGGTCACTTCACTGTCTAGGTCTTGAAGATTTTCTGTATTTGGGAGGACTTAAAATTCACAACCATGTTCTGTTCAATTTTATTATCCTTTCTAAGCAGAAAGCGTAAGGGAACATTTTTTAAAAAACATTTACTGAATGAAAGATGGAATTGTAATGTAAAAAAAAAAAAACAACCTACAAAACACTTGCAAGTAATTTTATTTTTCACAGGTATCCTATTTCAGATACTTCTTTGATATTGCTCTCCATGAAGCAAACTGACAGACAAAACAGCAGTCAAGACTGTAACAGGACTGAACGTGCTTCAGGTGCAACTCATCCAGGCACACTCAGCTGTACAGATTTAATTAAGGCTAATCCTTTGCATGCTGGGAGAATAAAACCTTTGTGCAAGCAGTATTTTTTTTTGTATTAACTTCACAAATGGTGAATCAAATTGAAAAGTTCAGCAAGTCACTGAACTGTTGTCACCCTCTGTTGTTCATCCACTGATACCCTGTTCGATAGGAAGTTTCAGAAGGGGCTGCTATTCTGCTATTTGTAGGAACAATAGCTTCTATTACTCCAGAGATGGTTATAATTCAGGACAGGATGCTCACACCCTCCCTCCAAATGAAGGTATCTTGTTCCTCATGGAGAGCCTCTTCTGAGGCCCCTGGCCGAACTTCAGCAGATGTCAATGAGTTTCATCAGGAGCTCAGCTTCAAGTCCCCCAGGGCCATGCTGGATGCCCTTCTGCCTGCCGACATGGCAAACGTCAGCATGGGGCCTGTCAGAGAGGGCTGACATCGAGTTCTGCCTCTTTCCATGCCTCCAGCAGGCTGGATTAGGAATGGGAAATGGGGGCAAATGCTGGGGAGAGATGATCCCGTTTTCCATGCTTGTTTTCAACTTCCGAGGGAAGAGTGGCTGAAATACACGGGGCCTTGCTCAAATGTCTGTGTGTGAATGAAGGGAGAGCTACTAGAAAACGTCTGGCCACACAGGCCTGACCGTGTCAATGCACGAAGGGAAGGAGCAATGCACTGCCGTCATGCTCTTCATTAAATTGCCTTTGTTTCCTGAATTCCCTTACACACACACCATTCTACAGGGGTAGAGAGGCAGCGGGCTAGGAATGGTCACTACAAAACCCAGATGCCCAAGTTGTGATTGTTGGTGGAGAGTTTCCAGATCACTCAGAGCTTCTCCACTGACAGACTCTGCACCCCTGACTTGGATGTGGGTGCAGATTGGGTGATGTGGATTCCCCACTGACACACACTCTGGTGCTTCAGGCTTGCAATCTGATAAAACCGAGGATGGAGCCTGCTCTCAGGAGCATTGTTAGAGCACAGTCATTAATGTCTGCAAATCACTCTGAGAGGAGCCATTAGAAAACTGTAAAATGCTATTACTAAATAACCACTTACATTTTAAAAGAGGAAAAGCAGATGTGCTCGCAATCCAAAAATGAATGCATTTCAGACAAAAAAAAAAAAAAATATATCAGAGAGAGAGCACCATACAGGCCAGACCTTCATGAAGAGTTGCAGAAGGAATAAGCTGGCTGCTAAATGCCCAGAAACATGAAGGCTGAGTACACAGATGACAAAAGTCATCACAGTTTCATGTGCTGTATCCTCAATTATGTGGTGTTTCAAGTCTAGTGAGCACTTTCTCATAAAGGAAGAAGCTATTCTTGACAATAATTTGCTTTAGCAGCTTTCCTAGAATCTCATGAATTTGTAGAGCACAAAACAAAACAAAACAAAAAAGCTCTAAAATAGATTTTTTTTTCCATTGCAGAAAGAAACAAAAAAATGAGGCTACAAAAGTGTATCTATCTCTGTATATTTTTTTCCACATGAGGCCCCTGATTTAATTAGTCGAGTCACCAGAGACTTTGAAAGAAGTGTTCTTCAAAACCCTTTTCCAGACTCTCAGGAATGGAAGTAAAAATAGATTTAAATTGGTCTTGGGGAACTGATGTTTACTTTAGAGGTAGTGTTTTTTTTTTAAAATAAAAAATCTACTAATGAACTCTAACGATGGCCTTGTTCCAAGCCTTTGTCAACCCAGACAGACCCAATTACTCCTCTTTCAGCCTAGCAACACGGAGCAGCACAGTCCTGGGGCTGCTCCAGCACTGCTGACAGAGGCACCCCAGACTCACATCGGCACAATCAGCATGGCCTGGCCCGCTGCTGGGGCACGCTCAAGAGCCCCTCACTGCTGGTTGCAGCAGCACCAGGCCGACCTCGGCCTTTTCTCTGGATGCCTGCAGGAGGTGAGGGCCAGGCAGATGTGCAGGTTTTGTGCTTTATGGGCTGCAGCACCACTTTTTGGAGAGGTGAGGCATTTATGACTGCTCTGGCCTTCACGGGCAGTGGTCTAGATGCCTACGGGTGTGCTGCTCTCTGTAGCCTGTTCTGTGGCACAGTGCACTCACACGTATAGTTTGACACAGGACCAGAGACAGGTCAGACAAAGATGTCTGAATTCTCCTCGTATTCTCAGAGAGGCCCAACCTCCCTGGCTCCTTAGCTGCATCTGCTCCTGAGTCAGATGGTGGTTGTGCCTGATGACACCAAAAAGTTCCTCTGAGCACATTTGCTTGTGCAAGCCTGCTGCAACAGGGTGAGCAAGTTGGTGGGGAGGCAGCAGTGAGGAGGGGAGGCCCAGCTGTGAGCCTTGTGGCTGCCCCTGTCCTCCTCCATCTGCAGAGCCTCCGAGATCAACCTCCCTGGGCCTCTGCCTTTGCTGTGTGGCCACTCCTGAACACGAGCCAGGGCTCACTGCCACCAGTTAGTCACAAATAAGGACACTTGGGAGTCCTCACCGGCTTTGTGAGAAAAATCTTGCTGTTGCTAAAAACTGTTACTGAGCAGGGCCAGTTTGTTGTGCTGCAACTGAAAGCCCAAACTGGGAGGAAGAACCTTAACCTTTGTGTTTAGTCGTAACACCAAATAAGATAGCAAATGAAGACAGAATTTTCAATAAGATTTATTTAAAAATCTTTATTTATTTATTTTTGTAAATAAACTTATTTATTTATTTATAAATTTATTTTTATGAATAAATAAATCTCCTCTTAGATTTATTTTTTTTAATAAAATTTATTTTAAATAATTTTAATGAGTGGACCCCCTAAGGATGTGTAAGACCATGCAGAACTTCAATATTATTGGTAAAAACATTTGTGGATAAGGAGAAAATGTCAATTTTGTGGAAAGGGTGGTGGTACTTCAGGCAGGATCACCCTAGGATAGATCTTCATGTATGGCAAAGCCCACAGGGACCGGAGCTTGGGTCTACCTGTCAGAGCATCCTGCTGCTCCTCAGCACAGAGGTGATGCCACTGTACCAAGGTGTGCTAGCATCCTGAAAAGTTTAGGGAGTATTTTTCCCTTCTCGTAGTGATAAAATGCTTACCCATCTATTGCAAAAAAACGTTCCCATAAAGTAGCAGGAGCACTGAAAAGTTCTTAATAAAACCATTAGCTGTATGCTATAGACTGTAGCTACTCTTCAGGGGCCAGATACGGATCTCAATTATAGGCTGGAATAATTTCCTGGCACTCAGAGGACTTACACTGGCATGCAACTAATACAAGCCAGAACTTCATCATAAAGCATCATGGCCACATTAACTTTCACAATTTACACTAGTCAAGGGGTCAACTCTCAACATTTTAGAGTTTGGCCAAGAGAGAAAGAAATGCAATTGAGCGGAGGCTCTGTTTTTGAAACCAATTTCTAACTAATAAAATTTTTCCCTTCATTTTAAAACACAGTCCTCTCTGGTGCCTGTATCTGATTGAACGAAATATTACCGTGCTGTGTAATATCATTGCCTGCCCCCCTGGGTCATGTAGAATGCATATTGCTGCATTTACCACAGGACGGCTACCACCTACCTCACTGCACAGCCCAAAGAGCGAGTCCCAGAAGATGGGATGATGACTGGGAGAGGGCTACTCTTTAATGCTCATCTGTTAATAAGACATGGAAGCATTGAATTCAGCCCTGGGAGAGCAATAATAAATAGTCAAGTGAGATTCATGGCATTGCAGCTGGTTGGCAGCACAGGGGAGCATACTGGAGGTGCCTGCACCAGTGCTCGGAATGGGAGGTGGCTGTCTGCAGTGAACCAGTTCCTCTGTGGCTGCTGGTGGTGTCTTTGGAGCAGTGACAGCAGATTCAGGAAGGCCAAGCAACACTTACACCAGTGATTTGCAATCCACTCGATATGCCTGAGCAAACTGGAGTGCTCTGGGACACCCCATTATTAGGGGCAGGTGAAGGGAAAGCACTGTGCCATTGGGGCTGGTTTGCAATTGGGAATAAACGGGACTGCAGCAAATGGCACTTGCATGGGGAGGGTGGGAGCAGCACGAACAATATGTGGGTAGCAGAGTAAAGAAAAAGCTGAAAGTTGTGCTCTAGGAAGGATTTGAAGGTTACTCTTCAAGACATGAAAACCTATAATTATGGAAGCCACTTGCAATCTTCTTTCCCTCTAGGAAAAGAGGAATTTGGGGCTGAAACTGTGATGCTAAGGGGTCCTGTATCTCAAAGCTTAATCCTCTAATCATGATGTCTGATCCAAATGAAAACTTTAGCCCAGCCTGAATGAAAGATCTAGTTTTCTGATGGAGATTGATCCAACTCATGATTTTTTTTAACCTGAAAACAAAAATCTGTGAATAAATGTACTTAATTTTAAGGTCAATTTAGAGATTAAAAATAAAACTACAAAGTGAAAAGCCATTTCAAACTACAGAATCAAAATATTCTATTACAATAAAAGCAGCCTTAAAGAGGGCTATGTCAATATTTCTGGAATATTCTTCTAAGATAATACAGCGATGATATCAACACAATCCTGCATAATTTTCCATCCTGATGGGACTGCCTGTGTAGAGAGAGCTTTTGTGTGAAATTTTGTTAGCTGTCTCTGCTTAGCAGCCATCACATCTTCTTTGAGCCCTTTGAAAATCCAGCCATTCATTTGGACACAAAAATGACAACTGTGTTGTTCTGAAATGCTGATGCCTGGTGGAGAAGGATGTCCCCGCTACCTGAGCCTGACAGGTGAGTTTATCATGCCTCCATGGGCTCCTGCGGGTTGGTTTGGGGGCCGTGCTGACAGCGAATCTGATATAGGAATGACTTCTTTGTACGTGACTGCCCCACTCAAACTGTGCTCCCTTCTACTTTGTTTACAGCACATCTGGGTTTTGTGGTTCTTTTTAATGTGAGCGACCTTTTAATGCGAACCACCTTTCATGCATCAGGCAGGGTTGACATGTGAGTCTTGTCACTTTATGAGGTGGAAAACAGTCACTGTCACCAACAAGCGAATAATAATAGAGATGAAAAATTAGTCATGAAGAGCAAGGCCTATACATTACTGTGCTAATTATAAGCATTGGCACATTCATACATCAGAATTAATTTCTAATAGAAAGTAGGCAATGTTCTGTTTCATTTATCACTGAGGTGAGGGATGTGCAAGGCGGGGAAATCATTACCCACTGCTTTTTTAAACTATGTAAGTAAATAAGCAGATAAGTAAGAATCCTCTGTCACTACCCAGCCATCACCTTTCACTTATAGCTGTGTCCAGACCTATAAACCCCTGCAAAAGGGAAAAAGGGAAAAAATATTCTGAGTAATCCTTTATCTGAACTACTTTTGTTTCAAAGCACAGACTGTGTGCTTTGAAAGTCCGTGCATCTGAAATTCCTTACTCCGAACCGGCTGTCAGGCTGCAGGTGGGGAGATTCAGTCCTCTTCTTCCCATTCTCTGGCCAGGTTAAAAATAATTATTTATGAATCGGAATAAATTTTGACAGATGTTTTCAAGCAAAAAGGGGGGGGGGAGGGGGGAGGGGGGAAGAGCAAGTAATACATAAAAATGATAAAACATTTTTTACACTGGCAAAATGAATACTTTGCCTTGGCATGCTGAAATTATGTTTTACTTTGATATTGACCTAAATTTAACTTTTCAAAAGGTTTAAATGGATACAGAAACCTCCAACCTGAACTGTTTCATTTCAGATTAAACTCAACATATTCTTTGATCTACCAGATTGTTCTCGATGCTTATCTCATCCCAGATAGAAATTAAGCAGCAAAACTGAAATTTTGGGTGTTCTGAAGATGATAATTAGTGAGAGCTTCCTTTGGGCTGACTGAAGAACCAAACACTCGACTGTTCTCAGCAATCTGGTAGGTGAGGCTGGGATTCATTGCACCTCACTTCAGCTTTTTAAAAGTCAGGCAGCTACTTTAAATGACTTCAGCTACATCACTGGTGGATAGAAAGAAAGTATGTCCAGAGAATAGGTGGTCTGAATTCAGAGTGGGTAGAAGGAGGAGATGCCTGTGCAAGTGCTCATTTCTCCCCACGGACTACCAGGAGGGTTGTGGTGACCAGCCAGGCACAGATCTTAGCTGGTCGTATCATGGTGTGAACAGCTTACAGGTTCTGCCTCTCTTCCTGGCTGATACCTTAAGTAACATCTTAATCATTAATTTCTTACCCAGGTTTCTTCTTAGGACAGGAACAGAAAAGGGCTAAAGGCTAGGATTTGCCTTCCCCAGGCCCATTGTGTCTAGGTGGTATTACCAGGCTTATGTGTGCTAAGGGGTGAAGGGCAGAGCGCAGCTCCCAGTTATCTCAACTCAATCTCTTGGATCAGAAGAACGCTACAATAATAAAAATCATAAAAGTCTTCTTAGCCCTGAATTTGACATTATTAGTGACTTTCCAGTGAGTTATAAAAGTGAAAGAAAAGAAGAGAGAAAGGGCGTTAATGTGAACTGGTGTAGGTTTCCCTTTAGCTACAGGTAATCAAACTGACAAACCCCTTAAAGGTAATTACTAGAACCGGCTGGAAACGTTTAGTTGGAAATGCATTCTGACTAAAACTCAAGGTTCGTACTCTATTTTTTGTTTAAAAACAAAACAAAAACACTTGACTTTCAAGTATTTTCCAGTGTCTGCGCACCTGCAGATCTCTGGAGCAGACCATAAGGCAAAAGAAGAGGCATGACTTGGAACAACAGTGGTTTCTGACTAACAGTTTTGGAAAACCTGCCTGATCCCTGGCACAGACAAAGCTGCAGTGATAAAGATACTCTCAGAGGGGAGAGAGAACTGGCTGCAGTGGGTGACCCTGAGAAGCCCAAAACGAAAGTAGCTCCTTGGATATGTGTGGTAATGATTCATGCCTCAGCCCCAGCAGAAAGGCACCTCGCCAAAGGAAGATGATACATTTGCTGTCAGATAAATGCTCTTTCATCTCTGCATGTGATTTAAATTAATCACTTGCTCATATATCCTGAGGCAAACCTGTTCCCAACATAGGAATTAAGTCTTAGGCCAGGGACTACCTGCAATAATGTATACCCTTCACTCAGGCAGGGAGTCAGGACATACAAGAAAGCAGCAGAGAAAGAAAGAAGAGGGAGTTAGAGGTGAGAACAGACACTTTTCCAAAGACAATACCCCTTGATTATCTCTGAAGAAAAAAAAAAAAGTGAAACTGCTGGTAGAGGTCACCAGGCTGTATTAACCACTTCTGTCTGACAGCAAAACTCAAGGTATCAGCATGATTTTCAGAGATACCACAGGGCCTGCAGGACAGATTTCTACCTCATCTGCTATTGATGAAAATGATTCCATTGCCCATCACTGCCAATTAATTTTTGCAGAGATATGGTGTATCTGATGATACATTTATAACAACTGCAAAAATATGACAGCTTGGATTCAGACGGGGAAACATTTCATTGTCACTTGATGTAATCTTTGCATCCCACAAACTTGCAGACATTGTGTAGGCACTGTGGGAAGGCTGGCTGAAAACAAATGCCTTTTTTTTGTTGTTGTTCCTGGAAACAGAAACATGCTGGTAGACATCAAAATTGATTAAAACCATTAAGCTGTATGTAACCTTGCAGTTGGGCTTGCTCAGAGCAGAAAGTTGGACCAGAGACCTCCAGTGGTTCCTTTTAACCTAAGTCATTCAGTAACTCCAAACAAAAATGGGTTGCAGGACTTTACTTAAACACAGTTGGAACCAAAATGGATCCCTCCAAGGGCCCAGGGCCTTCATAGTTAAAGCAGCTGATCACCTCGCATTCAGCAGCCCTTCTCCTTTATACTTTTTTTTTTTTTTAATTTGTACTTTAATACTGATGCTTAACTGAGATCAGAGGGGAGTAAGAAACTCTCAGGTTCCCAGAACTGCAGTATTTCCACTGCTGGCAGGCCCAGGAATTAGTGGCCTGCTGGCCTGTGGTAGAGCATGGAATAGAGATAATATTTCATCACGAAGTCGTTGAGACATAAAACTGCATTATGATACATCCCTTCCAACTCAGGATATTCTATGATTCTATGATTCTATGATACCTGAGTCTGAGACAAGCTAGAACCTCATTCAGCACTTCTTGGATTTAATATATCTTAGAACTGCACAGAAAATCATGTGTATTTGTGAGGAATTTTTGGTATTTGTTAAAACCAAACAAAAAAACTATTGTGTGAAGATGAAAAAATGAGGGCTTAATGCTTTCCTTATGAGGTACCATCATTAAGCTGGTAACCATCTAGCTAGAAAACCTCAGCCGACAGGCCCAGGAATTAGTGCAACCAACAGATGGACTTGCAGGCAGTCCATCTGCTCGTGGTCCACGCATCCAGGAGGCCCAAGCAGTCCCTCGCTGGGGAGCTGTGAGGTCGCCGTAGAAGGCACCAGGCCAACAGAGCAGCACTGCCCTTTTGCAACAAATTGGCAGGCTCTTGTAGACATTTACTAAGGTGGTATCTTGGAGTAACTCCAGTACCAGAGCCCAGATTCAGTTTTAATCCTGCAGCATCAGTAAGAAAGCTATTATTCAGCGCTTTGTCCAAATCTCTCCCTGGATCAGGTTTTGTGGCGATGGAAGGAGGAGTTTGGTCCTCTGCCCGTGGTAGTAATTGTGGTGTATTGACACGGCTGACCACACTGCAAGTGAATCTGAAAAAAAACTTCCTTTGTGCTGCTCTTTCATCGAGGCCCTTGATATTGTAAATATCGAAGTGAGAGCTATCTCATCAATTTGATACACTGCATGTCTGATCCATCCACCCTATACAAAGTCTCTGATCCTTGACCCTGATTTCCTTTCATCACTGCTCGTGCTTACAACATTGCAGCTATCTTTTGAACACTGGCCTGTTACACCCTCCATAAAAGCTCTGCCTGCTAACATCTTCAAGTGCTGAAAGGAGACTGGGAGAACACGGATGACTTGCAAATGCTGCCTGTATTCTGCAACAGCAAGACGCTCCTTCACCCAAGTCCACTGCCCAAGCCACAAGAGTAGTGTGGTTCTGGAAACATCACATCAGAGCCAGAGGCTCTCATAGGAGGAGAAGTCTGAACTTCCAGAACAAAAAAAAAAAGCTCTCATCATTACACGCTTGAACAGCTGTGGGAACAAGAAAAAAACCTCTGCATGAATATTCTGGCAAGTACCAGAAGGGCAAAATTGATGCTGCCTTCACCCGCTCTGGCTTCTCATCACCCGTGTAATTAACACTCACCACCCCATGATAGATGGGAAATTCAGTGCAAATTTTGAATACTAAGCAGGGAGGGTGGGTTGCTGCTCCCTCCCACCTCCAAACTGACCTACTTAAAGGTATTCTCTGGTGACCTGGGTAAATAGGAGCTTCTTGAGTCAGAGTCGGGATAATGAGGTGTGTATCAACAAGCTTTATCGATCTGTACTGCCTGGGTAACCACAAAGCCTTGGTAAAAGCTTCAAATCCCCTCTCCCAGCATGCAGTGGAATCAAGATAAAACTCAAAAGGGATTGTCTGCAGACAGTATCTTCTTTGTTTGTTTAAAGCCCTGATCAGAAATCTGCAGAAGTATCTCAAATGAAAGGAAACAGAGATGTTCAAACCCTCCCATGAGCTGTGCATTAGAGTAAGAGGTGTGGGACAGGCTGTCAACTTTTGTGCAAAGTCCTTGTCTTTAGAGCAAGGCTGGAAATTTCAGGGAGAGGGTTTACCTAGTGGAATACATGTAGGATCAGCAAACGTGCAGTGGCCCAGATGGCTGCAGAGAGCTGCTGTGCAGGTTTGGGATCCAAGCCATAGAACAGAGGGCTTCAGTACCCTTTAGTACAGCAACACAGGCAAAAAACTTTGGCCAGCTTTCACTTTCCAGTGTTTTCTAACTTTTCTTTTTCCCCCTGCAAACATTTCAGACCATTTCAGAAGCCTAAACAGATTTTAAAGTTCAAAAACACAGAGGTGAGTTGATGTCAAGACTCTTTAAAAGTGGTCTGTAGGAAAGAACAATAAAAAATTGTATTTGGAGATTATAGTAAGAGAAACGAGAAAGAAACCATAGCACATTAGCAGTGTGAATGATCAGTCACTAAAGCAGATAGTGGAAGACTCTGTATCTTTGGCGGTTTCAAATTAAAATGTGGCAATTTTCTGGACGATGCCAGTCTAGCATCTGTCAAGTGTCCATTCTTTGGCCCAAAGTAGAGCTATACAAGACATCAGACTGGTATGAAAGCCTAAGTTGCAATCGCTACTTGGTTTCAGTCTGTCGGGGAACTTACAAGACCTGTTAGCAAGAATTTCTGAGCAATTTTGAAGACACAAGAACATATGAACAGTGAATCAACTCACAGTTCTCCAGGCCCAGTTCCTCCACATGGGTTGTTTATGTGGGGCCCAAACCTTTTCTACAGACTGTGTCCTAGTGCCATCACATCTGAAAATCACAAAGCATCAAGACTAAATCAAGCTGCTATTGCTCCTCCAAGACATGTTTTTAACCGTGCACTTGAATTTTTGTGTAGCCGCAGCAAACCATATAAAATGGCTGACAGATGTGATCTTATCAGGGTTCCAGCATCCTTCGTGGAATATGTCCCTTTGTACAAATTACAAAATGCTCCATCTGTGCTAACTGGATTGAAATGTCAGGCCCACGGTTGGGGTAAGCCTAGCAGAATTTGTGTTTAACAATTTTGCAAGTATATTAGATTAGCAGTTATCCTGTCCTGGTTTTAAATTATAATTTCACCTTTTTTTCTTGCTGCTGCAGGATGCAATATTCATGTACTGTTAAATCAAATACTCCATTAACAGCACCAGAGATAAATATTGAATTAATGGAATAATGCAGGTTAATAGCAGATTTATAGGATAATGCTGGAGAATACTGTGTATGAATTATGCCAGCAGCTGAATCACTGACCCTCACTGTGCTCTGACTGCAGGTGCAATAAAAATAGAAAAAAAAAAAAAAAAGCTAAGCTATCTGAGATTTAAATATTTACTAGGAGTATCTAATAGGTCATGGATGTGGACAGATGCTTAGATGAAGCTAGGACAAGCAAATAAGCACTGAATTTTTCAGGTTCTCTTTTCCTGCTGAGAAGTAACAGAATCCACTGGTTGCTGCTGCTGAATAAATGCTCATTTTCCTTCCCAGAAATCTCTGTCTCCTTCTGTACCCATCCAGGGCAGAGGCACTCAGCTTGCAGTTCCCCACAAAGGCATCTTGTTAAGGCTGCCTGAACCTCCACAGAGCAGCAGCCAAATGAAAATGTGACATTTTTAGTAAAAAAAAATGGCCCAAAGCAAATACCTGCTAAAGCCCAGTGCCGCCCCACAATGCCAGCCTGAGCAGAGCTCTCATTGACTTCATGTGGCTGGTCCCGACCCATGCTAACGAGGGTCTGCGGGCCCTGAGCATGGCTGACATGCCCGACTGATTTAATTTCCTGCTCAGACCTGCCAAGCCTCTCTGTTTCATCCATTTTCTGGGGCTGAGCATCTGGAGAGCCCCAGCCGGGCTCCGAGGTGCTGACTCACTAACTCAGCAGCAGGAATGGTGCAAGGGACCTGTGACAAATCCAGAGGGATGGCAGAGTCCATGACCAAGTGACTGGGAATCCCAAGAAGCCAACTAGGATGGGATTTTAAACCATAGCTCTATTCATCATATTCTTTTTTTAAAAGTCTGTCTAGTCAGTTACTATATTTTTATGCTTGACTTCATGAATATTTCAAGCAGGAAACTCATCCTGAATTTGTTTTGTTCTTGTCTTTTCTTCCAGGAAATGTATGTGTGCAAACTCCCCCTAATTTATGTAAATACGGAGGCGGAAGAGTTTCACTTCATTGTTACAAATTAAAAGTTCCCTGACATTTCCAATTAGCTGGAGAGAAAAGCAACGCAACTATAAATACATCACAAAGCCAGCAAGTCTGCTCTAGCATAAACAGCACGCTCCTGTCATGACACCGTGTGGTGAGGCTCCGAGGCGTGCTCGTTACAGCTGAGATTAATGGCATGGTGGAAAGGTGGTCCATTGCCCTGGGAAGCAAATAGAGAACTTGTGTTGGGGGATAGCTGAAAATTTGGGCAAAGGAGGGGATGAAACTACCACTGCTGCTAAACCCGGTACAGTGTTCCCCCTCTTGGCTGATCTGAGGCTTACACTGTGGAGGGGAGCATGTTTAAAACATCAGCCTTGTGATGTTTGACAGGGTCCTGGCTTCTGCAAGACAAAGTCAGTGAAATGCCCTTTCCTGTGACTTGCAAGGCTGCTGATGTCAGGGTCAAGCTCACTGTAAACATCTCTGCCTAAAACATGGATGAGTCAGACAGGCAACTGCACTGAAGTGAAAAAGTGAAGGTGGGTGGTAAGTCTCTGGCAATGAGGGCAGGACGTGGACCATTGCCTTCCCACAGCAGCCCACCAGCCCTGATTCATCCCTTCCTTGAAATTCCATCTTTTGGACTAGTGGGACCTTGTGGGGCACCAGAAAGAGATATAAAGATGGAAACATCTTTTCTGTATCTGTCCATATTACAGGACCCTGTCCTTGGCATGGAGGGAAAGCACTGTGCAGAGGGGTGAGCCCAGAGGGTAGTGTAGTCTGTGCCAACCAAACTCTTGTGACACCCCACAACCTGGAATAAAAAGGGTGCAGGAGTCATACTGGCACTGCAGGGTGGTATGTGCTGCAGTTGTCCCTCTGCCCCATGGCCTGAATGCCTTCTACACAGGACCTGCAGGTTACCAGCCTCCAGGAGGCACAGCTATGGCTGAGGGGATGAGTAAAGTGGGGCAACAAGCACCGGCTTCAGGTGCATGGCCCTGGCTGTAAAGCTAATTCTGTATGATGGTTTTGACTGCCTCAGACTTTCTGAGGTGGTAATGTGAAACATCTCATGCCTGGCTGCCTGACTTGGAGGTTTCTCTGGCTTCCCCTGGGCATTAGGATGCTAGGAAGACACATTGCAATGCTTAGCATCTCCCACCAGTGCTCCTTCGAATGTGATACCGCCATGCTAATGTTCAGAGTTAATGTTCATGGTAATGTTCACTCTGCCTCCCAGGTCATTACATAGTGAAGGGCACCCTGGCTTTTGGTGGTGGATGTCTAAAATTCCAGGGACATCATTTCCCATTTTACAAATCCATCAGGCTGCAGACACAGTCGGGTACAATGTGTTCAGACATCCAATGCAAGAAAAAACTAATAATAATACCGGTGCTTTTTATTGGCTTCACACACCATAGCTTGTACAGCTCCTCCCCAGGGCCAGATAAAAGTTTTGTGTTGTTGTTTAAGAAAAAGACCATTTTTGGCACCATAGCTGACAGAAATATTGAGAGCTTCGTTTCTTCCCCTTCCCTCCCCCTCCCCCCCCCCCCTTTCTTCCTCTTGTAATCTTTGATAAAGAAAAAAGTGTTCTCCAAAAAAGGTATGCTAATTAACAATTAATTCTTTTATCTTATAGTGCCGAGACTGTAAGACCTGAAGAAGATGTAGAATAAAATTAGTGGTAATTAGCTTTTTAGAGCATTAAATAAACAGTGACATGAACGATGGAGAATTAATGCTATGCATTTATTTTTAACAATATTTATACAGGCAGTTTTTTGAACAAGGCCCTGTGGCATTAGCCTTTACTAATACAGGCAAAACAGCAATGAGAAATAATTACATTTAGTCTGCATTAAGACAGCACTATGCAAATCAAAGGAATAATGAAGAGAAGCTTGTTAATATGGTTTTTGGAGACTCTATCCTTGAATATAATATTTGGGCTTTGTGTTCTTCCGGGGAACTCAGAAATTACCACCCTTTATCATTTCAAGCCACAGGCACATGGCTGTAAATATCAGTGGCATGAATCAGAGCCGCAGGCCAAGGCGAAGGCTTCCAAAGCACCCGGCATTTGGGGCTGTGCTGCTTGCTTCTGAGGGTGCCCCCTGCACCTAAGGCAGTGAGCAGAAATGGGGCTCAGAGGTGTCTGCCACCACTGCCTCCACACCACAACCGCAGCCTGGCTGAGGCGGGCACTGCTCGGGCTCTGCCTCTCCAGCCAGCATCGAAACAACTCCCTGACGTGCCCTGATTTCCAGCAGGGTTAACGCTGTCCCCTGTAAGCGAAGTGTGCAGGAAGGCTCGGCATCGTGTATTTCAGCACTGACAAAACCATTTTCCTGACTGAATGTATTTGTGCTTCGCTATTGCTGTTTTGGTCTTTCAGGCCACCTCTGGGAGCCTGCCTGCACCACGTTAACACTCTCGGCGTGCGCTGACTGCCACCCAGACCACTTCATCAGCGAGCCCTCCGTGGGCACACGCTTCACTTTCCAGACTCGTTTACACAGACGAAATCTCCTGCATTCAGGCATTCATAACACCAAAACAGAAAGGGACAGAGAAAACGAAAATTTGGCTCCTAATCAGCTGAAAGACCCACGCATCATCCATCTTCCATTATCTCCACGGCGAATGCAAGAGAAAAAAATGGGAAGATATATAAAAAACCTTGTTTGTGTTACAGAGCTTTACTGCTAACAGGGTGTGCTAATTAAGAAAGAAGCCTCAGCAGATGAATCCTTGAAACGCTGTTTAATTAACACTCTCTCCAAAGCCAGGCAAAGGGGAGTGAGAGGAGCAGGGGAAGGGGAAGGGGCCTCCTTGGGCTCCCCCTGCCCGGAGCCCACAGCAGGAGCCCGGGGCCGCACCTGCTGCCGTGCCCTGCCCAGCCCCACACGCAGGCCTCAGGCCCGGCTTCAAAGGCGCCCATTTTAATTAAAAGAGAAGAGACATCGGTGACAGCCTTCAATCAGGCATTTAATGAATGGCTGACAGGGCGCTTAATGCAATCAGCCCATCGTCGTTTCAACAAAGTGGCAGCAGGACGTTTATTAATATCGTAACCTCAGACTCTGAGGTCTGCTGGAGCTCGGTGCTGCCTTGGTGTAAATGGCAGCCTGGGGAGGTGGCAGGGCCGAGAGGACTGGCGGCCTGGGGGTGCCTGAGGAGAGCTGGGTACAGCTGGCTGGCGGAGTGGGGGGACATGGACACCCCAAAGGGACACCCCTGAGGGGCTGTGGCCTGTGGGTGGCCTGCACCGACACACAGACACCCCTGAGGGACCCGCACCAAACTGCTGAGGGGCTGCAGCCACGGGTGACCCATGCTGAGTGGAAGAAAACCAGCAAGAAGCAAAGAGCAGCAGAAACCCTTACTACGTGCAGCCTGTCACCCCGCTGAAGGGACTGGGAGGGAAATGTGGTGAAAATGGGGGGAGCTGAGAGTCAGATGGGTGTGGAGAGAGGTGCTTGGCTCTAACTGAGCCCCAGGGAGTGGGTGATAATGTGTTTCCTTAAATGGTTTTTATTTGTATTCTCTCTCTCTCTCTTTATTTTTATTTTTTATTTTTTTTTCTCAATACCCTAATCAGGGATCAGGAGTTGGTGTTAATTGGCAAGAAATTAAATTAAGCGAAAATTCCTCGTGTCGAGATTGCTTTGCCCGCAGCGTGCTGCCACCGAGCATGTGCTGGGCTTCACTGCTGCCTGGCAGCGCTGTCCTCAGCCCCCACAGCCCCCAGTCCTCCCCGGGCTGTCAGCTCACACAAGGCAGGGTGGGAGCTGGCTGCCACCGCTCCATTAACCTGTTTGCTCCTCTTCTCGTATCGGGAAACATTTCCTGGGCTCCTGAGTTTGCCTGTATAGATCGGACTATAAGGTAATGATTAAGGTTGTAGTGTCTGACAATAGTTTCTGTAGGTAATTGCACCTTCCAAAGCTGATCGCTTCTGTGTGCATTTAACTCTTCGGTGGAACCATTGCTCTGTGTGAAGTAGGTGGAGAAAAGCACTGTGTCCAGCTACCAGCACTCTCCACTGTATCTCCTTCAGTAACCTCTTGTAAAGACAAGAGCAAGAACCAGAAGTCTGCATTATATCACTTGCAAACAATGGAACAAAGAGTTTGAAATAAACAGAACTTGTTTGGGGTGGGAACATGGTAAAATAAGCCAGGGTGACTCCATACATACTTTAACGGTCCTCATCAAGACATTTCTCCACTCTTCTTTCCTTGGAGGTGGAATATTGTTCCCTGATGGACAGATGGACAGCCTGGAGGATGATGATATTCCCCTTGCAGAATGATTGCAAGGTAAACAATGACAGTTCAAACCCTTGTGTTGCTCTGCCAGTCTCTTGATAACACTAATAGGACTGCCAAGAGGGCACAAGAGTGTCATGAGCCATTCAGAGCCATCCTTCCTGTGGAGACAGCCCCAGAGTCCTATTTAGGCTTCAGTGTTTGTGATGACTACGGTGTAGCTGCTTGTTCTTTATCTTCAGACCCACCTGTCTCATTCCCATCTGGATCATCTGATGGTAATTACAGTACTGGGACCTGTTAGGCTCTTGTGGGGAGAAGAAAAAGATCCATTCCTTCCAATAAGAGACATCACAAAACACTCACATCATGTTCATTTATAGGATCATTCAGGGAAACACAGAGCCGTAGGAGTGGCTCAACAGTATCACAAACAGAAATCCAATGGCAAAAACAGGCAGGCAGAGATGCATTTGCAGTGCGCTCTTCTCAGAAGCAATGCTGAATCACTGGGTGCCACTTAGGTCCTTGAATTGACTCAACTCCATGTTTCTATAACAGAACTTGAGGAGGAGAAATTAGAACTGTGTGTCCAGTCCTGGTCTTGAATAGCTGCATTCAGCAATATCAGATACATGGTGCTTTGGAGTGGAGACTGAAAAGCACTGTGCTCCTACCTGCAAGTGAGTCAGACTGAAATGCTGGGCCAGACAGGAGAATGTTTCCTGAACCTGCCTCCCCTGACCCCTTTCTGCAAAATGTTTTAATTTATTTTGCTGCATTTTTCTAATATACTCCATTCTTTCTTCCTGCATATTGAAGTTTACTTCCTATCTCCCACCTGCAGCTGAACGCCTGCATTTCAGTGAAGACTGCATATAAAACAAAATTAGGAAAGGAGTGATCAGCTAATAAGCAGTTGCTATTCATTATGGAAAATTACAGCTTTCATGTCTTCATAAAGTAAACGCCTGTCAGCTCCAAACCAGCAGACCTGTTGCATCTAAATACTTTGCTTAAGTGGGTGGATAGGCTTAAATACACTCTAAATCATTCTTCTTTTTAGCAGAAATTGCTGCTGCTGTCCTGGAGGGCTGGGGTCAGATACAAGAGGCACATGGAAGGCAGATGTTCTCTCTTCTCTTCTCTTTTCTTCCCCTGTGATCCTCAGTGCCTGGTCATTGAACTGGTGTGACGGCAGCAAGAACTGGTGTTCTCTAAACCACCATAGCATATTCACCAGTGAAGAAGAAATGCCTTACAGTCTGTACTTATCCAGGTGAGTAAAATTTTCCTTGCACAGATGGAAAATGGCCACCAAATTAAAGAGAGTGGGGAGGTATTGGGAGATGTAGAACCTTTTCTAGGTGTGTGGACTAGCAGTAACAGCTCTGGCAGGGGCATTTCTATCACCAGGCCTTGGTTTGTCCCCTTTTTCAGGCAGGAAATTGAGATAAGAGACACATGAAACAACCTGAGAATGGTGGATTAGAGAAAAATGAGGGATGAAACCTAGGTCCCAGAATCCCACTCTATGTCCAAGTACTAAAAGGGCTTTTCCATCCCTGCCTCTTTAATTTATTGTCACCATATTGTGCTCCTGCAAGAGATTCCTGTGTCAAAAGAATTATCCATCTAAAGACAGTAACCTCCTTTGGGGCCTCCCAGGCCCACTATTCATAGTTCGTTGGAAGTTATACTCTGTCAGGCCAAGGTGATGCTTTCCATGAATGCTGGCTGGGGTAAGTGCCCTGCTAGTGTTATTTAGGACAAACATGTCTTGTGTCTTGCACTATTGCATCTCAGAGGAGGGTGACATCCAATTTATACGGTCAAACTTGCCTTGCTTGCAATATTTTGCCCACCATTGCAGTTTACAAATAACTGCTCTGTAAGAGAGGGATGAAAACTGTCACCTTGTTAGGGCAGGTTTTTTGCCCTTTTCTAAGGAAACTTGGAGTATTTTCAATGGAAAAGTTCATGCACAGAGAGACCTTAATGAGACACCCACCACAGAGTTTTTGGATGTCTCTTGTAAGAATTTCATAAAGCAGAACAATGTTATTGGCCCATTTTACAAACGGAAAGACACCCGTGGAGAGATGGAGATAATCACTGTTTTCAGTGTTTGGATGTCACATCTAGCACAAAGCCTCACTGCTTTTCCACCCCCGCTCAGAGTTTTTTTGCCAGGCTACATTTTGGGGAGAGAACCTGTTTTATACAAGGGATGAGAGGGGACCCACTGTGGAGGAGTGGGTACCAGTGTGGTGGCCAGGGAACAACAGGACATTGACAACAATACAAATCAGATAACTCCAAGCTTGATAAAACCTGAACCAGCAATGGAGCAAAATCCCACAAGCTACAAAGCCCACAGCTCAAACCTGGGGAGAGCTGAGGCCACAATACCTTCCCAGGTTTGGAACATCACCCCCGGTGCAGAACTGGCTGCAGGACACAGATGCGAGCCCAGCCTGTGGTAATTCAGCCAGCGAGGCTGGGCAGGCACACAGCACGTCTGGCTGGCCTCGTAAAGCAGGGACGCACGCTCACAGCTTCTGGCCGGTGACTCTGTTCCGAAAACAGGAGCAGAAATAAACAATGTTGTCAAAAACAAAGCCCCAAGTGATGTTGGGAAACATCAATTGCCTCTTACACAATGTAAAGCAGCTCAGCATCCCCAGGTTGCTTGCCTGTATGTTTTGGCGCTTGCACAATATTGGGAGAGAGCAGACAGTATGCTAGGAGGTGTAGCTGTTGCTATGGCTCCCTAATTACCTTCTGCGAGGTTACCATAGAGAAAAGCCCAGAGCTGACTTCAGAAACAATAGCACTTCTACTTTGTTTACATGGACGTTTCAGTTTTTAAATAAAACTTTACATGAGCCAGAAATTGAGCCTTCAGTCCGCTGCGGAGCAGGGAGGATCTTACCACTGCAGAAACCAAACAAATATTTAAACAGTTGTTTCTCTCGTTCAGATTTCATTGAAACACTGAAAGCAAGACTGGGGGTGGAGGTGGTGGGGTGGGATGTTGTTTGGTGGCTGGCTACTGCGTTACTGCTTCTGTGAAAAGAAAACAGCCTGGCCTCTGATGATGGGCGGTCAGGCCCCTAGAACTATTTCTAGCCAAAACAAAAGAGGTATTGTGGGTCTAAGAAATTTTTGCTTGCAGAAAAGATGCATTCTCTCAAAAAGCTCAGATGTAAACAAAGCCACATTTCCAAACAAGAACCTGCTTGGCAGAGCCATGGCTTTGTCTGACACCATCCCCTGCTTTACAGCTCCTATGAGGGCATAGGGTGTGCAGATCTGAGGCAGTATAAAAACTGCTTATAACCATGACACTGCAGAGTGGCTTCTCTGGTGGAAATAACCTATGTTTACTGCCCTAAAAACTCTTTGTATTGCACAAGGGTCAGGAATAGTTGCAGCAACTGAAAGAGAGAGGTGGCTCCCATCAGCAGTCTCTTGGCAATGGGTGGGTTCGGTGTGCAGGTCATTGTGAAGAGGTAGGGAGGGAACTGAAGATACCACTTGGGAGCATTTGTCTGTGGTATTTTACAAAAGGCATCCTGGGATCACAAAGCACCCTATCACTGTAGTTTGAGGCTGCCTTTCTGCATGTACTCCACCATGGGTCCAGAGACTCAGCCCAAGAGCTGGCTGAGAGGCTGGTACCACGATGAGCCGGTGATGGAGCCTCCTCCACACCTCACCCCCCTCAAGAGAAGGTGGCATGTGAATCCTTCAGAAAGGATTTAGACTAGACTGCACAAAAGTGGGGCCTTCTCCATTGCACAAATACTTGCAGTACTGGTGCAGACCTGGTTGATAGAGCCAGTGCTGCCTGGGGTGTGCTTTATGTCCTCTTGAAGTAGATGTCTACACTGGAGAGAAGAATTGCTCCTCACAGTGCCTATTTCTTTTCACTGACTTTGAAAGCAGTCTGTAGGGTCTACTTCAGCTGTAGCAGCATACTTCACTGACTTGTAGCTAAGTGAGATGAATCCTACCCTGAACTTAAGTGCTGCCTTTAATTTCTTGAATGTCTAAAGTTACTGTGCATCTTAGTGATGAGGCAAACATGGACAATTCACCATTTAACCTCTTTAATTGACCTCAGCAACTCCACTGACTCTGAAGAATTTGAGGGATGGAGATAGGTATCAGGATTTTGAGAAAAGCCAGATCAGGGTGACCACAAAGTTAGTAATAGGCTAAAAATTGAGAAGTAATTCCTACAAGGTGTCACCTCCTGCAGCTTGGTACAAAAGGAAATTCAGAAAACTCTCCTTGCTGCTGCAGTCATAGACATAACTTCTCACAACACTGTCAGAAAGACAGAGAATGCCATACCCCCTTTTTGGCATCAGTAATATAATAGTTTATTAATTCTCCAGCAGAAGAAGTTAATTGGCTGGGGATAAATTATGAATGTAGCAGGAGGCAGGGGAGGTCTGTATTCCTCTTGCTCACAATAAATGAAATAGAGTATTATTAATACATAGCAAAATTAAAGCAATTTCTCTCTGATTCATGGTCCTGCTTTCTCTAAAGACAAGTGAGAGGGACAGAATTGTCTGTTTCTGCTTTCATGTCTCAAAGGTTTCCATCAAATTTGCACTTGTTTTCTGTCCTATTGAAGAGGACAAATACTACTACTGCCTGAAACCAGCTACAGGTGGTCAGAAAAGAAATCACGGAACCATAGGACCATTTAAGTTGGAAAAGACACATAAGATCCTCAAGTCCAAACATCATGCTACCAAGTCCACCACCAAACCATGTCCCTAAGCTCCATGCCCATACCTCCAGGGATGGCGACTCCACCACTCCATCCCATCCCGATGCCTACCCACCCTTTCTAAGAAATTTCTTTTTCCCTGATACCTAATCTAAACCTCCCCTTGCACAGCTTGAGGCTGTTTCCTTGTGTCCTAATAATGTAAACTGCTTGTGTGTGTTGGCCTTTTAGATTCTCTAACAAACAAACAAACAAACAAATAAAAGGAAAAAAAAAAAGCCTCTGAAACAAATCAAGCTGACTTAACTACCGGTAGTGAAAAACTGAAAAGAGTACTGGTGCAGTTTTACACTGTGTGCTGGCATTGAAATGCTAAATAACCTGCGACAAGCAGCACTTCTAAGATGTGCTACTAAGAGAGGTCATTAGCCCTTTTAAGAAATAAAAGCAGCAATTCAGTTTGCAAACAAGCTAGAAAAGAGGGAAAGCAGAGGACCAAGGAGGTCACTGAGGAAGCTAACAAAAAGTGCCTAGTCCCTTCTGCTGAAAAGAATGTGGAGAAGGACTGCGAATTAAACCCTCCTTCTAATGGGCCCCCGTGAAGAATAATGGGGCGAAGATGACGGCAGAAAAGTTGTTTTTTCAAGTATTGGAAAAGTGACAGGCCCTTCAGGCTTCCCAGAGTAACCCACGACTTGTAGAGCAGTGGAAGAAGCGTGGGACCACCTGCACTATCTTGCAAGCACAGGTTTGCAGGAAGCAGATGTGAGGATATCAGGGTCTGCTGGAGATTCAGCTAGGTTAGTGATCTCCTTTCACCTGAGTCTGATATGAATGCATTCATTTTGCTCATGATTTGAGAGGTATTATGGCCATGTTGCCATGAACTAGGTGGCCTTAGCTTGAGAGAGAGTGTGACCATGTTTCCCTCTAGTAGCTACCTCTAGCAATGAAAATTACCTCCACCTTGCTGTCTTCAAATAAGTGATTTTTCCATTTCCCCATAAGTAGAGAATTCTGGCTTTCATCTTGAGGATATTTGGTTTGATTCACACCATCTGTACACCTCCTCTCTGGCCCACTGCACCAATATATTGCTGCAGTGCATAGGAGTGGTCCTGGCCACTAAAGAAAAAAAGTGCATGTTGCGAGAGTAACAAGGATACAGCTCCATCTGCCCTGAGCTTTCTCTTAGCTTTTACATAAGGAAACATGAGAACAAGGGAAATGTGAGTCATTCCACCGTGATTCAGAAAAATTTTACACCCTGCCTGCATGAATGGAAATGGTATGAAAGAACATCAGAGAAGAAAACGTCTAGCAACCTGCCCACTAGCTATATGAATGCATATGTCAGGTTCTCTCTGCATGTACTTTTTGAAATACTTCACCCCGATTTCCTTCTCATGGCTCTGCAATGTCTGCTTTCTCAAAAGCTAGTCATTTTTTTCACCTCAATGATACCAATTGTTCTAATAGAAGCTATTACCTCTCCTTGCAAACCTTGTCTCCATGGAATCCTTTGACCATCATGGTCAAAGCACCACTACCATTTTCCACTCCTGCACATCCATCTCATTAACACACTTCCATCATTCCGGTGCTTCACCACGTTGTCCTCCAGGAGACTTCCAGCAGCCCTTATCCACAGCCCCATCTGCTCCCACTTTTGGCAGGCTCATACCTCATATCATTCCCTGTCACATTTCTCTCTTCAATAGCCCATGAAAATAGTCAGGTGGATGACCTTTTTTGTAATGCTGCATACAAAAGTCCATTCCCACACCTGCAAGTCTTTAACTTTCTCTCTGTAGCCCCACTGCCTCCCCCCTGGATTCCCCAGGTCCCTTGATGGCTGTCACATTCCCAGAGGTAAGGGAGCAGGCTGCAGCCTCTAAACCAGGAAGGTCTGGGTGCAGCAGTATTCCTTTGGTTTTGCAATTTTCTTTAATCTCACAACAGCAAAGAATGTGCTTTTAGACATGAGATCCAAGGACCAGCTACTGACACAGGCAGAGAAGTTGCTACAATCGAATTCAAAGACTTCTCCCCATGCTCACCACGAGTTTGTTTTATTTTCTTTTAAAACCAGGAATCAGAGCACTCTATGTTTCTCTACAGAACTGTAAATTGAAACTAAAGGGTAGATTGAAAAGGAGCAGCTTGTACCATATAACCACTGACCTTCCTGAAGAACTTTAATGCCTGAAACATCCTAAAATTTGTTTTGAATCAATTCAATATCACCTCAGCACAAGGCAATCTCTACATCTGAAAAAGGCTTCAAGGATCAACATGCTTGTCTAAGCCAGCCTGGCAGTGTTGCAGGTAGCAGTTTGCTTACAGCAGTGTAGATACCACTTCTCCCTAATGGGATTGATTAAAAGCTTCAAATGTATTATCCTTTACATGGGGGTCACTTTTATCTAGGGGTATGCATTTTTTTTCCCTCACAGGTGCAGGTTCATCACTTCTGCTGATGCTAATAGAAGCCACGTGTTCTTGTTGGCAACAGGGCCACAGAAAGTTACACAAATCCTTTTACCCTCAAGTCAAGTTGGCAATGGCTCCTCTCAGAATAATAATGTACATGGATCAGAAAGGGCTCCAGCCTACAGAGGGTCCTGCAGTAATTTGGAGAGAGTGCTGTGTTGAAAGTGCCTGCAGTGATTTGGGGTAAGTCACTTACAATTTGCATTGCACTTTTTTGCATTGCAGAGGGCAAAACCTCTTTTTTCTGATCCTGCTTTCCAGTGAGACGTTTGTACAAGTCACTTCTGGCAAGTGATTTGAATCATACTTAATGCAGATCCAGGTCTTCCCACAACCCACACTCTGGAATTTTACAACAAGGAGTAGTGCTCAGATACAGCTTCTCAGGCCTGACACCACTGTTGCACAGTGTCCTGAATGGGAGCCCATCAGTTCTTCAGTTTAACTTTAGAGTATACATAGCCAGCAAGTGGCTGCAAAATGCTATGATGTATGTGAAACCTACATTTGTTTCGCAGGAGTCAGTGAGCCCCCAAAGAGATGCATTGGAGAGAGAGCAAAAAGTTGCAGTAGAAGGGCAGTGTTCAGGGTTTTCACATCCCTGGACCATGGGTGTTCCGCTTCTGGTATCAGCCACAGGTGATACCTGTGATGCCACAACGTTTTTCAGAGGGTGTAAATGATATCTCTGGTAGGACAGGGAGAAGCCAAGGCTTTGCAACTGAACCCAATGGCTTGTCAAAGAAATCACAGACAAAAAAAAAAAAAAAAAGAAAAAAAAAAGTAGGAAACATGAAGCATGCCAGCCTGGGAGTGAGCAGCAGCTGGTGCTGGCCACCACTGACACCAGTGAAATGAGCTGACAGCCTGAGGTCACCAGGGGTGTTGCAGGTGGCCGCTGCCCTGTGTCCCCGATGTCACTTATCCCAGTCACTGGAGAGACAGCACCATCTGCAGACTTGGGTGATTAAGGGAACAGTGAGGCATGGCAGGGGAATGGCTGTGCTGGGAGCCTGAGCCGCAGTCTGAAGGAAACTTACGTCTGCTTTGGTGCTGACAAGATTTTGGTTTGTGCTTGTCAGCAGAGGCATTGTGCTGAAACAGCACAGGTGCCTGGACACTCTCCTGCTGTTATGTTGTACTCAAGCCTCAGTAAGCCAGCAGTATGTGGAAGCCTGGGGCAAAGGTGCTGCTGCTGGACACTCAGCCCAATACTCTCTCCATTCTATTGGTTACAACAAGAATTAGAAAACTTGCGACTGGTTGTTACTGGTCTCAGATGGGCAACCCTGTCTGTGAGCAATTAATGGCTGTATTGTTTGTTTGAGCTCCCGGGATGTCAGCCACCACTGACCAAGAGGAGGATCACTGGAAACCCAGCTGAGACCCAGATCCCATAATTTTCCCCTACATCCCCATTTTGTTCAAATTTTATCCATTCCTCTTGCAGAAAAATGATGTTGTTTTTCCCCCTCTGCCAGAGTACATTAGGAGATCTTTGATTTCTGACCTTGTCCATGTCTGGATGAGTTGCTCTTCCCTTATATTTCCTGACAGCTTCCTCTTTGCCAGTCTGCATCTGCCCTAGGCTGCGTTCTCCCCTTGGGCATTTCAGCATTTTGGTGCTCAGGGGTGATGGGTTAGGAATTAAACAGATCAGTATGAATGTTCTCTTCCCTTGTCCTCACACTATCTACCCTGGTTGGTATCGCTCTCATGAGCCTGGTATCCTCCATTCGCAGTCAAGCCTGAGCTCTGTGTGATGGATCACCCCTCCAGGCAGCTAAACACAGTCCTCCATTAGCTGCCTGAACCCTGGCAGTGGTATCAGCGTCAAATTGAGTATGTGGTACTCGAGGCTACTCTACCAATAGACTTCACAAGCAGCTAGGCTGGCATGCCCTCACACTTCAATGACGCTCTCCAGAATGGATGGTGGCAGGCAGTGCAGATGAGAGGGGGGAATTTGATTAATAAAAGAAGCATTTCTTACTCCCCCGCTCTTCTCTCATTACTGGCATTTGAAAGCCAGGATTCACATTTCTTGTAAGCTCTGGTGTTGTGTACAGATGTGGAGCTGTGTCTCCCGGGAGTGCTTCCACCAGCAGAATTCTGATGGGAGGAAATGGGCCTGCGACACCCAGCAGACAATAATCTATCAGAAAGTATCCTCTGCAGATGTGCTTCCCACTCTCCCTCTTCATCAGCACTTATTATCAATAGGATTCCTTCCCCTGCTGCCCCACGCTAAAAAGTGACTGATATTTTATCTTGTTTTTCCAGAAGGATGAAACAAATGAGCAGAAGAAAGAAAAAGCGTCTGTTTGGATGGGACTGACTTCCATGCAGAAAAGATGAAGCAAGCTTCTGGGTCACACTAGTTCCACTTAGGCCTAGATGCCAGCTTTCCTAAGCAGTATCTGTGGGTCATTGTGGTCCATGGGTTTTAACTGTGACACACCCTGGGCAGGCTTTCACTGCCTCAGTAAAAGCACAGAGCCTTTTCTCCTTCTGAAGCTTTCTGGGGTAGGCCTCAGTGCTCCCCTGAAGGTTGTAGTGGCCTGGTGGACTTGCAAGGCAAGTCTGTGGCAGGTCTGTTTTCTTCCTGCTGTGTGGCCCTTTTACCACAGTTGTGTTTTATTTTGGGGTACAGCATTGTCAGATGGCAGCACCCAGTTCATCAGCACCTGAGCTCAATTGGGTCCTGAGTGGCTGATCCACCATTGTAAGTCCTCAGCCTCATCAGGCTCTACCTACTAAGGACGCTGTTGAGCCTTGTAACTGCTTGTGGCTCTCAGTCCTCCCAGAGGTGAGAAGGGATGTCACAATGGTGTGGCTTGTGAAGTGCTTTGGGACCTACTGCAGAGATGTACAAAAGGACAGCTGGTGCTACCACAGATGGTGTTGGCTGAAGGTGCAATGTGATGAACAGAAGCTGTGAAGGAATACGGAGAATTGAAGATAATCAGCGTATCAGAGGTCCTGCAGGATGAGACCTTAATTTAATAGGAATTCATGGTGCTATTCTTTGTAAACAGCTCTCCTTCAGAATCTGTACAAAACCTTTACCCTCAATGATTTCTGAGCCTGATTGCCAGAAAGTCTAAAAGGCAGAGCTCCACTGACCACAGAGAAGCTTGGACCATCACAGAGCTCAGCAGGAAACAAAGATCTTTCCCACAGAAAATGTGGTGGCTAAGCCTTTGGTTAGACATGTTTCAAGCGAGCAGGATTGTTTTGTTGCTCTAGTTTTTTTATTTAAATAGGAGAAACATGAAACTTTGAGAGGGTGAGAGAACAACCGAAACGAGAGCAGTTGGCTGTGCTTCAATACATTCACTTGAAATGATGCTGTTTGTTTCTTTTCAACCTAAGCTGTGATTCTCGATTTTTGGAAGCAAAAAAAAATTCCATGCTAAAATTTTGGCATGTGGCTTTCCTCCCTACTGTCTTGGATTTACTGTATTTTATTTTATTTTATTTTCCCACAGAAAGCCTATTTTTTTCCAGTTCCAAAATCCCAAACAAAACATAGTATTACAATTATTGGAATCCAAAGTTATTTTTCTGATGTCTCTTTTTGGAAAGTTGGACTATTTTTTCTAGTAGAGTTCAAATTTTTTTCAAGGAAAAACAATGGTAAAACTTTGTTTTGAATAGGGAAGTCTAAATACTTCATAGAAGAAACAGGTCCAGTATGTTTTTCATTTCATGACATCTATTTTATGTATTAAACATTCTGAGTGATGGCTTTCATTTAAGTGAACCTTGTTCTTTGTTTGATTCAGGGAGGGCTAGTGAAAGGATCAGGATCTTTTCTGAAGTAACAACTGCAGGAAAAGGTTTCTTTCTTGAAGAGAATGAAAATGAGAATTTGAATGCTTTCACCCACCCTGGGAATTCTGGAAGAGCTTCCCCCTTACTAGCCCCAACCTCAAACAGTTGTTTCTGTTTGATTTTTCTGAAACAATATAAAGCTTCTTGTTGCCCTGACTACTGGGTTACATTCCCATGGACATCACATACTAGGGCTGTAAATAGGACCCCATTGACCGCCCCAGGCTTTCAGCTTTGTAGCCTGAGCAGGGCCTGGCTCCAGTGCAGCCAGCTGGGAGCAGCTCTCGGTTTGAGCAATGGGCCATAACTCATTTCATGCAGGCCACCAGACATAAACCATGCACATCTGGGCTCCCGCTTCAAGTGGAGAGTATGTGGGACAGGAACACTGGATTTTATTTTCCAGTCTGTCTTTGTCCTCCTCTAAATTGCTTCACTCCTTTTCTCATCCACCCCAGCCTAAGGCACTTAGGAGGATATTTCAACCCAAGATGAGGCAGATGATCCCTAGCAAGCTAAGCTCTGGTTTCACCGCTGTGTAATCCCTGTATCTGAGCCAGACACAGCTGGGTGACCTGGAGGTGAAAGAGTCTTCCACAGTGCCAAGGAGCTCTTTCCGAAGTATTGATATTTTCCTGCATCTCGTGCTGCTATGGACAAACAAACCAAGCAAACAAAAAAAATGAGCCATATTGCTTGATTTTGCAATCTCCATAGATGTTGGAGGCAGCAACGGACACAGAATAAAGATATCCTGTTCAGAGGAAATAAATAAGATGTTGATTGGCAAGCTAAATCCTCCACAGTGTTGCTGCCTCTATGACTGGAATCCCAAATGAGCCAAACTGCAACATGTTTTATGCTGTTTCCCCGCTCCAAATGCATTTTTCAATCTATTTCTTTAAGCCTGCAGAACTGCTGTCTCAAATTCCACTTCCCGTTTCTCCACTTGGACAGAAACACTAAATACAAGCTCTCCTTACCGACAGCACCTTTCATTTCCTTTCTCAGATTTCTAAGCACATCGGAAGGGTTAGCCTGTGTTAACAGAGCCATTGTCATGAGATAATGGGCTGCTATTAGAGCATCTTTTTTTTTTTTCTTTTTTTTTTTTTTTTCTTTTTTTTCCTTTTGATGGCCGTGGGCCATTTTCCTGTGATATGAGAAACGATGTCTTGCAGTTCCTGGGCATATTATGGGATCAGCCTTCTCCTGTCTCCCTGTCACACAGCACAGTCAGTTCTGCGATCTCTTTTGAGAAAGAAAGAAGAAAAATGTCCCCCTGGGATGTTGTGAGATACTGTGACCAACTCAGGCCACTGAAGAGGGAACAACTGTTCCAAGGCTGAATAAACCCCGAGCCTAAAGATCAGCATCCCCAAGCAGGGTGCTCTGCAAGAGCACTCTCGCCCTCTACCTTTAAATGAGAATCTGTCTCCAAGGGGAATGGAGCTACTTGTCCTCCTCTGCACAGCCTGGAGAATTGGAAAGCTTCAGCCTAAGCAGATAAATGTTGAGGTCAAAGTCTAAGGCTTTATCAGCTCTAGTTACAGTCTCCACTTGCCTCTCCTTAAGGAAATAAAGTAGCTTAAATGACCTGGAAATATTAAGTCTGAGATGAGCAGCTAGGTAAAACAAGACAGAGGACATGGATAGAGGAGCACGGACTGCAAGCAATAGCTTACAGCTGCTATAAGGACTGTCCATGGACTGCCAGAGGGACGGCCCTGATTCCTGCATGTAGATCCAAAGGCAAAAATGTTCTGCCTGTCCCTGCAGCATGGGATCAGGGAGGGGTGTAGCCCTGTGGAGAAAATGGTCTGTCCAGCAAGGCATCCACCCTTGTTCCATGTCTTGTTTGTGCCCTGTAGTAAGGGGTGCAGACAGATAGGTGAGAGGACCTTGCAGCCTTAAGAGTCCTCCAAAAATCTTATGGAGTCTGTGGTTTGGGACTGAAAACCTCCCAGCCATTCCTTGCTGGTGACCCAGGCTCTAGGCTAGGACACAGCAGTTGCAGAGGCTGCTGTAATGCCATTAATCTTCTTGCAAGAGCTTCTGTGCAGCATTGCAGAGTGATGACAGCTGGATGGGAGATATCAGGATCCAGACAGTGAGGGCGGAACTACAGGCTTGTACAAGCAGAGCCTGGAAAGGGCCTGGAGGAGAAATGTTAGGACACGGGGTTGTCTATGTGGGAGGAGACCTCTGGAGGTCTCTGGTCCTGCAATTTGTTCAAAGCAGGGCAAATAGAGAGCAGGTTGCTCAGGGCATTGTCCAGCTGAGCCCTGAATGCGTCAAATGCCCCCACCCTTATACTGCTACTGAACCTCTGAGGACTGAAAATCTCACACTCATCCTTCACTTGTGGCCAGATCACGCTGTTTGCTTTGTCTCCCTCCTCCCAGGCTCACTCTCCCTCTGGCCATTCTTGTTCTTTGCCTCTGGCATAGCTCCATGGGCCTGCGGGATTCACGTCACATCTGTGCCTTACTTTCTCTTACCTGGGGCTACCTGACAGCTTAACATCTGGGTTAATCCATGCTCCCAGCATGAAAATCAAGATGGGAACAGTCAGTACTTCCAGCTCTGACACCATTTTCAGGAAAAGACCAGTGTATTTTCCTTTCAGTGAACTGCCACCAGCAATTCCCTCCAAGAACAGGGACAAGAGGGGAGCAGAGAGGGGCCGGGGGAAGAGCCCCCCCGCCCTGGTGGTGCAGAGAGCACGCAGGATGCCAACAGGCTGCACCAACTTGGAGTAAAGGTCTCTGAGCATCCTTCCCTTTGCCCCACGTCCTTCTCGTAGCCCCACATCGTCCCCACCGCCGCCAATTCCCTGTTGGGCTCTGCACGCCCTGCCGAGGCTCTTATTTATTTATTTAACTTTTCTGATGCAAAGGTTAAACAAATCAAACATTACTGATTCAGTGCAAATGACAGAAGGCTAAGTGGTGTTATCTTTAATTACTGTCAGCGTCAAGGAGAGCAGCCAGGGAGCGGTGTGTGGGGGGGTGCGGGGCTGGGTTTGTGTGCGTGCTGGAGCCGGGGGACGGTGGCAGGGTTGTCATTTGTATTCAGATGGGGCCATCTAGTGATCGCTGTGCCATGTTGCAAGGATAGAGCTCAAAGCCCTGCCTGGCAGAAAGCTTGGGAAGCAGTTCTTGCTGTGGACAGTGCTCCCCACACCTCACCTCCGCATCCTTCAGAGGATGTCCCCAGGGCAGCAAGGGCTGACCCTGCTCTGATCCAGTGCTGTGTGGGGCAGGGGAAAGGCCCCCCCGAGCAGAGTCCAGCACAAGCTTTGGGCTCCTTTTGGTGCCCAGGGGTGTACACAGTGCCAGGGGATGTCTTGGGGTCAAATGTTGTGCAAAACTCCACTGCACATGTCAGGGTGTGACGTGAGGAAATGGGACTGAGGCCTACTGCCCCACGTGCGATTTGCATGGCGCTGGGTGAAGGCTGCTCCCTGTCTCTCTTCGTGCTGGATCGGTCCCTTGGTCCTACACAGGAAAGCCATCCTGGCTGCTGCTCTCTGCCCCTTCTTCAGGGCTGTTTCTTATTCAGTGTATGACCAAGGCTGTGGGTGGGCACCCGGAGCTGGGTTTTCTGCAGGGTAGGTGTGTGTCTGACCTCCTGGCAGCGGGGGGCCTTTCATCCAGCTGCTCTGCAGAGGGGACATCTCTGCCTCCTCTCCGCTGTAGCTGGTGTCCCAGATGTCTAGAAAACTTACCTAAAAAGAACAAGCACAGCTTTTTTCTTTTATTCATGCTCTAAGGCAAGCAGCCTCACCCAGGCCAGGATGCTGCATGCCTTTCAAAGCACCTATCCTTTCCCTCTCACACTGATCTCATTCCCTTCTGGCAGCTGTCTCCCAGTTTTGCTGTGAATCCAGTGTTCTGGGGATACAGAGAAACTGGAGGTTTTGGTAAAAAAATGTGGCCCAGTATGATCCTATTGAGTGTGAGGGTGTAGCCTAGACCTCTCTGCAACCCGCCTCCCTCCCTCCCCACACTGCTCATATGGGGGAGTTCCCCCTGTTACAGCCTAGCCCCTTCTACAGGCCAGCATGGTGAGAGGAGATGTGTCCCTGTCCCCGTTTTACATGCTAGCAGCTGGGAAGACACCGGCCGTGTCCTGTTTCAGCCTTATTACCACCAGTCCTTGCACTTCTTCCCAGTGCAGCATTTGGGGGTCTGCAGCGTGGCGTGTCAGATTGTCCATTTTAATCAGATGGAGTTTTGTTGGCTTAATATCAGCCTGATCTCCCCTCTCCCCATATTCTGATTATGGGGACAAGCCCCTCAGACGTGGAAGGATACCTCCTTATCTCATTACCTTCTCTTTGTGAGTTTTATTTGTTTGGTTATTACTGGAAGGAAATGGCCTCTGGGTTTGAGAAGTCTCAGTTGCCGTCCAAGACGTTAAAAGGATTGAACCTCAATTCCAAATACATGTTCGCTTCTAAAATTGTATCTCTCTTCCCACGATTATGTCAACTTTAAATTTTCTTTTCCCCTTACACCTGCTGCTATCAAGATCTCCTACATATATATTTGAAATTAATCCTTTATTTCCCAAAGTAGCCCTTGCTATCAGCTCTAGCAGTAGTGCCAGTAATTACTTTCCTCCTATTAGTTGGTGAGACACCGTGGCTAATTTGTGGGTATACTGATAAAAACGAGAAGTGTCAGGTGATTACACTGAAGTTTGATTGCATGAAAGGTCAGGAAGTGATTTCCCCCATGGAGGCAGTTTACTAATTTTATGCCTGTCTGAATGGTCTGCAACAGAGTCCCCGAGACTGAGAGCCCTGGCACACGATGTGAGTGGGGCCGCTGCTGCCAGAGGGGCAATGCCATTCCAGATCCTCGCTGTGTGCTGAGATATCTGTACTCTGAGTCACCGAGAGCTCCAGGACAGGATGTGCCCACACCAGCTACCTGGTAGCAGCTCGACTCATGTAAGATTGTGCTGTGGTGCTGAAGACCCTGTTTCCATCTGACTGATGGATATGGGGACATTGCCCCTTTGTCCCTCTGTTGCCCACCATATCGGGGGATTGCTTCTTCCCTTGCTGTACCTGCTTCTAAGGCAGTGAGAAAGAGGTGGCTGTAGTATGATCATGCAGTGGTCTGGGCTGCAACATTCAGCCCCAAGCATGGGAATGGGCCTTTTACCCTTCTCTTTGAAACCAGGGCTTTTTCATCAGGTGAAGGTCACAGAGCTGTGCAGTGTGAGAGCACAGTGTGGGAAGCAGTCTGCTGTGACCCCAGAAACATCACTGTGAGCTTTGTGTTGGGGGCTGTTCCAAAAGCTGCCCTTTGACAACTGTAGACAGGTCTCTGTCATCCAGGATGGAGAGTCAGATGTGTGGGAATGTGCTCAGTTGTATGGGAAGGAGAGCACCTCATTGCTCACCCATACATTTACCTACGTGCCTTGTCCTTTACTTTTCTTAGGATAGTCTGGGAGAGCAAAGACTCTCTGTCCCTACCCATCCCTACAGTGCCTTGTTTGATGCCTCAAGCACTTTATGATGCCACCTGCTCCCTATCATTAGGGTTAATTTTCTCCACGGAGAGAAGAGGGATAACAATCTCCAGCAAAGAACATAGTACTACCTGAGGACAGATAACTGTTCAGCATTTATGGTTATTTCCAGTCTAATCTTTGCAGTATATAATAGTGGGAAGCAGGCCACAGAACAATAAAATAACACAGCAATTGTAAAACTCAAAAAACAGTTCCGGCCATGATTGTTGATTAAAAAATATATAAATCCAAATGTCTATCTGAAGTGTAAAGCCATTTAAAATTTATTGCCAGAGCTCTGATCCTTAGTTAGTTCATTAAAGGAATTGCGCAGGGTAGTGTACATTGGCTTGTTGAAGCTTCTTCCCAAGTTGAACATTAAATGACAAATAATTTTCACAACATAAATTTACTAGCACCTTAAACTGTCTGTTCACTGAATTACCTCAGAGGACCAGGAGAGAGGAAGTTCAATGCTTTTCACAAGGAACAGTAAATTCATACAGCCTGAGACACTTTTCAGTGCCTGATGTTGCTTGGAGAAAAATCATAATAATAACTGGTCTGCTACCTACCCATTTATTAGCAGCAATTATGCTGTATTAGTGTTACAAATTGCTATTGAAAGATGTTATCAAACCAGAAGCCCTCAGTTTAATTGAAAGCACTTTTTATTTGATTACTAATGGCCCTCTGTTATAATATCAATGACCTGCATGAGAAAATCACTTCCCCAGAGGGATGATGTTGGCAAAAGAGCTCTGCTAAGAGATGAAACTTTTCCCCTGCCTTTGGGAAGAGTGGAAGCTTCAGGCTCCTGTCTTCTGATGCCCAGGGGGAGGTAAGGAAAACGTGGTCATGGATATTTTTCCAGACCCAAAAGACAGTGTTTTAAAAACTCTTTTGCCAAAAGATCTAAAGGAACTCAGGACTTGGTGGCAATGTGGTGAGGTCATATTTAGGACACAGCAGCAAAGAGAGGGAAAAGAAGTTCCGTGTCAGCAGAAGGATCTCTTTCCAACCTTTAACAAGGAGGCTTTCACCCTAAGTTCATCGTTCCACAATTTGGGACAATACAAATATTTTTTTTCATTGTGTGCAGCATCTTTTGTTTCCAAGATAAGCATGTAATTAACTGAATGAAAATGCAAAGGGAGGCTCATCTAGTAGGTTTGCATCTTGCTGCCTTTGGCGATCCATTAATGAAGTCTAATTACAATGTCAAAAGCCTATGTTCTAGCCCAGTGACTAATTGACTTTGGAGAGGCAAGAGCTCTTTTGTTGTTTTAAGCAATGAGAGGCAAAAAGGGAGGAAAAATAATTGTTAATTAGTTTAGTTCTGCTTTATCTGTAACACAAAACAAAATATTAGTTACAGAAGTAATTCTATGCCTGATAATATATCTTGGCCCTCCCATCACTGGAGAGCATTGGAAAAACATTTCTTTCTGTTTATACTTGCAAATTGTTTATGGCCCAATCTTGTGTTGTGTTCCTTAAGGAGGATTTTATTGTGTGAGGTGGGTCTGCTGACACCAAAATGTTAGTTTGGGTTATGGTTTTCCATGAATAAGGACTATTGGATTGAGAAATATGAAGATAGCTACCTGGCTGCTTGGGTGGTTGGTTGGGTAGTTGGATGGGTGGATGGACAAGAAGATTTTAGGAAAGGTAGCTAGGGAAAGGTGTGTAATGATACGTTCTCCGTCAATACTGAAAACAGAAGCTGCCATGTCTGCATGTAGGGGCAGTTCTTTGCAGCATCCAGGAGCACTGCTCTGAAACTCAGAACTTGGTGATTTAAGAAGACACTGTATCTGCTAGGTCCTTTCTCGAGGTGGCTTGCAGAGATTTGAAGGAGCAATGTTTGATATCTCAGCCCTTCATGGCCCAGTTTGAGTTACTGGCCCCTAGGCATGGCCTAGAAAGAAAAGGGCTGGGGCTGGGTTCAGTCCCAAAGACATGAACAATATTGAGTTTTATGGTGCAAGTTGTTGGATTGAACTGGCAATGGTAGGCTGAATGGATGCAGTTTTCTGTGAAGGTGACAATCCAACCCTCACTTTACATACCTTTATCCCATTACCAAAGAAGTCAGCCAAATGCGTTAAACTGCAGAGTGACAATGGTAATATTTAAACATATAGAGATGTGATGTCATGGGTGCTGTGACAGGAATTCAAATCAAATCCATCTTATAGTTCTTGAGACTGCTAAACTTAACTTTCAAGGTATTTAAAGAATAAATAGACATGTAAGAAAATTAAATACAGGAGCTCATTTCCATGATTGGCAAACTGATAATAGCTGGGGATAAAAGAGAAAAAAAAAAAGAGAGAGAGAGAGAGAGAGAAATAATGCTGTCATCATCAGGTGGAAGTGAATTGCCTCCAATCAGCTGATAAACTGAAGAGACATAGCAAACTAAAGGGAAAAAAAAAAAAAAAGAGTAAAGAAAAAGGCTCAGAAATATGTCAGGGGTCCTGGGCATTGTATTGCTCCGGGACTAGATGAGTGGCAGACTGTATGAAGATGACAGAAACAGCAGTTTTACTGGCCAAAAAGATTCTATTCTCTTTGAAAACCTGTCTCAAGGCAACAGTTTCAACATAGTTACAGTCTCATCTGGTTTCTGAGAGTAATAAATGAGGCTCCCAGTCACCCCCACTGGCTTCATCCCCCACCTTACCTGCTGAGATCAGCCTGCCAAGCAGTGAGGTTTCCAGAGCTGAGGTTTGCCTTGCTTCCTCTGCATTTCTCAAAGCCCCCCCCTTTTTTTTTTTTTTTTTTTTTTCCTGGTTTTCTCTCCCCTGACCAGGGATTGCTGTTATCTCTTCCTCTGACTTTTCCATAGAACAAAACCACTTCTGACTCATCCCAGGATATGTGGTGCTGGGAGGGTTTTTGAGCCCAGTCCATTTCCCAGTGAAGCCAGTAGGGGTCATGGTAAGAACTGTTAAATATTTCCACAATCTGATGTTTTCTGATCTATATTTGAAACCTAGTTGTAAACAGAGAGGCAGAGATTAGGATCAACAGCTCATTAAGCGACAGAGAGAAGAGCTGATGCAAAGCCTTGTTCAGTTGTCTGCAGCCTCCAGATCTTCTCATCCACAACCATCATGGGTTCATTATTCCTGACTCTTGGAGATGAACCTTTACAGCCCTGAATGTTTCACCTTGTTTTCACACCCGCCGCCTGGATTGCTACTCACTCACTTCCTCACCAGCAGGTTGTTTGTGTAACACTTTCTATCTGCATGAATACAGGACCCTGGCTTGCAGATGCTTTTTTTCTTGAACTGTCTGTAGCACTGTGCTGAAACGCAATGTTATTCAATAGCAAGGTGAGATTCTGAACTGTCAGGAGCTCAGAGTAGGCAAACCTTGGTGAAACGAGAAGTTGAAAACCAGCACACGCAGATTCTTTTCTTCTGCTGACTGTGGTGTGTTTTTTTTTTTTTTTTTTTTCCCCATTATAAATATATTCTCTTTAAGATGGAAAGTGATTCTGCAAAACCCGGAAAAAGATTCCTCAGATGGAAGCAGAGGAGGCTCAGTTGCCCCGGGTGAGGTGTTTAGGTGTTAGTTGCATACATTTGAAGGAGTCATTATAATCTATAACGAGAAATAGGCTCCGGCACTGCTTTGTCTCACTAAGACATGCACATTTAGACAATCCTGAAAATTATGCCCTGTGGTGTCTATTTCTATTGAGAAACAAATGTAACATAAGAAGCTCAAGCTCAGAGGTCTAGATTTTATATGTGAATAATTAGACAATGGAAATCTTATCCCTGTAAGTACAGGAGTTGCTAGGGATTACTCTGGATCTACAGACTGTACACTATTTGACTGAGACAACTAGGTTTAGCTATCAAAAACTGACTGTAGTCTTTGAGATGCTGCTTGGGAATGTGTGGCCTTATTCCTCCAAGTCCAAGAGTATAATAATGGATTTTTGTTGTCAAAGATTTTTGTTTTGAGAGAACGGTCTCAGTATCTCTATGGATGTGCTTCTTCTCTAGCATTGAAATAAAAGGTTGTGGCTTGAGATGGAGGCTTTCCCACCCACTACCAAGCCTATGGAGAGGTGTTGTCAGGCAGTTACGTCAAACTTATGCAAAGAAATACGTCTAAAATCACTTTTAAAATTTTCAGCAAACTTTTAATATTTACTCAGAAAACATCTGCTATGGTTTCATTTCTGAACAGGCCAAGTTATTCTGAAAAGCTTTTCACATAGTCTCAAGTATAAATATTTTGATACAAAAAAAAATAAAAAATAAAACCCCCTCCAAACCCAACCCCTTGTGCTCACATTCAACAGTGCGCCATCGTGGCATGCATAGCCATGGCCTCTTCTCTCCTCTCCTAGCCAGACTGCAGCACTAGGAGACAGGCAGCATTAGATGCTTCTGGCCCACACCATTTTCTTTTTCTTTATTTTTTTCTTGTCAGCATTGGGAATCCAGGAAAGGCAGTCCAAAAGGTGTTGAGATGAACTTACTGGTTTTGAAGGTGCTTAACAGCGTGGGCTAAGGAAGGAGCTGTGAGCCTCTGGTCACCTCTGTGATGAGAGCACCCTTTCCATCAGCAGGCAGCAGCTTCAGCAACAGTTCCCTGTGTTTTAGGTGCTAATGATGCTTCGGAGCTTGGGTTTTGGATGTGGAGACCAGAGAGCTGAGGAGGAGCACATCTCCTGGGGCTGGTGTTAACAGGACTGCCTTTGATCTACAGAGCCATGGCCACTGGCTCATTGCACGTTATCTCAGGACTTCACCAGAACTGGCCTAGCTCGGACAGCTGCTAGTTCACTGAAACATTGTGAGGGCATTTGCTAGTTAGGAAAGCTGAGCTTTTGTACTTTCTGTATTTTACAGTAGCTATGGATAAACCCAACTAGCAGCAGCATCCTATCCTATCTTATCTGTAATGCACACTTAGAGATCATTACTATATTTCATCTACTTACAGACAAATGCTTCATGTTTACAATAACAAGACGATCAGCTGCTTGGATTGACTTTTTACACTCAGCATCTGAGTTGATTTTAAATCACTTTGACTTTTAAATTAAATTACCTCATGCATAGAAACAAAAGATGCAGAAGAACACAGCAAGGATTCACAGAACTCGTAGTCAAGTACCTTTAAACACACACACATATATATTAAGCTTTAAATCAAAAACAAATCTTCCCAGGTTTTTTATATATGCACTCTACATGATGCAATGAACATTAGCATGGTCTAGCTCTCTGTCACGCACAGTGCTCTGCCTGTTATACAATGTCTGCTCTACTGTTATACTTTTTCCCTTTTAAACAAATGCATGTAGACTAGACTCTTAAAAATACAAGCTGGCCATAGCACTGTGGCTGAGCTGCCCTCCATACAAAGGAAGGATTTCTAGTTTTGTTACACTCAGAAGGAGAGAAATAATACTCTTTTGGGATCTTAGATGATCTTGTTCTCCAGGGCTTCAATCCTTTTTGCCACAGCTTCCAGTAAGCAAGAGTTAAGGAGAAAAAATGACAGTGCACGTTGGAGATTGATTGCTCAAGGCTTATAGCACAGATACTGGAACTACCTGGCTGGGAGCAGGTAGCAGTGGAACGCCAAAAATCATCTCCCTAGCATTTCCCCAACTGTTCAGGTTGAACAGGTTTGTTTTTGTTTGTTTGTTTGTTTTTCAACTTTTACTGAAGGTAAAACATTCACACAAACACACATACTCACATGCACCTATATAAAACACTATAAAAGGAAGAGTAAAAAAATACAGGAATGGTTAGATTGTATTTTGAGAGGTTGACAGAGAATTCCTGACCTGGAGCATTATGGGTTGCATGAAGAGTGGAGCAGGGTGCTTTTCTTGGAGTTATACCATGTCGCAATTTTCTGCTCTTTTCACTAATTGCTTTTCGTGATGTGCCTGGGAGCGGCAACCCGCTGGGTGAGAACTGCTGATTTACTCTGACCTTTTGCATAATATAAGTCACAGATTTCACTCAATTTGACTTAAAGAGGAGAAAATATACTGTGTAACTGACATAACAAACCACAGAAATGTGTGTATAAATTAGAATATTGTTTTTAAGATGCTATGTAATGAAGCCTGTCCCTAACCCTGTTGTGAGTTGCTCCAATGTTTCACTAATTCCTTTTCTCATGAGAAGGCTGAATCTTACCCGCATCTCTTTTTCTTTTCCTTATTTCTCTTCCCACCACTTATTCCTGGTCTTTGTGCAATATGAAGGAACCCAGCATAACAGAATGCAATCCCACAGACTCAGTTCAGATGGGATCCTACCCGCCTCCCCAGAGGTGTTTGCAGTTATGTGGGAATTAGTCCCTCAGGATGGAGGCTTAGCCAACTAAGAAAAATTGGACCTATACAATGCAATTTGCCTGACTTTAGTGTCCCTAACAATACGGCAGAAGTGTTGTGCTGTAGATGACCCTCCTTCCCTCCAGTTCTGTGGAGAAATTCAGGCAGCCAACTCAGATGCTTGCATGGCAGCCATTTACCATCATAAAAAAGAATCCCATTCATGGAGTTTAATGACTTAGCAGCTGCATGCACGCACCAGTGTTCACAGTCCAGTGTTAGCCACTGCTGCTTTCAGCCCTCACATTCTGGCCTGCTTTGCAGGACCTGCAGCCCGCAGAGGCAGCAGCTTCATCCCATGCAGGAACCATGCTCCCATACTTCTCTCATTGGCATCATTTAAGCATCTTCCTAAAAACTGACCCAAGTCTTGGTGCCTGCAGTTCATTACTTCCCAGCAATGGGTTGGCATGTTCTGCTTTGGCTCTATTGGTTTCAGCCCATTCTTATGTCAGGCCAGAATCTTGCACTCTGGTGCAGGGACTCTTCCTGGTAGACACAGTCAGAACACAAGAGTTGCACTTCCCAGCTTTCTGACCACATATCTAAGTTGCTTTCCGCACGTGTAGGCTTTCCCCACTGATCACTGAAAGCCCAGCCCAACCCACTTTGTTCTGAACAAAGACAGCTTCCAAAGGATATATTTCCTTTGCAATGAATCGATGAGTTCTTCTACTTTTGTCTGGAACTTCACAATAGATTTACATTCACATGGATCTTCCTCTGTGGAACAGAGTATCAAGAAGATGTGTTAAGTGGAACAACAGTGAAAAAAATACTGAAATATAAAATAAAGCAAATCTTATATTCTCTATCACAAACATGAAAGAAATCAAAATGCCATTCCTTCTAACTATCTGACTGATCACTTCCGTCTTTAAGCCCAGTTGTCTAGAGACTCCCACATTTCATTGTTATATAGGGCAGGCTCAGTGCAAGAAGCCTTTCCTGGACTTCCAGTTTCCTGAAAACCCATTGAGTCTTAAAGCGTGCTCCCAGAATTTGAATCTGACCAAATGCAGGGCTCTTCCAATGAGGACAAGATGCCTGAGATTTGTGGGTGGCTGCGGTTCAGGCAACCACCCAAATATCAGATGTCTCATGACCTTTCTGAGTAATCTGCAAACTTGATACCCTGAGAATTGAGAGCTCTTTGTAACAATCATCTGAAGGGGACATTTTTGTCCTTTTGCTTCAGTCTTCTAGGCCTTGTTGCTCTCCAAATGCTGCGACTAATTCCTCCCCTCCCCCCAGTCCCCCACTCTCACCAATGCAGATCTTCATTTGCAGCTTTTTCCCGATGTTGCTGATGGTTCTGAAGTCAGCTGTGTAGAAGTAGTGCTCAGCTACTGGTTCTGAAGCGATTTCCCTCAGCTCATCCTCCACTGCGTTACCAACTCCCACAGCAAACATCCTAAATCCTGTGAGCAATAAGAACCAGTCAGCTGGGCAGCTGTGGAGCATCGTGCTGCTGTGGCACCAGTCCCCCATCAGCTTTACATCCTTGCCTTTCTTCTGCACCCCCAGCCTACTTGAAACTCCGCGGTTGTTAATTGGGAAACTAACTCCTTTACCCTCTACTTATTTCAGTAATAGACTTATTTCAGGTCACCCAAAGTTCCAAAATATTTTGCAGGCTAAATTTTACTAGAATTATCCAGATAATGACCACTATCACCACAAGAACAATGTTTTAGAGACACAAGAAAGGACAGATCATTATAACACCTTGACAGCATCATGCATCCAACTAATATGGAAGCAATGATACAGCAAAAGGAAACGGTGGAAGTTTTCATAATAGCCTCTAGCAATCATTATCAACCTATGTAGTGGCAAAGTTCTCTGTGCAACAGAGACCTGCGGGTTCAGTAAAATTGTACCTGGACGGCTTTCTAAAATTGCAACTCATATTTTCTATCACAAGCAACCCGTACTGTGAGTTAAGAACATGTGTCCAGGTACTGTGCTTCACTGCCAAGAGACTGATTGCCACCTCTGGTTTCAATCCAGTTTCTATTGAACTGAACTGCAGTTTTCCCCTTGACTTGAATGATAACGCTACTTAACACCTGTTTAGAAATTTTTCTCTACTTGTCCACGTTTAGGTCTAGACTTTGGTAATGTTTTCCCTTCCTCCCCTTTTTCCCTTGTCTTTCTGCCTCTGGTTGTGTCCATTTATTTCTCCCCTAAGTACAGTGCAAGGAACGTGTTTGGAATCTCGTTGTAAGCATCTTGTTATTTATCCCAGTGAAATCACTTAGTAGCAGCTGTTGGGGATGTCTGCGTGGGGAGAAGAGAAGAGGAAGAAACAAGGCCTGAAGTCTTGTTTCTATGCATGCAGTTTAGGAGGACCTTTTGTTTTATGAGAGCTGAACAACCACATAACCTGTCAACTTGTTTTGTAGACATCAGCTTTTCATAAGCTTGTACTTGACCTGCATTGGCTATGTGCTAGCCCTTAGTCACATCCAGTGGTTGAGACCAAACTTAAAAGGAAGTGAAGGATTTAACAGTTCATGAAGGTATTCACACGGGCTGCATCCATTTAACGGCGAGGCAGCAGACTGCGAACTTGTGCAGCAGGAGGTCAGCAAAGGGGCAGATCTCAGGTATGTTTGACAGTATTTAGACATTTAAATATATCCATATGTAGCCTTTGTACTCTTTTAATGTTCCATAAGAAACTAAAGAAAATTTCCTATTAACGTGTCTGGGTGTGTCTAGGATTTGGGCAGAGAGTCCACATTTTCTCCCTCATTACATGTTTCTGCTTTGTTTATTGTTTTATTGTTTCTTATTTTTCTTTTACAGGCCTTAAGGCTGATACAGCCAAACCACGCTTGGCCCTGCAACTCCTGTTATTCTCCATGTGGCTCTCTGCTGGTTGTCTTTGCCTCATTGTGAGTGCCACTGATGGTGGTTGAATTTGACTAATAACAGCATAGATCCTCAGCTTTCCCCTGAAGTTTCCTTTTTATTTGTGTGAGATGCTGCACCAATATGTATCCCATAACAAATGTATGAAACCCCATTCTGTCCAGCAAAGAGACATCCTGCAGACTTAGATCAAAGACACAGAGGAGCTGTGGGAGCACAAAACAGCTGCTGGCAAACCAAGGTTCATCTGAAACCCCAGCCAGAGCTGCTCCATGTTCTGTATGAGTGTGCATGGACAGCCAAGCACCATCTGGGAAAAGTTGCTCTATAGTATCCTGTTTCTATCCTAGGTAAGAGACACCTGGTAATGACTGATGCCTGGACTGATACTAGATGCAGCATTTGCTTGAAGGGAGAAACAAACCACTAAGAATTCAGTAGACCTACCTAAATCTTTGGCTTTCTTGGCAGCATCGGTGATATAGTCTTGTGACCGTCCATCGGTGAACACTATGCCCACCTTCGGGACCCCAGGCCTCGCGCCATTGGCAATGGAAAAGGAACTGTCAATGAGGTACTTCAGAGCCTGGCCTGTCATTGTTCCTTTCTCCATGTAGTCCATTTTCTTGACCGCTGCTTTGATGTCCTTCTTGTTCTTGAACTGTCCCAGAGGAAACTCCTGCCTGACAGAACTGGAGTATTGAACCAGGCCAACTTGGGCCTGTTTTTCTGACACCTCCAGCGACTCCACGATCTGGTTGATGAATTTCTTCACCAGCTCAAAGTTCTCAGGCCGTACACTCTTGGATCCATCGATCAGGAAAACAAGATCCAGGGCAGATCCTGACCCACCACTGCAAGCTGAAGCAAAATATGAGAGGAGGGAGAAAGGAGACAGCAACTGGGACTGCCTAATTATGTAGGAAAATATAAACCTAGTATCATTTTATTGCTCATGACATATGTTTGATCAATCAAAAATCACCAACAATTCACATTTGTGGTTTCCTTCCCTGATTTTTCTGAGCAGAACATGTGTGCCATGTCTCAATCTTATCCCTACCCCACGACCACAGATCACAGCTCAGCTCAGTGCAAATGAAAGTCATTACGTACCGCTGCAGGTCTTCCCATCATTGTTCAGTGTGAAACCCTCTTTACAAGCACACTTGTATGATCCTGGGGTGCTAATACAGATCTGCTCACAGTCGTGGTCTCCAGTGGCACACAGGTCTGACACCACTGCAAGAAAAGATGCAGATTAAAAACAGGGACCTTGCCAAGGCTTCTCAACCCAGAGCCAACACAGCCCATGAAGAAGGTATGATATTTATCCTATACGCTGAGTGATAACTAAACCCACCCTGCAGCAATACAAAGCAGCAGGAAGCCATTACTCTTGGATAATAATTGAGATATAAGAAGCAAGGAGAAATAGTGACAAGTCTCCTGACTCCAAGACACAGCCAGGACTAGAAATAGTCTCCACAACAAGGGCAAAAACCATCTGTCTGTTGGGCATATCATAATCTACTTCACTCTCCAAAGCTACGGGATGAGATTTGGTTTCCAAACTACCATCTGGGCTGGCCAGTACCCATTTTCCCAGCTACATAGTACAGTTATGATTAGTGAGTTCAGTGCCAGGTACAGCTGTCATTCCCGGATGGGCTTCATGTCCAAACATACTTGGAATTCACTTCAGAGCTACCTTCACACGTACAACTTTCAGACTCACTCTTTACAAATATTTCTGCCTGCTGATCTTAACCTGGAGCTGACTCCTATAAGATGCTGAGCAAACAGAAGCTGAGCTGCAGCAGTTTGAGCCAGCAGCACTCAGTGACTGACAGCACTGTCATGGCTACAGCAATGATGATGGAAAACAAATCTGAAGCTAAACAAATCTGGTTGTAGCAAATTTATTCACAAAGAGCATGGAAATCTGTGCAGAAAATGGAGCATTTTTGGTTTTATTGTAATAATAGGAGGTGGTGGGAAGTCTTTCAAAATCAAGGGGATTCTGCTCATTATTTCTATTTGTTTGTGTTCTGCTCTACATGTATTTTGTACTTTTGGCCTTCCCAGTTCATGCACCTGCATATTGTGCCATATAACGGTAGCTGATGTAATTAGGAATATTATTAGCTATGCAGTTGGCTATAACACTGGGCTCTCAGGTTGAGTTCCTTCAAGGCTACAGAGATCTTATCAGTCTAACTAGTAGCTGGATCATTAAAGGTCTCACTTTTTCTCATGTGTTTGTTGAGCATTATGGGGTAGCAGCTTGGCCAGTGCTGCACAGCTCCTCCTGCTTCCACTGCACACTGCTTCCACAAGCTGTGCTGTGCAATAGCAGGTGGTGTTTGGGTACATCTCCAAGGACAGTTTTGTGCAGCTGCTTGCATAGCATGATAACAACCCACTTGGCAGTTAATATGGTGCTGCTGTCTGTTAGTTGTAATAATCCTTAGCACAGTGCTTCCCTTGGATGCATCTCTGAGGGTTTTTACCATGGGGAGAACTTTGTCAGCTGCATGTTACAAATCTGAAAAGCGAGGCCCAGAAAGGATTTTTTTCTTCCTCTTTTTGAATGACACCAATGCCAGAACTTCAAAACAGATTTTCAGGCCTCCCTGTCTCTGGCTGACTCCTGACTCCAGGGCAGCCAACACAAACTCCCACGAATATTCATGGCCTGGATGCCACCTTCTTGAATATTGTCTCTGCTCCCCTTAGTATGTAGTATTTGTTCCCTTCTTTCATGAGCTTCTGCTGTGGTGACACCTCATTATAATACATGACTCACTTTATATTCAAAGTTTTCCTCCTTCCTACAGAGGACGAAGTTTTCCTCGACAAAAAGCTGCTCCCCCCATCATTTGTAGGCTGAAAGTTGAATCATGAAATTTTACACCTCTTGAAGAAATCAGTCTCAGAGAGTTTTACAGGTCCATCTGTGTGTACGTGTTTGCAATACTTTGCCGTAGGCACTGTGGTGTATTGCACCTTTCAAAAAAGTGTTGCCACACGTCTGTGCTTTGGCAGGATGGGCGTGTGAAGCCCCCAGGCCGCTCTTGCTGACACAAAACGGGTATTTATAGACCACCTCCTACAGCTTCTGGGTACGTTTGAAAGCAATAAAGCTCTCTCATTCCATTCACTGGTTCGTGTAGGCGTGAATATGTGTTTGTAGGATAGTCAGGCTCTTTTTATACACTATGCAGATAGGTGTTAGGTACTGTACCAACCAGGAGAGTTTCCTGTTGCACAGGGCTTGCAGAAATAACAGCACAGTCAGGCAAAGGTGGCTCAGCCTCCAGCAAGCAAGTGAAACCAGCCCTTGTTTAACAGGGAATTCAGAAGATGCTGGCAGGGGAAATTACCAGCCAGATCGTCAGCACTGCCCAGATAGGCTTAAACATAAGGGCAACGATTTTAGCTATTTAAAGCTCCTGTTTTTGAGGCTCTTTTTCTCTGCCTCAAGTAGTAGATGGGTCCTGTGTACAAACTCTTGGGTGCAAATGAAGTCTGGAGACTTCTGTAAACAAAACCTGAAATTCCCTAAACAAAACCTCAGACTCTTGAAAAGCAACTTCAGAGAGCACCTCTCTGCTATACTGATTTGTTCTGCAGACCCGAGTCCTTGGAAAAAGGAAACAGATGGGTGAAGGATGATCACATGTGACATTTCTGTGAAAAGCTTGCTGGCAGCCACTTGCACTTTTGGCTAGGAACCCAGGGGTTGTGGCAAGGACTTACCACAGAAAGCTTCTTGAAACTTGTGGGTCAGCTTCTCTATAACACTGTAGCTCTCCACGTAGTCCACGTGGTCATCCAGGGGCTCGCTAGCAATTTGCCGCAGGGTGTGCATGTCCACCCGGCCAACCCCGATGGCAAAGATCTCGATGCCAGCTGCTCTGGCCCTTGCTGACACATCCTGCACTCCATCCTGGGGACGTCCGTCGGTCACAACAATCGCCACCTGCACAGAGAGGGGCAGAGAGCAGGGGTGTGTGTGAAACGGGCTCAGTATCACTACTGCGCGTGGAACAGCCTGGAGTAGTAAAGAAGGGTTCACATTTCTAAAATTAAAGAAAAAAGGAAATGGCACCTCCTCCCCCTCTTCCTGTTCTTCCTGAGATCACACAAGCCATTCTTTTCATGTGCAGTTTGTTTCTTCCTGAGCTGGAAAGGTTAAACTGCCATGGACCTGACTGTTTTAATTAAGGGACATATGGTGCATCTCGGCCTTAAGGAAACCAAAGTAAAGGTTACATTCTTCATAAGCAAACTAATGCTCAAGCCAAACTATTTTCATGAACCCCCAGCTGACACTAAGGGCACCTCTGGGATTTTTGTAGCATCTTTGTCCATCTAAGAATCTCAGGAGTATGGTAAACTAAGGAGGTTAAGGCTTTTCCCCATTTTATAGATGGAGAAATTGAAGCAGAAAGAGAGGAAGTGATCTGTGTAAGGTCACACCATGTGTCGGTGCCAGGCATGATTTCTGATTTCCCATTCCACCACAAAGAGCAGTGGTGAAATCCTACCCCTACTAACATCAGCATTAAAATGACAGCTGATGTAAGTGAGAACTGGATGTCACCACGGATGGTGACACCCTAAACCAGTGCAAAGCCTCCAAGAGCCCTGCTCCTGTTGCTAGATTGCCTGTTTTCCTTTTTATTCTTCTTATGATAAGTGACATTGTCACAAAACCTTCAGTTCCATTCTTTGGCAATTCATCTGCTCCTGCCACTTTTCCTTACAATTGTTTTATTGTGACACCGCTGTCAAGTCCCAAGCAACTAATTGGGATGTAATGCAGTATGGAGAAACATAATGAGCAGTAAAAAAAAAAAAAAAAAAGAGAGAGAGAGAGGGAGAGAGAAAGAGAAACAGAGAGGAGTCTGTCTAGCAGCACCAATGGCTTTGAGTGAGCCATCGTCAGGTCACCAAGGTGGTATTTGCTGTTGTCCTCTAGGCCATATATGGTCTCCATCTTTCTGAAGATGAAATCAGGAGACCCACTGGCTGCTCAGCTGGGACAGCACGGCGACGGCTGTTTTGCGCCCTTGGGAGGGAGAAGAGTCAGCTTGGTAAGGTCAGGAGTGGGGTTCCTGTTCCCACGGGGCCCTGGCCATGCTGCTGAAGTGGTTCCTTCCCCTCTGCCCATCTGCAGAGTGATGACTAAGTGCTGCACTCATCTGCCCCAGTGCATTTGCAATGATAAAATAACCTGCTGCCCTGTCCAGAACTTTCCTTCTGTACAAAAGATGGGAGAAGCTGGGAAAATGCAGAACTTTCAGTCTGGTGAAGGGCTGCAAGCTCAGGTTTATCTGCTCTTCATAAGGGCCACAGGATTAAAAGATTATGGACATGAGGATTCAGCAACTAGATGCTTCTAAGAGAGTAAGTAAAATACATGGAACTATTTCTCTTTTGCTCATGACCGAAATAAGAAAAGAGTCACCTGTGGCAGCTGTCAGTGCTTGTTCAGGGGAATGAACGTGGCAAACAGACTGACCAAGAGGAGCACCGGGCTGTTTCAGGAGCAGCAGCCATGCAGTCGTGCTTTCTGCCAGGAGAGAGAGCCCTTGGCTCAGCAGCGGGCTGAGCAGCTCTGAGATGGAGCTGCCAGTCAGAGCTTAGCAAAAGCCTGTCAGAAACAAGATGTACCACCAAGTCACATCTGCGAGGAGCTCTGCCCTGTGAACAGGTCTCGGTCAGCAGCTGCGTATTTTTCTTGCAGTGTTTGTCACAGGACAGAGGTGTTCCGTGTCTTCCTGGCATTTCCCTGTCTAAGCAAAGTGATTCTCCAAGTTTAATCAGTCCCTGAGTTTCTTCACATCAGGGTGGCATCTCCACATAGGCCAGAGGCCCAGGCACAACCCAGGAGATGTCTGGTAGCAGCATCCACATCTGGATCTGATGGGAAAGATTTTCGCAATGGATCTGTGTGAAAATCTACTACAGTGCAGTCAATATTCATGCTGCTTTCTGACCTGATGTTGGAATTTGGAGAGAACAGAATTTGGACACAAAAAGAGTCTGGCATTGGGAATTCAGCAGCAAGCCCATGGCTAAAGTAACTGTAACAGGAGTCAGACCCAGCACTGGCCAGCCAGGGAAACTTTCTGGGACTGTGGACAGAACCAGGTGCTTACAGAAAGAGTGTGAGAAATAGAAACAAATTTAAAGTGAATTTGCTATTGTATAAATTTACACATATATCTTGATAATCAGGAAATCCTTATTTTTCCCAGGATTCCCCCTCTAGACTTTTGCCCTTTCTGCCAGCCTGAAGCAAAGAGTTCCAGCATGAAAAAAAAAAAAAAATTACATCCTTTTATTTTAAACCTACCTCCAAATGATTTTCAGTCACAGGATCTCTGTAATTCTCTGTGTTATGACCTTGTCTCATTTAAAAAAAAATGGAAGTCCTGATATGTGCCTTGCTTGGAAAAGAGCACGACGGGTCAGAAGCAAGGAGCAACCACCACGCCTGCAGAGGCTGCCTCTGCTCTGCAGCAGAGGTTGTGCTGGGCTCAGCTGATGGCCGTGTGGGAAGAATTAAGAAAGGGTGAAATCTCTTTGCTGTTCCAAATAACTCAACAGGATCTCCAGATTTTCCCTAGGGAAACTCAGAAACGTTTACTTTTGAGGTCAAATCTCTACTCATTTTAACACCACCTTTCTTTGTTTGCTGTGAATTCCTTACTTTCTGGATCCAGAATCTCTGTCTTGTGTTACTTCTCTCATATAGAAATCCCCTATGTTCTCATGACACAATTTATTCTCGGTTAACTAAGACACTAGAGTATTCACAGGCATCCCTAGATATTCATATTTTAGGGCAGCCATGTGTAGGCAATCCAGCAGCTAATGAGGGAGCTATGTCTCATTGCGCAGCGTATTACATGCGTGTTGTAACAGCAGTGAAAGGGGAATTGGGAAGAAAGCTGAATAAGCCCCTGATTTTCTCATCAGTCTGACAACCTATTTGTTGTTCTTCCTAAAGAAAGATAAAAGTAATTGGGCACCCCTGTAGTTTTGATAGAGGTATAAAGAGAGTTTACTTTGAGCTCTTGCAGAAACAAATAGTGTTTTTCCCCATCCTGCGGTGACATTTGCAGCACAGAGCACAGCAAGACCAAATGATCTTGTGATGCTTTGGCCAGTCCCATGTGGTTAAAAATCCTAGTGCCAATTTTCACAAGGTCTTGCTGGATATCTGCCGTGTGAAGGAGCAAGGACTGTGCCCAGCGTTTCTGGAAGCTTCCCCTTCTTAAATTACTGCATGGTCTATTCATCATCCCAGCAGATGATGGTGACATCCTGAAAAGAAGAAGGTCACAGAAGGGAAAGAGTTTGCTGGACTTACTTTGTCTTGCTTTGTGCACCTTGGTCTGGAAGTACTGACCAAGAATTAATGGAGTGAGATAAAAAATAAGCTTTAAGTAAATGGCCTTTTTGTCTGTCAATATTCAACAACTGAAATGTTTCAGTGGTCTGGCATTCAAACTGTTGGGATTTTTTGTGTGGAAGGCAAAATGTTTTCCTTATTCTTGTTTAGCTGCTTTTTTTTTTTTTTTTTTTTTTTTTTTTTTTTTTTTTTTTTTTTTTTTTTTTTTTTTTTTTTAAATTTCAATCACATTAAGAATTTCTGAAAAGCAGGAATAGAAACTATCACCCAGATAGTTTTATTGTTGTTGTTTTGGTTCAGTTGCCTGGTTTTGTGCTAAGCGATACCCAGAAAAGAAGAACATTTCCCATAATATTTATCTTCTGGACAGAAAGTCACCGTTTGTATGTGGCTATGGATGATCCTGCTTAGAGGAGACCTGCAGCCCCCCTCTGCTCACATTTCCCCAGCACAGGGTGCTCTGGCCAAGCTGGGCTCTTGGTGAGGTGGCAAAAGAGCTCTGCTGGGGAGCTGCCACCTTCCCTTCATTTCTCCTGGAATAGTTTCACTGGAGGAAACGTCTCTTGCATGCAAGATCTGGAACAATTCTTCAGTGAAGTGGTTCGTGGAGAAACTGGGCAGCCCCGAGCTCACTGAGAAGTGGGTCTCCCCCAAATCCTGTGAGTGGTGGGAGTGGGCAACGTCTACCACTGCTGCCTTGCCTGGTGGCTGGTGGCATGTTTGCTGCTGCTGGGGCAGTGGGGAAATGCAAAACACAGCTTGGCAGCTGCAGGAAGTTGTTTGTACCACCAGAAAACAGCAGGCTTGAGTGAAAGTCTGATTCCACACTTGATTTCTTTGAAGTAGTTGAATGAGAACAATTAGTCTCGCACCTAAAGGATTTTAAAGCTCTTTACTAAAAATTAATGACAATAGAATATTAATAATGCCTTGCCATATTGCAGTGCTTTCTTTCAGTGAACCTCAAAGCACTTGACAAGCAAAAAACATTACTCCTTTTGAATAAAAAGCCATCAGGCCCCTGAGCTGCCCTGTGAGAGCTGGGTTATTAGATTTTGACTCCTAAGCTCCAGGAGTGATGTGATTGTGATGGCTGGTCAGATGAGTTTTGCTGAAGCTGATTGCCAGTGAAACTTAGGGAAAGTTTCTCGGAGTGTAATTTTCTTGGGCTATCACTCTTGGTTTTCTTCCTATTGTGTGAAGCCAGATTTAGACTAAAATACAGATAATTTCCCCACAATGCAAAGACAATATGAGGATGGATTCATTCACATATGCAAGTTGCCTGTGGTTGAACAGGGTGAAGGAGCACACAAGAAAATTAATTAGATCATCTTTTGGGGAGATGGTCTCATTTTTCAGGGGTGTCTTGTGAATTCCAGTCCAGTAAAGCTTTCAGGATGCTGCTTTTTGCAGATGACAGATCATTATAGGTGCCTGTTTTACACTTTTCAGTATTATTTTTGACTTGCCATCCCTGGGCATCTTTCCATGTACTGCTCTGCCTTCACTAGAGCATTACCAGCAATAAGGGAAATGGAAAGCGTCCGACGTTCCAAAAATGTAATCAGGAGAAAAATCCCAAGCTTCCTCACTCCAAAAGCTGGGCTGTTGTCCAGCTGGTGGAAAGCTCTCTCTGCTTGCTAAAGCCTTTGCTTATTTTTCTGGTCTGGTCTTATAGCAGAGAGCCAGCGGACCTGGCACAGGACAAAAAGGCCTAGGAGGTTCATTTATGATGTTTAGATAAAACATATATCGCAAATTATATGCATTTTCCACCTGCTCAGAAGAGAGTTTTCCTGATGACTGTCACTGGGCTGAGGTCTGGTTGCCTTCAGGGCCAAATCTGGAGGGGTGAGTGAGGTATCTGGGGAGTATTTTTTTTAAAGGGTGAGTTTCCTGAGCAGGGAAACTGGGTCAGGAGCAGTGATGGAACCACGTGTGGAATTAATCTGATTTTATACCACAGCCTTAAAAGCTAAATAGTCATTAAAGCCAGTGTACAAGAAGGAAATACCCAGAAAGGAAAACATGGTCATTAGCCAGCCTATGAGTAACTGTGAGAGCAGTGGAGGATACAGAAACAGCACTTTGCTTTATATATGCAACTGAAAGGGCCCATTTCAAAGGAAACTTTCAGAAGGTTGTCTCACTTTTCACTATGGTGGATTCTGAAGCATTTTTATTACAGTGCACTGGGGAAGATGACAAATAATCATCAAATACATTCAGGCTTAGGAAACCTGGCTGAAACAAGCATCTCACGGTGGCATGTTTTGGAAGCTGGGAGCCATGTCCCACAGCACAGACTCTCCAGCCAGGGAGGAGAGCTGGTGAAACTGGATTAAATTTACCCCAGCAACTTCTGTCCAACTCTTCGCCCCATGCAATCAAAGCATTTAACATCTCAAGGATGTCTCAGTATCGTCCCACACAAACAGAATCACCTTTCCTCCTCTCCAATTTTTCCAACCATACCCCCTGAAAGAGGGAGCTCCCAAGCAAGGGATAGCCTCCTTACCTTATTAATATTGGGAGACCTCAGCCTGGCCCCTTCTGAGTCACTAAAAGCCCGGCTGATGGCAAACTGGATGGCCAGGCCAGTCATAGTCCCAGTGGATAGCGGCTCTATCCTCCGGACCGCCTGCAGGAGCCCAGCTTTGGTTTGGTGTGTCTTGAGGGAGAACTCGTTCTTGACAGCACTGGCATAATTGATCACACCCACCCGGGTGGAGTTGGGGCCCACATCCAGTCCCTCAATCACCCGGGACATGAAGACTTTGACTTTCTCAAACTCCTGTGGGCGCACGCTTCGAGAGCTGTCGATGACAAACACCAGGTCGGTGGGCTTGGTTCGACACAGGGTGCCTGGAAACAAAAAGGAGGAAGACAAAAAATAAAAGAAAAAGAAGAGAAAAATATACAAGGAGGAAAAAAAAAAATAAAAAAAAAATCTTACAGCTGAGGACCTGCAAGCTGCAATCTTTTCTTTCTCTTTCTTAGAGAGGCCCACAGAGACCAGTTTAACCTCATGTTTCTAAATGTTCTTTTCCCTTTCATAGAAAAATGTCTGGAAGAACAACACATTTACCGGTTGACAACATGTACTTCTACAGCAGTGAGCTGATGAGATACCAGCTCTGCGCTTGTGGGAGCAGGTTGCCCACTTGTAACACCAGGCTGCTGCTAATGTCGACACGAAACTTAATTCACTCACAGCAGCACGGAGGGAGGAGGAAAGCTGTGAGCTGGAGCCCGTTATATGCACTTCTGTATCAAAGGAAGTCTCAAAAGAAGTTACTGCGTTTTGGACATGTAAAACCAAGCCACAAGGACATTAATTAATGAGCTTGTGCCTTTGTCATGCTTGACCAGAAGCAGGCATTACACTTGGCAGTTCAGTTTCAGTTGTGAAGCAAGAGCCCCAGATTAACTAATGAACATAACACAACCCAGTCGCATGTTTTTCAGCTAGTGTCACTAATAATGAAATTCTGTAACACAGCAAAGACCAGCACTTTTTTTTTTTTTTTCTTTGAGCTGTTGAGGGAGAACACAACAGATATGTAGAACCATGCCATTGATAGATAATTTCTGCAAGATCATAGTAAGGCATGAGTATCCACTGTAAAAAATAAATGGATAAACAGGAAACATTAGCAATGCAAACAGCTGACTAATATTTTTCTTTTTTAATTTCTAATTTTCATTCTTTTCTTTCCATATTAATGTTAAGCTGTAGCAATGCATAAAAAGGGCTGATATTTTTTATGAATTTCTGAATGAATTGCCCCATTTTCCCCACCAGACCTATAACATTCTGATATTATTATTATTTTTTCCTATCGTTTAGCCTGTCTCTGAGGGATATCAAGTGCTCTGCTAATATTTGATTTCCATAGAGAGAGATGATATAGGTTATATCATAAAGGAGGTTTCTGTGTAAATTTTTAAATGTGAGCTTTTGGGCCAACAAATCTGTTCCAAATTATGGCATAAATATTATAGCTGGTCCTCAGTGTGAAATCTAATGTGGCTTTCAGTCTTTCAGACACATGAAAATAAATACCCAGTGATATATCCATAAAGAATATAATCAGGTTAGTTTCCTGAGAGACACTAATGCTGAATCTGCTTCTGGCTCCCAGAAAAGGTCCCTCAAAATGATGCTGTGTGTAGAAGAGAAGCAGGCAGCGGTTACTTCCTCAGATGCTCTAGTTTCAACTAAAATGCAGTTGAACCTTTTCCTATATGGGGGACTTTTGATTTGACATAATAATTCATTGCAGAGGAAGGAAAAACTCAGTTGGCAGTCCATTTTCTACAGTATTGCAAATCCCCCTACCAGGGGTAGGTTATGCCCATTTTACAGGAGATAAATGAAGATACAGAGAAAAGCTCAAGGTCTTGCAATCAGCTCCTCCAGAAATAAAGTACATATTCCCCTTTGCCACTGTAGCTAATGCATCACATTCATTTTTAGGGATAAACCAAGGAACAAAAGTTATTTTTTCCCTTAGGAACAATTGGATCCTATAGAAGTTTTGAAGTATATTTTCTTTTTGCATAGGAGCTCTGCGATTTTGCTCTAAATAACTTTTTTTTTTTTTTTTTTTTTTTTTTTTTTTTTTTTTAATGGGAGTGAAGTATATTTCAGGGAAATGAAGAGAAAAAAAGTTATAAGGCATCAGGAGCTTTGGGATTTCAGCCTGTCTGGTCGCAGCTGCTGTGCACATCTGGCTCTGCAGGACAGGCCTGCGTTATCTCCAGCAGGTGACAGTCAGGCACACTTGTTCCGAGTGACATCTTGACTCAACATTGTTTATTTTAAAGTAGAATTAAACCAGAAGTAAAATCCTCCACTAGTATTAAAAACGTCCACCCTTGAAGTTATTCAGGAATAGCTGAACTTCATGAACTGATTTAGCAGAAAATCTCTCTTAGGGCACCTTTCCCGTATTGATTAAGAGAACAAGACTCTTGCCTAGTAATTCAGAATGAAAAGATGTTTATTTTAGAAATAGTGATGGCTCACAGTAGGGCTGGGCTGAATGGCTGCTCTGTTCGGTTTTCTGACTTCAGTAGTGCTTAGTGGTTCCACAGCAAAGATAACTTTCCCTTTCCAAGTTAGTAAGAAAAATCTGGTCAGTATATCAGAAAATTCCCCTTCATAAGCCACAGCCTGCCCCTGGAAGAGAAGTTTTCTCGGTACCAGGCCACCAGCCCTTCCCTTCTGAGTCTAGCACTTGCTGACACGAATTGCAAGCAAGGATTTAGAGACACTGGAGCTGCACCCTGCAACCTCAAAGAGCCAGTGGCTCCTCTCCCACCTGGCTGCTTTACACCCCTCTTGAAATACAAACAGAGCTGGGTTTTGCTCAAGGATGGCTGAAGTAAAACCTAGGGAAGGCCCGGCCTCAGGAACCTGGCCCAGACCTTCCTGCTCGGTGAGGTTAACCAGAGCTGGAGGGTCTGGCCAAATCCTCCACAAGCTCCCAGCCAAGCCAGCCCTCTGCAGAGCTGTGCCGAGGAGGAGACATTTCGGAGGCACAGGGAAGCTTCCTCCAGCCCAAAGCAGCGAGCCCCAAAGCTGCTGCCATGCCACAGCTAGGGCTGACCTGATGCCACCTCTGCACAGCATCCTGCTTCTACTCTAAAGCAATGACCGGAGGCAGAAGAAAATGCATCTGCAGGTTTACTGCCTTGGGAAAACACCAGAGAAAGCTCCTCTGCTTCCTGGAATGATGTTGGGTATTGCTTCATCCTTCTCCTTGCCAACAAACCCATCCCAACCCTAGGCAGCTGGTGACCAGCAGCTGGGGACAGACCCCCAGCTCCCCCAGGAGCTGCTCAGCTCCCACTTACCTCTGGGCTGTGGAGGTGCCCCCCAAACTCCATAGCTCTGGAGGAGAAGCAGCAAAGAGAGCAGCACGGTGGAGAAAATCCTGTCCATGGCTGCGGAGGAGCTGGAGGCTGGATGCGGAGTGGCAAGCAGGAGCCTTGGCCCGGAGGTATTAACCTGCCCTTCCTCGGGGAGGCATGGGGCCAGCCCCTGACACGTGTGAAGTGCCGGGGGGGGCACAAGGGGCAAGCGAGAAGGACTGGGAGAAAATATTGCACGAAGGTGGGGAGGAGGTGGACGTCCAGCCCTGCCGGCCCCCAGCCCCTCCACAATGGCTCCATTGCTCGGCGAAGGGGATGGGAGGCTATAAAGGGACCCGCAGCGGCACGGTATGTGGGGAATCTGGGACCGTAACAGTGGGACCAGTGAAACCAGCCCTGGGGAACTGGGCTTAGCCTGTCAATCACCAGCTCCCGTCTGCGTTTGCTGGGCTTTGCCACTGTAAGCAAACGCCCTGCGGTGTGTCAGGCTCGTGTCCTTCCTGCGGCAGAGCCCGGGGAGGGGGCGGCGGAGGGAAGGGGGATGCACAAATCATCGCCCAGTCCCCATGCTGGCCAAGAACAGGGCTGGAAACCAGCCTGCGGGACTGGGGGCTTCACTTTCCTGCCTTAATTTGTGGGTTAAAGCCCTGATGAGGGAATGGGGAAAAGGAAGAAAAGAGCAAGGCTTGGGCAGGCACAGGCAAAAGCGCAGGATGGAGAACAAATTTCTTCCTGCAGGGAACAGGCACTTCTCTATGAAGCTGTGCCCCTGCGCCGGAGAGCAGGGGGAGAGAGAAAGAAGTCAGTAGTCTAAACTAGATAAATAGACAAGGAACTCAGGATAGACAGGCAGATTATAAGTTTGATTTATTTTTAACAGCGGAGCGTTCAGGTCCGTACACACGAGGGAGATACAGCTCCTGCCACAAGAAGCCAATAATCTGAATCAACAAATAAGACCGATGATGCTGCAAGTGAGCAGAAATCCAATGTCTTCTTTATGGAAGAACAGCAGGGAGATTTTGTACTAGAGTAAGATGAATTTAATGATGGATCCATCACAAAGCAGTGCATCTATTTTCTTTTTATTAACTGCAGTATTACACTGCTGTCAGCTGATTAAAGCCCTTCCACTGTGATGGATTAGTCTTTGCTCACCTTTCAGCTGCACCCTTGGAGCACTCATCCATTGCATCTGCATTGTGTTAGTGCAGTGCCATGGCAAACTACCTGTAATTCAAAGGCTGGTTTCCTTTCCCTTATTCAGAGTCTCTCTTTACTCCAAAAGTGCTTCAACAGAGACTGAGACTTCCCGGAGAGAAGGGCTCTTTGATTAGGAAAAAAAAAGGACCTGCCCTTAGTGCAGTTACCAGACTATTCTTAACTCTTCCAACATTAAAAGTGTTAATTAAAATATTAAAACATGGCTATGTTTTCATGCAAAATCAGCATGGATTTGACCCACTGATATCCCAGATACACACAAACACAGCCAGGGACATGCTTTCCAGACTCTCTGGAGCTGGCTGGAAATTTTTAGCCTGGAGGAGCAAATGCGTCACCTGAACTTTTTCTTGCTCCCATTTCACCTCTTTCTGTCACTGAGGTCTGGAGCCACCTTCCCTTTTCCAAGCTTGGTGGCATCTTGTTTCATTTGGTTCCTACTTCAGAGGAACCCCTGGGATTAAAAGGGCTACTGTGTAGGATGTGAAAATTGCAGAATATGAGTGTGGATTAGTATAGAAAACACATTCAGACCTTCACCTATTAGTGTGCATGTACAAATAACCCTGCATAAAACCTTAACATATAAATGCTTATATATCATATATATATATGCATATGAAAATACATGCAATACATACATTATTGCATGTGTTTGCTCATATATATACATTTGTATGTGACATATATACAGACATGTAGGTCTCTTCCATTCATGCTTTTTGTGGATGTGTTTATACATGAATGGGTGCAAATAGGCATAAATCCTACACACTGGTATCACCTGTGTGCTCATATGCACACAGACACATTTGTCCCTCAGATATACAAAACAGATAGAGGTCCACACACACATTTACAATTAGTAGGGAACAAAGGGAAATCAAAACGTAAAATCCTGGAGATTTTGCCTCCAGCTGTCTCTGTGATGGGGTTTTGCCCGTTGCTCTGCCATGCATACAAGGCCCTATTGGTGCAGACAGTACTTGCTTGCCATGAATAGGGATCATTCAGAGCCCTCCGTAAATGAAGTCTCTATGGCTGTTCTTGCTGAGGAAAATATAAAGTTTCTCTGTGTCATTTTGCTGCTAATTAGCAAAGAAAGATAAATACATTTCAGGTGAATATTTTCACTAGCAGAGGTTGGGGCACACAAGCAACATTAAAGCTTTGAAAATAAGGCAAGAGGCAAAGGTGTGCTGGATACTATAGGTCTGCATTTATACCTCTGTAAAAGCAGTGTTTATTTTTAAAATATGAAACATAATTTTTCCCCAGGCCTCCGAAAATGAAAACACTGGGTTCAATATTTCAAGAGGAAAATATGCATTTAAAGCTCTTCCCGAGCCCGCTTGCAACGTAAACAGACGAGCCATTAATGGCTCACACCGGCCCCAGAGCGGCCCTGCCCTTCTGCAGAGCTGCTGTTGGAGGCTTCTCGTGTCCCAGTGCGAGGAAACGCCGCTCTCCCCACACCTCCTGCATGTCCGAGTCCCTCGGCTGAAGGAGCACTTGTTGTACAGCCCAGCTCCTCACTTCCCTTCCTCTGTTGGAGAATCCTGGGCCTGACTTTCTCCTGCCAAAATCAAGTGCTTCAGCCTGGTGGCAAGCTGTGTAGCCAGGGAGATTTTTTCCCCCATGGTCCCGTTTTGTTATTATCCGAGTGCAGATGGAAGAGGAAAGGCACGTATGTGCTTTGTGTCATGGCAAGGAAGGGGGCAGGGAAAGGCAAAGCCTGTACCCACAGGGATTTTCTGGCTTGGGTTTGCAGCATGTTCCCTTGCTCTTCTGTGCTCAGATTATGGCCCTGCCTAGACTAGTCTCAGGCTGCAGGTGACGAATGTCATTTTTGGAGAAATCTCCAATATGTGACCTCTCTATAGGAATGGTCTGTTGAGCTCCACTAGCAGTGGCTGGGCGGAGGGGCTGGAGATGCTGGGGTTGTCTCATGACCGCTGGTGTGAGGCTTTGCTCGCTGATGCCCATCGGGAGGCTCGGCTGCGATGAGTTGGCTGCAGTGCCTGGGTGTCACGGCACAGATGAGACACACTTAGAGACGTGGCAGTGTGAAATGAAGCTCACCGTCAGTGCTTGAACCGCTGGGAGACTTCAGCTGGAAAATAATGAAATTGGAAGTGCTTAGTGGGGTAGAGAGCTTTGCACTGCCGTAACAAGTGACACAGCCAAGCTATAGCCAAGGCTTCTGCTTGCACAGATGAGACTGAATTAAAATCAATGCCTTTCCAGAGGCAGTCAGGGACAGCAGGAGGAAATTAGGAAACACAGCTTGTCCTCCCCAGCATGACAGATCAGGAAAGGCAGCATCAGCCTCTGCATCCAAGCAGGAGATAGGTTTTCCTTCAGCACCTGCAAGCTCTGCATGATGCTCCAGCACACTGCAAACTTTGTGGTTTGCTCCTTGTGCTGTGCTCTCCTTCCCATCTTCCCTTGCTTTTCTAACTCATTTTCCTGTTTCCTAAAACCCCAATCCTACACTACCCTGCTGCTTGGTGCCTTCGTGCTTTGTATCACCACATTTGCCAGCCTAGGGATGGGGCAGGAAAGAGCACATCCCAGTTTAAGAAAAAGTATTACAAGGAAGCAAACCCATACTGATACAGGCAGTGATCAGGTGGGAAAGCTGCTGGCTTCTGCTGTCATACAACAAGAAAGTCTGATGGCATAAACTGTATAAATTGAGATGCTTTCTCTATCATCATATGCATAACATTTCACAGGATTGTAGATTAGATGGAAAAAGCCAAGAAAAATGACATTTTAGTTCTGATAATGCAGAAACGCTTTGTTTTGATTTGGCATTTTACTTTTCCAATTTCTTTTGTTTGTTTTCTTTTAAAAAGGCATTTTAGTTTTATATTTACATGTTTCCAATAAATACACCATTACCACATTTAATATGGCAGCATAAATGTCACGCTGCAATGAATTGAAATGACAAAATCAAAATGAATCAGTCCATAAGTCACTTCCATGCAAATGACCTAGCAGAAGGGAGTGGTTTTCTGTGCGAAAAAGGAAATCAGACCTCCAGGATGTCAGGACATTTCCAAACTTCCACTAGGGTTCAGACAGAAGGCATTTAAAATGTTGGATTTTCCTTAAAAAGAAAGTACAGTGTTTGTAGCCCTGGGCTGTAAATACTTCCTAGAGGGAATCTGGCAATGTGGCTAAGTCACGCCAGTTGGCCATGGAGGCAGCAGAGCAAGGAGAGTGCTTGGGAAGAGACAAGCAGCCAAATCCTGAGTAGTTTACTGTTGAGTTTTATTTCACTCTAAACAAACGTGGTGGTTGTAGTAAACACAGCTTTCTTGCCCGCCAGCCACCAGAAAACTCCTACGTTTAGCAAAATACTCAGTAATTTTTCTGTCTTTTTCAGGTTTCCTTTGACGTTCCCATGTGAGTGTTTCTGAGATAGATTCATAGCCTCCATTTTTCAAATACTCAGAGAAATAGTTACAAAAGCTGCCATTTAGTCAAAGCTCCAGTTCCCATGTTTTATCCCTGCAGTGTTTCTGTACAAGTTAGGGGACTGGAGGAGTCCCTCCCAGTCTGCTTCATTATCAGAAAAGTTATTTGCTGCACCACCACTGTACTGCAGAAGTGATATTTACAGCAGTGGGATCAGTATAAAGTATAAAACAAATGATGTAAAAGGTGAAAGACTGGAGAAAGGAATGGCTTTAAATACAGTCCTTTTGACAACTCAAGATCAAAAGAACCACTGTTTATCCTTTAAGCTGCAAATGGCTGGCAAATATCCTCCTGCTCTGATGCTGTAAATAGTAAATGCTGTTTATGGCTAGTCAATGTTTATGTGTTTTATGGGTCACATTTATTTCAGAGAGATTGTTTTCATTTGCCGTGTTAACCTTGCCCACGTTCCCCTGAGGCCAACGTTGCCTCCTGGGCGCTATTCCTGGCCCTCCTGCAGACCACCACCTGCAGAGCTTTGGGCAGATCCCTTCATGCCTTGACTTTTCCACCTGGGCAGTGCCACCAGTGCTGGCCTGGCCCAGAAGGCTCTGTCCCTCTAAACTGCATGAATGAAGCAGCAGGAGAAGACTTACTACCTGTGAAGATGAAGGTCACCATGTGAGCAGTTTTTCTTCTCCAAGGTGAATGAGCCAACATAGCAGAAGGATCAAAGCAAGCCTTTCAAACAGACCAGGAAAGGGCTGTGTAGTAATAAAGACTGTGGGATCAGACGAGAAGAGCTTTATGAATTAAGTTTCACCAGCAGAAATGTTGCAGAAATCCTGTGGACAGACAGAGGGATGAGGGAGATCCTCAGCTGGAGTCCATGGGGCATCTGGCCTGATGGATGGATGGGCACACAGACAAAAACAGAGACAGCACAAGGATTTGGGCTGATACATGACCACGCTTGTCAGCGTCTGTCATTCTGGGCCACCACCGGGGACTTCAGTTGCAGCGACTTCATTCGACTGATGCAAGTAATTACTTTAATGAACTGTCTGCAGGAATGTTAAAGAAAAAAAAAAGACTTTTAATGATGTTTGATTAATGCAATTATAATGGCACCTGTCCCAGGCTCTAGGGTCTGATCCTGGCAGGTTTGTAGGTGCCACTCAAAGCAGCAGGAATGAAGGCAGGGAGAAAACCCAGCCGGGCAGCCCCGTCCCCCTGCGGTGCAGGGCGGTCTGCGGTGACAGGGTGCTGGAGAAGCGCCACACATCCATCACCGGGATTCCCTCAGCTGCTGCGGAGCCAGTCAGCACGTGGGCTTACATCAGCCTGAGGAGGTGCCAGGGAATGCCGCCAAGTTGCTGTCTTTGCCCTCTTCAAGGTCTATTTATATGTCCCTCTGATGGACATCAGGATACCCTTGGGCTAGGAGAGCCCTTTCCATCATAGTGGGCGCTATGACTAGCTCTGCCTGGTTTTGAGCGCTGTCGTTCCCATCGCATTATGCACTGTTTTTGCCAAGTTGCTAGCAGTTACATCACGTTTCCAGATGCCATTTCAAAGTCTGATAGCAGCCGGCACCAGAAAAATGCTTCCAATCCTCCCCAGGCTCTACAGCCCCTGTACCGCCTGCCAGCTTGGTGCTGTTTACCCTCCAACGCGATTTGTAGAATCAGAACTTTTACTGAATTTCTGTGCCAAATCTCTGACAAAATTATGTGGCCTGGATGGTTGGGGCAGCTCATGGTGGTTTTCTTCATCAGAAAACTCTCCCAATCACCAGACAGGTTTATCAAACATCTCACTATGAGGCTGTGAGTGGCAGATGGGAGGACTTCCAGCACTTGTCTTGGGTTCGCAGCACCATCCCAGTAGGACCAGCATAAGCCTGAGGAAAGGTGCCTCAAGTAGGACTACCTTCTGTCAATAAAACAGACAGCCATGAGGATGACCTGAAGGCAGCCTTTAGGGATTTGCTTGCACCTTTAGAGGTCTTTCTTGCAGTCTCAAGTACTGAGCCTGGTTCTGAGAGCAGCCCAGGACCACCCTCACCCATTTTGCAGTTTCCTTTCCTCCTCTGAGTGGGCCCATTATATTGCAGGAGCTGTTTCCTTTTCCTTCATGCTTCAGTTTCCCTTTCTGTGGCATAGGGAGAGCAGTGAGGTGTGTTTGGTTTAGCTTCTTTTCTTCAAGCAGAGGGAGAGGACTTCACTGACCGAAGGCAATGGCACAGGATGCTAGGAGAAGAAAAATAAATTAAACCCAACAGAAGTGCTCAAAGCAAAGTGCAAGACAGCACAGACACTTAAAACAAAAAGCCCTCTTCCCACTCATGTCAAACACATTTCCAGCTGCCAAGTTCCTTAATTTTCATTCTGCAAAAGGGGAAATGGGAGAGAGGAAACCAAAACCAAAATCTTTTGCTTCAGGTCCGGTGGGGGAAAACCACAGTCAGACAGGGAATCTAATGGACATCTCTGGAGTCCTGGAGCATCTCTGCCCCCATGAAATGATGCTGCTTCTGCAGGTGGTTCTGTCCCTCTCACTTATCTGGCCTGCCAGTGCTGACATTATCAGCTCAATCCTCTATCTGTAGCAAGGAATTGCTGCTCATTTCTCTTCTGCTTTAGGGGAAAAAAAAAAGAAAAAGGAAAAAAAAAAAAAGGAAGTGCAGAACAGCATTAAGCATATCTGTGTGAATTGGTTCGCAACCTATTTTAGAGAGACTCACATCCATAAATCAATCAGTTCAGAGGTGAAAAAACAGTGCAACAGTAGTATATTAAAAAGAGTCTTTTATCAGTCTCAAAAACAGCATTGATAGTGCCATCATCTGACTTCTTAGCAAACTGGTGACAGCTCGTGTTTGGTTTGTGTTGGCCAAATCATCTAACATTTCAGAAAACCAAAACCATTTCCTGTCTAGAACTCAGCCCTGACCTGGCTGGAAACTCACAATAAATCTATACATTTTATCAGATTGTAGGTTTTTCTGAGCCAGGCTTTCACAGGGAGCTATTCTGAGCCCCTCGGAGAACATAGTGCACGAAGCAGAGATCATCTGGCTTGCTGAGAGCCACAAAACATCAGGTTCATTTAGAAGATCAGGTGTGTACCTGGAGGCTTGACTGCTCATGCACTTTGAAACAAACCCCACCTCAATGAGATGCTGAGTGTATTTTAGTTACTTCAGTTCTGTTATCAAAGTCAATTAACCCAAGAGACTTGGGGCATTCTCATTAATGGGAATTTAATTAGGAGCAGAATTTGAGCCACTTAAAGAGATGAGAAAGGATTTTTAACACCATTCAGTTGGATCACATTGAGGAACTCTCTTCGGTTTATAAGCCAAGTAAAACTACCTGGATTTCTCCTAATGAGGCCTTGGGCAGACCCAGGCTCTTGGTTGGGCCTGGTTGATGGCAGGCAGTGGGGTGAAGATGTCACACCCCACCTCGGCACCTACAAAGGGAGGGACTGTGCTTCCAAATACCTCCCTAAACAACTAACGAGGGGGGAGGCTCCACACAGGTTTGTGCCTTGGAGGTCACCCAGCCCTGTTCCCCCTCCAGACCTGGCCTCGAGGACTGCAGCCATAGGGGCTGGTAGCTGATGGGATTGGAAGCAGCCAGTTTTGGCATCCAGCCTGGTTTTCAGGACTGTAACCAAGAAAACAGACAGGTGATGACTGAAAGGTGTTGCAGACTAATGATTATTCATATTTTCAAAACCAAGGTTTTCTCTCTGCACCTAATTAAGCAAGAAATTGGGTTGGAATTTGATGCAAGAAGCTGGTTCTTCATCTACTTCTGAGAAGTTTCCTGGCTGAATTTTGGGTTGGTCTCTTGCTCACTGGTCACAATTAAACAAATGCCAAATTTAGGATCAGAAAGTTCTTTTCTGTTTGTGACTGCTCAGGGAATTTGATGGGTCTATACTTTGGATGGTGATTTTAAGCACATTTAAAATCAGTAGGAATGTTAAGACGACAGTGCACCCTTCCAGATTTCTTATCTATTGTTGAGTATCCTGGTCCCCAGAACTAATGAGATGAAGCACAGAGAAGGGAAATCATCCCTTTTCAACACTGAGAACAGTAGCTTAAGTATAAGTATAAGGTCAACATCGTTATCTTCATCACCATATACATGTACTTTACTCCTTCAGTGAAAAGGACATGGGCAACACTGATACTTATTTGTACTTTGGCAAATCTTTCATTGAAATTTTTGTTTTGTTTCAGAGCAGAAAAAGAATCTCAGGCCATGGCCCACACTGTAGATGATATTGGAATAGTTATTACTCAGCAAATCACACTTTCATACTGAAGTAATTTTAAAAAGCAGGGAACCATCCAAAAAGGTGAGCAGATGCTAAATTCCAGCTACTGCCCACCTATCGTTAGCAACATTATTCACTAACATGTACACGGACCGACCTGTGCAATCAGTGGTAGGGTCATGGATGTGCCACAAAAAGCACACACATTGCAGGATCTTTATCAGCAGTGATAATGTGCAAGAGGAAGGAACAAGCTAGATTCTCAGATGAATATGTAGGGCTGGCTGGTGGAAATACCAGATTTTTGTTTGCAAACAGCATACACGTGAGCTGATGCCAATGAGATGACATTAACCTAAACCCAAAGTACCATTTTTTGTGAACTAATTTTTCAAAAAAGTGAGTTATTGCTCCCTTGTGACATGCTTCACACAGTAAGGACAGCACCCCTTTAGAAATCAGACAGCAAAGTATTGAAGCTGTTAACAGTTTGTCATTATTTTATTGAAACTTATCTTTCAATTCACACTAAAAGCAAAAAATAAAAAATAAAAAAATTGCAAACACTCAGATATAAAATGGCAGAGCAATACTGTCACAATTCCAGCATGTTCTATGTTCTGAAGTACGCACTATTAATCATTATTGTAAGCAGACAGAATGAAAGCTGCATCGTTGTTCATTTAAGAAGTTCATTTTTTTGCTGATCACTTTCCCTTAGGTCCTCATTAAAAGATGCTGGTTAGCATAGCATACTTCAGGGTTGGGCTATCTCAGAGAAAGCTTCTTGCTTGTTTTTTCCCCCATTCCACTTCCTAAATGCCTCATCTGCTGGGTTAGAAATCTAAGACAGATGAGAAGCAGCATTCTGCCTGACAAGGGATCCAGGCCAATGCCTCCATTTCCACATCAGGCAGATGTCAGAGGCCAGTGATGGGAACCTCTGATGCCTGGTGTCAAATTTATTACAATTAGCACTGCAACTCAAAACTGCCAGTGTAGAATGAGGCACCAGCACCAGTGGTTCACCATCACTCTTCACAGGCTCATAAAAGTGAGCTGGAGTGTAATAAGCACGATATGCTATAAAGTAAGGACTTCTCAGTGAGGCTGAGTATCTGACAGAAGGGGTAAGAGGCACCAACAGCAGTACAGATGTCTTCTCTCCAGGAGTAGAGCTTAGATCGCTATGTAGGGCGGTGGGCATTCCTTGGAGGGCAGCTCTAAGGCTTCCTCATATGATGGCAGCACAGCCTGAAAGAGAAGAATATTATAGTCACACTCTGGGGATCACACAAAGGGTTCCAAATGAATTTATCTTGGACATGTTTCTCTTCCCATTTCAAAGTAGGGGAGAAGAACCAGGTGGGTTGTAGGAGATGGAGGGCAGAAATCCAGAAGAGTTGGAGGTGAGCAGCACTTTACAACCACTTTGCTGCCAGTCCCACCTCTGTGTCCCAAAGCATTGCCGAAACAAGTGGACCAAAACTCTTTAATGTCCAGAATATAAGGCTCACTGCCTAAGCAAAGAAACTAAGCTCAGATCATTGCTGAGGGCCTTGATGCATGCACAGCAGGGGCACACACTGCTGGCAAGACAAGGCTTATATTTACCAAATTTCAACGAGACAAATGCCTAAGCTTAGCATTCCATATTCTTCCTCTTTAATTCTCATCCCTCTTTACAGTATCCCTCATTTTTGGAAAGTCTTCAATATTCTTCCATTGTGTCAGAGCAGCTGGATGCTACTATTAAAGAGATCACCGGTAATCTAGGTAAGGACATTGATGAATATATAAATATATATATATGTGTGTGTGTGTGTGTGTGTACACATTGCACACATATTTTAGCATACTTAAAATGAAGGGAAATAGACCAAATCTCTCAGACATTGATCCAGAAAAAGGTGAAGACAAACTTAATTTTAAACAGGGGTAGCACTGTTAGGCACAGAAACCAAAGTTGACCTGAAATTAAAAGCACATCTGCAGATCAGAGATTAAAAGTGATATATTCACATTTATCTACTTTGTCTGAAATCTGGGTATCAGCTTCCTTGCTGATACCATTAAAAAAAATAAAACCTTCCAAAGGCAAATTGAATAAAATATTACATAATTGTAAATTGGTTATTAGTACCTGTCAATGAACATTTGAAGGGTTTAACCATATCTCAGACCACCAAAGGAGCAAAAGGAAGAATCATCAGACATCTTGCCTTCTAAACCATGCCTTTTCATGACAAACCTAAAGCAGTCTTCACTCACCTTTTCAGCTGCTTGTGGGTCGACTTTCACACTGCCTCTCTTGCTAGCTTTAATATACTTAAAGCAGCTCAGGACACATTTGAACATATAGGCCTGAAAAGGAAAAAAGGGAAGTCCACCGTTTTACTGCATGCCAACAAGAACATTTCCACTATTGCCATCAGTCTGCCACTGTCCTTCTCTCCTTGAGAGCTGTCTGGGACTGCATATCCCAAGGCCTTACATCAGTCTGTCTTGATCCTTCACTAGAAAGGTGACAACTCCATCTATTCAGAGCAGCCCACTGGTGTGGGAAGTCAATAGGACTATTAATGTAATTAAACATAAAGCACAACCTTAAGACTGCTGAGTGCTCAGTGTCACCAGGTGGGAAAGGAAAGCATGTCCTAATTTTCGTGTTATTTTTCTTAGCAGGCTACAAAGTCTGGATGTCTCAGAAACATGTGGATGGGCACGAAATCCACCTCTCAGAGATCCAAGGCCCCCTGGTCAATTAGGACTGACCTGAATGGCCAGCTCATTCAAGAAAATCCTATATTTTCATTAGCTACACTTTTCTGAGAAGACTGCCTTGAACCTCACAGAGTTACAACATGCAGTAAATAGAGAGCTTTTCTGAGAAAAACGGATCGATTGACAGATTATGGCACAAGAAAATAAGCAAGGCTTGTGAAACATACCATATTAAATAAATATTTTCCCTACGTTGCGCAGTGAGGCGAAGTCGTGTGCCTCTTATTTTTATTGGCGTAAGACTGTACTTTAAAAACAGTTGGTATTTTCAAAGGAACATAGGGAGTTATATGTCCCAAGAACAAGCCATATAGCTTAGGATTTCCTAGAACAATGAGGACTGTTTGTCTTGACACAAAGCCAATACAAAGAATGAGAACAAGGAACGAAGTATCTGAGTTAAAGGAATCTGCCTCTCAAACAGACTCACAGAGATGAGGAGGTAAATCCAAACTTTAAGCACCTTCAGGGAATACTGCAAAAACCTTCTCCTTCTAAAAGCCTTTTCATACAGAGAGCAAACATGCAATACACTGAAGCCATCATACAAACTGTACAAAAAAAAAAAAAAGGCACTCAATCCCTAAAGAAACTCCAATAAACTAAAAAAAAAAAAAAAGTAATAATTTAATAATAATAAAAAAAATCTTTTTATTTTTACTTTGATTTTTCAGAAGAGTTTGCTGTAGTGCCAGTCCAGAATCTGCACTGAATTCTGTAAGAGTTGGCTTACATTAAGGCTGCTGCAAGCAATAGCAGGCTTGAGCAGAACACACAGTTTATGCAAAGGGATCCAGTCACCTTGGGATCATCCCATTACTGGCTAACTTAGAAAACACTTGAGTTGGTGTAGGATACCTTTTTTCACACTGAATTAAAAGTGGAAAACCTCACTGGCAGCTAGTGGCACTACAAGTGGATAGGAAGCTTGTCCTAAACATCAGGAGGGAACAGCAGTGAGCTACTTCAGAATTAATTATATTAAATATTTTATTTCATCTTCCATCAGAAATGTTCTATTTCCTCCTGGTTTCTGCATTCTTATCATGATGGTGGTAGAGGGGATGATTTAGATGCTATCTTGGTGGGGGTAGTCAGTGAATTGGAGCTGATGGGCCCTAAATTGGTCAAATTGGTTTTAACCTAAATTGGTTTTAGCTATAAAATATTTCCTGTTGTAGCTTTGTTCCTCATCAGATCTGTATCACTGGGAAGGAACTCTCATGACAATGGTTTTGCTAGAAATAAAAGATGGAAGGGATTGTCACTAAGTTTGAAGGATTGATTCCTAATGATTTGTTTTGGGGACTTCTGAGGACCTCAGTAGACCAAGGAGTACGTGCACCTGTCCACTTCATCTTTCAGATTATTCTTCCCTAATCTCTCCTCTTGCAAACTCCAGCACAAAAACTCATTGCAGATGAATCCATCTTGTAACTAACTCTGTAGAAAATTCAAACCAACTGATTTGCCAGGTCAGGGAGACTTCTGATGAAAACGGTGTTGGGTCTGTCTGAGCTGGAGTCACCTTTAAAACCACCACAAAAACCCACACAGCCAGCTGGGTTTCAGGGTTATCTCCACTCTTATTGCTCAGTTTATGCAATTAAAATACATGCTAAAGACATGTCTGCAGTGCAATCATTCCAGAAGCTCCATTCCACACTGGCTTTTCTGGCCACCTAGGAAGAATCTAAATAAAAAAATGCTTTCTAACCAACAAGTAGCAACTTTCTCTGTGACAGAATCTGCTTGAGTACCTGGAGAGATGAGATTTTCTTAGCTGGTCTGAAACCCCTCAGTGAAAAATCTGTTCTGTGATCCACTGAAGCAGGAAGAACAGAAACCCTCTCACAGTGGAGTTTTCTCAGATGTAAGCAGAATCTAGCAGCTCATTGGTTTTAATTAAATTTCAGACTATCAGCTTGCATTGCTCTGTTTACATCGGTGCACATAAGAACTTACCCAAGTGGAAGATCTAACCTGCTGCTTAATTATCTATTTTGTCACACAATAGCAGAATAGTTTCCTATAAGTTGTTTTCAAACGTCTTATCCTTTTAGAGATGAATGGGCAGTAATAGTTTCTGAATATGAGAGAGAGCTTGCTTTATAACTCACACTTGCAGAAGCAAAAGCAGTGACCTGAGTATCAGACCTACACTGAGGCATATGTCCTATTGCACCCAAGGAGAGACTGAGAAGACTTTGCAAGGCCCTGGAAGATTTGAGAGATAAGTAGAACCAATCCTCCTGTCCCTCAGGCTAGGGAGCTTTATTTCAGCCTTCGCTGCTCACCACACCCTACAGATATTTACCTTCAGGAAGAGGACAGCAATGAACGCAATTGTGAAGGTGACCATCACTTTGGCATATTCCTCTGTTGACAACTTCTCCAGGGTTGGCAAAAAGCCCTGTGAAAAGAGGTAGAGGGTGTCAGTCAAACACTTGTTCCCTTTCCTAGGGTCACATAATGTGGTGGATATCCCAGCAGATTTGTCAGCCTGCCTCTCACAACAAGCACATCTCCAGTTACTTTTGGGTATATCATTATTGTTGTTATTATTGCTGTTAACACTCCTTTGGCAAAGATCTTCAGAAGACTATTTAAATGAGAACTAAAAGTGCGACTGTTTAATAAAGATGAAAAGTTGATGCATTTTCAATGTATGCAGGCAGGCTCTATCCAAATCATTTTGCCCTGCAATTTGCATCCATAAGATTCTTACAAGAAAAACAGAGTGTACTTTTAAGAAACACATGCATAAGCAAGCTGTCAGTCAAGAACACTGTGTTGGTGAGAACATATGGAAAATCCTCTTTTATCATCAAACAGAGCAGTTCTGGATACACCATAGAGATCAGAGAAAGTTTACTTTGTCATAACAGCCACTGAAAGAAACTTAGCAGTTCGCAGCATGACAAATCTGCTGGGCTTGCTCACCACCTACCCCGTTGTCTGAAGACTTGAGGCTGAGATAGGTGGGGACCTCCATGTAGGAGCTGCAGAGGGTGAGAATACTCAGGCAGAAGTCCAGGAGCTGCAGAGCCAGGAATGGGATCTTCGAGCGTCCCTGCTGCAAGCGCAAGAAGGGCAGGGAACAGGGTTTTGGTTATGATTACAAGATTGTGTCACGTTTATAGATTTCCCCCATTTACACAGGCCTCTGCTTTCATCTCATTTACAACCTAAGCTATTTAATTCACTTATTCAAGCCAAAATGATTAGCAAACCATCTTGTTGGGTTCATTTATACTAGCTCCTCTGAAGAAGCCTCTAGCTGGTGCAGTGATATTCCTAGCTTGTCTCCAGCACACTCACAACAACCTCCCCAGAGCCCTGAGACAGAAAATAAAATCAACAGGAAGACTCTCAGACATGGGAAACTAAACACTGTCCCAGCTGTCACTCGATTTCCTTGTGGATCCTCTAACCCCTAAGAATTGCACCCTGCCTGCAGCCAGTGTAGGATCCACCTCCATGAAAAGCTGTGGTCCAGGGCAGTGACCCTGAACCCCTACATTTTGTGTGGGCATCCATCCCATAGAGGACACCAAGGACCATCCCAACAGTGAGCTGTGACCTACCATGTGGCTAAGGGATGACACAGAAACGATGGCTGGGACTTGTATGTAGGAACTGAACATCGTTAGGAGGCTGAGTAGAAAGTCCATGATTTGTAGAGCAAGGAACGGGATCAGGAGACGTTCCCTATTCTGAGAAAGAAAAGCAATGCCAGTTATTTCTGTTTCGAGTGAGAGAAAGAGAACAGCTATCGATACTGGAAAGGATGTGTGCTTTGAGAACAAATCCTCTCCTGCAATTTCTGCCTCCAAATGCAGATATAGTGTTGACAAATGCTTCAGAAACAGTGAAGGGCATCAACATTGATATTTTTCAACCCCCTCAGAAAGTTTCCATCAACTTTCACATTGTGACCTTGACACTTGATCCCACCAGAACTGTTGTTCAGCTACCCCAAGTGTTGAGCTACAAAGAAAGCCAAGTTCCCAGACCAATGCACAGTCACTTCTTCTCCTGAAATAGAAAATGAATCCTCATGTAATAGGGGAATTACGGCTACCCTCCAAGACCTGACTTGCAAAATAGCAAGGAAATGAGGCAATACAGCAACGTTTCCAAATCAGGATTATTTCCACCCCATAACATAAGAAATGGCTTTGATTTAAATGTCACTCAGTTTTGGTGAATCTAACAGTTAGCAGCCTTGCAAATGAGCCTGAAACTGTAAAACCAGTTGCTCTCCCTCTGTTTTAAAAGAGCAGAGATATTTATCTATCATTTTGGTCTTACTTCAGCATTTCCAATGAGCATCCTCCAGTCCTTCCCCCAATACCTCCCCTAACATGGAGAGTTCCTGGCAAGTGGCTGAACGTCATTTGTGGAGAACATACCTTCACCACACCAAGGAGCAGGTTGAAGCTGATGATGAAAAGCATGATGATCAACAGGAAACTGGTGATGACATCAGCTACAAGTAAGAAAAGTAATTTCCACATTACTAAAAGCTGGAGTCTAATGTACCTATTCAACCATGCCTCTAGGGAAGATTTTAAGTGTGATAACCTGGCAGAAACAACTGCAGATGTGACAGAGTGAATGCCATGCAGCCAAAGTGCTAGAGATTGCCCTCTTTGCACTTTCTGCACTCACTTTTTCATCTGCCTTTGAAGTTTCTGTTACTTTAGCCCTCTCCTTGTGCAGGTTCTCAGCTCAGGCACATGGAAGCCAAAAGTCTTTATTGCTTGGACTGAAATTTTAAATATCCTGGGCTACAATATTAAGGTAAAACAATAATAATAATGAAAGGCAGAGTAGCTTTAGGCATGCAGGATTAATAAGTCTGAGCAGGAAATTATGTGAGACTCAGATAAGCTAACCAACAGCAAAAGCTATGGGACAATCTGCAAGATACTTCAGCAGGCAAGAAGCACAAATTTCAACCACCCACCACTAGCATGGACCACAGAGTTTCGGAGTGAAATACCTCGCCTCCATCCAGTCTCTGTAGTTGCCAAATGCAACATCCTCCTTAAAAAAATGAACGTGCAAGGAGAACAACATGAGGTAGTTCTGCCTACAGGGCTAGGTAATCGCTGTCTGCTGTTGTGGGCCCAGGAAGGCGATCTCTGCCAGGTGTGTAGCTTCCTACTGAACAGTTCCCACAAAGCAATTTTCCCTCTTGGTATTGCAGCCTGCCCTGATAAGGACTACCAAAGTTTTGCTTGCACCGAACACTATACATATTTGATCTCTGTAGCAGTCTACATAGCGTCATTTTTTTTTTTCTTAAAAAAGAAGAAAAAAAGCAGCTCTCTCCAAAGGCAAAGCACTGCTACTTTCTTTATCCACCTCTGCATGATGCACAGTCTTTTGTAGTGCCTCCTCCAGCTCAAGCCTGATTTCTTTCTTATTGCTTTACCTGAATTTAAAGTAGCAACACATTATTTGGGTCTCCAATTACAAAATGCTTGAATAAAGGATAGAGATTTATTAGAAGAGAGCCAAACTTTTATTTTTTTCTGGCTTTTTTAAAGCAACTGTTGCTTTCCAAAGGTACAACATCCCTCAGACATCAGAAAGGTTTGATTACTGGTTTGTTTTCCCCGCAGACAGCTGTGCAATTTATTCCACGACTAGTGAATAAATCCAGTCCTTAACTATATTCTTCCATTACCTCTTTAAGCCCTTCCACTTGCTTTCATAAAGAAATATAGAATTATGTTGTCATATATTGGATTCCTTATCTATTCCAGCTGCAATGAAATCCTTTCACTGCTCCATATTACACAACTCCACCCCAAACCCTCTCTCAAAGACACCACACCACCTTGGACAGCTTTGAGAATTTTTGCCTACAGCTTTGGTAGCACGTTACCAAATGTGGGGATAGAAGAGTACATCAGTGTTTGGGCATATATTAAATTGCCTTTAACTCAACTCCTATCTTTGCTAACAATAGTTTTTTGTTTGTGTTTGATTTTTATTAAAAAAAAATATATGTCAAGGCAGTGAAGTTCCTCTTTTTCTGGCATGTAATCCCAACACTGTTGTTTGCAGTAACAAAATATTTGCCCCAGAGCAGTTGCAGTTATGCCATAATTTGGCCAGTGAGGGACCGAAATGCACTCAGCTCTCCCCAGTCAGAGCAAGAGCTGTGCTGGAGAAGGACAGACCTTCCACCCAGCCATGCCTGTGACATCTGGCAGGAGATGAGCGCCCATGAGCTGCAGGAACTGCAACGTGCAAACTGTCAGGCATGCCTCCAGCTCTAAGCAGGGTAGGTATGGACAAATGCAAGCTAAAGAAAGGACCAAAAATGATGGTGAGAAGCTCTGGAGCCCTCCCAGGGTTGTAAAAGACCTGCCTGACAGCTGGGCTGAGCCACAACTGGCAGCCAGACAGGGCAGGTGGCACCAACGCTCCTCACTGCACAGCCTTTGCTAGCAGAGGGCACCCACTTTCATTTAAACGCATTGATACAGCAGTCAGATATTCTAACTTCCCTTACTTTCTTCTCAAGTAGTCAGCAGCACGCTTGAGATTTTCTGAGAGAAACCATTAGCCTGAGAAGAAGCTCTGACCAGCACTTCCTTCCCCAAGCATGAGAAACTCCTTTCTCTCGGGAGCTCGAAGGGGAAAACCCTCTGAGGAGCCCACATCTCCTGGAGGAGCACAAGTGGCTTATCTGGAACAGGAGAGGCTTGCTGCTGCAAGAGCAACAAGAGCTGCTGCACACACAGGTGTCAGCCAGGAAAGGCCAAAGGGAGCAATAGAAAGTGTCCAACAAACACTTAAGGTGTATCAGGAAAAAGGGAGTTTGACAGCACAAAATGAGGGAGCAGCTTTTACAGCTTTCGCTTCTATTCTGGAAAATAAATCCCGGTGTGTTTTTTTTTTTTTTTTTTTTTTTTTTTTTTCTCCCTGCTTTTTTTTTTTTTTTTTTTTAACTGTAAAATAATGAGAATTGAAACATGTAAGAAGAGGAAGAAGTCTTAGGAAACAGCAGGGAAAGGAAACCCAAACCCAGCAAGCCTTAAACGAGAACAGAGAGAGGAATGGATGTGGTGCTGTACTGCAGAAGAGGCTGCTCACAGCTTTGCAGCTCATGAGGGTCACGGAAAGAGCCCGAGCTTCAAGGCAGAAAACCAACCCCACCTCTCAGAAGCAGGAGAGTGGAAACAAGGCTGAGGTGGTGCACAAAGAAACAAAGGTTAGCACAACGACAGCATAAGCTCCAAATAAAGAAGAGCTTGACAAAGACAACACACTCAGCATTTGCAGAGATGGATGAAAAAGCAAACAGCCGAGCCCCGCTAAACCCCATTTTCCCTTGTTCTCCTCCCAGAATCAGCAATCAGCTGCCTGCCCCAGAGGGGATTTCTCTCTTTAGCATGGTGTTTCCTCAGATTCAAGGCAGCTGTGTTTTTCTGCCTCTTTCTGCCTGGTCTCATGCTTCAGCTCTCGGCAGGCTCGCTAATTAATGGGATAACCAGCCATCGCTTCTGCAGGCTAATTGTCCAGCTGAACTTCCCAAGCAGAACCTAGATTAAAGAAAAAACACAACACAAAGAAAACCCAAAGAAACAAAAAGTCTGCAACCTGACAGAAACAGAGGGATGGAAAGGAAAAGGAAAAGCAAGAAAAAGCAACCTTCCACCCACTGCCTGCCTCCTGCTTCTTCACAGCAGATACACTCGCCCTTTCTGCTGGCAGCACATCTCCCTGTTCTAGGGATGTTTTAGCACCAACAGATCTGGCCTCAGTAATCAAAGATTTTGCTTTGACAAAATGACTTCTTCCTTTGTGAGAGCACATCCTTTTTTTTTTTTTTTTTTTTTTTTTTTAACAGAATGGGCTAAAGGAGTGAACCCTTAGGGAGTGGTAGCTGCTGGCTCTTACCCTGCCTATAAAAATCCTTTGTGGGATGGGAACACAGAGCATGTTAGAGGGGCCAAATGCCACCTGAAATATTCCACAAGGGCTGGCAGGGTGGCAGGTTGCCTTCCGGGACCAGGAGAAGAGCAGCAGGGTCCCTGGGCTTGGAGGCATTCGGCCACAGCAGACCCCACAGCCCAGCTTGGTGTGACCAACAGGCTCTTTCCATGCTAAGTATCTGTGGTTCAAAAATGTTAAGAAAGTAATTTTTAAGTCCATTCAATCTCTCCCTTCATGCTTAGTTGGCCTTTGTAGGATGAATGTTGGTCTCTTTTGTACTTAAAGGGCCTCAGAAAATGGCCATATTTAGGACTCTTATAGCAAGGCTGAGCATCTGTATAATCTCATGCCTAGGGGCATCACTCCACAATTTCCCCTTTGTTCCTCTCATGTTCATCTGCTGCCTGTCTCAGGAATACACTGTTTTCTTCTGTAACACCTTAAAAAAATACCAAAGTATTTAGGGAATAACAAAGTTAGCCCTTGTAGGAGGTACATGGGGTCTTTGAGGGCTGTTAGTGCAAGCAAAGACTCATTTGTCACAATAATGGAAACTCTATAGAAAAAGAAAAAAAAGTCTTACAATAAGTGATGCATCCTTGAGCAGCGAAGCGGAGAGCTTATGGAATCCCCATTTCTGGAAATCTGCAAACAGCAGCTGGCCAAAGCCCTGGGCAAGTTGCCCCAGCTTTGGAGTCAGCCCTGGCGTGAGCAGGAGGTTGGATTGGAGACCTCCAGGGACCCACCTTACTTCTGCTCTGATTTTATGAGTCAGGCACGGAAGAAATGTCACTCTTCACAAAACCTGGTGCACTTGTACAGCCTCAGGATCGTACCCATATTTCTGTTCCACACCACCTCCATCCTGGCAATGGCACTTCATCGCTGGCAGAGCATGGTGAGAGCTTGTCCGTTTTGAGGTGCCTCTTCCAAAAGCATACAACAATAAACTGCTCTGCCTTATTTTTCTTGTTCAAACTCTCTGAGACCAGCTGAGTCTCCCAGAGATCCCAAGGAATTTCATGAGGAGGAATTTGGATGCTGTGAAATAAATGCCATTTCCCTCGGGGAAGTAGAGTAACCTGAATGGGGGCTCATATCAGAGCCTCTGCAGAGCTGCACTACTAGCAAGTGGTACCAAATAAGCCCACCCAACAAACAGGAAGGGAGATAATTTTTTTGCCGAATGTCTACTTTTGATTAACTTCACATTGGGCTTTATGTTCTGAATATAACCAGGAGGGACTTTGAGTGACTCCTCATATTTGCCATGGATGCAGATGAACTCCTTTCTATTTTACAGCCAATAAACTGGCTTGGGAAAGGCAAGGCTCATAAAGCTGTGGTTTAACAGTTGTATTCACAGATTGTCGAGGATGGTTGTGTGCTGCTGATAAGCTGCAGGGAAATGTTTCTGGACAGCCACATTCGAAGGATGGGCAGCTCTAGCAAGGGAAAAAAGCCTCCCAGTCCCTTCAGCTTGATCCGCTTCTGATCAGAGCAGGAGGGACTATTTTCTGCGTAGGATATGGGATGTACACACACACAGGTCCAGGCATACCATAGTATTTTTCTTGGCTGACAGGGCAGAAATTGAAACAACTTCTCCAGTTGTACTTTGCCCACAGTGATGATTTTTATATAGCCATTAATGAAAAATAAAAGTGATTAAAATTCAGGCATACGAAAAGACATGAATTGAAGACATACTAAAGACCTGAACTATGGCAAGCAGTGGGGCGTTACATCTCCAAGACAGAAAAGCAATCATGTAAGTGGCTTAGAACTTGTAAGGAGGTTTTAATTGAAATGTTTTGGGGGGATTAGTTTTTTTTTATTTTTATTTTTTTTATTATTTTTTTTTCCAGCAAGAAAATCTAGTCAGCCAAAGCTCATGTTTTTTTTTAAAGACTGAAGCACTGCCAAGGAGACTTTTGTTAGAAACACTTCTCAGCTCCAAGAGGAGGTTTCTAATAGCCTGGAAATGGAGGAGCTGCATGGGAAACGCACGCCAAGCTTTCTGCTGTGTGTGAGACAGAGCCTAAAGATGTGAACCTGATTCTTCAAAATTGCACGTGAATGCCCCAGATCACAACACAGCAGAGTTTATTTCCTGCTCCCTCTGCCTGGCCAAATCAATCTTGTGATATTGCTTAAATATTACGTAGGTAGTAAAGTTTGACCTGCTTTAGACTAGCTAACATCTTTGGGTTCACCCCACTGTGGGTGGGAAGGTTCAAGGGTTCCCAAAGGACAGAGAAGAAACTGAGTTCTTCTTCCCATTTTAATTGAACATTTTTAGTAGGTCTTCTATTAATCTCTTGGTGACCTTTAATTTAAAAGCATATTTCCAAGGAGTGCTCTAGGATCCACCCTGCCTGTGGCACCTTGTAAACCAGCATGGAGTGGCAGGCTGCTAGGGACAGAGCATCCTGCTTCTGAAATAGATTTCTGAGAAATCCTGAGCGAGCTGTGATTATTTATAAAGAGCTATCTGTATTTTTTGTACTGTATCATTTATTGGTGGAAAGCATTTTCCCATAAACCTTGCCTGGTTTATATTCCTGGGCCGTGACTACAGTGTTAGCATTATATATTCTGAGACGTGCTTTAATCCGGCCGAATCTACAAATAGAGCAGCAGATGCTGAGGGCATCTACAGAACCTCTCCCCAAATTGTTCTCCAACTCTTCCATCTGGGTTTTGAAGTCGTATTGAACTTTGTGTACCTCTTAGCTCTCTTGCTTCCCTGCTACTTTCTGGAAATAGAAGGGTTGCGCTGTGTTTATTCCAACTATATTCAGAAAGCACTCTCAATCTCCCAGGCAGAGCCCTTTGAAAACGCTTGGGAAGAGAAGCCAAGTGGAAGTGCTGGGGATTTCATTATGAAATGTTCCTTTTTGTGTAGGAGGCAGTGGAAGAGGGGGAGGGGGAAGACCTGTCATTTTGATTGTGTGGGAAGAGGGGGGGCTGTTAAAAACAGGGCCAGTTCCACTCGGAACGGTTCTGTTCTTAAAGAAAACACTCCAGATTTGCAAAAGTGCACATATTGCTTAGAAAGCATATAAAGGTTTAGTATGGAAATTATCTGGAAAATCTGTCTTAACAATTTGATTCTTTTTCTTTAAAAAAAAAATATTACTTAGATACTGGAAGAAAAGTGAAAATTATTGGCCTCAGATTATCATTCTGCAAAAAAATCATGAAAAACACTTGTCATTTTATGTAACTGTGTCTGTGGGAAAGTATTCAGATCTGAAAATATCATGTTCAGTTTTCAGCACTTCATATTATTGAATTAGTCAGAATATTGTACCATCAGGAAAAAATATTTCCCACTGTGCTCATGTCCATGCCAGGTGTACCAAAACAACAAGAAGAAACATTAAAAAAAAAAAAAAAAAGAAAAAAAAGAAGCAACAACAGTAAAAAAAGGAAGACCTTAAGGTCACACTTGCATCATTTGATTTTTATCTGTAAAATTAAAATTGGAAATCTATGTTACAGAAATGGAAAACTGGGTTCTCCTACCTACATTGTGCTGATCCCATCAAGGAAAGCAGCAGGGCTTTAGAGCCTGGTTGCTGCGTTGCATGTTGCCTTAAGGAAGCCTCTGGAAAGCTCCGCAGAAAGCATTTTGCAAAGCAGTCATCACGCAAGCCTGCCCTGGGTATTGAGATGAGCCACAGCTGCAGAGGGGCCCATGTGGACCACAGCCAAGCAAAGTAGCCTCCAACCCACCCAGCCTGGACTTGGTTGGAAATAAAGCCCCTTGTGGAATATGTGCGCCATGAGAGCAGACCTTTGCTCCACACCCTAGTAGCAGGACTCACCCAAATTTCCATTCTTCACTTAATGTTGATGCCTGTCAAAATAGCTGTGGTGGATCACAGTAGTGCCTCCCAGAACCCAGCTGGAGTTTTTGACAAATCCAGACCCATCTGTCAACACTAACTTTGCCCAGACAGCAGCTATGCCTGGTGCTTTCCACAGTCTGACCCCGACCACGGGGGCAAGTGAGGCTGGGATGTGCAGGAGGCTGCTGGGCTTGGTCTCCTTTTCCTCCCCTCTCAGGGGTCTCTCTGCACATTTCTGCAGCCTGGGAGAGAACAAGCTGGAAAAGCAGGGAACTGGCAAGTCCTTGTTGCTGTGGGTTGCATTTTGTGTGGGGTTCCTTAGGACTTCTCCGCAAGGAGAGGCGATGCAGGCTGGGGGAGTCTGGTTTCCTGCTTTCTGAGCACAGTGGGGAACGGTTATCTCAACTTGTGGTTTTACACCGAAAAGTGACTAAGAAAAGGAAAAAGTACCCATGTGTTTGTTGTCTCCAAACAGCTTCATGCCAAATTAGCCTGGCTCAGTAATTTTTGAGGCTTGGAGAGTTATTTTCTTCTAAATGGCACCCTACATGAGAAATCTGCCTGTCTCTGAAAGCTAAGCTAGATCCTCCCTAGCTCGAGCAGTAGGAATTCAATCAGCTGTGATGAATGTGATGCTTGTGACTATTTGTGAGATATGAAACAGACTGGCTGCTTCTTGCAGACAACTCATTTTCTGAAAAAAAAAGAAACAGGAGGGATTTGGGGCAAAGGGATGGGAGTGGGGAAGTGTATTGCAGAGCGAAGGAAAGCTGGAGCAATACAAAAGGAGTTTGTGCTGAAGGCCCAATCCACACCCCTCTGAAATAAAGAAATAACAGCTTCACTGGGCTCACATTTGGTCTCCAAACACCAAACACAGCCATGGACTAAACCAAAATCCAAATCTGTAGAGGTTAAATTTTCTCTCCAAGTCTGAGCTTTTGGTCCATCTGCTCTGAATACCAATTTCCATTTCTCTTTGATGAAAAAGAAAATGGACCCAATGCTGGATTTTGGGCTCCCTCTCAACCCCCCCTGTCCCTCGCTGCTTTCCAGCACCCCTGCAACCTACCAACTCTGTAGTAATCCTTGTCCAGGTCTTTGCAAAAGCCTTTCCCGCTTGCCACCTCCAGGGAATACTCGATCAGCAGCAAAATGCTCATAACCTAGGAGAACAAAGGCAAAAGACACAATTCAGTGGGCCACAGGCCAACTTCCCATCAGCAGATTTGTTTCCAGGGAGCACACAATGGCCCCAGTCCTAAGTGTGGGGTGGCTCTCCAAGTGAGACAGCCATGAAGGGTTTAAAATCCTTTAGAAGCAAATACTGAGGGAAAAGTTATCAGTTTATTAATGGTTTGGGTTTAACCGCCTTTTTCTGCCAGCTTCTGAAAGAAGATGGAGGAATTATAAAGTTATCAAGATTTGTTTCAGTATGTTTTATCGTGGAAGTCCTGGCTTTACATGTTGAAATTGCATTTTGCTTTGGAATTGAACTAAATGTAACAAGAGCATTTCAAATTGCAAAAAGAAACACAAAAAGAATAAAGCTCTCTCTGTAAGTTTGCATATACTACTTCGTTGACAAAAAAATATCATTTTCCTTCTTTTATTTGAGAAAACCTTGGAAATGTACTTTTTAACATTGAACCGAAATGATTTTCTCTTCTCCACCAAGTTTCACAGAAGCTGTGGTCTCAGTCCTAACCCTGTACTTCTGCAGTGAAAGATAATTTCTAACCCCCAGGTTAGAGAGAGCTCCTGGCTCACACGTAAGGCGCTGGGCAGTCAGGCTGAAGCTCTCTAAGGCTGGAAACCTCATCATGGAGCACCTCAAACAGCAGGTCCAGGGAATTTCCATGCATGTAAACCCAGAAAACAAAGAGCCACAATGCCAGACAGCCTCACCACAGCCCCTCCTGGGGATAATCCCACCCTGCCAGCCTGTACGCTACAGACAGCACATCCCAGGGCATCACACCTGCTGTGGATGCAAGAACCAGAAGTCCAAGGCCACAAGAGAGAATCAGTCAGTACCCACGTAGTGTTGTCAGAGCAAACACCTCCTCCTGGGGAGAACTGCCCTGATGCTATTTATTGCTCCTTCATGACCTTTCTGATACTTTCAGCACTGTGTATTTTGAAGGCGCATTTCTGCACCACCCTGTCTCCCATACTGTTCATCAGTTCCTCCTCATCCTCCATTCTCTGCTGTCCCTCACGCTTGCCGTGTTCTTCATTTCTTCTGCATTATTTAGGCAGGAGCAAGCTGGACCACAGCTCGGTCTGCCAGCCCTACACACACAGCTGCACTTTCCATGAGCAGCAGAGGGTGTGCCGGGTTATTTTCAAATTGCCTTCACAGCATGGGGAGGAAGGCTGCTGCTACATTCCCTGGGGAAGCAGGGAACATGGGCAAGCAGGGAACATCCTGCGGCTCCACCTCTCACTGTCTGGACAAGCTCTCTGACCTCTCTGCTGCTTGCAAAGACCTGCCACGTCTTCTCTGCCTGAGCTGTACCTCCATCCAGGAGGACCTCTTGCCACAGCAACAGCCTGAGAGCAGAGAGCAGGAGTCAGACCAGCAGAAACGCAGGGACCATCGTGCCCTGTGTGATTTCCTGCAGAGGCATGAGAACTGAGTCTGCAGGAGAGGAAATCCTGTGCTGTGCAAAAATGTGGGAACCTGTGCAAACGTGGCTCCGTCTGCACCCCACCAACACCAGGCCCAGCTTTGGGAGCACCCATTCTGCACGCTATGTGGGCAGGAGGCAATAAAAGGACTGTCAGCAAAAAAAAAAAAAAGGTCACTGTGCAGAGGTGAGTGAGAGAAGCCATTTTACGTGGACTGCACAGCCTCTGCCTGGGAGTTATCTGAAGCCCGCAGCGATGCAGGAAGCCAGTATATCTGCCACCAAGATCAACACAAGCTCACATACCGTGTATCTGAAACAACTTTTCTGCAATAGCTGTAGCAGCCTTTCGTTTCAACACTTGCTTAAAGAAGTGATGCAGGCAGGGAGGAACCGGAACAGCTGCGGTTGTGCTATGTTTGCAAACGCCGCGTGTGGGAAACAGCACAAAACAAGCAACTGCAGGGAGATGAGACAAGCCTAGCTGTTATGCAAGCAGAAGAGAGAACACATTTTGTCTTTTGAAGAGCGGTGGCTGGAGGTGCAATGCAAGATCTAGGCAGAGTTCTGGCTGGAGTAATGCCGTCAGATGCCTCCTGTGCTACGCTTGACATTGCAAGCAAGCAAGCAAACAAATAAACAAAAAAACATGGCAGGAAAGGCTTTGCATTGGCCCAGAGATGGGGAAGCAAGGCTGGGAGGGCAGCAGTGATGCTGGCCTGTAGCAGAGACAGGAACTGAATGCAGACTCTCCCACTGTCTGCATTAGCTGGAGAAGACTAGGAACTATCCTCCAAACCAAATTCATCAGCTCTCTTTGCCACAAGCTGTAAGCACAGTTTCCAAAAGAACTGGAGCACATCCACAGGGTTCCTGGGAGCCTCTCACCTCTTGAAGGAGCATCGGCCAAGCCCTGCTTGCTGCAGTGGGGACTGCAGCCCGGTGTCCCGCCCAAGGCATTAGCTGTCCCTCTGAATTTAAATACTGTCTAGAGTCAGAGTTGGATGTGTCACATTTTCTCATTTTCTTCTGCATTGTCCAATATCCCAAAGTTTTTGTTTTATGTTATTTTGTTTTCACTGTCCAGCAAACAAGCACCACAATTTGTTTGTGAGGCCGACAGATCTCCTTACAGGGGCACAAGAAAGTTAACATGAACTCATTTTAATGTAATAGTGTTTAAACTCCCATGGAAGCACTGAGCCTTGCCCAGGATGAAATTGCAGCGATCTCAAGTTTCTTTACACTTGATGGTCTCTCCTGAGATGTAAAACACCTCTTAACTAACTACACGTGCAGATCCCACGCTTACTTTGCCTGCCCTAACTTTTCTGAGGATTCATGCACACACTCCCCAAGAGACTTAGCTTTCCTTATTGCTGCTGTTGGTCAAACTCTTCAACTGTCAGCATGGGAAATACAAGAAGAAATTGCTTTTTCGGGTTTCTGTTAAATGGAGGCCTACATATCAGATAGAAAACCCAAGCACAAGCAGAAAGATTGATGAGAAGATTTTTTTAAGTGAAAGTCAGTTTAAACTTTCCATTTAAAAGGGCTTTTGCATAGAGAGAATGAGCCACTGAACACAATAAGGGACGAGGGTCCCTGGGCCATTCCATCACAAGTGCAGAGCCTGGAGCAGGAGATGTCTCCATCACCCAGCCTTGGGTCTGACACCCCGCTGCCTGGCGTGAGTCAGTCGGATCCATTCCTGCAGAGAACATACTCCCCAGGGCTCCATTTATGTTCTCATTCGAGACACACCCTCCATCTCCAGAAGAAACCAAACGGTTCCCATTTCAGACAGACACACGAGCTCTGAGCAACATCCAGTTCCCTTTTATTGCTATGTCATGATAGCAGAGAGTGGTTTAAAATAGGAAATCTCACCTCCTGGCAATCAATTCACAGCCTGCTCAGTGCCATGCCTCGCCCAGCCCCTCCACCAGCTTCCACTTCTTATTTTCTCTCCTATGGCCACATCCTCTGGAGGACACCTCTCTTCCTTCTCAAACGAGAGCTGCAAACTGCTTGGCAAAAATCCAACCCCTGCTGCAGGACTGTTAGATCTGTAACACGGGGGAGCGATGCAGGACTGAGGTAGAGCCAGCCGTTAACCCAAGGCAGTTAATTTAAGCAAGCAAGGGGGTGTCTTGCAAGGCAGAAACTTAATTGCACAATGCATGCAGCCCCTGTTCCCTGGGGAATAATTCTGCAGCTACAGTGGGGTTAAGCTGCTGTCAGAAGCTGCGTCATGTGTCTTCTTTTTTTCTGAAAACCAAAGAGAAGAGCACTGCTGTGACAGAGGCCAGACCAACCTACTGAGATGCTACTTTTCAAGACCTTTGTCTCTAATCAAGAACTAGTTGCAAACGAATTGCATCTTTTCTGCCTATGCTGTACACACAGAAGCAACTGCCAGGCTTTGCTCTTGAAGCTGATGTCAAATAACTTGAAACCTCTGCAGGAGCCAAAGAGCAGAAGGACAAATTCCTCCACAGGCTTCCTTTGAAAGTCACCTGCAAGTCACCTCACAACACCTCGTGAAGCTTTGCTAACCACACAACTGTCCCCTCCTCATCCCCCTCCTTCTCCTTCCCCACTTGTTTGAGCACACCCATGATTTATTTCAACTGCCTATGAAGAGATCAGCAGTAAGACAAATCTAATTTATAGGAGGACAAGACACTGCCACAAAGCCTGAGAGCTCGTGTTTGATGGCATTGCTATCACCCAGCATCACTATGATTCATCACTGGGACTCCCAGCAATAATTTACACGGATACAAACCAACAGTATTGATGTAGCAAATCATCCATGTCACTGCTGAGTTATAAATTCCCTTTCTCTTCCCCTTCCTCTGCTCACCTGCAGCAACATCATCAAAAAGGTAGAGACGAGGCAGGAAATGAAAAAGGTTGCTATTCCTCTGTGTTAGCTCATAAAGCAGGAAGACAACACAATCTACTCCAAAAATCAAACTGGTTTTCTTGGGGATCTGTCTAAAAGAAACCGACTGAGATGACACAGGAGGTACAGACACACGGGGAGCAGGAGGGACTCGGGGAGTTAGAGGCTCTGGGATTGCAGTGACAGTCACTGTCAGGAGCCAGCAGCAGCAGATTTGAGGGTTCAGAGTGTCCCTGCACATTCCCCATATGCTTTCGTGGGTCAGCCCACATCTTCAAGAGCATCTCTGGCTCCTTAATCTATGCCCCAGCTGCATATTAGCTGCTAATGCTCCCTGGCATCACATGCCCTGCACTGATCTTCTAGAAACCAATCTTTTGCTTTTGTAATGCTGTGCCACGGAGTTTCAGAGGCTGACCCTAACCCCTCCTGCCACCAGCCACATCCAGCCAGACACCGTAGCAGCAGCTGAGCTGCACACGAGTTATTTTCAAATGGCAGATTCCTACCCAGGATACCAGCAGCTATGGGTGGGCAGAGGGAGAAGGACCCAGCTGTGGCCCTGCAGGATCTGCTCCAAAAGCGTGGTGAGATCCCACAGTGTGTTCGTGTGTCTGGTGCAGGGGGGAAACGAATTATGTCCCAGCAGAGCAGAAGGAGGGCACGCGCTGATGGCTTTGGCTGAAAAATGAGAGTTTAGGCCTCATTACAACATGGGTTATCCTAAGTCCATGCCTGTCAATGTGCTTAAGACACAGGGTGAGTCTATTTTACAAACATGTTTAGAGTCACATTCAGCTGCTCAGTGCAGGCTTGTCCCACATAAGAGGGTCAATGGGTAGCTCCAGCACTAAATCCCGATTGCCCACACTGCTTAATACTTAGCTTGTTCCCTGGTTCTGGCTTGAGCCACTGCAACTAGTTTCCTTCAGGACTAACCTGCTCCAAAAGGGACTGACCCCAAGCCAGACAGCATCTCTTGGCGTCAGGGCCCAGGATCATCCTTCACACTCTTTTAGCAAGCAGTGCAGAGAATCTGGGTGTCTTCTCACATAAACCTACCCTTTTATTTATATAGGACAAGCTATAAACTACAACTAAGTGTACCGTACAGTTTCTGGTTTGAATCATGTCTCCACTGCTAACAGCCAGATGAGGGATAACACTCACATCAACATAAAAGACCTTGTAGGAAAAAGCCTCTGCTCATGGAGAGCCCTGTTATGCTAAGAGTTGTCAAACTTGGAAAAGAAATGATTGAAAAGGAAATATGGACACAGCAGATCTGGAGATTTTTAAACTCAACAGCTAGAAACTATGAGAGATTTTCATGTAACCCCAAGCAGTCTCTCATGTACTTACTACAGAGGATGCATAGGGCAGGGATCACTTGTCCTCCTGCCAAGACCTTCTTCTCCAGGCAGCAGTGGCTGGCTGCTGTTGGAGACTGGTTGGGAGGCTGCTGGACTTCGGGGCTGGCTCAGGATGTCTGTCTTACGACTTCTGCCTTTGCCATCTTGCAAAGAAAAGCAGTTTTTCCTGCCCTCACTGAGCGGCCTTTGTACCTCTTCTGCAAAGTCCTTCCTGAAAGCCCTGCAAAGCCTCACACCAAGGCTCTGCCTTTTGCTGTTTAAAACTCATCCTATGCCTTCAGCAGATGTACAGCGCTTTATTTAAATAACACATATTTCAAATAATGTCACTGGAGCTGAAGGTTTCTCTGTTAGCCACCAGCACCATGAGCTGGTGTCTCGTTCTCTGCCATCTCACACTGGTGACAATCAGGAGTCCCTTCTGTTGTTAGGAGCATCACAGTGAAACAATTATGAGAAAAATGTGCCTCATTACAACACGTTTGTGGATTTTGCAGAGAGACAAAGGACATTTCTTTATGATTCCCCCTCCCAGCTGGGAAAAACTAGCTCCCTTTCTCTCTGTGCCCATTTCTCCACTGACACCAGGCAGCTCACATCGCAAGGCATGCTTGTATCTCTCTAGAGAAATCGTGTCGAAGCTCCCTGTCATGCATTTCCTGCCTTTGCTCAGATCTTTCATTTTGCCAGTTCCTCTTCAAATCTTGTGTAGGCTTCCTATGAGCTCCCATTTCTAAACAGTTCGTGACCGTCCCTCTGTGAAGGCTACACGTTTAATTGGTTGTCAGAAATTGTTAGTGCTCCGCTGCAAACCCTCAGCTTTCATACGGCTCAGTTTTTGTGTCTTGGGGTCATGAGACTGCACAAGAAATTCAGCAATTTCCTTTTCTTTAAAGCAGAGAGATTATAAGTTTTGAGCTTGTGGTGAGAAGATGAGAAGCCTGCCTGGGGGGTAATCTAGATGCTCAAAAAGCAGAAGGCAAAAGAGGCAATAAAATTGCATGATTCTTTAAACCAATCTCATAATATTTTGAGGTCCCCAAACGATTAAAATTTGGCATTAGAAATGCCATTACAGCACCTGGCTTTCGAGAAATGCCAGGGGAAAGATGTTGGCAGCTGGGCTGCACAAAGATGCGGTGCAGACCCAAATGTCTCTGCTCTCCTGCTCCTGGGTGGCACAGGGCCACCTCCTGCCCCACATCACGGAGCTACCAAGACTCTGCTCACCCAAGCACAGCCCCTGCCTTGCTCTGAGCACAGCCACCCCCTCACTTGCAGCCTCCAGCAACCCCTGGTGCTGCTGCTCCTGGCGTGTTGATATCCCCTTATCCTTCACTGAAAGCTTTCCCTTTCCCTTACCTCACCAAAAGCAACTAAGCTGATCTTCAGATTCTGTTGCCCTTCATTTTATGAATCAAATCCTCTATTGATGTTATGGAAGTCAAAACTGTTACAGCAACACATGTGGGACCTCAGCCTCGGCTTTGTGTGAGTGAGGAGGGGACTATGGCACAGTGAGGGGATGCCTGGTTTGCTCTGGCTGCCCCAGGAAAGGTGGCTAGCTGTGTTGCAGGACCATGGCACATCCTTTTGTGCATGGCACAGCTGCCACAGATGCCAAGCTGCGAGTCCCCGTTAGCTGTTATCACCCTGCGGGCTCCCAGCCTGTGACTGTGCGCACTGAGTGCAGCAGAAGGGATTATTTAAAGTGCCTCTGCTGCACAAGAAACCACATCCTCACCATGACTCAAAGCCACCTGAAAGCACTTCTCTGCCACCGGGCTGGGGCCAGAAGCATCCCCCCCAGGCTCCGCTGCCTCTTCTCACTGCCATCTGCAACCACCCCGAGCAGCTCGCCAGCTGCTGGCAGCCGAGCACAGCCGCATGTCAAAACGGAAACCAAAAGGGTGTGTATTGGCTCCAAGTGGCCGTACAGAGGGGAACGAGGTCACTTTGCCCACCCAGACATTGCTTGCCCCAACGTTCACATTGCCCTGCGCCGCCCAGTTCCTAACCGATAGGTCCAGGTGGCTGTGCCGAGCCCTGCAGGAGCTTAATGCTCCTGCATTAATGCTCCTGCGTTAATTAATGCTCCTGCATTAAGCTGTAAGGGAAATAGCAGGAAGCAGAGGTAGTTTCCACGATCTCCAATGGGTATAGCTGGGGAAAAATAGTTAAAAACTCCTCCCAAGACAATAAGTTTCTTCCTTTCCCCCACCTCTCTCCCACCGTTCCCCCAAACTTGTTCATCCCTTTAAAATCATTTGTCTTTCACTTTTGGGAGCACAGAAATATGAACGGTCAGGAAGCCTGGTGATCTGCAACAATTACACCTTCTGCAAGGACTGCACCTCTGCCTCTCCCTTCTCGTCTCCCCTTCCCTGTCCCCCCTTCTGCAACTTACCATGTGGAAGATCCCTAGAGCGACTGTTGCCGTCTTGATGTTGAAGAAGCAACATTTTGGGGGCTCGGTGGTCGTTTCGGTGGTCATGTTCGGATTCCTCTGCACAGCTGGGAGTTAGAGGAGTTGAATTTGCAGCAGCTGCCCCACTGCAAAGCGAAGCAAGCAGTGCAGTTCAACTTCCTTCCTGGTCTATAAATGTGTTAAGTCATCTACACAGTCACATGAGGTCTTTGATTTCTCAATAATAAAGAAAGCAAAATTGTGTTGCTTTTCTGACAGATCTTTAACTGCTTGCACATCCCAGATGGCAAATGCAAGCACAAAAGCTGCTTCGGGCAGGTAGTGGCCAGCAAGCGGGGTGTATAGGGAGAGGCAGGCACCGAACCTGGATGCAGCTTTGTCCTACAAAAATCCTCGGAAACAAAAGAAGGGGGCCGAGAATTTCACCTTAAACTTGACCCACTGTTTTTACAGTGCGGCATCCAAATTCCTCCATCTGAAGCAGCTGCTTCCTTGCCAGCAAAGTCACCGTTCCCTGGAAGTGCTCCTGGGAGCTGGTGCCTGAGCAGCCCCAGCCTCCAGGCCCAGCGGGGCAGTGAGACAGCGAGGGACGGGGTCCTCGGCTGTGAGATCCACAGGTTCAGGATGGACGTGATTTGCATCAGCCAGCCCCTAGATAAGAAAGGTGAAGCAGCAACAAGACCTGAGCCCAAGTGACTTAGCCCCATGCAGTACATTTGTGTCTGCTTGAACTCATTAAAACTTGCTCTTTTCTATATATTTATCACCATTCTCATGAAAACTGTTTTGTTTTTTTTTTTTTCCTTCTCTTTTTCCTCCTTCACTCGCTTCCTTCTCTTTTCTGTTGGACAGTGCTTTAGGACATGCTTTAGCCCTCCTGCAGAGCAGAGTGGCTCCAGTTTCTGGCTTCGTGGTGTGGCTGGGCAGGGTGGCAGCTCTGCAGCCAGCGTGCAGTGACAGCCAGGGGACACTCACACGAGATCTCCGGGGACTTGGGCACCTTCTTGCAGCATATCAAATGTACTCACCAAGCTCCCTGCTTCACTCTCCCAGGTACTTTGCCCAGCCAGCATAGCCAGCCTTACCTGCTTTGGAAGAGGCTTCTCTTGATTGTTCATCACGAACCTACGAGTACAAATTCCACCTCAGTGCCAGGGAGTAGCTGTCCTGTAGCCCTCCAAGGCTGTAGGGAGTACTGCAGGTCCATGGATGTGCACTGGAAACCTTCAGCCTGGCTGAGTGGATGCTCCCAAATGCCACGGAGGTCCCACGGTGATGCGTTTTTAGAGAAAGTCAGGAGTTCTGGGCAGCATGAGTATGAAATACAAGAAGCTGAATGCCCCTGGAGACACTGCTGCTGAGACAAGCTAAACTTATAACTTAAATCATCTGAGACATAAAAGCTTTTATGTCCAGCTCTCCCTCCAGAGCCAGGGATCTCTGCAGCACAATGACACGCCAGGGCAGGGCAGGGGCAGTGCAGCTGGGCCCCGTTGCATATTCCCATGGTTTTCTTTGGACTTTTACCAAACTTAACAGTTTATTACTGAAGTCCCAGGTTTTGGAGTCACATGCTTTTTTTTTTTTTCCTCCTCTGTGTTTCTCAGCCTTGCATTTTTGGAAAACAGTTTGCAAATGACAGCTAAGCACAGCTGGGGGAAGAAGAAAAGGGAAAGGACTCTTTTTTTTTTTTTTTTTTTCTGTTTGGTGATTATAACAATGTGGTGGGGAAGAAGATGGACACATACTCTTCAAACGACCAATGACAGTAGCACAAATCCTGCGCCGTGGCCATCAGGAAGCCAAAGGCAGCCTTGAGGTCTCCCTGGGACCAGCTGAGAGCCAGAGCATCACCCAGCCATGGACAACTTGTGCTCCCTGCTATCCCACTGCTTCAACAGAAATGCTCACAGCCTCCAAGTCTCCCCCTTACCCTTTCACCATGGGACAGCAGCAGAGCCCTGCCTGATGGGAGGCTGGTGGGTCACGGGCTCTTAGGAGGGCTGCCGACAGCCTTGGAAACCTGCAACTAAGGTAGGATGGAGCCTGCTGCAATTACACGCCTACATATGCTGCTTTTCTGGCTCCCCAGCAGGTCAACCGCCTGCACGTGGGCCATAGCCTCGCTTTTTTGAGTCAGAAGAGCACAGATTGAGCAGGGCCTCGTACAAGGATCTTGCAGGTGTGCCTGCAGCCTGGGGTTCTCCATGCCGTGCTGGAGACCCTGGCAAAATCCAACACTTGGCTCCATTCACATCTCATCCCTGTTCACCTCCATAAATGTCAGTGTGGCTCCTGTACAAACCATAGCACCTGCAAAGGGTGCTGTAAGATCCCTCGTCTGGACGACTTGTTTAGTCTCAGCAGGCTCTGCTGAGGGGGGCAGGCATCTCTACCCCTCATCTATAGGTGGGGAGGTGAGAATGCAGAAATGCCCCAGTTTGTGGCCACGCTGCTGGCCAGAAGGAAGCTGGGAAGGTAACTGGTGCTTGCAGATTCCCAGGCTGCTCGTTTTACAAGGAGAGAACTCTTTACAAGGAAAACATGAAATTTATAGACTCTGAAATTACAGTGTTGGCAAAAGGTGCCATTGCTGTAAGCTATATTTCTGCAATCCACTCCAAACCTGCCTACCTCCGAATTTCAAAGATACATTTTTTTATACAGAGTAAATTTGAAATACGTTTGGTCTCATTACTTCCTGGTATGAGCTTTTGCAGATTCTGCCTCTTTTTCTTCCAGGATAGGAAATAAGTAACTTCTACAGAGTATAGCTCTGGGTGTCTCGCTACAAGAGGCCTCCTGCGTCTTCTTGCCTTCATATGTGAACGCAAACCCATGGCAGCAGCTGGGAAACACTCCTTCAAGATAGCTTTTGCTTATTGACAGAAGTAAAGATTTTATCATGCCTTATCACTGTGCTGAAGGGTTTGGGCTGAAGCCCCCAAGATGGGATCACCTGTTTGCTTAAAAGCAGTATCTTTCATTCAGTCTCTCTTTAAGTATAAAGGGAAATATTTGCAAAGGTCTTTAACCACTGAAGGGGTTTGTCTGCATTTGCTTCAAGTGCAATTGCTGGTTTTTGTTTGTTTGTTTTAATAAACAAAACAGAAGAGAAGCCACATCTCCTGGAAACGCTCTGTGATCTCAGTGCTGTTGGTGAATATTTATTGGCCTTGAGAAACTGAATGTGCCTGCAGTCTTGCCTGTTGTTTTAATTTCCATGCTTTGAAGTGAGAGAAGGGCTTGTCCAGGGGTCAGGGCCTTGCTCTCCAGTCCAGCTCTGCACTGAACATTGCCAAGGACAGGAGACATTTCTGACACCTCCCCTTGTCCCATCCTGGGGTTACGAGCTCTGAGCAGGACATCGCCGCACTGTCTGCCCCTGCCTTTGAGCCCTCAGCCCGACCCAAACCTCTGTGATATTTATGGCTCTGCAAAAACTTTGCCTTCCTGAGGTCACTACTGCAGCGGAAGGAGTGCAAAAGCCTAATATTAGTCCCCAAGCCTAAAAATTGTCTCTGTCCATGAGAGACAGCTCTGTCCCAGATGTGTCTCCATGGGCAGAGCTTGCACTGAGCACAACACCAAGTGACCACCATCCCTCCAGGCCTCTGGAGACGTTCAGCACTGAGGCAGCAGACACCTACAACACTCCTTTAAACACAGCAAGAAAGCTCCCTACTCAGGATGCAGTTTATATTAGGAAAAAGTGCCCTTAATGGAGTACAACATCCGCCTTCCTCGTCAACATCACCTGGCAGAGCAAAGCAGCTCTGTGAGGGTAAAAACTTCAACTCTGGAGGTGGGGAGAGACAGGTTGCTGGAACATTATCTCTGCCAGGAGCTTTTTTTTTTTCCCCTCCAGACACACTGGGGCAATGTTACGAAGACATACAGTTTTCTTGTTGCTTTAATTCCAAGCAGCATTATGAATATAGACTCCAGTGTTTCAGAGCTCCTGCTTCCTAGCCTCCAGGAAACTGTCAGGTGAAAAGAGGAAGGAATGGGAGATATAAGGTGAACAGTGACTGCATGTTTTCGTGTACCTCAGAGCAGGTTTTGGCTAAATCCTGCCGCTTTGGGGTCCCTGTTGAACCAAGCCACTTGTGACAAATAACTGGTAATATTCTGACACCGTTTCTGGTTGTCTCCATTCCGGTGGGTGATCTTTGGGCTAAAAATGGGGCTGTTTTAGTGCATTTCAGAATAGATGCAATAATTTCATCTAACTACTGGACAAAAAAAGAAAATTCCAGCTGCCAGCATTCACTGGAGGACCCACTGTAGAGCATGAAAATGAAATCTTTTCATGCTCAGGGAAAGTACAAAGTCTTAGATGAGGACTGAAGGCACCACAAGCTTCAAGCCCTGCATCTATCAGAACCCCTGGGGTACCTAGTGCTATGTCAAACCACAATAATGTCTGGGGCATCTCTGGGGGGATACAGTTAAAAATAATATTTGGCTTTAAAAATTGGCCTGTTTAAACATCTTTCATTTACAAATCAGTTACAAAAACAGGCTTTGCTTTTCCTTCTCCACATGAAGTATATTTTCTTTGGGGGTTGCCTCCCCTCAAAGCCAGTTTGTGGGCCCAGCTGAACGAAGGTGCAGGAGGATCAACTATTTCCTGCTAATATGAAAAGCCGGTTCATAATTTGAACCTGACTTTCCTTGAAAAGTGTACTTTCCCTATGCAATTCCCCCATCCTTTTAGAGGCAGACAGAGGCTTGCTTGTGTGTTTGAGCATACCATACCCAAACTTAGCTCACAACGTGTAAAAACAAATAGAAAGTGTGGCCCAGGCTGGACTATTGGCTTCAAATAGTCCTGCACTGCCTAAATGCCACTGCATACTTGGCCTCCAGCATTATCCTGAGTGGCCCCTTTCAGTGGTCTGCATACCAGGTCCTTCAGACACCCAGACTGCTGCTGAAAGATCAGCGTTGTAGGAAGTCAGTCTGCTCTGAGGAACACAGCCCTAGTTTTTCCATAGAGTTAACGGACATGTGTTATGTGCTTCTCGGAGCCTTGGCCCTGGCTCCTTCCTGGAAGCAATCCCAGACAAGATCTCTCATTTGAGGGGTCTCACTGCTTCAGCTCAGGGTCCCCAGCTTGATTCACAGCCTGCTGCAAACAGCAAGCATCTCCCATCAAGACGTCTCCTTCAGACAGAGCATGGGGAGAAGCTGAACCTAAGCCATGTGCTGGGCTCTTTTGCTCCCGCAGTGGTGAAGACATGACCAGGTTGGGTTGTGGTGCTTCTCACTGAGAGCAGCATGATGGAATCACTTAGGTTTTAAAAGATTTTAAGACCATCAAATCCAACTATTAACCTAGCAGTGCCAAACAGGACTGTAGAACAGCCACTGTGAATAAACTGGAGCCACCAGATTGCCCATGTTACTCAGAAGGGAATCAGCACAGCTGCACGTTCCCTGTCTAAATCTTTATGCCCCATTCACACCCACATTCAGGCACGCACTACTCTATGTAAGGACAATTACTGAAGAAGTGAAAACCCTGCAAGCGGAAGGTCAGGTTAGAAAGATAAAGTTTTCAGTCTAGATGAGGAAACAAAGTACAAAGATATTAAGAAACTTTTCCCTGCGAGACAACAAGCCTACAACAGAGCTGGCTTGCACCTCGGCTTCCGATGTGCAAAACCCCTAACACCTGTAAGAGTCTCCCAATTTCCATGCAGCCCTGATCCTGGTTAGTCCTGGGCCTGGCCCCAGTCAATGGAAATGTTGCTTCTGTCCTTCCTAATTGGCTTGCTCCAAAGCATCGCTTAATGTATTTGCACTTTAGAAGAAGCCAAACAACAATGTGAGAGCCTTAATGAGAGAGGTGCTGCATGCCAGCAGAGCAATAAATCTCCTGCAGAGGCTGGCATTAGGTTTGATACCGCAAATTCCTGTTGCAAACCAGTTGGGCTCAGGCATCTGCCGCTGCCAGGAAAAAGGGAGAGTTTGGTTAAGTGGCTGACAAATGGCTTCTGCTTGTCGAGTCTCATAATTAAACTAAATGCACTTCCCTTTCAGACCTTTTTGCAAAAGAAGGTTTGTGAAAACGCAGCTTGCAAAGGACACAAGAGAAGCAAGAAGCTGTGCAGTCACTGAGAGGCTGCTGCTGGCTGCCAGATTGCAGGTAAAGGCTCTGGTGGGCCAAGGGAGCATGTCAGGCTTTCTCCGCAAGTGAGATTTGCAGCTGCTTGTGAGCTACAAACAGCTCTGCATCATGGGATCCTACCTTGGATCAACATGGAGGGTGCTCACAGCTTAAAATATTCCCCATTCAGTGAGTTTTGCCAGCCTGGACTTTAGTGACATCTGTGCCTGAGTCCATCCAGCCCAACCCCACTGCAGCCGTCCTGCCACAGGGGCAGGTGGTTGGGTTCCTCCTTTCCCTCTGCAAAGCCTCCTGTCCCCCCAACAGTGCTTTAGTGGTAACAAGGTGAAACCTTGCATTCAGAGAGAATCACAATGCAACTTGTGAAATACATCAACATGATTTAAAAAATGCTTTCAAATACACTTTGAACAAAGGTGAAAAACAGTGAGAACGGCAGTCCATCTGTGCTTTTCTGCCTACGTCTTACTGAGCAGACTGTGTTTCATTGGGGATATTTGGGGAACAGATCTTTGTGCAAGCACTGGGGACGTGGCCATGGATGGGCTCGTAGCAGCAGCATCGCTGGGTTTCGGCACACTCCAGCCTGGCTCAGTGCGTCATGCTGACCTGCTTCCTCCCAGCTCCCCCTGCTAAGCCAGCAGTGAAGGTTTTCATCCTGACAGATTTCTAGACCTGATGATAATATTCAGCGAAAGGTATTTGCAAGTGTCAGGTATTATTAATTTCTGAATATGAAAACTGGAACCCCCTCCCGATAGTCCTGTGTAGCCAGAAGCTCTCTGAGGGCTCAGAAGACAAAATGATCATTTTGCTTATTCAGAGTGACAAGAGTGATCTATCCATTAAAGTGACTTTCATCCATCAGTTCATTATGCTTTATGTCTATGCTGATGCGTGTTTTGCCATTTGCTACTTTTTATCGCCATTATGTGACATGCTTTATTCATTGCACCAGGATTTATATCTGCCCTGTTACCTGCTTTATTCTTTCATTATATTTTATATCAGTTTTGCTATGCTAGATGTCTGTACAGCCTCCCTCTAGATATACCTTACCATATTTTATACATTACTTTACATGCCTTCTGCTTTATTCAGACATAAAAAATAATCATCTTGGAGTATGTTTAAGTGCTCACAGAGGTAAAAGACTATTGTTTTGATTCAGCTGGATAGAGGAAGCTGCTGTGTTAGCTTTTACTTACAAAGCTACACAAGAAAAGTGCCATCCTTTGGTTTTAAATAAGGTAGCAGTTTCATCTAAATCAGTCAATGAGGATAAATTGATGTGCCAATATTTTTGTTCAGTCGTTCTTCGTATGCAATCACAGAATCATAAAGGTTGGAAAAGTCCTCCAAGATATCTGGTCCAATCATCTCCCTACCACCACTCTCATCCACTAAACCATGTCCCTAAGTACCACATCCAACCTTCCCTTAAACACCCCCAGGGTGTTTATATGATTGATTAAAGTAGAGATCCCTCCTACCTTGACCTAACCTTATAAAATTAAATATGGGATTCAATTCCAGATTATGACACTTAAGCTTAGACGTTTCCATGTGTGCTGGATGTCTAAATTCCCAACACATTTGCTGAAGATCTGGCCTGAGACTGGGAGCTGTTTAGGTCACCTTAGAGCAGACACCCACCCGGCATGCAGAGGTATCTCCAGTCAACAACCAAAATGCTGCTCCTTAATCTGGAGCTAAACCCCACCTTGGCTGTCCAATATAAGATATAGGATATAAGATATAACGGGCTTGTTAGCAGAGAGGAATCCCTTCTGCAATGGCAGCTGGAGCTGTCTCCACATCATGGTGGAAAGGATGACTGAGGAAGACTCCAAAATGGAAAGGATAGCAGGGGTACAGGACAACTTTGAGATGTATCAAAGTTCTGGAACAAAACGTCCCAGACTCCTACGGCATAGGCACACAGATGTGTGAGCATCCATCGGACTCCAGAGGACTGCGGGTGCTGCTGAGTGCTTGTCCTCCAGCACAGAGGCCAACCCAGGATCGGGTCTGGCCATGAGACAGGCACACTCCACAAGAGCAGTTCACATCCAGAGCCAAATTCACCTTATTTGAGGGCAAAGGAGAACCCTGTTCCACAGTTCAGTCCTGGACCCTGCCCATTGCAAACTGCAGGAGGTTTGCCCAAATAGTGGCTTGCTGCTTGTCACAACAGAAAAACAACATATTTCAAGAACTTAGTCACCATATAAAAATCTCATCTTTTTTGCATTTTCCATCCCCAGGTTTGTTCATAACCTGCCCTTGCTGCTCACTGTAAGCATCTGCAATTACCTCCTATGAATGATATTTTTGTCCCTGGGCCTGATTTGTTCAGGAAACAAACAAACAAGCAAACAATGGATTATTTAGCTGCAAAATGGAACAAATCTGCCTGCTGCTACATTTGCAAACCCCAAAAGATTTATTAGAAGACACCAAAAAAGGTGAGTGTTTTCTGCACAAAGCTGGCAGAACATACTGTATGAATAACTGAATGACCTTTCAAATATTTACACGTACCTAGGATCCTGCATGGAGGCTGCTTCTGCTCCTTCACCCACTCTCAAGCTTTTCACCCAAATTCCCGTGCAGCAGATAGAGAAACACTGATGTATGTTTTTAACAAAACAGCCATGGCCAAGAACAATAGCTGAGAAATGTAGGAAAACAGTCAATTTGCACTGTAGAGTTAAGCCTTTTCAGAGCTGTGAATGTCAACTGAAGTCCCAACTGAGCCCAGGAAAAGAGAGAGCTTTTAGCAGCTGGTCACACTGAGCAAGAAGTTGTAGGGAGGAAGGAAAATGGGGACGATAAGACTGCTGTTAGCCTGGTTAGAAAGAAACCCTTGCTGCGTTAAAGACTAGTATCTCAATAAAATTTACCTGGTTGCACTTCCAGCACAAAGGATGATTGCATGTATCTGACTAATTCCCACCGAAAATCAGCAGAAAGGCTGTGGAGGGAACCGTGCCTGCTGGTAGCAGAGGAGGTTACCGAGGATGTCAGCAGGAGAGAGGGGACAGCCCTGGCCAGGAGTGGTGTGCTACTGGGACACAGGTGCTGAGCTGTTGTTGTCCTCCAGACAGATGGCCTGTCCCCAAAACTGCCCTGCAAAAAGCAGGGCAGGCAGCAGGTGCATGCAGCTGTTGCATGTACTGCAGATCCCAATTCTGTTTGGGAATGTCATCACTTCAACAAACTAACCAATTCTGACACCTTAGATCATATTTTTGGATAAACATGATGATTAAAATTAAACTACCTCTTGAATAAGAAATCTCTCAGGGAATAACTGTGGCATCCTCAGCCTTTGGCATTGTTTCTATTGTTTAGCCATAAGACCAAGCATTTGCTTGGCAGGAAAACAGCAATTATTCCTCCCCACAAGCATATAGAGAGTTGAGGCATGGAATTATCTCTGACACCTACATACCAAGAATTCAACCCAATCTGGTCCCCCTGGAGCACCTTTCTGTGAGCAGAAGGAACCTGTCCTGCCAAAAAACTCAGCTGTCCTGTGGCAGAGGAGCCACATGGACTTGGTTGGTACCAGGCAGGACCCTCTCCCACATCCCAGGGCAGAGGCCACCATGCTTCATGGGGGAGGAATGTATGGAGTAACACAGCCATGCATACCCCCAAAACCCAGGCACATGAAGCCAGTCTCCTGGGAGCACAATCACAACACTGGTTCTACAACAAGGGGATGAACAGGTCTCATTCCACTCTGGCTTTTAATTGATTAATTTCTAAGCACTTTAGACTGCTACATATGGAAAGTAATTGTCCTAATTATAATACTAATTATATTGTTCAAGTTTTGCTGTAGTGCTAAGAGATTTAGCAGTGCTACAACTAAAGAGGGTGTCTGCATAGTGAAGGTGGGGTCCTCTGTGCAAAGAGCTGTAGGAGATGGAGGGAGGGGTGTGAGTTGGGTTAGGCAGGGAGCCGGGCAGAGAAGGGCCTGGCCAGTTGGTGTCAGTGCTATCGACACTCATCTTCAAGGAAATAAAAAGAAGGATTTGGTGGGTACTGTGTGGTTCTGCAGCAACACCTCCCTGTTTTCCTCAGGAAGCCCTGTGTGAAGGTGTTTCGGAGGCCCAGCTCGTCCCAGGCCTGGCAGGCTGCCCTCAGGCAGCAGCAGGCCTTGAACCACCCTGCCTGGGGAGGGGGGCATGAAACATTAAAGCTTCTGGGTGACTTCAACAAGTATTTAGCTCTGCAGGCTTTTTGCCCTGAAAGCCAGCCTCAGATGCAGGCTCAGGACTGGGAGCCAGGCTTTGGGAAATGGCTGTGCCCTGGCCACAGAGAGGGCCCTGAGCGAGCCCCTGTCCCCCAGTGCCCCTCTGCGAGCTCTGCAGAGCAGTTGTGTCCCCTGCGGTGGCCTCTTGATGTCACTGTGGTAACACCGATCGGTTCCGTGGCTCAGGTGCTTTTGGATCAGGCCAGGAGCGTTTTTTTTCCTGTGGCACAGAGAAATCTTACGTTTTACACCCATTCCTGAAAGGAAGCATCAATCTTGCAGGGTTGCAAATGGTCTTTTCTTGTGACTGTCCCCAGTACCATTGGTCTTAAAATATTGCTGCAGTTTGTGCGCATAGATTTCAAAACATTCGTCTTTTCTGCCAAAACGAGAACAATCCATTTCCCCTTACATGGCCACTATACCTACCCCCACACAGACAGCCCCTCTCGTGCAAGTGCTTCATCTCCAGCAGTAGCATAGGAATAAGGGGTGCAGAAAGCCCAAGCCAAACTTTTCTAGCCAAAAACTCAGATGAGGATCAGCTTGTACCTTACACAAATGTATTGCAACTTCAAACTTTTTCCAAAAAAAAACTCCACCCCCAAATTATAATATAAAAAATGGGAACATTTTGTTTTGCCATTTTTAAAAAAAAAAAATTCACCTTCTCAGGTTGAAAAAGAAAATTGACCTCAAAATATGTTTCAGTGCTATATATGGAAAAAAATATGTTGCAACCAACCCAAAATGTTTCACTTGATCAGATTTTGAGAGTCTTATTATGCAAGACACCACACTTTTGGATACTTTCATTTCTGTTTGATTTTTCTTCCCCTTTTTCTCCAAAATTCAGAACTGCCTAAGGACCAAAAATGCAGTTATTCACAGATGTACTGTAACTAGCTAGAGCTTCTCTGTATCTCTTAAGAATCCAATCAATGATTACTCAAGTGAACTACAGAGGCCTTGCAGGAATTTAAGTAGGGTAGAGTCCTTAAGCTGATTTTCTGCATAGAGATTAATTTCATCCTGGTTAGAAACAAATGGAATATATCCTGCTGTCTCTGTCCCCTTGTGACTGTCCTTATTAAGGACCTAAGCTTAAAATTCTCAGTTGGACCAGGCTCCCACTGAGTTAATGAGGTCTTTGAATGGGATTTTGAATTGGTTTTGAATAGAGCGGTTGGAGCTCTGCAGTTAGCACAAAGAGCCCTCCTTGCAATGGAGGCAGAAGGTCCTCACCACCCATCTGTCATCATGCAACTCTTGGCAAAGTCCTGCTGCAAAATCCTACAAGAAAACACTTTTAGTGAAATGGTACCACCCTCCCTGGTGCAGAGGGCGCTGACTCTGCTGATGGGTTCCAAGTCACCAGGAAGACCATCCTTGCACTCATTTCAGAGGACAAAGATGCTTTGCTGCCTGCAAAACTATTAATTCTGGTGAAGTTATCTAACCCAGCAGCTGAGCAATTTTTGATCTGGTTTATTAAAAAAAATAATTACTCTGATATGCAAGGTTTTCAGCAGTCTGTAATTCTGTGGGACTGCTCTTGAGGATTCAGTCACCATGTCATTAGCTTCATGCATGATATTTTACTGTGTTCACCTAAAATAGAAAACTGAAGATGGAAGAAAATATAATCTGGTGAAGAATCCTGGGACAGGTCCTGCATAGACTTTATTTGGAGGCAGGCTAAGTAGGCAGCTCAGCTTAGATTCACATCAAGAGATACAGAAACAAAATTAAAATACTTCATTAAATCGAATCTAAAAAAAAAAAAAAGAAGCACACCACAATTATCACATGGAGTTTTATCACTGTAAGTGGAATGTATAATAATTAAGAAGTTTTGATAAAGAGATCTTTAACATGTACAAGGGAAATTCCTGCCATAGTTTCTCAGTGTGGCTGTTGCACTATAGAGCTGATTGAAATCTAAAAAAAAATCCAATCAAGAGAAAGAAGAAAAATAGCTGAAAACATTCAGCAATTACTGAACCATTCTTCTCAAGAAGCACAGACTAAGAACAGAAGAAAATACACAGCAACCACTTTCCTCTCCTTTCCACACTCCAAGAAAAATGATCTAAGCAGAGTTTTATATAGCCCAGTAGGAGAAAAGAGCAGAGATTCCATTAAATTCACTGACGACTTCATCTATTTTATATGGATATAATTTGGAGGGCTGACTGATAGCTCTCAATGGGAAATTTCTATGAAACACAAAGATACAATTTTTACATATTAATTTGCTGTTCTCATGGATTTTAAAAGTACTACGTGGGTAGCAGCTACATGTTTGATAGTAGATATAGAGAAACCATTTCAGCTGGGAGTTTCTTTTGATCCTGGTAACCATCCAAAACGTTACGTTTTTCTTTTAGGTCTTCAAAATCCAGGCCAGGAGTCTCAGCAGAATTGATTGTGGCAGAATGGCCTTTTTCATGTCCCAGGACCTGAGAAGGGGCCTGCTGTATTTAACCAACATTTGGCATCACAATCCAGCATTTATGTCTATTCCTTTCCCTGCTGGATATGTCAAATGCTGTGAAAATAAAAATTTGGAAAACTTCTCTTTAAATTTTGGATAACAATCATTTTGAGAAAAAAAAAAAAAAAGAAAAAGAAAAAAAATAAGTTTTTTTCCCCTCTAAAGCAGATGTGCAATATCTAGATGGGGTTTATGCCACTGCTTCCCCAAAGTGGGGAGGAGAGCCTCCCCACTTTGGGCTACTGGACTTCAGAACAGAGAGAACTCAGAACTCCCTGAAATGTCTCTCCTGCCACTGTGTACATGTTTACATCTATTTTGCAGATAATGCCTCAGGATCCCTGGGCAAAAGCTTTTCTTTTCCGCACAGATCAATGCCCCGAGACATGAGCCCACCAGCCTGTTTTCTCTGCTGGCCCTGGTTACTTAGTGCAATGCTTTGGATGCTTATTCATCCAGCTGGCGTAGGGAACATCTGCTGAAAACATATCATCCTTACAAGTCTGTTACTGTACATGAATCATGGAGAGGTGAAGGGAATGGACTGTGTGGTCCAGTGGTCGGGGTCATAGAGCCAAATTTTCCCAGTATGAATCGGCAGTGACTCCACCAGCTCCAGCAGAGCGGATAGGTGTAACGCGCAGCTTTTCTTGGAGGAAATCTCTATTTACACCTGCATGAGTCAGAGGAGCATCTGCTCAGAGAGCTCCACCTCTGCCAAGTCAAAGAGCAAGTGTGGGAATCCTCAACCCCGCCGCGCTCAGGGGGCCACCACCCAGGAGCGGCTCTCCAAAACCCCAGAAGAGGACACTCCTGGAAAGCCCCACTGACACATCAGAGCGAGGAAACCACATTACATGTATTCAGAGAGGAGGCCTGGCCTTGCCCAGGGCAGTGGTTTCCCACCACCACGGGCCTGCAAGCAACAGCTGCTAGCAAGGAGGACACTGCTGCCTGTGCTCTCCTTGCTTGCTGCACGTAGCCGTGACTTAGGGCTTCAACATCAGAGGGGTACATCTGAAGGGCCAGATTCTGCTTATTTTTTTATGTGTATCTTTTTAGTGCTTTTATTAGCACTATTCGGGTTCCATTGAATTCAGGGTTGTGAACACAAAGCAACTCCACTTAATTCCATGGTGTAAAACCTTTGCTAAGAGGGGTTTTACTCTAGTTTTATGGCAGCATAACTGCAAACTTGATATGAATGAAAGGAAAAGTAATTTATATTCCTGGCCAGCTTTTCTTTCCCTGCCCCTGCCCAGCACAATTTCATATCTATAATGCTCTTTTGCAGCAATGGGAAATAACAGAGAAACCTACTCCAAGGTAACAATGGTATTAGCTGCACAGTGCTAGACTTTAAAATGGGGAGATTAAAGACTGGCACTCTTTTATAGAATAATATAAAGAAACAACCTGAACTTTCTCCAAAAATAAATTAGCCTGCTAAAATGTTGAGAAATAAACATAACTCTTCTGCCCACAAAAGGAATAATGAAATAGGCTTTGTTTCCAGTCAGATTTCTTGATTGCAGGGAAAATTCTAAAAAGAAAACCCAAAATAAAACAACAAAGCAAAATTTTAACATGTTAAGTCCTTGATATTTTTCAAGAGTGCAGTTATTTTCCTCTCCTTACATTGCCACTTGCACTGGGGAAAAAGGTACAAATAAAATAATATGCTGTTTTGTAGAGAAGTTGTGATACTCTAGAATGTCAGAAAACTCTTAATTAGAGGTAGAATTAATTATACCTGCATATATAACCTATTAATTATAGGTTTCACCTGTCCTAACTAGCTCTTAAAAAGACCCTGCGGTATTTGTTTGTTTTTTTCTAATAGTCATGTAAGCTCTGGGAAAAGGCATAGAAGAGACAAAGATATTTCCAGGCATCTGTCCCAGTGGTGCAGGGCTCATTCCTTATCAATGATGTGAGAAGATGAGACCTCCCACTGGATGACAAAAGTCCATTTCACATTCAAAGGAAAGCTTTCCCAGCTTCTTTAATCTCTCATTTCACTTTAATCTCTCATTTTCACCTTTGTCTTGCCTTTTTGTTTTTAGATTCTAACCATAACTAGAAACTGAAACAATCAAAAGCAAAATTAAATTATTTAGGAGGAGGTCCTAAATATGTTCCCTGCCCTAGGAATGGTGCCTTAAGCTGCTCTTCGTAGGCAGGTATGTCAGATTTTTTTCCACAGGAAAAGACTGACTAGTTTGTCCACCTCCACTTGTTAGCACCTATAGGTAGTCTTGAAAAGATTCAGGCTTTGTAACTGACAGCCTGCAAATGAGATTTGGGCTTTTTGATTGCACAAAGCTTGAAATCCCATCACCACGGCTGGTTTGGACATCCGTTTGTGGACAACACATTGTGCAGCTGAACAAAGGCGATGCAAGAAGCTGGGTTCCTTGCTTAGGAGGAAGGGTGGGGTTTTGTTGTTATTATTGCAACATTTTTTTATTTTTATTTTTTACTAAAGAAATAAGAATTCCAGAAAATCCCTATATATAAGTGTATGGTTCAATATACCTATTCCATTGTTGGCTGGTAGAAAACACGCTCCAGTTAAATACCAATTCCTCTCAATAGTCGTGTGAAAATTATTAGATCTGTTGAAATAAAAGCAATAAAAAAGGGGAAGACAGGATCTTGGTTCAGTACCCACTGTACTCTGAAGCAAGGAAGTATTCTAACAGTGCCAAATCTCCGGTAATTCCTGTTACAGGTTGATTTGACAGGAAGAGGACCGTGACAGTTGTCGATGACCTTATCTTGAGAGAACAGCTCTCAGATCACACCCCTCAAATATGCCCTTCTATCTCCTAAAACTACCCCAATTTACATATTAATTTATTACCTGTGCAGTGTGTCATCCCATAAGATGCACTTAGCGAGACCTCATTCTACTGGATAAGATTGCATTCCTATCGCTTTGACCTTGACAGCAGCATTAAGACCACCTAATGCATCATTTTCAGAATTCACAAATATATTAAGAATGCTTGGTTCATTGCAGCCTCACTTCACTAATGTCTCATAAGGACACTTGATGCTAAAACAGGGTATTATCTCCTCTCTGCACACTCTAGATTTACTAGCTAGTATAATACAAGATTAATTGCTTTCATTACTCCACCATACTCATTTTATTATGTTACAGTAAACATTATACACTTATTTCTATTATACATACAATGCTACTTCTGCTAAAGAATTTAGCAAATGGTTTGGTTAGGCCAATTAAGATTTTCCTTGTTTAATGCATATCCCTTTGTCACCATTATTTTTAAAGGACTTAATCTACAGAAATACGTTACTACAGGCAAAGCCAAAATTGCATGATCCATGCTGGGGTCTAGGGAGGTTTTTATAGTGAGACCGAGCAGTGGGAGCTGGAAAGGCAACCGGAGGCAGGCACAGCACAGGCTCCTTTCTGTGTTTTACAGCGGAGCAGAAACCTGGCTGCTTTCGAGGCACCGGATTTTTGCTGTTAGGCGCCAGATGATAATTTAGCTCTCCAGCTCCAGCTGTGCCAGACACACTTTATTTTCATAAGCAGTTACATCAGGGCACTGGGAAGTTTGGACAGACTGAATATAGAGTTCATATGTCTACGGTAGAAAGCATCTGGGACTAAACTGTGCTTATGTTCACATCAGATATAGCCGTATCGACGGCAGCCCAGCCTCTTGTGGCTGAGTGTACAAAGCCATCCTGCTTTCTTTGAAGGAGTTGCATTGTGTTTACAGCAGTGATGACAGGCAGAGCCTGCCTCCCGAAATCCAGGCTGCAGGGGAGAGGTGCAGAGCTTCACCTTAAAGGTTATAGTGCTTGAGAGGTTACAAGCCATCAGCATGACGGCTCCTTCCTCACCTCCTGTTCCCTGTCATCTCTCAATCTGTCTCCATCTCTCCTACTCTTTCACTCATTTTCACATCCCCAACAAGCAAATAGTGAGAATCTCTGTCGTTCCTGTGTGCTGGTGCCAATTTTCAGCTCAGAGCTTGGGTCTGCAGCACAAGGGACCGTGGTGCTGCTTGCACTGGACGCCGTGAGCCTGGCAGCACGAGCCAAAACAAACGCTCCCTCCGATCCGTGCAGGTGAAACAGCCCATATTGCTCCATTCAATAAATATTTCCGAGCCACTTGCACTAGCCTGAAGGCTCAGTTGGATTTAGGAATTAGGACCTATGGCAGCAGGAGCATTGCACCTGGATATGGACCAGCATTGTGCAATGATAAGAGCTGCAAAGAAACTGCTTGCACCAAACTGCTGGCTGTACCACAGCTCAATCCCAAACACCCAGCAATCAGTGAAGGAGAGGCCCTGAACAGTAAGCGTTGTGCATGTATTCCCTTGGAGAGACTCTGGGGCTTCCTAGGATGCTGCAAACAAGCTTTGTGGTATAAATGAAAATCAGCGTATTTGGGGTGCTGATTTTAACTCTGAGCACACATACTGCCCGCAGGCAGCACCAAGAGACAGTCCATGTCACACGCACCCTGCACACCAGGCATTGAGCAAGCTGCCACATGTGCATGAGAAGAGGTGCTCTTTTAAGATTGAGGAAATCAAGGATTTAACGTTCCTGACAAAATCAGTTCACGCTCTTGCTTTCCTATTTTCTCCTCTGTTATCTCTAACCATGCTCAAAAATCAGTTTAGTTCAGTGAGGCTTTCAGCCATCCTGCCGGGGCTTGTCCTGTACCCTCTGGTCCGCAGAGCCTCCCTCCACCCCCTGTGTGTTTGCAGAGCATGGGGGAGATCTCCAGAAGTTGCCAGGGAGAAAAGCAGAGGACAGCCAGGAGCTGGCAGCTCCCAGCACTGGGTGCCACTGAGAATCAAAAACAAAGATGAAACAGAAGGAATTCCTCTTAAATTTCTCAGGTATACCTGAATAATAGGGATTTAGGATGCAAGTGAAGCTGGGGATTGAAGGGGGCTGCACATTTCTGTCCAAGCCAAAATTATAATTACCTGAGCAAGAATGTGATCAGCTGTAGTACAGAGCTGTTGGAAGCTTGGCCTGGATGTCCCCAGAGAACTGGTCAGGATTTATGTATTTATTTGTCCCAGCTGGAATATTTAGAAGGAAACAGAGCATGATCCTTGGAAATTTATTGTTTGCAGAAAGAAATGAGCCCTGATTTTTTGGGGGGGACAAGATCTGAACAAGTCTTTGAACATACCAGCATTACTCTATTGCCTACGTCACACTTTCGTTCTCTTAGACTGAAGTTCCCTCAATATCTCACAATCCTTTTTCCTCAAAGGTGCAAGGCCATACATCTCAGGATTTGCATTTGGGGCACTGAAGGGAAACATTCAGCTGGAGAATCCAGGTACCTTTTGTTTGAATGAAAAACAAACAAACAAACAAACAAACAAACAAAAACACAAAGCTTTGAGAAAGGGTAGTGTTTCTTTATTTTTTTTCTTGGTATTTAATATCCCTTTTATCCCAGAGTAGTCCTCTTTCTCTTCTTCCTACTCTTCAATACACTAATTCCCACCGTTACTTTTAATCCTATTAAAAGTGCACACGCATTGTGGCATAACTGATAGTTAAATGTTGTTGCAGCACCTGAACAGATAACAGGGGGTTGGAGCAAAGTCCTCAGGAATGCTGTCTGCACTTGTGCATCCTAATAAGGCAGACCAGGTTTTGGTACCCAGTTGTTAAATTCAACAATTGGTGTGTTTTTTTCTACAAATAAAAGTATCTTGCAACAATCCGTATGAATGCAGAGTGTCTGTCACTCTCAGCCTACAGCCCTCCTCTTTGACAGTTACTGTTAAAAAAACAAGATCTGTTTCATACCAGACTAGATGCTGGAAGGTCATAAATCCCACCACACACCTTTTTAAAACTGGCGATTTTTTTTTGAGGCGCTCCTGTGGGCTGGGTAATATAGACCCCGGCGTTGTGCTGGGGACCATCGTGAGACTCCACAGCAGCCTCCCCAGTGAATTCTTCCTCCTAAAAAGTGATTCCAACTCTGTTACCCAGACTGCTTAAATAAAGACACCCTTACAAGGCGTGTTTGTGTGCTGGCTTTCAAGGCTTTTCATTCATTTTTTTTTTCTTTGCCTGCAAGAGGAATGACTGCATGTTTCTTCTCTACCAGGGGAAGGGGAGAGAAATGTTTTGAGGATGCAGCGATTCAGAAAATCTTACTGATCTGAGGTTGAGATTTATTCAAATTCTTTATCGCAGAAATTACCCTTATCCAGAACACTTCTGCCCTGGACTGGCTCCTGATGGTGTTCCTCAAAACCTGATTGATTCCTTGTATTTTTGGGTGGCTGAGGAGTGTTTAGTTCCCTCTACATCTCTGTTTCCCAAGTTCAAGCCTTTTGCAGAAGTCTTTGCCAGGCACAAAACTTGCATGAGGTGATGAAGGGATCTGGGCAGTGTGTGCTAAACAGATTATTTTTTTCTTACACTCTGTCCCAGCCTCAATTGCAGCTGGTGCCAATGGTCAGGAAAGCAGCCCTTTGCCATGGATGTCTGAGAAGACATCTCCAGCCATGCCCTGGCTCATGTGGGCAGTGGATGCTGTGCGGTGGAGCTTGAAGGAGAGGTCAAACCATGGAAAAAATGATTTGCTCTCCACACCACTTCCAGGCCAGTAAAAACTGCCAAAGGGAACATCCCAGTAAACCTGTCCCCGAGACACCTTTTCCCTGGGAGGTGCCTGGTCCCGGGCAGCTGTCACCATTCCGAGGCAGGGCACAGAGGGAGGCTGCGGGTCTGCGAGGCTGCCAGGACACTCACACACACAACTCCTGCTCCATTTTTACTTACAGTGTCAGAGCAGGGAAGTCATAACCACTAGAATTAGGCAAGAACTATTTGTTACTTCCTGGTGATGGAATCTTTGTGAAGGAATTGGAATACTTCTGATCCTGGACCAGGGCAAGAAAACTTGCCTAAACTAAACTTTTGAGAAATGTTTGGGCAAAACTTTATATATAGACACATACATATATACACAAACACAGCTGTGAGTCAGAATGCTCCTTTGAACTAATTTTCATTTTCAGAAACATCTTCCAAACATCAGGTAAAGCTTTATTATTTCAAAGGGTTCAAACTATCTGGTTCAGGATTTTTGTTGTATTTTCTTTTTTACTTTTATACCTCAAGTAAAGGTGACAACATTGATTAAAACACAGCCATTCTGTCAAAAACCTTGAATTCCAGCTAACAAGCACTTTCCCAAAGAAGACAACCCTGGGAAAACCCAGCTCCATTTTCCCCCCACCCCGATCTCCCCATGTAGAACAGGTCATCTCTGCATGTTTGCACCAGACATCCATATATCCTTGGCTGTATGTCCAGAGACGAGAGAATTTACAGGCGTTTCTTCTCTTTGCTGTGTCCCCTTACTTAAGCCTGTGTTATACTCCTATTCAAGATGTTCTTTAAAGATACTGACTTAAATATGCATAAATATATAAAGATACATATGTGTGTGTGCGGATGTATATATACTCCCACCACAGCCCACAGCAACCGCGGCAATTTCCCCATTGGAAAAAATAATAACCCATTAAACATTTTTCAAATTACTGTGGCAAGAAGGTGGGTTGGTCCGCGCTCCCATTTCCCCCCTCAGGGACCAGATTTCGTACCCTGCTGAAGCTCATGCTGGAAGATGCATTTGGTGGTTTCGGCAGGATCCCAGGCAGCTGTTTGTGCATCCCATAATGCCATCACACAGAGTGATCTATGCGTGGGGTGACGGCAGGTCAGGAGGGAAACTCGCCACCTGGGGACACATCACACCCACCCTGTCCCTGCCTCTGAATTGCCCCCTTGCAGAAGTGCTATTTTGGTGCTATTTTCACCCACACCATGGAACAAAACAGGACTCTTCAACAAGCCATCACTTGCACCATCAGAGCCAGCAAGTGCCTCCTAATTCCCAAAGGAGGCCACATCCTGAGCTTTCATTTATGAAATAACTAAATACTTTTTTTTTTCCTGAGTCAGATGACAAAAGATAATTTATTTATACTTTTAAATAAGTTAATTGAAAGGTTAAACAAGTCAGGCTTTTTAGATTATTATCACATCCAAAATTACCCATCTCAGATTGGAACAGAATGAAGCATACTATTCATCTCAAAACAAATGATTTTGTCTATTTCATGTTTTTGTTTACTTGGAAATTGGTACTTAATTTAAGAGACAAAAACAAGTTTTCATTTAAAAAATGTTGCCCAACTTCTCCTAGAAGCAGAGTGCTCTGATTGTTTTCATTGTGAACTGTGGGCACTGAGCAGTTTTTAAACATCTGGTTCTTAAACTCTAGGATACTGACTCTTTTTTTTTTTTTTTTTTAATAAAAAATAAAACAAAACACAACCTTTTGTTCTCATACATCCTTTCATCCTTTGCAGCAGAATCCAGGTGAGTCACAACCTGAAGGTCTGACTTTGACATTTTTTAAAATTAACTATTTTGATTTACGGCAGCATAAAAGAGAATAGATTTTTCACCTTAAGCCTCCAATTCTCTTTTTGTGTGAAACGAGCTGAAAGAAGCGGCATTAGAGACTAGTGCTTTTAAATAAGTCACTTCATATATATTCATGCAATTTGCGCTCTGAGAAGCTGCTATGTCTGGATATAGATTTCATGACTATTCAGTAGATTCTAATCACTTAAACGTTCACATCCCTCCATGTGGATATGTGTTTGTTTTAAAAGTAAATGAACCAGTATTAAAAATATCCAAGGAAGCTATCACTCTCTGGATTAGGGACTCTGTGCCATCATCAGGGGCAGTACATAGCACAAAAGGGCTTTTGTCTTCTCAGAAACCCAAACTGCATCAGCTCTATAAATAGCACCTCAATAATGCTGCCTGTGTCCAGGCCTCTGAGCTGTGTTTATTGCCGCAATGGCTGACTACAGAGTTCAGAAAACCTATTCTTGAACAAAGGCTTTGTGGGTTGGTTTCAAAAATATCCCCCCCTACAAATCCCACACTCCCAAATCTGTCCATTGCTAGAAGGAAAACGAGGCTAAAAATCTCCATGAGCTGCCAAATGGGTCTTGAAGAGCCAAAAACCTAAGATCTTGATTTTCAGGTAGGTGAAGTGAAAGCCCAAGCTATCACTTGGCACAAGTGCAAGCTCACGTGCTCCATCTTCTCTTTCTCACAGCCATCCAGGTGATACTACCAGCCACAGATCCCCACTGCCCTCAGCACGCTGCTGTGCCCAGCGTATTTCAGCACAGGATCCCGTGTTCATGACAGAGGATGCGCCAGAGGTGTAAAGGCCAGCTGGCCATGGGGAAACCCACCCTCTAGAGACAGCACAGACACAACCATTGACAGTGCCACTGGTCCCAGCTCACAGTTGCCAACCTTGATCCTTGGAGACAGTCACAAACACAGTCCCTGCAGCATTTGGGTTCAGGTATCAAACCATGCCCATTCGGTCCTCCAGGCTCCAGGGGCTGGATCTGTGCTGGGGTTGACTGAGATGCTCACGTACAGCTGGCCAGTGGCAACGCCTCCATGTCATGCCCAAGGGAATCACAGTTAGCTTCTGACTGCTGCTCCAGAAAGGCTCTGTCTCCTACAGGTCCTGAACCATAATCAGCCAGTCCCTTGTAGGCACCTTGGATGTTCTAGAGCACCTGAATTTGTAGTAGATATTTAAAAGCAACAGAATCAAGCTCTGGACATTCAACAACTACAGAAAGATCTTAGATTCCTCAATTATGTGTAGATGCCTCTATTCAAGTGTCTTAATCCAGAGCTGAATCTTGATATGGCATGTGTTAGATGTATTAATCTGAGCTGATCATTGTCATCTCAGTGGAGAGGAATAGATACCTCCTGGCAATTGACTGCATCTATGACAATGTCTGATTTAGGAAGAGACAAATCGAATTTCAAGGGCTGTCTGCCTGCTTCTCAGCATCCAGAGGATGGATTCTCTCCCAGTTTCCTTTGGTGACTACTAATCATTCACTGACTCTGAATCTGACACATGTAGAGATGAAAGCTATCTCTCATCCTACATCTTCAAACCAGCTATGTCCTCTGTTTGACTACCAAACCACAGACTGAAGAGCACAGTGCTTGGAGACAAGACTTTTCCAGGAAAAATGCCTTTTAATGATGCATGCTTTCTGGAGTACAGATTATTTAACAAAGCAGGGAACATTAAATCGAGGAACAGGTGGGTGCTCTGATGGCCATCATTATCACGTGGAGGTTTTCTGGGCCATGGTTGTACATTCAAAGCTCTGTTGTCAGCAGCTGGGTGGAAAGAGTAGGATTCAGGTCTGTACCTCACAGTCATTAAACTTTTGGCCTGGCAAGAAGGTTTTGGTGTAAGAGAACATCTTTCTTACTGTGTGTCACAGTTCTATATTCCCCAAATGTCTTTCTGTATGTGTCAATATTTACTTAATGATGTTTTCCTGTGGTTGAGGAAGGTGGAGGGAAGAGTGGAAAAGCACCACACCCAAAACACACTAGAGTAGAGGTCCTGCTCTAGGGACAACTGGGAGGGACTGGGAGGTTTGAGGAAATACGGGGGGGGGGGGGGGGGGGGGGGGGGGGGGGCACTGGGAGGTTACTAGGGGACTCTAGGCAGTACTGGGGGGCACTGGGAGGAAACTAGGGTGATCTAGGAAGTACTGGGGGCATTGGGATGGTGCTTGAGGGGGTTCTGTACAGTGCTGTGGGCCACTTGAAAAGCACTGGGGAGCTCTAGGCTTTACCCGAGGGTACTGTGAAGGTACTGGGGGCCTCCAGGCACTTCTGGAGAGCTTTGGGCCATGGCCCATGAGTGCCCCCAGTGCTGTCTAGAGACATTTAAAGGACCCTCAGTGCCCTCTGGTGCTATTCCAGCCATTTAAAACACTGCCAGGGTGCCCCAGAGATGTCCAGAGCCATGTAAACCACTGTGAGCCCACCCCCCACACCCAGGGCTGTACAGAGCAATTTAAGGACTCCCAGTAACCCCCACTGCTGTCCAGAGCCCTGTAAAGCACAGCCAATGCCCCCAGTGCTATCCAGAGATATTTTAAATGCTCCCAGGGCACCCACCCTTGCCCAGAGCCATTTAAGACTCCCAGGCCCTGCGCAGTGCTGTTCAGAGCTATTTAAAACACCCCAAGTCTCATCTCCCAGTGCTGTCTAGAGCCATTACTGGGGGGCAGTGCCCCCCACTGCTGCCCAGAGCCATTGCAGATCCCCTCGAGGCATTCCTGATCCGCTTCAAACACTGCCAAGTGCCCCCAGTGTGCTCCAGAGCCACCTGAAACACTCCCAGTGCTCCCCAGTGCTCCCCAGTGCTGCCCAGAGCTACTGCAAGGGCTTCAAGGGCTCCCCCCGCCAGTGCTTTCTGGAGCCGTTTAAAGGCTCCCAGCGCCCTCTAGTGCTGTCCAGAGCCATTTAAAAGATTGCCAGCCCCCCCACTGCTGTCCGGAGACATTGACAAAAATGTCAGTAAACCCTACTGCTGTCCAGAGCCATTTAAAACAAAGCCTGAGCCCCCCTCCCAATGCCGTTCAGAGCCATTGAAACACCCCCAGCACCACCCCACGCTGTCCAGAGCCATTTAAAAGATACCCAGGGTCCCCCCACTGCTGTCCAGGGGCGTTTAAAAGACTCCCAGTGCTCGCCTGTGCTGGCTAAAGACACTTCAGACACTGCCAGTGCTCCCCAGAGCTGTCTAGAGCCTTTATAAGACCCCAAAAGCTCCCTCCAGTGCTTTCTGGAGCATTTAAAAGGCTCTCAGAGCCCTCCCCTAGTGCTTTCTAAAACCATTAAAAACATTCCCACTGACCTCCAGTGCTCTCTACAGGTCCCCAGTACACTCCCAGTGCCTCAAGTGCTGTCTGAAGCCTGCTAGTATAATCCCAGTATCCAATCTAGAGCCCTCCATCAACATCCCAGTGCACCCCAGTGCTGTCTGGAGCCCCTCAATAACCTACCATTGATCACCAGTAATGCCTAGAGCACTGAAGTACCCACCCAGTGATCCCAGTACAAACCAGAGCCTCCCATCAGTTCCTTCCTAATGCCCCCCAGTGCTCTCTGGAGCACCTAGGAGCCACCCAGTGTCCTACAGTACAGCCTGGAGTCCCCCCTCTTTGTTCAATGTGAGGCAGTTGGCCCTCAAACTGGGGGTTTGGTCCAAAAAAGGAGGCTGATAACACGAAAAGAGGTTCCGGGTTCTTTAGATGGGGCTTTGAGCCCTCAGAATGGGGTGCTGGACTGAAAAAAGGAGGCTTTGTTCCTTGAAATTCACCTTTGGGCTATCAAAATCAGGATTTGAGCATTCAAAACAGGGTTTGGACTGAAAAGATGGCTTTGGACCCTCAAAATGAGAATTTGGACTCAAAAAGGAGGCTTTGGGTCCTGAAATGAGGATTCACACCCAGTAATAAGCCTTTAATAGTGAGGGTTTAGACCATAGCAATGACGCTCTGGACCCACAAATTACATTTGAAACCCTAAAAACAAGGCTTTGGCCCTCAGAAGTACAATTTGGACCCTTAAAAAAGGGGTCTGAAAAGAGGGTTTGTGTCCTAAAAAATGAGGGTTTGGACCAGAAAAATAAGGATTTGGACCTTTAAAATGGGTGTTTGAACACTTTAAGGAGGGCTTAGACCATAAAAAAAAAAAAAAAAAAAAAGAAAGAGAGAGAGTCTGTAAGCCAAAATAGGTTGTGAACACTGAAAAAGAGGAGTTGGTCATCAAAAGTGAGGTTCTTGTAACTCTCAGATCAGGCTTTGGACCCTAAAATTATCCTTTGGACTTTAAACTGAGGCTATGGGCCCTATAACTGAGGGTATGGACCCTAAAAGAAAGCTTTGCATGCTGAAGACAAAGCCTGGAGACCTCAAATGGACTCCTTGGCTTTGACCAGGAGCTGCTGCACGTTGAGGAGGCCCTGACACTATGTCTGTATCACAGAATGAAATAACTTCATTGCCAGCAGTGTTCAGAACTGTGCTAATCAAGAGTATCAGGTGCCAAAAGCTATGGGTGTTAACCCTGAAGGGAAGCCTTGAACCCTTAAAATAAAGCTTGTTACCCTTCAAATGAAGCTTTCAGACCTCAAAATGGGGCTTTGAACCCTGAAATAAGGCTTTGGGCCAATTAAATATGAGTTTAAGTCTTCTAACTGTGCATTTGATAAGGAGGCTTTGGACCCAAAAATGAGGTTTTAGGCACACTAAATGGCAGCTTGAGAACCCCAGAATGGAGGGTTTCACAGGAAAAGGAGGCTTTGGACCCTGAAATGAAGCTTTCAACCCTGAAACTGAGCTGGTCAAGAGAAGATAGTGTTCAGAATTTAGGATTAAAAACTAACAGATGGTCAAATCTCCAGACTCTAAGCGAAGTGTCAAAGGAGCTCAGGGAGCTGCTAGAACTAGAAAGACAGTATATCAGAAACTTCCTTGGATAATGGAAAATTAACAGTGGACAGAAGTGATGTGTACACACCACCTGCCAAGGGAAAATGCTGTAGGGAACAGCAGAGCAAAACTACAGGCCTGTAAAGCTTGACATTGCCAAAGGGGAAGCTTCTAGGGAACACAGATGAGGGACAGATGAGAAAAAAAATGGTAAATTTTGATTTAATTAAAGAGAACAGGTCTAGATTCATAAATGGGAGATCTTGTAGAGCAATCCAGGCGAAGCATTTTTGGCAGGGAGAGCCATGGAGATAGTTTAATGAAATTTGAGGAGGGCATTGCAGCGAAAGAAAACTTTCAAGGTCATTGTGTCATTGGAGCTAGGCATGAGAAAAAGAATTGATGAAGAACATTGGCCCAATATAGTGATTTGGAGGAAGGTGGGAAACTGAAGGAAATGGTTAGGTACCCCACATTCAGATTAATTCTTTTCCTGGTCTTGTAGTACTTCTTGAAACTACCTATAAAACAGTTCAGGATGCTGGACCTTCCTTTAAGCTGGGCAATATGCTAAGTAAGTATATATCCTGATACCACGCTGGTGTAAAATCCTACCAGATTAGGACTGGGAGACAAGATGAATAATGTGATCTTTGTACCCATTTTGTTGTGGTATAGGTTGTGTTGCCAAGGCTTCCTCCGTTTCTCAGTTTTAGAACTAATGCAGAAAAAGTGGTGGATATGTTTGCAGTGTTGCTCTGCCTATGGACAGAAGCTAAGATGCCACAGAGGCAGTTTTGATAAGATCTTTGCCTCTCTGTTTGTTCATGTCGCCCTGACTATTGATCAGTTATCCCAACATCTGTGCTATCTGCATTACTCTCCACAACAGCTTTGGTTCTATTGTCAACTTCTTTGACCACCTTTTCTCCTTTATTTACTTATTTATTCTGATTCTGGCTACAAGCTTCCTCCATTTACTCATGCAGACATTTAAGACAGAACAATCAGAATCATCTGGGTTGGAAAAGACTTCTAAGGTAATCTAGTCCAACCTTTAACCTAACGCTGCCAAGTGCACCCCTAAACCATGCTACTAAGCTCTACATCTCCACATTTACTGAAGACCTCCAGAGACAGTGACTCAGATCTACAGATATTGTTCCCAAGGGCTCCTTCCTAATCCATACCCAGGCTGTTCTCTCATTCTATTTGTAGGAGTCTTAAATTTAGATACTGTCTTTTGGAAGGAAGCTATGTTTAATCTCCTCCTTGTTCTTCCCAGTGCTTGTTTGCTTCAGCTGTGTTACTAGAGCCTGAAACCGAGTTACAGCAATTCAGATGCTCCCAAAACAGCAGTGCTCCAGCAGGGAAACTTTCTGCCCTCTCTTTCCATGGCCTGTGCTGCACAGAGATTTAGTTCTGGATGAAGGTTCACTCCTCACTTCTCACATGGCACTTCAGAGGTCTTTTTGAGTATGCGGGCTGGCTGGCTGGGAAAGTAGCAGCCTTTGCACACAACAAGGTGTGAGCACACGTGGCGAGGTAGGTACAGCGATGCTGTCTGGGCCAGCCTCTGGGTTGGTGAAGCCTCCTCCATTTGTTCTGGGCCCAGCTGACTCCCATATTACAGTCCCTCAGGTTCAAACCTGATAAATTTGCCAAGCACAGCACCAGTTGCACATGCAGATGTGGCAGGCACAACCACCCAGCTGACATGTGAGATCCCAGGATGGGAAAGAGGCTGTGGCCACACTCAGACCAACCTGCACAGGAAACCTCACCAGTGCTGCAGGTCTCCCCCATCACATTTCCTTCTCCCCTCCCTCACCCCCTTCCCCTGCTTGTGTGACTTGACATCCATGCGACACTCCCATGCTGAGAAAAATGTATGAGAGATGTGCTAGAGAGCAGCAAAGCACTTCGTTTGCAGTACAGTGTGCAGGTTTACAGGCACGCTTCGACATTTTGCCAAAAACTTTGAACTTGCACGCTGAAATTATGTTTTGCCGGTATTTGAGGTAACTCTCCTGACATGTTTTGAATGACTGACAGGAGCTGAAATAATGAGGTTTTGAAATCAGCTCTTGGCCTTGCTTTGAATTATCACAGCTTTTATTACTTCTGCGTCTCCAGCTGAAAATTCATCTTGCATTCCTAGAACACAACAAAGGTATGAAAGCAAAGAGTTACCTCTGCGAGCATAGATATATCACTGACTGAACAACAATTATTCTTCAGGAGTCCGTTGGTGGGCTAAAGGCGGTCAGAAATGAGGCAGGTTGTCCCGAACTGACTCAAATGTTTGGTTTTGCCTTGTTTTTTATTTCTGATCTCACTCACTCTGGCTTATATCAAGATTTCTTCCACTGACATCAACACCACTGCTCCAAATAAGACTGTGCAAATAAAAAGTTAGGCTCACACAGCAATATTCAGGTTTTATTTGTGCTGGAGCCATCCCACTGCCTTTAACAGCCAGATTTACAGCAGTCCTTACAGGAGGTTCAGGTACTTTCTGACAAAAAATGGTCCACTATTATTACGTGCTGTACCATTACCTGTGATGTAATGCAGAGAGTTTCTGATTTGGTAATTCATGCACAGGGGACTCATATATGTTTTACATGTGATGTATTATAGATGTATTTGGAGTCAGTGTTTCTTATGCGTTTTTCATGAGCCCACCATTGTCACAAAAATCTAACATCAGAAAGATAAATTTTTGATCCTTTGAAATAAACTACAGTTGGCCTGTAACACCTCATAATTTCATTTTAAAAACAGGAGGATTAAAAAAAAAAAAACAACTGTGAATTGTGTTTCACAGGATACAGCTTTACTATAAAAGGGATGGAAATAGTGTTAAAAAAAATCTATCTGCTTTGAGTTATGTTCTTTTATTCCTTTCCTCCTGAGCATTACGTATAGAAAAACGTAATATAGAGGCAGATGTAGCTAGATAGTAAGGTAAACAAGTAGAATAAAATAGACAGAGAGATCAAAAAAATTACAAAGTCATTAGAAGAAAAGCTTTAGTGTCAGGCAAGGACTTAGGAATCATCCTCAAATGAAAAACATAGTCAAACTGCAAATTAGATAAAGTTTTAACATATCAGCTTTTTGATTAAGTGTGCCAGATTGATTGATTTTGGTGCCAGACAGAATGACATCCTGTTACTGGAGCAGAGACTAGCAGATACTGTAATGATGCAGAGGAAGCAGCCGTATCATCTTTACTGGCTCCAAGACGGTGTGTGGCCTGACAAGAAAGTCCAGGTCCAGCATTCCAGTATCTTTGGTCTCCATCCCATCATTCCCCACATCCCATGCTCTTATCCCCCCATTGCAGAAGGCAGGAGAAGCACGGGCTACAGCCGGCTCCCACATGAACAGGATGGGATACCCCTGAGGGTATCTGTACCCCCTGCAAGACGTAAGGTCCTGAGGTGGACCCCTGATGCATCTCCCTGGGTCTATGCCGTGGGTAGCATCAATGTCACCCATGAGCACACAGCTCCTTGTAGCTGGCATGCTCCTAAGTCACCTTAAACACCCCTCCACAAAGCAATCCAGTGCCCGGTGTCAGCTGCAGCTCTCCGTCAGGCTGAAATGACCGCTGTTCGTGGGGTTTGCACTGCACAGCCCAGCAGGAGCAGCACCAGGGCATTTCACCAAACACCTTGGTCAGTAAACATGTTTATCAGTGACGTGCTAGGTCACCTTAAATAAATTTAAATGGATAAGCGGCTATAAAGCAAAAGGGACTGGAGTTTGTTTTCCACCTCTGTGACTCTGAAGAAGTGCCGCTGCTCATTTTTGTTTCCCTGCAGACAGGGCCTTACTGCCAGCTACATATTTATTTATTTATTTTGCACCAGTAAAAGTGATGGGGGCATGTTCCTGCATTTCATTGAATTCCCAAAGAGACTAGAGGCTTGAACTCAGATGCTCCTGGCAATGCTTGGTCTGCTAGGTCCACAGACAGAATGTCTCTGAAGATTATTCAATACCTGCATGAGATATAAGTTACACAGCACAGTCTGAGCTTTGCTACTTGACTTGCAGAAAGAAAACTTTGCTGGTTTACACATTTGACCTGGCAAAACTACAAAGATGCGTTCTCTGTGGAAGTCACTGGAAATGACAGACAGCTTTCCAAGCGCTGGTTAACCTGCTTTGCAACCAGATATGCCTTAGAGACATCTTTCTCCCTTTTCTATGCCATGTCCCTTTAAGCTAAAGCATGTCTGTTTAGTCATTTTACATATCCTGGACATTGGTAATAAAAACTATTGCCATAGTAATAAATATTATTGCTCTAGTGTTTTTCTGAAGGGGTTTTGAGGTTTAAAATCATTGTTTCTGTTAGGTTTAGAATCTAGTTTTCTAGTGTTAGAATCTTTCTTCCAGGCTATATCCATTCAGTGAACAAACAAATCATGTCCTCCTGCTGTGCACTGAATCTGGAGGTTTTGTTATAGAGCACCAGCAGCTGCATTTTTCTTTTCCTTTTAAAGTGTCTGGCCATTCGGTGTGATGAAGCAAGAAATCAAAGCTTGCAATCAAAAGTAAATCTATTATTATTGAGATTATGAGATTCTTGTCCTAAAAGCAACATCTAAATCAATATTATGATGAATATATTTTCCCAGTTCTGTCTTTTTGCAATAATGTTTATGGTTTAGAAATATCTATGTTTTAACACACCGTAGACGTGAAGTGACACTGAGTCTTATGTCTAGACTCTGTTCATTAGGGAGAAAGACTGTGCATAAACTGCAAATATATGGAAGTGGAAGCATTTGCATGTTAACCTACAGTCAAGAAAATGTCACAAATGAGAACAATGCAAGACAAAGTTCCTAGTGTCATTCATTCATCAGGGACTTTCTGAGTTATGCAATCAAAGTGACACAAATTAAGTATACTAAATATAGGTTTTTGTAGATTTGAACAAGAATTGAGAGGAATCTCCTTCCAGAGGCACCTCCATTGACAACAAATGTCTGGCTGTGATTAGAAGTCTAATATCAAAAATATAACATTAGGGAAAATAATTTCCTACCCAGGATACCTCTGGGGCATGCTTCCTCTCATCTTACAGAACCTTTTTCCTTCTGACACTGACTTGATTTGACCAAGACAGAACAAAGGGGCTCAGATGACTTTGCACGAAATGGTTGAGGAGCAATGACACAGCCACAGCCGCTTCCATCAGTTCATCTGTGGAAACAGTGACCTCTGGGAGGGGAGCTGTCACCAGAACCTCTCATGTAGGCTCTAGACATCCCTATAGATTTTGTATGACTGCATAGGGCTAAATGTCTTCCAGGGTTAACTCTGTACTCCTATGAGGTCATTAAACTCGTCCTGTTTGTTCCTGTCTACTCCTTGCATTAAAAAAATACATTATGTGATGCAAACCCAAAGCAACAAGAAACTGAACCTGAAAATCTCCTGGGTTTATAAACATTGCAATGACCTGGGATTCCTGCGCTTATTCATTGGACTGAACATGGCTTGGAAGCTACACTGGCTTTTCAAGCGCCCGAGAAAGAGTGCTGTGCTTTTCTGTAAGCCTTTACCTTCAAATCCCAGAGGTTTGAAGCATCATGACCATAGGTACAGACTGTTTTTTGGCTCAGACCTAGGGAGTAGCTGCCAATGTTTATCAGCAGCCTCTCTGGGGGCACTCAAAGGAAAACAACAGCCCTTCCCTCATATCTGCTTGCACATTCACAGGCATTTGGAGCATGATGAATGAAACCTCAGAGAGGGGCTGTTTATATTTTCCTTTATGGGACTGGTGCCTCTAATGCTTGAGGCTGTAGGGATCCCAACAGATCACATCTGCACTCCCTGAGGGATTTGTGGGACAAGAAAAACGTCCTACAAATGCAAACTGTGGTCCAAGAACACACATCTCCTGGGGATATGGTCTCCTTATGTGCATGAGGAAGATGTTTTTGAAAACCATCTTACACTCACACAAAGGAGAATTTGTATCAGTCGCTGTTTATGCTTGGAAGGGGCTTTTGGACATCTTGTTACCATAATAAACCTGTTTACAGAAAGAATTAACACCTTCTCACACCTGCCTGCATGCGAGAGGAACACATTCCTGCTGGTCTGTCCACAGCCCCATGCATTATGTAATGTCTCGTGGACATTTTTGCTGAACCTATGATGATCCCAAAATCCTCACAGAATTGCCTTTCAAAGGCCATGATTGCACTGTATGATATGAGTCCATAAGCACACAAGCTGTGTATCAGCCCGAACACGGTGGCACTGTGTGTTCTCTCATGCTGACGTGCACACGGGGACAGATGCTTTAGTTCCCAAAGCACCATAGCATAACACCTCTTACATACAGCAAAGGCTGTACTACCAAAACAGTGACTCCTTGAACCAAACTATATAAAGTCCTACTCATGGGGCAAATTGAGAGGTGCTTTTTTTTTTTTTTAATATATTTTTTTTTGTCCCTGCCACATTTCCCTTTAATGCAGTTGCCTAGAAAGAAGAACTACAAGGAGCAGGTGAGGTGTTTTAAGCACTCTTCTTCCTCAGATGATGTTGTGATCAAGAGCATCAGTAACCTGAGGGCATCTTTCCCCAAGAACTTAACACGAACATTTTAGTACATGTTTTGATCTGCCTCAGCTCTGGCCCTCCTCCTCACACCACATATTCTATATGAATGCTGAAAAATCCAAGCACCCTATACATAGCTGGGGCTAAACCATGAAGTCTGGGTCTAGATTGAGATTTGCTCCACATCCAGAAGTGCAGGCAGCTACCCTGGTGGAAGAGCAAGCTTTGAAGGTCATACCCACACCCAAAGGTGGGAAGGTGGAGGGCTGCTGAAGATCAATTGCTAAGATGTCAAGCAGTATTTGAAATACTCGGAGTTTTTTAATTATTTTTTTCAGTGAATCAGACTTGCATCAGCACCATATCAGATTCACTTAGAGTTCCTTGATTTTAGCATTTTAAGGGCTCAGCTTATCTTGCCTATCTGTGCAACAGTCTCAGTAATGGTTAAATTTAGATAATTACACTGAATATTACAACATCACTCAGGTTTGGAAACCTCAGGTTTTTCAGTGAAGTTTCAGACCTGACACAGTCCAATCCCTTCCTAATTAGCACTGACAGTGGAAAGGGCCCTACAGCATTCAGCTCTCTCAGGGTCATTATGAAATTAGCAGGGTGCCTGGTTTTGCTTTGAAGTCAGCGAAGTGCATCTGATGTAAAGGTTGAGACATGGCATGAGGCCACAGACTCTTAATATCTGTAAAATGATCCAATAATGAAAATATTTTTTAAAAGCACAAATGTTGGCAGAAGTCAAAGATACCAAAATGATTCTGGAAAGGGAGCAAAAGTCCTAATGAGATCATTAAGACTCGTTTCTAGATCCCAAAGGATCCTATTAAGAAATATTTGTTATAACATTAATTTCACTTGTCTAAAATCTCACCTGTCTAAAAGTTTGGTGCTCACTCTAAGGCAGGTATCACGTCCTGGGCACGCATAACACAAACGTCCTGTTAAAAGATTGTGGCCTAACTCAGTAAAAACTCTTATTCCCATTAACATCACTATAAGCCCGCTGTTAACAACACGGATTTCAGATTTCTACACAGACACCACCAAGGAGAATCTAGCCTGGTGATTTAACAAGATACTTAGTAGTTTTTCTGCATCTGCCTAAGTCCAGTGAAAAGACCTGGAAGAGAAATGGCACTGCCTGTCCTCCTTCCAGCAGAAATAATAATGTTATTAAACGTTCTGGGTTTCAGCTTCCAAGGGCAGGCGTCACACACAACAGCACAAGAAGAAAACCCGTTTTCAGCAGCGCCTGTATGGCAAGCCTGTTGCAAAGCTCCTGGCTCCCCTCCCGGCACTTTTTCTTCCCACCGCTAGACTGAATTATATTTCTTTGGGTAGGTCAAAGCACTCATGCCAGGGTCAGCTCAGAGCAGACATTCTTCACCTCAGCTCACCCTGTGAGCAGCTGAAATGTTTTGGCAAACTGTGTCCCTGGAGCGGAGGAGCGAGGCAATGCTCAGCAGAGAAAATTGCCCCATGCTTGCAGAAAGCACACAACTGTCTTGTGACTGTAGGCTTTCTTGTTCTTCTATCTATGGAGAAGGTCCTGATAGAGACACATCAGCAGATCTCACTCGTGCTTCTCGCTGCAGACTTTGGGAGGTAGTGTCTTAGCAACCTGAATCGCGACAGCCTGTGAGCAGGCTCCACGGCTGAGCTGAATGTGTGCGTGGGATTTCAGCATAAATAAGGGATGTGATGAAGGAAATGAGCAAGGCATAAAGCTCATGTGCTGTCACTTGAGAAATATGAAATCAGAATCGAGATGAATACTCTGGAATCAGTGGCAGACACCATGGCTCAGGCAGGCTGGGACGATGGAGGGTGGCTGCCAGTCTCGGCCTGGCTGCATGAGTCGGGAAAACTCTGTGAGATCCCCAAAATACAAATCTCACAATGCAAATTCTTTTCCTAGATCTCACAGCATCCTTTTGCAGACTTCATGTGAAGCACTTTGGGTGAAATTCATCTCCTAATGATCATAAAAATAAATGTCCACACATCAGTGTTTGAGTTCCCATTGGAATAATTAAAGATCGAGTGCTCTGCCTAACCAGGGGTGTCTGGGGCCATTTTAGATGCCCAGGTGTCTACATGGAGGGGGATGGAGGCGGGCAAAAATAGCACAGAGCACCCCTGTGCCATGGCAGCAGGATTGTCTTAAGCTGCCTGTAATGGCCGTAGATACTGTGCGGGCCAGTGAGCTGGCCCTGATATTCACGACCCCAGCTGTGATTCTGTGACTTTCCCACCATATTCCAAAGGATTTGGCATTGGGACAGTTCCTTCTCTCTGATAATCCAAAGTCCATGAACGTTTTCTGGGTGAGAGGAGAGACAAACCTTCACCTGGATGACTGCAAGCAGGGGCAGGTTTATCATCCAGAGGTAAAGCCAACATCCAATTCCCACTAACGTCAATGGGAAGGAAGACCATGGGCATATTTCTAAGGCAGATGTGATAGGGACATCACTGAGTCTCTCTACACACTAAAATATTTATTTCTTGTCTACCAGCTAAATTTAGTGAGGTGATTTTGTTTTTAGTGATGTGTTTAGAGGTTCATCTGTCAAGCATGCCCCACTCCCTTGTACACCTGGCTCCTGCAGGACAGAGTGAGCCAATGCTCTGCATCTGCCAGCCTCTTGCACAGCAACTGAATATATATTTATGAGAATAATCCTGCACTCCCGGGACTCCTCCTATGCCACTGGCTATTAACAATGAGGGTTGCCTGGGGAGTGACACTAAGGAATTCAGGTCCTCGCTGGCACAGAGGGAAATCATGAAGTCCCTGGCGGGATCCAGATTTTCCTTTTCCTTTCCAGCCCTGTTCCAAGAAAAATGAAAATCACTGGTTTCATCTTAACCTGTGGTGACATTAAAAACCCGTTACCTTTTCAGTGTAAGGCAGGGCCCGTTTGTACGGCTGCTATGAACCATGAGGGCAGAAGCAACAGGCAAGTCAGAATTCCCACTCGGTGAGTCAGTCCATGTGATGAATCTGTTTGCTAATGAAAATGGCTAGTAGTAGAGAGAAAATATTTGTCAGCCTGAGCTGTATTCATCAAATGGGTTGGTTCAGAAAGACAAATGGGTGAAGAATTCAGATGTGATGAAACTTCTTTTCCTGCTCTCTCCAAAATGAAATGAATGGGTTTTCATTTCCAAATTTTTAGACACGAAAGATGGCAAAACATTTTGCTCAAAAGAAAAAGCAAATACCAAAACTAAACAGAAGGTTGCATTGGACCAACGTCGTACTTTAGGTGAGCTGAGCTTTGATAAGAAAATTGAAGTACTTTCATTTTTAAGAGACACGGCATCCTCCTTCTGAGCAGTAATTTGGACTGCCCCACCCTGGGGATCCCAAGGCTCTAGTTTTGGACCAGCATCGTGCTGGTGTCACTTCCCCCATCACATCCCAATTCCCCAGAACACAACCCAGAGACCCTGCTGCTCTTTCCCCTGGCACCTGCATCTCCACCAGGAGGACGCTTGGTGCTGTGATCCAGCTGGGGGTGCTCTGAGCAGACACCCAAGGAGCACACAGTGCCTGAGCATGGGCACACTCGGCTCACCTCCAGAGCCCCTCTCTACCTGGATTGACCAAAGCAAGCACCAATCCCACCATGCCAAGACTGTTGAATCCCTTTTTGCAGCCCCATGAATGCATAAGGAAATTCAGGATCCAGACATAACATGTTTTTACCACTTTTTCCTCTGATATTATTTGTAGCCAGATTTTTCTGTTATTACAAGGTAGGACGTGTTTGTTCCCTGCCAAATGCACCAGATATTCCCAACTATGAGGAACTGTATGTGCCCTGAAATGTCCCTGAAGTGGCCAGGTACAAGACACCTGTTCCCACTGATGATCCCATTACACCAAGGAACATGGGATTTTTTGGTTGCCAAAGATTACAGGTGCCTTGGGTTAAAAGGCATCTGCTTAGCAAAGCTCATCCAGACAGAAGCGACCTGCTGTGTTTCTCAACATTTTAGGTGAATGAAGATAGAAAAGAGGCAGGGGAGTCACAGGCAGTGATGCTTCCTAATGGAATGGCTGGGAGCAACTTCTTTCCCCTTCCAATGCCTCAGTTTCCACAGATGGAAAATGGGAACACAGCTGATGATTTCCTTTCCAAAGCACTCAGAACTACTGCTGAATATATACATGAATCTAATGAAAGGCCACATCCAGGTGAACAGAAAAGACTCTGCTGTGCCTCCAAGGGTCCCAGGTGAGTTGTGCTGGAAAAAGCCAAGTGCACACAACTGACGATCTCTGTTGCAGCGCTTAGCATAAAGTGCTAATGAGCAGATTCTGCCCTATTTTGGACACGTTTTGCAAACACACTGCTGATACTTGATGAATTCTGTCCTAAGCATATTATTTTATGAGCAGCTAACCAGGAAAAATAGAAATGAGAGTAAGCACCTGCTTTTAATAGCAACATTAGCAGCTTCGGCCAGTGCCAGTTTTCAGTATTTATTAAGGACTGAAGAGAAGAAAGAACATTTATACCTCTCACTACCCTGTGAATTTAAGGCTTTTGATAGTTTACAAACAGCTGATCTCTAACACAAGTAACTGCCTGCATTATTTCATTAAAGAAAAAAAAATATATATATATAGTTTTCCCCATAATTCGGGGCTATTTCTTTCCCAGCTATTTGCATTTGAAAGATCTGACTGAATTAATTTCAGACAAAATGTAAATATGGCACCTGGATTCTGATCAGGAGAACAAACCGTCTCTGGGTGTTTTTTCATGACTGAGGCAAAATCTTCAGGAGGAAGAGTACTGGTGGGGCCCCATCTCCTTCCCCAGCTGTGTGCTTTCATAAAGTCCCTTCATTAAACATGGGGGGAAAATGTGAAGCTGTGTGACAGATGTGGGACAGGTCCTGTCTTTTTATCACAGGAAAAAAAGCCCAAGATGAACCGTCTTGATGAAGTAACGAAGGCAAGGAGCATCAGGCCACTTGGCTTGGAAGAAAGCATCTCTTGTTCCATGTGTGTTGCACCCAAACCCGGGGACTTGGTTCCAGCTGCAGCTGGGTTACATCTCTGATGAGCCGAGCTCCTCTCAGGTTTGTGGCTGTGGCACAGTGCCATGGTCTGAGAAGATGCAGGAGGGTTGGCCTTTGGGTTTGTCACTTCAGAGGGACTTGTGTCTGATTTCAATCCCCACGTTTCTCTGATTCCTCATCTGGCACTGGATTACCCCTTGCTGCTCGCCAGCCCATCCCAAGGCTCTGTTGCTATCCCCAGTTGGGATAAGGCATTCATCCTGCTGCTGTGTTTTTGCACTGAGCTCAAAACCTTTATAAAACCCAGACAGTGCCCTGACACCTAGCTGATGCATGTTTGTTTTTCTGTGGAGGACATTTAGGATCCTACACAGAGAACCTCAGATGAAGAAAAAGGGTAAAAAAACTTCCCCCTGCAACCAGTGACCATAGATGCTCCTAGGGCTTTCCAGAAACACTAGAAGGAGGGCTGCTATGCTGCTGAAAATCAGAAAGAGCCTTAAAAAGCAAGCATTGATTTAAGGCAGCTGCAGCCTCTGTAAGGACACAGGCAGTTTGTTTCCCACAGCCTGAAAGCTTTGCACACCTTATTAACCAGGAGCCGGGCATGGGCCGGAGCAAGGCGCAGTCCACAGCAACATCTACAGGCAGAGCAGCACAAGACAAGAGACACTGCTCCGGGGTGCTGTGGATCACTTTGCTCCTTGTGATGCTTGCTTGTTGTTAAAAAGGCTCTGCCTTGTGTAAACCCGCAGGTGGGCTGGTGACTCAGTGCTCTGTGTGGTGTCCCAGGGGTTTGGTGTTAGAAATGTTTTGCTCTGTATGGTGAGAACCAGAAGGCAGGCAAAGGCAGGGATTCCCCTAAGGGACAGCACCTTGTAGCAAAGATGGTCTTAAATACCCTCCTGTGCTATGCTCTGAGGAGCTGTCCTGTGACAGGGGCTTCATCAGGCAGGAAACGTGACAGAAAGCATAACTCCTAAGTTAAACCAGCAATTGCACCGGCTCATTCACCAGGGTACTGCACACTGCAGGTGATCTGACCTGCAAGATGCAACAAGGCAGCTCAGTCTCCAGGCAAGGCCCAGGAGACATGAGGTCTTTAGGACTGCTTGGGGGTGGTGGCAAATCCACAAACCCTTCTACAGCTGTTGCCGCCCTGCCAGATGCCCCTGGGATGGATGACCCAGTGTCTCCGAGCCCATCTCCAAAGCCATGTCCAAACCCATGTCCATGTCCATCTCTACTCTCAGTCTTAGGTCTCCTGTGTCCTGCTCACAAGCACATGCTCAGGATGCAAACAAAGCAAAGGTGACCAAGCCTCAAGGTCTCAAGGTCCACTTTGGTGAGCAGCAAGTTCTCTATCTCTCCATGGACTACTGGTGAGGAGCTCAATGTGGTTGCTCATGTACAGAGCCTGGTGCCAATTAACTGCCCTAAGGGATCTCTCCCAGCCTCCTAACATCCCTCCAAAAGATTACTGGTCCCCCGAGGTCCTGTGTCACATTTTCCAGATCACTGCATGTCTTGTGTGCCCCCAGGACGTCCCAAATGAAACAAGTGTTCTTGCTTAAGTAATTCAATTGCTCCCAAGATCTCTGCTGACTCTGATGGGAGGACAGGGGCTCAGCACACAGAGCCATGTACATTAAAGCCTCTTAATCTGGAGATGATTCTTATCCAAGTGAGTCCCATGTGCTTAAACTGCCTGTCTTCATCTCTCTGTAGATGGACATTTTTTGTCCCCTTCAAATCTCTGCACCTGTGGTGACAGCTTTCTAGCTGAGGAGCTCGTTTCCAGCCTCCCCCTTCCTAAAACCTTTGGGAAGGGAATGCCTCCAGGCATCACTCTGCAATCACTTCTACAGGCTTGCAGCTTTTCTGTGGGCTTAGCTCAATATGAAGGCCATGACGGCTCTGTGCATTTCCAATTATAAATTTTGCAGCATCTGGTCTCATGAGAATTCACTTCCATGAGCATCACTCTGAAATCTCAGAGCTGAAGATACAGAAACTTTGAAAACGTTTCTAGAGGTGTAATTTGCACAGTGAGATGAGCACGGGGCTGCATCTGTTGAGTTAGATCAAGGCTAAACAGCTCATGGCTGCACACGTATCCTAAGAGAAGTATTGCATATGTTTCCCTAAAATGCTGTGGCAAAAAAATGATTAATGAGTAAGTGTGCTAACTGAGCAGAGCATGAGTGTCTTTTCTCCTTGTGTGCAAACTGCTGATTTTTGTTGCATAATCTCTTTTGGACTCCAAATAGAGCAATCCAAAGTTTTAAGTAAAAGAAACCTCCAGGGGTTATGTCTTCAGTTTTTTTTTTTTGTTTTGTTTTGTTTTGTTTTTTTTTCTGGAACATTCAAAGTGAATCTGAACAGTTAAAACCATTTTCTTCTTAGCATGTTTGCCTTTGTTCACAAAAATGGAAACAATCCATAAAAAGTGACAGGAGATGAATGTTTCAAAATCCTATTTTTCTGCAAGAAAACAGTTTGGACTCATTCAGCCCTGGCCATATTACACCAGGGTGTTTTGCTCCCCCCCAAACACTGCTGCTAGCCAGGCAGGGGTTAACACCTTTCAATCAATGCAAAAAGCCCAGAGTGTGCGATTTTCCACATCAGTCAATTCCCTTCTCCTTCCCTTGCCAGTGGTCTGCCTTTGAAGCTGGATCTTGCAAAACTTGCGTTCATTAAATGGGGCTGAATTTGGGAGAGCCGAAAGAAATAGCAAAAATAATTAAATAAATTCAATAAAATCCCCCAAATCTTTGAGCCTGTTTCCTTATGACCACAGCTCAGCCAGGCGGTGTGGGCTTAGTCACCAGGGAGGGGGGCGAGCACCCTTCGCTTTGCATAGGAGGGAGGAGACAGCTCCGTGGATGATTTTCAGACCCATTCTTTGGGCAGATCTGTGAAATTGTATGCCAGCATGGTGTGCAGCCTCCGAACCTGCCTCCTGCGAGCATGGCAGCCTCCAGCACACCCAACTGCATGGCACAGGGGGAAGCTCAGGAGCTGCATCCCTCAGGCCTGGGCTCTGCCTCCCGTCCCCGCAGCCCCTGCTCCTCTTGGCCTTGCTGCTTTATGATTGCTGAGTCAAGTATTCCCTCTGCTGACCGTATCAAGTAACTCTTTATTGGTACACCAGAGAATTACATATATATATATATATATATGTATATTTTTTTTTTTGGTGAAATAAAACATCATTTCCTGGGTCTGCAGTAAATTCACCAAAGCCAATATATTCAGGGGTGAATGAGCTAAATAAAGTTTGGGGTGAGTTTTTCTGCACGGAAAGGTCCTGTGGGTTTGCACCCAGCTATTGGTCAAGGTATGTTTGGAAAGCTTAACAGTTTGATCTTCCTCTGGGCTATGTTTGATGAGCGTGGAAAGCCCAGGTATTCATTTTTAAGCTAATAAACCAGCACACGTGGTCTGCCTCCTCTGCCTGTGTAGCACTGTTAGCATTCAGAAATGTTTCAGCTAAGCAGTAAATTTTGCTCATAACTCGTGTTTGCCTCTAGAAGACCCAATTGTTCATTCCCAGGTTGTTATCTCTATATTTATTTTGACCAAGTTTCAAAAATAGTAATGGTACATTAAAAACCAAGTGAATCCTGGCATACGGCACCATCTGAAAATTGCTTTGGCTTTTGAAGGAGGAAGGTAATCTTTATTGTTATTTTTTAGTGAGGGGGATGAAGCAGACAATAAACAAGCCAAACTAGAAAGCAAAAACTGATTTCCAGCCCACAAAACAATGGGCTTTAAAAACAGTTTTCCTGCAGCTGAGGGAGTGAGATAATTTAATATCAGAGCCTCATGATGCACATCTTCCCATCCTATGCGTGCCATGGGGCACATGCACATTTATGTGCCATCCTTGTGGGACCAGGCATGCGTCCTGTAAAATGGGGTCGTGAGCTCATGTTCTGGGCAAACAAGAAACAGAAGAGCAGCAGTGTGGCTGGATTACATTATTCAGCTCAGTGGGAGAAGCAGCTTTGCCTGCTTAAGATTAATCTGAACTCAAATTAAATTATTTGATCTATAAAATTGAGTTGATAATGTCATGTTTTGTTCTCTCTGTGGAAGAGACCATCCACACTTCTAGGAGCAGCTCTATTCTTGGCTCCCCCAAGAACAAAACAATGTAATTTTACATGGCAGTTATGCTTTCTGATGACTCACATTGAGAGAACAAGTTGGGATAAATCTTTGGAGCACTGTGTGCATCTAGCACGACCCCTGTTTTATTGAGGGGTCTGAAAGAAGAGTTCAGGCTGAGTTGTTACACGGAACCAGCTTCCAAATTCAAACTCATATTTGGAATTAAGAGTTCCTGAGTTCTGGGGGTGCTTAGCTCCAGAGCTATGGATATAGCCCAGCTTCAGTCCAACAACAAGGCAGAAGCTGCAAATCTGCACTTGATTTCTTAAGGCAGCTCATCACTTCTTAATGTATTCTTGTAAATCCACATCCACCCTAGCACTGGATGCATATGTGTTGGAGAGTTAATTCTGCAATGCCAGGGCATGTTGAACATATCCATCTCTCCTGATTTCATTTTAAATTAGGTACAATCGTTCCCCTCCCAAGTCCTTAAATGCCTTGTGTATTCTGCTAGAAAGATGCTACAGAAAAATTTAAATTAAATAATTAAATTTAACTTCTGTATGCAAATCACAGCACAGTTGCATACACCAGTGAGAACATAACCTTAACTACTGTCCTCCAAACAGCACCTGGGGATGAAATGTGTGTAACTCTGCATTAACCTTAAACCTTCAGGCCTCGGCCAGTCAGATATTAAGAAGGGCAATTCCTAATTAGGACATTTTTAAAACCATCTGACATTAACTGTTGTAAAATGGAAATCTGCTTTTAAAGACTTTGAATTCTCCTTTTCTAATAGTAATTCTGAAGGCAAATATCTTCAGAATCGACCTGGGGGTGTCACAGCAAAGAGTCCCCTGCCCGTCACACAGGTGTGGTTGGGGTATGCACACCTCTGCTGTCTGTGGGATGGGGGGAAACCTCTCACTGAGGCTGATGGAGACCCCCTTTGGGACAGCCTTGGATTCTGGTGTGGCCACAGTCAGATCTCCTCCCTGTCCTACCCATCACTGGGACTCTCCTTGGGACCACAGCACACAGCCTGGTGACAGGCATGAAGACCTCAGGGGTATGAATTTATCACAGTCCTGATTTTGCCATTTTCTTGTGTAAACTTGGGCGGAGACACCATCAACATGCATTTTAAAGCTCTCCCAGGAGGGAAATGATCCCATGAGGACTGCTTTTTAAATGCAAAGGAGTTTGCTCTACTCATAAAGACAAAACAAAAGTCATTACACAATGAAGTTACCCCCCCCAGTGCTGCAGTGCCATCAAGCCCTAGCATGGCTAGTATTCAATTAAAATGTAATTGTATCAAAGGCATTTTGGAGTTGTATGACAATGACTGTACACAGCACTAATACTGTAATGACACAGTAATCAAGTCTCAGTTGCATCCTATTCAAGTCCCAGCTGTTCTGAGTGAGGTATAACTTTCATCAGAGCTAATTATTTCATATTAATCTCAATACTTTAGCCCATACAGCTCCATAATACGCAGCTAATGAGGGTTCTCTTGTTGATGCCACAAACAAATGAGTTGAACCTCCTCTGCTGCATGGCCATAGGAGAGAGACAGAGTGACTGATTGAGACAGGGCTCCCACGGAGGGATATGAACAATTTAATTGTGATTGGGTTTTATAATTGGATTTCATTTTAATGGTTCATGCTGCTCCCAAAAGGCTCTTGGTGTGGGAAGTGCTTTATAAATAACATTTATTAATTGTTGTAACCTCTTTTTCTTTCATGGTGGGAGGGCTTCCAGAAAGCAGCTCTCCACCCCTAGTTATGCCATCCAGAAGGATCTCTGGTAAGGATACAGCTTAAAATCACGTACAGCACTTTCCATGGTGCCACTCACCCCCACGACTGGGGAAAAACATTGTTGCTTCCTCTGCATTTTCAGTGGGGATTGGGTATCAGACCTTTCCCATTCAAACCTCCCATTTCTGCCACCTGAGCTAAGGAATTAACCCAATGAGTTTCCAGCAGCAGCTATTTCTGTATTAAAAGAGCCACTTGAAGAATCCTGTGACAGTTTGGGTTAGTCACATGGATGATTAGTCATGAGGCTTTCAGCTTAAAGCTTTAATCCATTTTCCTTTAAAGTTGATGGGAGCTTTGGCCCTGTATGTGCTAGGGTGTATATTGCTTATGGCAACTCTAGTATAGGTTGCAAACCCTTATAAATCCTCTCTTGCCATGAACTCCTAACATTTACTGAACCTTTCATCTTTTGGACTGAATTTTTCATGCTTGGTCTCTGCCAGGAGATTGTTTTTAATGGATAATTTGAACACAATCCCTCTGGCCATTTGAGTTCAGGGACAGTTAGACACACAAAAGCTCGTCTACATTTAAAAAAGAAAGAAGTATTGTGATAGAAGTGAATCAATTTAAACTCAATCTTCTACAGACATAAACTGGCTTATTTCTGCATAGCTCTATGCCACAGCTTTGTGGAACATCGACACATTCACATGCCCCAATTCCAACATGTGTGCGCCATCATTTATGCGATAAAGAGATCACTGTGACAGTACCAAATCCATCTGATCTCACCCAGCTGCGTTTCAGACCTGCTTCCCTCACTGGGGACTTCAGACCCATGGAGAGCAAGAAAGCAAGCCCCACCGCCATTTGGTGGAATTAGAAATGCACAAAATGTCCTCAAAAAATGCAGTAATAGAAACAGGAGGGAATTTAATAGCAGAAAGTCCATGCATTTGGGAGGCTGAGGACTGGCATTTTTACCCTAAGCTGGAGGTGAGCAAGGAGGAAAAATCCCAGATTATGTTCTGGCCAGAGCTAATGAGGAAAACAGGGCATTTTGGGGGAAGATGCCCAGGTTCAAGAATGATAAATGGAGACTACTGGGCTGTCTGGAAGAGCTTAAGCACACAGACATGTCATCCACGTTCTCATGCACCCCTGTGAAAACATTTCACCAAGTCACTCATTTCTAAAACAGAAAGACACTCATTTCACTGCAGAAAATCAGCTGTGAACTCTTGCAATCTTCATTACTGAAAAAAAAGAAAAAGGGACCATTTTCCACCAAAACCACAGTCAGACAAGGTCACCCCATGAACAGCCTGGAGAGAGCTTGTCTGAAGGAGGCAAATCTCATCTTTCCCCATTAGGTTCTTCAACATTTTGCAGCCACAGTCACAAATAACTATTACTGTCAATTAACTGTGTCTCAGGGCATTACTGAATGGCATCAGCTTGTTACCTGCTTCTTAGATGGGACAGTACTGTGCCCAGATAAACTGCTCTTCACACAGCAAAGCAACAGCAGGCTTGGGAGCAGAAGTCGTGATCTCTGATTAGAGAGGCTAGCTGTTAAAAAATAAAAAATAAAAAAATGGATTTTCTTCAAAAAAAGATTCCAACATTTCAAAACTCACGATTGCAAAAGTACAATCAAGAGCCACAGCATCAGAATTTCCTGGGAAATTGCCATTCTTGAGCATTTCAGCTCAGAACTGTCAGCTTATTGCAGGCAGGTGGCAACTGAACAGCTTCCCATCGTGATGCCCAAGCTCTGTGTTTTGGTGTACCATATAAATATGTTATCAATATTAGAATTTAACAGTCAGGATTAAATTGAATGAGGTGATTAAGTTACTTCAGATGTGTTAGGCACAACTGAAAAGAAGACAATCGTGTCATCTGCTTTCTCACCACACATTTCACCAGAACTGCAACATTCCTGCAAAACAACTCAAGATAAAACCACATTTTGAAGTCAACAAGGCTACCCCAGCTTCCAGCTCCTGCGGATATTATACCAATTACTACTTCTGTCTGCTAATGCAAGAGAAGCGTCTTTAAACACAGACTAATTGCTCTGATTTCTCTGAATGCCTATAACTCTTGGGGAAAAAAATAAAAAAAAATAAAAAAATAAAAAAAACAACCACCATCTCATTGCAAAAACAGATTTCAAATTATGTTGCATAGGTAAATGAAAAGCCAAGATGGCTCTCATCTGGGTGTGATGGAGAGGAAGGACTGGATCATCAGGGCCAGGATCACACTGGATCACCATCCTAACAGGAGAGCAGTCAGCTGGGAGCAGAGAGCAGGGCTGGGTCCAGAGCAGTTTCTCCCACAGCAGAGCCTTCAGAATATGTTAATGGCAACAGCTCCCAGCACGGATCACATGCATCCTATTCATGTCCAGAATCCCTATCACTCTATTAGTGTCACAAGCTATTAAAAGGACATTTCGGAGATAGGCCCCTCCAAGTGGGACCAGGAAGAAGTAACCATGGCTATTTGATATAGTCATAGCAACACCGGAGCATCACCTTGGCAACACACCAGCCTTATTTACCGAGGTGCGTGTCAAAGCATATTAAAGTCATTTATATCTCAATGAGTTCTGATGCCATCTTCTAATCCTGCGAGCTTCCAAGCAGCCCTGCGACAGCTATGGAAAAGTAATCAAAGGCAGGGTTTGTGTCATATAGCGTGCACCATGCTCACAAATAAAGGCATTTTCATTTCTGTCAGATTTCTGACCCATTCAAAACTAATAACTTGCACGTGACTGAAATAATAAAAGCATTGTCTGGAAACAACTGCGATGGAAAGCCTTGAGGTGCAAATTAAATGCAGAAATTAAAGTGGATTATCACATGCCCCTGCCTAGAAATCAGAAAGGGAGAAATCTGGAGATATTCCTTGTGTCTGGAACACTGCAAAGCCTCACTGCTGTTAGAGAGTGAATTTAGAGCCCGAGCCAAGGACAGCAAGCTGGCAATTCCTCTTGCCACCCAGGGCTGTCCACAGTACCACTGCCACCCAAGCTGAGATCCCTGCAGGGCCTGGGCTGGCTTCTGGTGAGCAGAACTGGCCTGCTTCAGCAAGCCCATTTCTCTTTTAGCGTTAAAGCTGAGGTTTCTGCCAAAGGGAAAGTATATTATGGACAACTTCCTTGGGCAAGCAACCTCCTATTCCCTGCATATGCAGGCAGAGAGCGCTCACCGAGTGACCCCTGGAGGGGACAAGGCTGTAAGGTTCCTGCTCTGCCTTTAGCTCTGCCACCAGAGCCCACGTCAGGAGGAGAAAAGAGCTGGGTGCTCACTGGGAACCAGGTGTCCCTGATTGGATTTACTGCCCTGGAGGAGAGATTTGCCTCCACACGTGCACACAGGCCTGCAGCTGCCGTGGCAGGAGCAGGCAGCTTTGGTGGTAACACATTCCTGAAACACAGGGAAGTCAACGTGGGGTTTCTCTTCTGTTACAGTACCAAGGTGCAAACCCCTGAGATTTCCATCATTAAGCAGGAAGCAGCATTTCTAATTAAGCTAATCAACACGGACCAATTACTGGAGCCCAGACTGAGTGGCTACCCCGTGTCTGTGAGAATTCTGCATCCGTACAAGAACACGCACAGCTTTAAGCCCATAGGATCATGGTGCTTCAAGTCCTTATTTAAAAAGGAAACCAAACAGGGTCACTGTGGTACAAGCACCAGCACACAGTTCTGCAGGGGCAAGCGTAAACCCTGACAGCATCAATAGCACAGGGAGCACTTGAATGCCAAGTGGGAGGCATCTCAGGGCCCTTCAAACAAGGCTTGACAGCACTTGGACACCAGCACCTTTGTTCCCCCAAGGCCACAGCTGCAGGGCCCATTGTCATTCATGGGCCTCCCCAGCAGATTAGGTGGCGGAGCAAAATGCATCTTAATAGCATCTTGTGTGGCAAAGACGCTTTAACAATTTAATGCAATTTCTTTACAAGCATGAGGGGCAACAGAAGCTTCTTAAACAGTCACTCAATTAGCTTTATCCCACTTCATCTGCTGGAGTTTCCTTGTGAGAAGTCACCTTGATGAATTTGTCTTTTTCTGACCTCTCTCTTTTCCCCTGTTGGTGATGCAAAGAAACTGGTGATGAGGAAGAGAAACAGCTTTCTTTCCAGTTCTCTCAATACCACAGGCCCCACTGGTGTGGCAGCATGGCTCTGGGAGCAAGGCACAGCCCCAAGCAAGGGGCTCTTTGCAAACTGAGCTTGAAAAAGAAGTCAAAAGACACTCATCCTCTCTGCCTGTATGGGATTTTCTCCCCCCTTTCCCCTGAAATCTCATCTCCAAAGACAGATCACTTCCTAGCATTAGGATTCACATGGCCAAAATTCAGACCTCTTAGAGGTGCCCAGTCCCCAGCTGCCTGGCAAGGAGGGTTGGCGATGGGCAGAGTAGCTTCACACGTGCTCTCCCCATGCAGCTTTTCCTTCCTCCGGCTTTTGTTTACTCCTCTAATCTCTGCCTTTGTTCAGCCTGATGCTCAGAGAGAGGAGTGACTCATAACAACGCACGCACTCCAGAAATGCAGTGAGATCTTTCAACTGCTCCATCTCCATTATAACATTTTAAAGGTTTTTTTAATGGATTGGATCATCTCAGGTACATGCAGCAAACCTCACTGGCAAACCTCAGCAAGAGCTTATGAATACTTGCGAGGGAGGTCAGATTTCCAGCTCAAATACTACTCAAGGCTCATGGAAACATCACCAGGCAGGCAGAGATGAAGCAGTGACAGAGCCGTTCAAGGTTGTTATTGAGAGATGGCAGTGTTGTGCTTGTGCCTGCATCCCCGCACTGTGCAGTCCTGGGGAGAGAGCTCAGCAGGGGCACTAAAGAAATTAAAAGGTATCAAGGAGATGAACACACCAAGAGGCTCATCTGCTGTGGAAACCACTGCCCATGGGACAAATTCAGCTATCACACAGGCTGGCACAGCTCCCTGATGTTCATTTTGCATTTGGAGGGAACTTTGAGAGCCCAAATTGAGGGTGTTAGGCTGCTGCTACTGCCTTGAGTGCCTCTGCGACCAGCCAGGTATTAACTGACAAGCAGAGCAGCTCATTAGAGCAGCAGCAGCAGCAGCTCTGCACCCTGGGGAAGGGACACCTTTTCCTATTGGGCAGGTTATTAATTAATTATGAAGAAACAGAGTACTGTAATAATGCACAGGGCACCTGCAAGCACCAGGCTCTGCATCCCAACACGGGGAGATGGAGAGAAGCTGGAGTGAGGGGAGCCAAAACTTCTGCAGGGCACAGCAGGCTTGGGGGGTGTCGGAGAATAACGGGACTCTGAGCCCATAATAACACAAGTACATGGACTCCAGATCATCATTTATATCTTAACGGGGCTTGGGAGTCCATCTTGCCCATGCTTGGGAGTGAGATGGACTCTTTATTTAGCTTGTTCACTGCCACAGCTGACGCTATGGGGGAGCCTTTGGAGCGGCACATGCGGTATTATCTTAGCTCAGAAGTGGGGGTGGAAGTGGGGGCTGCAAACAATCACAGGCTGCTGGGTTGCAGTTGAAAGGAATGTTCCTTTTGTTAGGATGAACTCCCTAGCCAGACCTCTCAAATATTAAATATTAATAATTTTCCCACTGCATGGGGCAGCGCTCACAAGGGGCTGGTGTCCACTCTGGTACAAGCTCATGCTGTGAGCTCAGGAAAAATGCTTCCTCTCCTGATTTCCATGTCAAATGTAAGCTCTTTGGGGCAAGAGATGTCTCTCCCCTTAAATATTTGCAAAGGACCTAGAAATGCAGCTTCTAAACACCTCTTGACATCGGAAAAATCTGGCTGAGCTGGGGACATATCTGCGCAGCTAAAAGACAGACCAGCACATGCGATCAGGCACACACCTGCAGCCAGCCTTTCTGTGCCTCATTTATGGGAAAAGAATTGCAAAGGAGCCCGTGTATTTGCTTGTGCTTGGTGGTGGGGTTTGCATTTAGCTCTGCTGTTGAAAGCGACAGAGTGCTCTGCAATGATAAAAAGCCTATGAGCAGAAGGCATAAATTCATCGTAACAGACCTTTATTCCACTGGACAATGAGCTGGGGTCTGCAACTGCTGAAAAAAAGAAAATAGAAAAAAAAAAAAAAGCTAGAAGAATAATATCTCAGCCACTTAATATTCAGCAACCACGAGATCTGTGAATGCTCTGAATGGAAAACTGAGGTTGCCACCCTCATCTCTGTATCCTGCATCCCCGAATGCGCCAGGTGGCTGCTTCATCTGCACTAAAAGCCTCTGCCTTTGCAATCTGTAGGATTCATCCACCCTAATCTGGACATTTTACATGACATTTTACATTTCACTGTGTTGTCTTGTTGTCAGTAAGCAAAGAAAAAAAAAAAGAGAGAAAAAAAGCACTGTGGGAACAAGATGCAGCCACCCTGTTTTTGACATCTGTCTTGGGCTGTGCTGAGTCGCTCTCTGGAGCTGCCTGTTTCTGCTCCCCATACAAAGAGCCAAGGGAGACCTGCTCAGATTTGGATGCTGAAACTTCTCTCACTCAAAACCCCACCCTTCACATGGGAATGTTATACCCCAAATTCCCCACCCTGCATGTCCTCTCTCAGGCTCCCGTGCACAGACTTGCTCTCCCTCCCTCCCTCCATGGGGATTTCATTTATGTGTCTTCCTGAAACTGAAATAAAAGGTCTCCGAGGCTGTAAATAGATGTTTTGCAAATATGTTTTTTTTTTTTTTTTCTCTTTGTGTATATGGAAAAGAACATAATGCCAGGGAAGTTATTTACTTCTTGTAGCATGTCTGAAGCCTTTCATGCATAAATATAAACAGCCTGCAGTGGAGTGGGGCTTCAGATTCACAAATCCCAGTGAAATACTTTTCCATGAGTTCTCAGTGGGGTGGGGGAATTTACAAGTTATGTATTCTTACCTTGTTACTGAAGACTATTAGAGATTTAGTCTGGCTCATCCAGATCAGCTAAATAAATAGACTTTCCATTCCCAGAAATGCCATTTAATCAAACCGTGTGCTCTATGAAAGAAGCCGGGCAGGTCACCCCGAGTGGTGCGCAAAGGCAAGGCACGGCCGTAAATAATTGAACGGGTGACAGAATTCAAGGAAGGGAGGAAGATTTGTCACTGATCTTTTGTTCAATTTATAGTCTCAACATTTCTTTTTCTGTTAGTCAAAACAAAAGCCTATGGAGATACAGAAACCGACACTCACACACTTATGTGAATACCCAGATACATAACGATTTTCTGGGAAAACTTCAGTTATATTCCACCAACTCTTTATCTTCTCTACAAACAAAATCCACATAGGCCAGTTCTTTGTAAAAAGCATATTCTGTGGGAACAGATTTCAGATGTGCTATGTGTAATGGGGCTGCTTTGGATGTCTTCAGGCATTTATCCAATCCTTCTTCAAGGAAATTGATTGGTGTTTTAATACTTCAAACTTAATAGCTCTTTTCCATTATTTTTTCTTTTCTGGCTGTGTCCTTGATTTCTGTTCAGAGAAAATGTTCCCTCACAGCTCTGCTGTTTGATGATCCCCAGCAGGCCTTCATTCTGCAGAGGAAGGCTCTGGAAAGGGGGTGCTAAATGCCCATTTGGATTCCAAAAATGCCCTGTTTTGGACTCTGGGTGCTTTGTGCCAGGTGCTGGGTGCAATGGGACAGAAATGTTCCCAGAGCTACTGCAGAGAGGCAGCATGAGGATGGGGAGCAAGGAGGGAAAGGCTGTATTTCCTAAACTGTTTGGGCTTTGTAACATTGAGCTTGTAGGAATACCTGAGGGCTCCAGCCCTGAGCTTAGCCTGGATCCCTGTCCAATGCTAGGAGGTTCGAGGCAGCAAGACCTGCCAAGGAGAGGGGTCAAGATGGGAAGACAAGGCGCAACGTTGAGTCAACAGAGACTTTTTTGATATTTCCCCATGTGTTGGAGCCCACAGAAAATCCCTTTTCCTGTGGTTGAGCAACACAACCTCCAGTACCAGAGAGTCCTTTTGTGGGGTAGGGATATATGTGGACAGAAATGTGTGAGTATAAATTGTAGAATGATGTGTCTGACTTTGTGAACGTGTCCAGGTGTCCTCCAGGTGTGTGCACCCATGCTGCAAGGGGACATACAGGGACCCTTTGGGGACCTCGACCCCAGGCTCACTCACAGACCCCTGCTATCTCAGGGCTCATACTAATCCCTAGGCATAATCCCAGGGAGAGAATTTTCCATCTTCAGAGATGGCAAAGCACAGGCAAAGCACGTATTGCTTCACCAAGCAATGAAAACCTTTCTCCCTCACCTCCAGCATCCTTTCCTGGTGCTGTTCTCCCAGCTCGAACTACGTTTTCTTATTGTGTTCCCAGAGCAGGCTCAGTCTGGTGGTTCCGCACTCACTTTCTACATGAGTGGTGAAACCAGAGGAACGAGGGGCTTTTTGTGAGCGTGCACCAGTGCCAGGAGGAGCTGGCTTCCCCACCCAGCATTTTCAGGTTCCTGCCTGGAGCCTCTCACTCCCCCTGAGCATCCCAGGCACTGGGAGGAGGAGAAGCAGCACCCAGAGATCATGGGTGCAGCTCAACCCTGGGAGAGCCCAGCCAGGGCCAGCACGGCCCTTTGGGGCTGGAATTTGCAAAATCCTAGAAATATGTGAAAACATTGCACCCTTGCAAGCTGTCATGCAGATTTGCAAGTGGCTGTGGGGTTCAGCACTGCCCACGGGGGGAAAGACGACCCCTTCCCCAGGGCTTTAGGGTGCAGCAGAGGGTGATGGAGAGTGCACGCAGCTCCCCAAGCCTTTGAGGTGCAAGTCCGGACGCTGCACCCCATGTCCACGACGTTCAGCCACAAGAGGGAGATCGAAGCTACTGAAAGCACCCCGGAGGCTCCTGAGGTTTGCACGGGAGCGGGACCCCCGTCTGCAACACCCCTCTGGTACCCCACAGCACCCCAGCTCCAAGTGTCCTCCCCATCCCCACGCAGATGGGAGCAGCAGGACTTGGTCGTGGGATCTGACGAAGGTTAGGGATAAATTCTCCACTCCCTGTGACAGAAGTGTGTTTACCTCAGCCTGGGAATAAAGTAACACTGAATATATATTTATACATATATATATTATTTTTTATGAGACCTTTATATTAATGAGGTTAATTTTGCAGCAAAGACAGCAATAAAAAAATAAACGAGATTTAAGTGGACTTGTCTCTCTGAAAAGAAAAGAAAACACACAGAAACTTTTATTTTTCCTTGTTAACAATGTAAATGGAAACAGGCTGGGTACAACTGACCCTTCTCTATATTACATGTAATAATTACTTAATTATCATGGGTAAAAATATCCCATTATCCGCATGCCCTAATGAGCCTTGGCAATACTGCAGGGATCTGTATTTGTAAAGAAGAAGAATTACAGCCTGGAGCCACATTTGATAAGGCCAAATTCACACGAGGAACAATGCGCAGAATAGCCAGCCCCAGTAATGTCAATGAAACAATTTGTGTAAGGCAAGTGGTGACACAACAAGCCTCTTAGAGGCAACGGTTAATTAACTGACAAAATTACGTACTTAAAAACCTAATTTCCTCCATTTCTACCTGCTGCCTGGCTCCAGCAAGCACCTGTTTGTGTCGCTGCACTCACTTTGATTTTGACCCCAAACTACTTCCCTGAGGCTGCGATTTCCATTGTGGAGGGGTTTGTCTGAGCAGGATCCCTCTCCTAGAGTTTGGGGTCGATTAAATGCACTTTTACTCGTTTGGGGGTGGAAGTGTTTGTGCCTGGACAGTGAGTCCTCAGCCCAGTCACCAGCAGAGGGGGAAGGAGCAGCAGAGAAAAGGGGAGTCACCTACAGGTCTGATCCTAAGCACCATGGCAAAGAGAGAGCAGACAAGGTCAAACCTCACCCCAAAACACATCTCTGCAGCTCTGCTGGTGCCCAAGAGGCAGTGAGAGGAGCTGGCCGGGAGGATGGGGCCGTGTGCCACGGGGCAATAGGGGCAGCAGCCCCTCAGCCCCTCTGCAGCCCCCCTGCACGGTGGCACCTGAGATTGTCACCATCAGGAGAGGCTCAGGGCTAGGATCCGTCACAGGGGACTCAGCTCTTCCATTAGGCAGATTTTAAACCAGCTTTCACATTAATGAGATCCTCAGAAGTGGGGTGCCTGTGCAGGCTGGCGTGTGGGCTCCCCTTCCAACCGTGGCTGCAGGAGGAGGTTTGGTCCCTCCTGAGGACGGGTGGGATACGGGGCTTGTGTAGGGCCAGCCTGTCCCCAGGACATGGTTTTTACGTCCCTCTCCTCTCCTCTAGCAACACCCAGCTTCGATTAGATGCTTAATTCGTACACGTGGAGCGGGAGGTTTCTGTCTTCAGATAATGCGCTCTATTTCCCTGAAGAGTCAGAGCAATTTTCAAAGCGAGGTGCTCTAAACTTCAGAAGCCAGATGAGATATTTTTTTTAGGAGGAAGAAAGAGATGAATTTCTGCATTTCAAGGAAAGGGGTAGGTTTTCTCTCCCTCCTTTTTCAATCAACTCTTTATAGAATTGCTCTGTGAGAAAAAAATATTACATATCAGCTTTATTTGATCATAATTGAATATCCATCAACCTATCCACCTATCTAGCTATCTTTGTACAGTGCTGGGCACACCAATCTCTGATACAACAGTAGGCCTGTTCAAATTTAAAATTAAATTGTTATTGTCATTGTTAATGGATGTTCATATGCTACAATGCTGAAGCTATAGAAGAAAATTGATAGTTTATCTAGATAGATCATCTGACCCATACGGATAACATTCAGAGCTGCCAATGAAGGCACAAATTTTCCTGCATGTCATTCTCCACAGGAGCAGAGCCGTGCTGTCTCTGCAATCAAGGTCTTTCCCATCTCAGGGATATATACAAGGCACTGTATAATGTATTTTTCTCCTCCTCCCATCAAAACTATGTCCGTTCTGTACACATCAGCCTCTAAAATTGCATTGGAGCACTGCTCAGCTGCAGAAGAGCTATTGTCATCTCACTGCTGTATTTATTTAGCTGTGTTGTGTCTGCTGGAGAAAGCATAGGCAATTTAAAAAATTGGGCACCTGTTGGCCAGACAGCTGGGGATGGATGAGGAGCTGAGGACCAGGCAGGTTCTGTAGTGGCTGGTGGGTTAATTTTCCTTCCCTTCATTTAGATTCACACCCTTTGCCTTTCTGCTTTCAATATATTCAGAAACTAGAAGGGAAAATTGCTCCCATGGTGTTTGCTGTTGCACAGCACTGGATTCCTCCGGAAAAAAAAAAAAAAAAAAAAAAAAAAAAAAAAAAAAAAAAAAAAAAAAAAAAAGCTTTCTTAGCTCCAAGTGCAACACGCATTTAGAAAAGGTTAACAATTAAAAGAAAATAGTGCCAGGAAAAACACATCACTGTGCACTTGCCTGCAAAACAAAAAAAGTGGCAAAACTCCTCCATGTGCTGAACATGACAGCCTGCTCACACCCCTTGGCCAGCATCTCCCCGCAAGGGTCCTGAGCACGTTTCCACTGGGGACAGCTCTGATCTGCTCTGCTCTGATCCCAGGAGCCCGAGAGAACCACAAGGGGATGGTGATGCTGGGCCTGAAACCCTTTGTAGCAGCTCATCAGCAGCTCTGAAATTTTTAATTCAGGTGGAAAAACCTGGATTTATGAACCATTATAATTGCACTTAGAGCCCCTCTGTGAGATCTGAGCATCTCTGTATGTGGTAAGGCGTAGGCACGAACTCATCCCCTGGAGGCTTCCAGGCTTAGCAACGTGAGCAGGTCAAGACCTGCTGTGCTCATGCAATGGTGTCTTGGTCTCCCAGCCTCTCCGGCTGGTGTTTTACCCACTTGAACACAAACTGCAGGAATTAAATGGCTCTTGACTGGCTCTCCACCTGCTGCACAAAAAGGGCCATGAATTCTAAAGAAAGGGAGGAGGGGACTTTATTAAAAGGAGCATTTGCTTTCATCCCACAGGGGGCTGGAGCAGGAGTTCAGTGAAATGAGGCATGGAGGAAAAGTGCTCGGTCTCTGCAGAAGTATCCAGACCCTGTCCCTGTCCCTGTCCCTGTCCCTGTCCCTGTCCTTGCCCTCCTGGGCAGCACCCACACTTCTGGGGCTGGGGTTTGGCAGGAGGCAGGTTTGGTTAGTTGCTCTTCCCCAGCACATCTGATACTATCTCCAAATTTTTCAGAGCTCCAAATCGCTCAGCAGTTTTACAAATGATCCCAGAGAGCCAAGTCAAGGGGATATCAGGTAGGCAGGACTTTGCCTGCAGGCAAGCATATCTTAATGTGTTGCATTAACATTTAACAACCAAAGTCATTCATACCAATGGCAGCGGTAATTACACTGCACTTGACACTGCCCCAAGGTGGTGTCTAGAAATTATATAAACTAACAGCTCTGAATGACACATGAGGGGTTTCCCACTCCCCCCACTTATCCTTAAAACCCCTGTGATGTTGGTGTTTCCCCTTTGCTTGGTCAGGCCCCAAGGGCTCATCAACCCATCAACCAAATGTATTGCTGTGTTGTGTCTGTACAAATAACTGGATTAGCACAGCTTTTTTATTTTATTTTAACCCTTGTTAGCTTTTCCCTGCCTTTGAGGGCAAATATGCACAGCAGGAGCTGCCTGAAGCTCTCAGTCTTCCTAGGAGCAATGCATTTGCAGGCTGAAATGCCACAGCTATTATTTCCATCACAGCACAAGCTGCAGGTCCTCTGCAGCACACGGAGGTGAAGGCACCTGCCTAAAGCTGCAAATAACCCTGGCAGTACTAGGAGTTCACTCCAAATTTCTCGAGTCCAAATTCAGCCTCTCTCAAAGGCACTCCTGCACAGTACAGGCTGCATCTGCTGTAGGGAAAGCCAGATTATTGTCCTCCCTGGTTTGGGCAAACTTCAACCTCACAAAGCAAATGTTACTGCACTGTGTGCTACATACCCTGCAAAGGAGAGGAGAGGAGAGGAGAGGAGAGGAGAGGAGAGGAGAGGAGAGGAGAGGAGAGGAGAGGAGAGGAGAGGAGAGGAGAGGAGAGGAGAGGAGAGGAGAGGAGAGGAGAGGAGAGGAGAGGAGAGGAGAGGAGAGGAGAGGAGAGGAGAGGAGAGGAGAGGAAGCGAAGTGGGAAAGAGAGAGAGAGAGAGAGAGAGAGAGAAAGAGAAAGAAAGAGAGAAAGAAAGAGAGAAAGAGAGAAAGAGAGAAAGAGAGAAAGAGAGAAAGAAAGAGAGAAAGAGAGAAAGAGAGAAAGAAAGAAAGAAAGAAAGAAAGAAAGAAAGAAAGAAAGAAAGAAAGAAAGAAAGAAAGAAAGAAAGAAAGAAAGAAAGAAAGAAAGAAAAGAAAGAAAAGAAAGAAAGAAAGAAAGAAAGAAAGAAAGAAAGAAAGAAAGAAAGAAAGAAAGAAAGAAAGAAAGAAAGAGAGAGAGAGAAAGAAAGAATCAAAACTTCTTTCACCCCCTGCTGAGACCTTTCTACACTTTCCCTCTCCCATTCCTCGTATCAAATGCTGTAATAGATAACTGGCTTGTTAGTGTTTTAAGCAGGTTTTCCCATGAATATCACGTAACCTTGAACTGGGCAACGGAGACAGCTATGCTTTTGCTTGGCCACGTTACAGAGAGGCTTGCTGAGCAGGGAGGTGGTGCTGGCACGAGTTACAGAACTGGCAGATCCCTGCCGTGGTGGGGACCTTCCCCAGGTCAGCTGCAGTTCTGCTCACCCCAGCCCTTCCTCACTGCCATTCCCCGAGCTCTGAGTGGGGAAAAACTGCTGCCAGGGTGGCTATCAGCACAGCCACACGTCTGTACTGAGGGGAAGCTTGGAAGACATTAAAACGTCATAAAACTGCTGATAGTAAATTGCTCATACCTTTACCAACCTTTGGACATTTGGGCTGAAATAGAGCATTTAGGGAGCTTTAGAGAAGTGGTTCAGATGTGGCCTGGCACGTCTACGGTACCCAGGCTGGGTGTCAGGAACCCACCGACTTCAGCAGCTCGGTGTCAGACCCTGCATCCATCAGGGAACAAAAAATATCCGTATCTACCTCGTGGTGACATCGGAGCTACTCGGCCTCTGCTCCTTTCCCTATTCATGGGACAGAAACAGGCTCTTCCAGAAAGCCGTCTGGGCAGGCACCATCGGCACAACAGTTTGCTAACCCCAAGAGCAAGGGACACAGCCTGGCCTCATTTGTGTTCATCTCCCTAATTGAAGTGTGTAAGTAAAACCTTCTTCCACCCTCGCCAAGAGCCCCCATCCATCCCACCCACACAGAGAGCCCCTGGTCCATGCTGGCCCATAAACTAAGATTTCAGGGATGGCCATGGCAGTTAAACAGCCTCACACCTGCCAACCTCTCTGTGCCCCTGTTCTCAAGTGAAAAACAAGCTAGAAGCAAGAATAATGGGCAACAGTCTCTTCTTAGAGGCTTTGTGCCAGGTCTGATCCTTGGTCTCAGCTGAGGCTGCTCAAAGCATCCTCACAGCTCAGAGAAATCAAATATCTGCACCAGATCTGTGTGCTCATCTGAATTGAGCTTTGTTTTCAGGGAAGAAATCAAGGTTGAGTAGTGTTGGTGAGCTGTGAAAAACAATAACTAGAATGTGCTGCTCTCAAGGGGATGGAATTTACACAGAAATAAAGGAAATAAAAAATAAAAAAAAAAAAAGAGAGAGAGAGAGAGAGAGAGAGAGAGATGTGTTTAGCAGCTTTGTTTCACATAGGTGAGAAATCATTGTGAGGTGAACAAAAACTGCAGAGCAGCACACAAAAGCTCCCATCCATTCCCACTGATAGTGCACCTTTGCTTCCAGGGCCTAAATCGCTTCATAAATGACTAAAACTGTATTTTGGTCTAAAACTTTATGTTCTGCAAATTACAGACATCCAACCTTTCTTAAACATATTAAGGGAATTTCCTGAGGCAGCAGCTGCATGGTGTAAATCCACATGAACCTTATTCGGAAGATCTTTTCTTTTCTTTTCTTTTCTTTTCTTTTCTTTTCTTTTCTTTTCTTTTCTTTTCTTTTCTTTTCTTTTCTTTTCTTTTCTTTTCTTTTCTTTTCTTTTCTTTTCTTTTTTCTCTTCTCTTCTCTTCTCTTCTCTTCTCTTCTCTTCTCTTCTCTTCTCTTCTCTTCTCTTCTCTTCTCTTCTCTTCTCTTCTCTTCTCTTCTCTTCTCTTCTCTTCTCTTCTCTTCTCTTCTCTTCTCTTCTCTTCTCTTCTCTTCTCTTCTCTTCTCTCTTCTCTTCTCTCTCTCTTTTTTTTTTTTTTTTCTCTCCTCTTCTCCTCTCCCCACAAACTATACTACAGGCTACCTTCTCAGGAACCTTAAATCATCAACACTTCCCTAAAGCCAACAAGGCACTGCCAATGTACACTGGAGGTGGGTATGTTTCAGATAACATCAGCCAAACACAAACTAGACACCGAGTCCCTCTCCTCAGAACAGTTTTTCCTGACTTTAGAGACCCAAATCTGCAGTTGAGAAAGAAAACCTCCTTGCCTAAGGCATTACCATGAGGTAAGAGAGAGAAATCCCACCTGGCAGATCTTTATTCCCCTCTAGATTTAATCCTCATAGATACCATTTCTATAACCTTTTCTCTTCAGAAGCAGAAGGTACCATATTTTTCTTTTCCAATAACAGCTGAAATCCTCTGTTAGCCACAAGATAGAAGAGTCAGGGGCTAAAGAAAAAGAAATCAGCAAAGAGGACCAAAGGCAGCGGCACCACTGGATGGCCACCGTCCCTGCCCTGTTGGGCCACTTTGTGCTCTGTGGCCCGTTTCCAGCCCTCCAGTGAGCGTGGTGTCCTCCAGAAGATCCCACAGGGATGGTCAGTATGATATCTGGTACCCTGCCAGGAGGAAAGGGAACCTTTTGGTAAGAGCAATGCTTGCAGCAGCAGAGAATCTGTCTCTGCACCATTCCCAATCTTAAAAACATGCAGTTTGGTTGAGCTTCTTGGAGTGTTTTACTGGGGGCCAGACCAGATGTTCAAATGGGCCATGCCTCCTGGTTCTTTTAGTATTTGTTGGCAGTGATAATTATCCAAGACTAGCATCAGATTTTTCAGCCCCCTTCTGAAAATGAGAGTAGGTGTTTTGAGTACACTGGGAAGCATGGGTTTGTTCCACTGGTTTGGGGGTTTTACAGGAGTGTCTGAAGGTGCTGCTATGGAAAAACTGAGACGCAGCAACATGCTACAGCTTCTCCCATTGAAATATTTCAAGCTTCTCAAATATTCAGTTTTCTTGCTGGTCTTTGGGAAGAGAGGGGTCTTTCCCTGCTCTGCACCATGTGCTCTTGGGGAGCGCGATGACAGTGGCTGGGACAGAAAATCAGACACGGGGATGGTGCTGCCGTTGGCATTAATTAGGTGACCCAGGAAGTGGGGTCTCATCCTGCTTTCTGCTTGCATTTTAACCAAAGCTATGCGTGTTGTCACGGGCAGGGGAGAAGTGAGGGTAGATGTTTTTTCTGATGTGTGTTCATAAACAATTTGGAGGACTTTGAAACATGACTCTTCGTGGCAAGCGAGTGGCTTGTTGATTAACAGCTGCGAGCGGAGCCGCAAACCTCCAAAGATCTCCTGTCAGGTCTGACTTGCCGAGCAAAAGAAGTATTAAAATACAGATGTAATTCAATTGTGCCTGGATTGCCATTGTCTGGACCTTTGTGCCATCACTTCTATAGCAGCAAAGTGGATGGGAAAATGTCACTGACCAGATTTGCAGAGATGCTGCTCTGCCTCTTTACCCTGACACATAAATAACTGCATGAGGTGCTGGACAATGGAAAAATCAGAGCTGCTCAGAGCAAATTGTTCTCAAAAACTGGACCAGGCCTGGCTGCAGCGTGGTTGCCCCCCAGCAATGGTCACCTTGGAGAGCCCTTGTCTGCATATGGCACAGGCAGGGGTGGCAGGACCTTGCTGCCTGCCAAAGCACTCGAGCCCTCAAATGGATTTGTTTCCAACAAAAAAAAACTCAGCAGCAGCTCAGGCCCTGGGTAGGAAATGCAGTTCTTGGTAAACTCATACGAACCCTGCAGAAAGCCACCTTCGCGCGCATGCGTGCACAGAACACATCACTAACATCAGTTTGGTTTTTAGGAGCAATAAATCATGCAAAAGCGAAATATGGCTAAGTGAAGAATTAAGGCTGATGAACTCTCACAGAGTGACAGCTAGACATCTAATCACTTCCAATACTGCAAAAACACAGAGCTCAGAGAGACACGGTGCACTGGAAAATGAAGTAGAATCACTAAAGCCTCCCGAAACATAAATCACAGCAGAATTTATTAATCACACAAAATACAAACAGCCATAAATCTGCCACAAACAAGCGGAGCAGGCCATTCGGAAGAGTGGGGAAAAATAAAGTGGAGGGAAATGAAAAAAGATGAAGCAGAAATCAGAAGAATGAGAAGCCAATGACAGGGGAACAATTCTTGAGCTTAACATTTCACAGGGGAGCGATTCGAGCCTTTCCTTTTGCTGCTGTTAACGCAGGATTTGTGCAAGTGCCCTCTCATTCACAGCAGCTCCTTGTGGCTTGGGCCACCTCTTAGCAGAGTGGGATGGCAGAAGCTGGTGTGGAGTTGGACACGGGACTGCTCACCCTGGGCTCCACTCTCTGCCCACGAATTGGGATAACGCTTCCATCCTCACTGGTGCGAGCTCCAGGGCTGCAGGGAGGCTGCACAGAGCTCAGCAGCCCCGCAGACACAGCCTCAGGTGTCTTTGTTGCCTTTATTGGAATAATGCTGGTTCCAGGCGGGATAAGTGAGCCTTAAGCTATGCAAAAGGCTGTAATTTTGCCCGAGACTGCTCTTGGCAGGAGGTGATTTTTAAGTAAACTGTTGGTTCATGGAAAAGCTTCATTTCTTCTGTTCTAAAATTCCTGAGAACTTGAAGAGAATTCAGGAAATGGTCTTGGAAGGAGAAATGCTAGAGTGGGGAGGTGAAGGGAGTGTTAAAGAGACAGAGGGTGCAGAGCCCTCCTCCTCCTCCCTCTGGTGCTGGGGGACGTGAGCCCCCCTCCCTCTCCATGAGACACCCGTGGCCGTCCAACAAGGCGAATGCTCACAGGCTGTCTTGCTGATTTTCACTTTGGATGCATGATTAAACTTTCCCAGGAGCACGGGCATGACCTCGCCACACCCTGACTTTGGGGAGCAAAGTCTACCTCCTCCTCTAGCAAAGATTCTGGGTTTGGGGTTTCTGCTTCTGGCAGAAAAGCGTCCTTCTGCTCATCTCACACCACCTTTCAGAGGGGTGATGCTCTACGTGGTATTTCTTCTACCCATGTTCACTTTTTCTCTTAGGAATGCAAGTGGCTTTGAGCTATAAACTAACATTATGATATTTTGCAAGTCATGCACCATAAAACGCTTTCTGCATTTTTGCGGGTCATGTTCAGTCATCCTTTGTTTTACTGTGACCACAACTCTTCCTTTTAGGACAATTGCATCACGTCTCCTGCCTCCCAGGGTGGGCATCGTTGCCTTTAATCTCCAGGGCATCCTGCTGTAAATCTTCCCCAGGCTCTGCTGCAGTGAAACAAAGAGACCAACTCTGCAAATTGGCTGAAAGAGCTCTTTGTTCTCTTTGTCATATGGGGCTGCAGTACAACTTTCCAGACCACGAGCAACTACTTTAAGTTTTACTTTTCTTTATTATTATCATTTAGTAATTTTTAGTAATTTCCAGCTACTTGCGGTAATTATTTGGAGTGTGAAAAGTTTTAAAGCAGACCATGAAAATTTTCACCCAGGAGTCCTAAAATGAATTGGCTACGGTGAGCTCTGGCACAGTTGTGCTAATTTTTCATAATCTCGGATTACCAGGAGATCTGCAGGAAGTTGAATGAATGCCAGTGGCCTGTGAGTGTTCGAAAAGTGTCTGTATAACTTGTCAGCTTTCTGCTTTGTTAACTTCAGGCCAGTCCCTGCAAACTGAATGAGAGAGCTGTGAAGGACACAGCAGAGAACAAAAAGATGAGAGTGTGATTAACACCAGTCAATAAGTTTTGCTGTTTTCTTCTCCTTGATTTTGCAAAGAAATAAGTCTCATTAAAAAAAAAAAAAAAAAAAAAAAAAAAAAAAAAAAAAAAGATTTCTGCTAAGCTTTGGGTGTCCAGTTGCACAACATTTTGGTGTATTTATAAGGAACCCGGTGCCAGATTAGCAGAGTACACATTAAATGGGCTGAGCCTGGGTTCGCTGACAGCTCTCAAAAAGCAGTTAGCAGCGGGGAGGCATTGCTGAGCAGGGATGTTACTTGTGGGTTCTGCCAAGACCACTTCCAGGCCAAGCCATTCAATATTTTTAGTAATGATCTGGAAGAAAATTACCTCCGACAATTACAGACGCTGCAACAATTGGCAAAGCAATTAATACCAGTGAAGACTGTGCAGTCAGAATAACCTGATTTCATTAATAATTCGGATCCATTCAAACAATCTGAATACCAGCAAACTCCTGGTCACTTGTTGAAGAAAAAAACAAACCACAAGCTGTCTGTGGAAGCTTGGCTTCCCCCAGGGCATGGGGCTGAGTCCCTCTGATGGGCGGCCGGGCAGGAGCGTGTTGAGAAATGGGCTTACATGATGCTGAGAAATATTGAAAGGGGAATTAATGAGTGGGAGTTTGGGGCTGACTTTCCAAACTTCTCAGAGCTGGAAGAAAGCCCTCAGTTTTGGTGTTGACATTTCAAAAATGTTATTAAAAACAAGGGGTGGAGGTTGCGGGTGGGAAATAGGCAGTGAAAGGATTTCCAAATACTGTCAGAAATGTCTCCCAGAGACACAGTGTTCGGTCCTTTTAGCTCATCCAAAGAAGATCAAGAGGTAACTTGATTATACAGTGTAAGAACCATCACAGGGGAAAAATACCAAGTACTAAAGGGCTCTTTAATCTGCGGGGAATGGCAGAGCCCTAACGGCTGCAAGTGAGAGGCAGACACATGTAAATGAGCGAGGCGGCTGGCTTCTGTAATGATGGGGCTGATTAGCCACTGAGACAAATTGTGGTCATTTTCGGAGAACATTGTGTCAGCATTCATAGCACCTCCTGCCTTTGTGAAATATCATTCCTGCTTGCTGTTGCCCTTAGAAATTGGTCTGTTTGCTTTGCAACAGACCGTGAGCTGGCAGCATTCGTCTGGGGCCATGGAGCATCCCGCAGCTCTCTTTGCTGGAGGGGACTGTAAGTGGGGATTGGTGGTGATTCCTGCCCCAAAAATGAGGTTTGGTACAAAAATCTCCCGTTGTGTACTGGGCAGGACAGCAGGGCTCCCCCAAACCAGGCATGGCTCTGATCAGCCGTTCCAGGCAGACAGGGCATCCTCAGCTCATCCCTTTCACCGTATTTAACTGTGCCCTAAATACCAGCCGCGTTTCTCAGTAACTCTGAGGAGAGACCAATCTTCTAAGATTTAAGGTCAGATTTGTAGGAACAAGATTGGAAGCAAAAGGTGAGAAGTAAAACAAATACAAAACACAAGCCGAGCTGAGGTTTAACAAGCATATACCTCCCCTGACATGACTCCGATCTCCGAGCTGGCGATAAGCGTTCCCAGCAACAATCCATCTTCGAGGTGTTATCCTCATCTCCAAATACTTGTCCCCTCCACCAAGCCCCAGCTACATTTCCTTGGAGGTTTGTTCCATATATGAAGGTAACAGCCCTTGATCGCCCTATGTGGAGCCAGGTCTCCTGGGTTCTTGAAGGATGTCTCATCAACAACTCGAATGCTGGTGATGGCCCTTCTCAGGTGGAGCTCTACGTGTTTTAAAAGCAATTCCCACTTTGCTGCGATCTGGCTTGCTGGCGTGACTGCCACCCACCTGGCTTGTTTTACCACGGGCTGCTGAGTTGCTCACACTAAATATTATATGAGACATCAGGTACACAGACGTCTCAAAAGTGCCTTTTGGCTCATTACCAGCTTCTTATACAGACCACACACCACACGTAGAAATACAGATGGCAGCGTGGTAGCGAGTGGTTTCCCCACCTCTTGCCCACATCAGGAGCACAATAGCACAGTGTCCTGGCACGGAACGAAAGTCTCCGCTGGGAAATGCTGCCAGGACCTCCCACGGAGGGACCAGACCCGTCTTTCTCCCCCAAAACAAAGAGTCTCTTTGCAGGCACCTGTGGGGCACTGTGATTCTCCCAATTTGCCTCTCATCCAGCCACACTGTGAAGCTAGGACATGGGAGCAGTGTGACAACTCTCAGCACTTCCAAACCCTGCAAGACTTCAGGGAAGGGAAAAGCTTTCTGAGAAGGAGATGGGAGAGGAGAAGAGGCTTGTGACAGGGTGATGTGTTGGGCGAACAGCATCCAGGTTTTCCTCGTTCCCCCTCCACCCCCATCGTAGCAGTTCTTACTCTGAGTAATGCCACATCTCCCCAGCGTTAGTTCCTTTTGCTGACCAAAATATTCTCAAAAAACAGAGAGCAGAGGATGATGAGGTAGCATGTTAGAGATGGAAGTAACCTGCAGATGCTGAAGGAGGGTAGCACTGCAGGGAGACGATTCACCTTGCTGCCCTTGAACTTCTGGTCTTGTGCATCAGGAGCCCCCTGCACACAGATGATCATTTCACTCCTACCAGGAATCACAAAAGGGGAGCTGAAAGGAGTGGAGGGAGGTTTGAACTGCAGAAAGCACATTTTCTGTGCGCTTTGCCTGTGTGCATTTTATTTGATTTAATAAATTAAGCATTACAGCAGAGACCACCATCACTCTCTGCAAAACACCTGTTTTTTTTTTCCTCTTTTGCAATTACTCCATCTGCCAACGTAAACAATAAATTCTGTCAGACCTCTTTTTAGTGCATTGTATACATCTCTGACTGGTGCTTAAGGCAGGATGCTCTTCCTTCGTTTTAGCAAAGACTTTGATTAAGAAATGTTCAAGGGGGAAAGAAACAACACTTATTTTAATAGGGCAAGGGTGGGGGAGGGCGATCAAGTACAATGAAAGAGGAAACCTTGTCACTGTGTCATGTTTAATTTGGTTCCTTGCCAGGTTGCTAAATTCAATTCAGATGCATGATCACACCTTAATAAATTCAATGGGGAAATTAAAATTTAACTATCTGCTCATGAAATGTTCATGCTGTTGGTAGTGTTTAATGACTAAAGACAGGATATGTTGAGTCAAAAAAAAAGGGAGATACCAGTCTGTTTTGCTATCAGGACACTCTATAAAATTTATTTAATCCTCTGGGTTTCATATTGAAAAAGTAAATATGGGTTTAGGCAGAAAATGGATTCCAGAAAGGCTCCTTCTAGGAGCTTTTGGGACAGGGGTTTCTTGCAGGTATGAGAGAGAGGAAGGACACGAGCTCAGGACCTCCAGGAACTCCAGAGGAGTCCAGAGGCTGGAGCAAAAACCTGCAGTGTGTGCGGTTGGACTTCAGCTGTCATTTATACCTCTCAGGGGCCCTTGAGCACAGCCCAGCCCCAGCTCCTCCATAGCTCGTCGTGCAGTGCAGGGGATGGAGAGCGAGCCCCCAGCAGAGCCACCAGGGCAAGATGCTGCAGCCCTCCTCGGATCTGCGCCCTTCCCATCCCCAGGGCACAGGCATGAGGGCAGGGAGGCCACAGGCTCACGTTGACTCTGGATGGGACGCAGGTTCTTGAGTAAATCCTTGCCATGTCCCTGCAGCTGTAAATACACAGCACTGTATAGAACAACCTGCACCAGGGAAAGCAGCATCTGGGTACTGTGGGGATGAACACACCTGAAGGAAGGAGGACCAGGCGAGTGTCACAGCCAGAGGGGGGTTGCAGAGCTTGCTGCATTACACCAGCAAAGCATCTGGTCTTGAGCTGCTCTCTGGGATCTGAGCTGGACAAAAACCTTGAAGAACCCACAGATATCCCTACAGGACCCTCCCCAGCCCCTCAGATCCAGGCTCAGATCTGCACACAGAGCCTCTGCTGCCAGCAGGGAGCTTAAATCAGCTGCAGAGCTCACAGAGCAATAACAGCAAGCTCTAAACTACTGTCCCACTCAAGAAGTCGGGGTAGAAGGAGATGGTTTAGCAGTGCAGCCAAATTGAAAACATCAGCACTGGGGTTGCTTTTGCTCCATATTGTTTGCAAAGTTATACAAAAACTGCTCTCCTGATCACTGCACACTCCATAAAACCCAGAGTGGGAGGCCTGGTGTGCTGCTAAACCCAGGAAAAGAGCAATCTCACTGCAGATGTCTGATAAAAGAAGCATAAAAGGCAAGAAGGAAAAGGTCAAATAAAAATGGCTGTGGAGGCGGCTGTAATAGCAACCCATCCCGTCCCCCCCCTATGATCCCAGGGGAACATGCAGGAGATTCAGAAACCTGTTTGACCTCATCAATAAGAACTGGAAATACCAGAAATATCTCAGAATTTTATTCATTTCTTCAGAGATGAGAAATAAGCACTTTGTTTTTTGGAAGGGAAACTGCGAGGAACCTTTGCATTGGTCTGCCTGACACTCACTATTATAAATGTTTCCTGCAGCCTTGGGAGAAACTTTAACCTCTCCATCCTTTCAGGATGCTTTCAAGTGCTGCAGAGGACCTCCTGCCTTGACAGGCACGTCCCCCGTCTCTTTTCAACTTGAAGTAGGAGTTACTTGAGGTGAAAACCTGGAGCATCTCTTAATTTTATTCATTTGGAAAAGTTTTAGAGGCAGAATGAAGGTTGGAGGGATAACTATTAAACTTGGCAGTGCTTTGGCTTTGTAGTCTAAATAGCTTTCTTTTAATCAAGTAACTTTTTTTTTTTTTAATGGAATATTCATTGCTATTAGAGAACCCAGCCAAGCCTGAAACCCCTTGTGCTAAGTATCGTACACACGTAAGTGACTGTCCCTGCCTCCAAAAACCTCCAGTCGGGGTAAACAAGGCCAAGGATGGGCAGGGAATGGCAAAGAAGGTCAGCCAAGGTTGCAGCACAGTTTGGTAACCCAGCCCCGTGCTGAGGATGAGCACAATGTGAGGGCAAGGTGATGCACAAGCAGATGCACAGGGTTTAGGATCCAAAGGCGTCACCATATTCACCAGGCTGGCCTTCCTGGCCAGCATACCCGTCTCCCAAAGAGTTGTCCCCCACAGCATCAAAGCTCCAGGACGAGATGAGCAAGCTGAAGGTCTCAGTGGGTTTCCTGGTGCTTTAATGCTCCCCATGAGTCCCTCATTTGCAGTTTTTCCAATTTAAACTTCCTGCTCCTGGAGCTCCTTACAGACCAGAAAGCCAGGCTTGATGGGATCTCATATAAGAGCACACCACAGCGAGGATCAGGTTTCGGGTTTTCTGATATAATGCCCAGCACGCCACACCGTGACCATCAGGGGTGTGCGGGGCTGTCATGCTTTCAGCTGGGGATGGGGTGGCTGGGCCACAGTCGGGGAGGGGAATGCTGCAGGGCCCTTTCTGTGAAGAAAATAAAGAAAATTAAAAATAAAAAAATAAAATAAAAAAGAAAAAAAAAGAAAGAAAAAGAAATGCAAACCTGAGGCAGCAGAGCAGCATCTCTCCTGCTCCTTCCCCCCGTGTTTGTGGTGATTCACTGCTCAGGTTGTGATCAATAACTGTGGTCTAATGTAGGAAAAAAGACCGTGGTTTAGGGAAAGAGAGCTCAGCTCTCTCCAGGGAAGCTTCCTACAGACATTAGAAATGTGTGCTGGATGCTCAGCCCCACCAACACCCCTGTGTGCAGCCCACTTCCTGATTAGCACGAGAGGGCAATCCGACAGCCTAAATAAAACCAAGGGGACTCGGGAGAGCTCCTCACCCGAAAAGCAGAGGCAGGAAAGCTGGGGGTGAGCGGGGGCTGGCAGGCAGAGAGCGGCTGTGAGTGGGGAAGCAGGACACGGCCCCATCCCTGTGTCCATCCCGTGGGACCGTCGGCTCCCCAGCGCCCAGCCCACGTAGCCCTGCCGTCCCTTCCCTTCCCTTCCCAGCTTACTGCCTGCTGAAATGCAAAATAATTTAAATGAGGCTATAAAGATGTTAATTACGCTGAAGGAATTAACTGCTCATTAACTTAAACTTCCTGCTCGATTATTTTCATTACTGTCCCTCCTTTTAGGAGGAAAGGACACGTACCTGCTCCGGTGCTCCCCGTCCGTCCTCTTCCCACGGCCTCCCCAGCGAGGCTGCCCACCCCTCCTCGCCTCCTGCACATCTGGAGGCAGCGATGCACATCTGGGCACCCACAGCCAGGGCCAAATCAGGCAGGGCACAGGGCAGCTCACTGCCTGGCTCTGCTCCCATCCCTCTCCCACAATGACTGGGATCGAACTGGATGGTGTCCCCCCGTGCCTCAGTTTCCCCACCTGCATTATAATGAAGAGCTTGGAAAATCCACTCGTGGAATACCAGAAATGAAAGCCCGGGAGGATGATAATGTTGAAACAAGATCTGGCAGCATGTTAGGAAATGCATTGTGAGGAGTCGTTTTGTGACAGCCAGGGAAACAGCCGAGCGATTTAACGCCGATAGTCATTGCCATCCCTCGTTTTTGTCCACAGATATGCCTGGGCTGATATTCCAAGTCATTCCTCACGTTGGCAACTTTCATCTCTTTCCACTCAAGCAAGCCCTATAAACTGCCTGTATTAAAACAATTAAATTACGTGCGTGGCGTTTACACAAATACTGGCACCTTCATTAATGGCAGCACTTAGGGATGCGAGCGGTGTCTGCGTCTGCTCTGCAATCCATCAGGGAGAAGAATCGAATTTGCCAGCCAGTTTGGTTAAAATATTTAAATGAGAGGTTCCTACACTTCAAGACAGAGGAAATACTGCCAGGGAATGTTTCTGAAAAATCGGAGCTCATCGTGACACCTCTCAGAGGGCCATTTAGTCGGCTGTGCATACGGGTGGTGCTCGCTGCTGCTCAGCCCCAGCAGCCTGGTACTGAGCTCAGTGCCACGGGGAAGGCAGAGCTGCCTCCCCCAGCCTGCTTTGAGCCTTCCTTCTGCTAGCAGCCCCCCAAATATCTCTGAATCCTATGCTGGCAGAGACAACACACACCAAATCCTCCTTTGTACCCAAATTCTGTCACAGGGGTGAGATGATGCTCCTTGAGCATCACCAGGAGGGCTGGTGGAGCAGGCACTGGGGTGAATCTCCTGGCCCTGGGCAGCACATCCCAACCACTTCTTTATCCTGTGACATTTTTATTTTATCTCTGTATTATTGTACAGGTTAAACCATGCATTGCAATGGAGTACAAAACTGGCCAAAGCCACGCTTTGCCTGCCTGTGTGCTCTTTTTGGCTCTGGTTCTTCACGCGACAGCAAAACGATGGCTGTGAAATAGCAGAGAGATGCGTGGAAAGCAAATGAGCAGCCAGAGCTGGAACACATCCCTCCACGTGGATGGGTGGCTGCAGAGATTGGTGCCCAGAAACCTTGGTGTCCCCAGGGGGCACGGTGTGGTGCTGAGGCCACTGTCCCAGCATGGGAGGCAGCGCTGGAGGAGCCTGCAGGAGGCTGCTCCCCGAGCCTGAGATGAGCTGCCAGGAGAGGCTGGGAGCCGGGAAAAAGCAAACAGCCCTGGGAGGAAGAGACTTAACAGAAAAAGCCTGTGGTTTGTCGAAGGCAAGGTTGAACAGTGGTTCCGTGTGTTCTGTAATTACCAACAGAGGGAAAAGGTAGCTGGTACTGGGGGAGGCTTTCATCCAGCAGACAAAAGCCTGATGAATCCAATGGCTGGAGGCTGAAGTTAGCAAGATTGAAATGTAGAATGCAAATATCTAAGACTGAAGATAATTAACAAGCTCCCCGGTGACTGCTGTGCCAGGCGGACGGCAGGCAGAGCGGGCAAGCTGCCCTCGTTGGGGCTTGTTGCATTTCCCCACTTAGCATCATGTGGCACGTGGGCAGCAAGGCAGGGCCAGCTCTGTGCACAGGTGGAGCAAATGGGGCACGTACCTGGAGTGCCCAAAGCCCCGGGAAGCTGAGTTGGGGTTTCCCTGGATGCAGGAAGATGAAGGAAGTTCCTCAGCAGCCTGCTGTCCACCTCACAGGGGGAGCCACTCGGACTTAAACCCTTTTCTGCTCTCAGCACCTCCCTGGGTAGCACCCACCCATGGGACACAAAGACAATCAAAGACACTGAGAGCCCTCCCAGCCGTGCCACACACGGGGATTGCAATGAGTTGTCTGTCACTGATACCTTCAGTCCTACATGGGATGTGCTGGGCCACGGCATGTGTCACGCTGATGTGCTGCAGGGCTTTAAATCCTGCTGTGATGGCTTTCCTTCAGCGCCTGTGTTGTAGGGACTGCAGATCTGTATGAGGCATATCGTGCCTGATTAATTTTATGAACTGCAGTGGGTCAAGGTTGATTTCTTTTCCAAATAAAATACCAGTTTAAGAGTAACTCCATGTGCTTGCTAGCTTGAGGACATGGGGTGCCATTTTATTGGCTTGTGTAGATTGCTTGCTGGCTGTTTTTATTCTTTAATAAAACCTTTTGGCAGAGCTGTGGCTTCTTGTTGCCTTACAATTAGGGAGAGAACAACCAGTGCTCAACTCTGACACAGAGGTTTATGAAAGCAGCAGAGAGATGCAGGGAGACCTCTAAGAACAATGAAGGCAGAACTGCTGGCTGCTAACGAGAAGGAAATGTGTTATTTTTAGCTATCCAAGAAGGTGGAAGGTGAAAAAAACAACACAAAAACAAAGAAAATCTATAGTCTGATCCAGGAAGCCAAGAAGCAGTGCCAAAAACAACACGGAGCTGACTCCCTGGCAGGGTATTTCTATTACTAAAGAGGTGGAGGAGATGGAGGGGCTGCAGAGCACCAAGGTGCGAGGGCCTGCTTGCACTTTCCAAGGCCAGGAGCCCTGTGGGGTCAGGGGGAGGTTGGGGTGGCAGGAAGGTGACACCACAGTGATAAGCCCATGGGATGAGCAAGGAGCCCTCCCTTGGGATGCGGGGTGACAGGGACCTGCAGTGGGATGCTGTGACCAGGCGTGGACAGGACCTGCTGTGTGCTCACTGCCTGGCTGCTGGCTCGGTTCCTGCTGTCAGGGTTGTGGCAGGATGGGGCAGAGATGCGTGTGCTGGATGTAGGATTCCAAATGTTGCATAAGTAAACAGCGAAAATTCCTCTGCCATGAGAGATGCATCTGTGAATGTCCAGGTGCACAGTGTGGGAACACAACCAGGAAAGGGAAGGGGGGCATTTATTCAGATAACTGATCCCAGCTCTATTGGGAATGATGGTTATGGGCTGGAGCTGACTCCCTGCCAGAGGAGCATCCTCCCACGGAGGCGGCGTTGCATTATCGCATGTTTTGGGTAGCCAGTGTCTGCACACACCGCCTGCAAAATCGAGCAAAACCCAGCTCCAGGGACTGCATTTCCAGCTAGAAGCTGTCTCACTGGTGGCACCCTGGAGCTTCCAGGCACAGACACAGTGACACTAATCAGCTGGCGGTACCGTGCGGGAGCCAAATCAGGGGAAGAGAATGAAATCTAATTGACTTGTCCAGCAGCTTTGTCAAGGCTCCTCACTGCCATGTCCCATTCCCACGGCACCTCAGTGGGCCCCGAAGGAGCCTTCACTGGGAACTGGGCGCATTGCAAATCCTCCCAACCCCTCTGCTCTGCCTAAGGTCTGCTTCTTGCCAGGAGATGCCAGCTCACAAAGCACTCCACGGCTTTCTCCTTCCCGAGACCAGCACCACAAAGAGCCGCAGTTTCCTGAGGCCAGCGGGGGATGCAGAAAGAGCCCTTGGCATGGAGGGAGAAGGACCTCCAGGGCTGACTTTACAGCATCGTTCTTTGGTTGTTCAAAATCTTAAAAAAAGAAATGTACTCATCATTTTAACCCTTTTGCCTCGCTCAGATCCTTGCATCTCTCTTCACTTGGTGCTGTCTCTGTGTTTCTGCCACCCCACAGGCTGCAGCCCAGCCCGATGACGGGCAGCAGTGCCTGCACCACCCTGCTCAGAAAGGGATTTCGGGGAGGGCATTATAACTGCTAGCTCCGGACCCATGGGGTGAGTGCTGTCTCCTGCTACAGATTCACAGCAACCCGAAACACTTCAGTGGGTCCAGCGTTGCCTACTTTGCCATGCCCACCCCATTTAGACACCATTTAACCTTTTTGCTGAGAAGAAACCTATTGCTCTCTGTGGGTTTAAGGCAGAGCAGCTCCCTGGCTCCCCAGGAGCCCACACTGATCCTGCACACTCGTGCAAGGGGAGGGAGATGTAGGGGAAAAGGAGCAGGCTGTGCTGAGAGGGCAGATTCCCTCTCACATTTCTCTCTGCTGATTGCATCTGAAGGAGTTAGAGCAGGCAGTAGCATGGAGGTGCAGATGTTTGCTTTGGCACCCACCCATCTTGCCTCCCATAGCCTTGGAAAAAAAAAGAAAAAAAAAAAACCAACAAAAAAACAGGATAACAGGATCTGCAACAGCTGCAACAAGTTGCAGTGTGTGCTCTCTGTGCTGCTGCCTGATGCTCAATCTTGTGTCATGTGCCTTGCAATGGCAATGCGATGTGACAGGGGTGTAACCCAGCCCAAGCAGAGCATGGCAAAGTGGTGCTACAAATCTGCCACCCTCAGGACCCCGGGGGCTGTGACATTAACCCCAGTGCAGCGTTAGAGGAGCAGAGGGAGTGCTAAGAGCTGTGCTCTCCATTTCCCATTTGCTTAATCTCCAAGGGGTCTTTTGCAGCATGAATGTCTTGCTGTGAAAACCCTGAGATTCGTTTGGTTTTTATATGAGTGGATTTGATGTTTTCTCAGCTCCATCAGCTGCACACAGGCCGTTGCATGCATCCCTTTGCAGGACTTTGCTGCTCTGCCCCAAAGTGAGCACGGCACAGAAACGTACAGCAACATTTAGCATTGCAAGATGCCATGCACCCCCAGACTTGGGAAGCAGGTAGTGCTTCACAGCTGCTCTGGAGGTTGTGATAATGACAGTGATCAAACCAGCATTTAACCCTTTTATAACTGCAAGCCTGAGAGCACCTTCTGCAGGAAGCTCTTCCCGAGCCTGCAGGTGGGACGTGGTTTATCCTGGCACCGAGAGCCCAGCTCTGTGTCCCGAGCACACACCTCCCTGCGAGCACACCACCCCAGCTCTCAGCCACTTGTTTTTCCTCTCCCTGCATGACGGTTTCAAAGTCTGAATGGGAAACAAAAGATGAAAATCATTGTCAGTTAAAGTTCTCGCTGTCCCCACCCTCCATCTCTGATGCAGCTGCTCAGATGCTGGCGTTCGCACAAGCAATGAGCACCCCTCGGGGGACCATGCTGTCCCCTCGCTGTGAAGCTGCAGGCTGCCAGCGGATAAAACCCACGGAGATAGACAAGGCAGGCTGCAACTGCTCCGCAGAGCTCCCCCTTTTCAGTCCTGATGGACACGTTCTTTTCCTCTGGTATAAAAAAGGCAATAGGAAATTTTTTTTATATATGTGAAAAAGCGAAACAGAGGTGTCCTGGAGCTATGGACTGTTTGCGAGTGCCTACAACCAGGAAATTCTTGTTATCATTCAACATTTAAAGCTTCTAGTGGGATCTGTAAGAGGAGATTCCCTATGGGCCAGAACACTTGTCTCAGGGAAGATGCTTTGATTTTTGGAGGAGGTAGGAACTTACTCCTCTGCTTTCCAGGCATGACATTTATTGGGGGAAAGAGTCTTTTAAATCTTCACCAGCCATAGCTTGGAGCACTGCTGAAAAATGCTCCCACAGAGCAGACATTGTTTCCAAAAATCCAAATTATTTCAAAGATCAGGAGTTTGCTTTCACTTCTCTGTGTGGGTGAATGACACCAGGCCACTGTAACTGAAGTCGTGCAGCCCTGCAAGGGAAAGGCACTTGTCACGGACAGCTTTCAGGGCCAGGGTGCTGCAGGCAAAACCTTCCAGGCTGGTTGCAATAAAGCCGAGGGTGATGCTGGACTGGGATGGATGAACATCAGGATGTCCTAGCAAAATAAAATCACAGGGAATCTCCTGTATTTCTGTGATTTTGAAACATCCCTACCTCTACAAGGAGAGAACAGATCCCCAGAACTTGAAAGACAGAAAGAAATCAGCAGCAGGGTGAAGGCAGGGTCATACTGGGGCAGAATTGGGACCGGGACCTGGGCTGTGGCAGCTGGATGATGACAGTGACCAAGAGGCTCCACCAGAAGCAAGACCCAGAGCCCTGATACCCAGAAGCAGTCCCAGATGGAAAAAAGAAGCCCGTGATGAGCCAACAAAGCCACTACAAATATTTTTAAACTCCTGGGCATTTGTAAGGTCAAAGGAACGGGAGCACAGCATCACCTTGGTCCATAGTTGGTGCTGGGAAGTAGCCTGTTGATCTGAAAATGGGGTCAATCCTTTTTGTTTTTAATAGTTACCCTGTATTAGTTCCTAGGCCTGAGCAACACAGACACCACCAGAGAAGCCCCCAGCCTCGCCAGAGGTCCATCCTTGCACCGTTTCAAACACCCCAGCGAACTGCAGCCAGAGGAGCTCGTTAGGGCTTTTTCGGCCAAGTGCTGCTGTCATTTCCTGCACGAGGCAACAGCTTCCGAGGCTGATGGATTGAAAACAATTAGTAACTTCTCCTCCTTTCTTTGAGGAAAACACAGGCGTGAGCAAACTCCCTGGCAGTGCATGTTGATTTCTGATAAAATAATTCATCCAAACGCCTATGCAAATCAGCTCTGGCCCATAATCACTAAAAATTTTAATGCTGTAAATATAATGAAAACATAATTAGCAATTAAAGACAAGGGTGACAGCCTGGTGCTATGGATGGAAATAATGGGAGTGTTGCTCTGCATCTGAATGCCGGTGGAAAGCAGCAGCCTTTGCAGGCTGTTGCTTCGAGTTCTGCAAGACACTAATTGAAACCCTCTCTCGAGGGTGAAGACCTCAGCACCTCCAGCAGCTCAGGATTACTGAAACACAGGGGAAGAGGATAATCCTGTCCTCCCTCGGAGGGTGTCAGCACATGTGCTTGCCCCCCAGGCTCTCTACAATGCTTTGTACAGATGCAGCGGTGCTTTGTACTGAACCCCCAAATGGGGTCCTTCATCCTACTCCTTTCCTTCCTCTGTTATTGACCTCCTCTGAGCTTTCCAAGTAACTCGTTCAACTTAGGAGGACATAATTGCAGATCCTGAAGCCATTGAGCCTGATCTCTGTGGGAAGCAGGGCACAACGCTCTCACCCTGGGATGGAGGAGCCTGTAAAGATTTATTCTCCTCTCCACCTTTAATGATGCAGAATTAGGAATTTAAATGCAGAACATTCAGCATCAGGTTTCCACACTTTGGCCTCCTCCCCGTGCTCAAAACCCTCCTTCAGTCGAGAGTGGCAATTATCTCCTGCCTCCTTCACAAGGACAGCGAGAAGTGCAATTAAGCAGGACATGAGTTTTTGTCAGCCGCGTGCCCGCACCTCACATTAAAAGCCAGTGGTAGCTGAAGGGATAATTGAGCCATGGGTGTTTGTGAAGCACATTTTGGGTGAGATGTGGATGTTTATTGCTGTGATGCAGCACCAGGGGCTTGCACAAAGGCTGAAATCCCAAGCGGGGTGCTGGATGCCCTTTCCAGCCTCACATCCTACCAGGGCTTTTGTGCCCAGGCTCATTATAGTTATTTTGGTCAACACCCAGCACAAAGGCACTGCTGGGACAGGGGGTCAAAATCTCTGGTAGTTTAGAAGCTCAGGAGACTGAAGTTGTATATGATGAGGGAAGAAAGGGAGCTGGGTTTTGGCCCACCATGAACTGGTCCAGCCCCGGAACCACTTTGGGTTCAGGTCTCAACAAAAGCAGATGGCAACATCAGCCCTTTTGAAGCTGAGGTCTGGATCAGCCCATTTATCAGCACTGGCTGAAAACCCAACGTTCTGCTCCATCGGAAAATCTGACATTTTGAGTTCCTTTTTCAGTCCAAATCCAAGCCCATCAGCCCAGGCTTAAAAATTCCCCCAAGGCAGAGAAAGTTCTAAAAATGTTGCTGCCACATCATGGAAATATTATCTAGCACCTGGCCAAGTCTACCCCTGGATCCAACCTAAAATCCGAAGTCTCAGCTTTTAATAAGAATGGCTTTAGCTTTGGAGAGCGAATGTTTGAGTGATGTTAAAAAATGTCTGTACTTTATGGGAGGAAAATGAAAAAGTTGAAACTGTTCATTTTTGTGCTTTCCAGGGGTGAAGATCTCTTTGTGATCAATATTTTTCGATGAGATTTTGGAATGATATTAGTGACCCTGTACTAGTAGCAATGCGGAATTATGGCTTGGGGGTACAGCTTTAATACTGAGGGGTTACTTGGTTTTCTTTAGCATGGCATTATAGCAAAAGGGGAAATCCTTTATGAGCGTGATTAGAGGTGATTTTTTTTTTTTTTTTGGTGATGAGTAGCTGGGAGGGTTTCTGCAGCCCCCTGTTGCTCAGCAGTGAGGGTGGTCCCTTTCTGCCCTACAGACCAGACATCCTTGGATGCTCAGAGGTGCAGCAGACTTGTCCTCTGCTCAGCATCCCCACCTAACAGGGTCTCATCCTTTCACTCCTCTCCTCCAAATGCCCAGCCTGCCCCGTGGTCACCCCCTCCTCACCATTCAGCTCGGTTCAGTAGACCCAGATTGCCCAGCCTCTCTGTCCAATGGGATTCTGCTTGGCTGGGCTCGTATCTATTGCCCAAAAGGATGTCACTAAACCCAGATGATTGGAAACAATTAAATGAGACACATCCTGCTGTTTGCCACATTGATTAAAAACATCATCCAGACACCATGAAAATTGACTAAATTTGTCCCTGAAAACTCTGGGCTGGGAAGATCATTTGTCGCTTACACATCTCTGAGTGTGGTGTTAAAATGGAGACTTACTCTATACGTGGCCACAAGGGATTTATATCTAAAGTAATAACTTAACGCCATGGCAAATGCTTTAATTTCTTTGTAGTATAAATTAGCATACTAATCTGATAATAATACATTACAGCCTAAAAAAAAAAAAAAAAAAAAAAAAGATATCATGCATGGCTAATCATTATAGGAACTGAAACCATGACAAAGGATCGCACTGTAATTTGGCTGAAATTTCACAGTCATGCAGTGAGGAAGGTGAGGGGGGTTAGACTATAGGGACACTTCCAGTAGGGGCCATCATATCAAAGGCTATCATGAGCATTAAAAAAAAATTATGATAAAAAAAATTTCAGCCAAAAATTTCACTGTGTATTTGCTGGTCTTTTATCTCTTGTATGAGAAGTACTCATCGGGCTCTGTGGAAGTGGAAGGTTTAACACAGGAGTGATGCCTAAACCCATCTGGGGCTGTTTTACTCAACCTGAGGTTCATGAACTACAAGCAAACGTGTACGATATCAGGGAGCAGTGTGATGGAAAAATGTTATTTTGAAAAGCCAATATGCACGTGCACGAGGACTTTCGAAAGAGAAAATAGCTAAGGAAGGGGAGAACAGCCTCCATGGGCTGTACTGAGATGTTTCTGCTGGCCCCAGCAGGAGCTGGGGCACACAAACATCCAGACCCCCAGACATGGTTCTCCTAAATTGGAGCTGAATCCCCTGAGTTGTTGTAAGGCAACACACACCCCCATGGCAGTGCTGCTGATGGACCACAGACCAATCCTTCCTGCAGAGCAAGGCCTTAACTGAGGAGGTAATTAAGTATCAGGAGTAATTACCAGGAGACATGGGGGGATCTTCATCCCTTGAAATCCTTAGATCCAGACAGGGCAGCTTTCACAAAGCTTTGTTGTAGCCGAACCTGTAATTACGGGCTGGATGCCCATCAGGAGATAAGATGCTGTGGTCTGTATTTATGCAGGATGATCTCGGGATGATTTCTGTGCTGCTGGGAGACTCCAGGCAGCACAAGGAACGTGTTCAGTTTTCAAGGTGAGCATACGAGGAGGTTGGCAAGCTAGGCTTTCTGTTCCAGGTATTTTGTTTAGATTTTTTTTTTGAAAGATATATTTTGTTTTATTTTTGAAGAGCCTCACTGACAGACTGACCATACACACATCACACTCCTGAAATGAAGTGTTTTGGCAGAAACAGCAGAGAATTTAACTGGAAATAGTTCTGAACATTTTCATAGCTGACAAATTAAATTGCTTTATGTGGCTATGAATTTCATGAACCCCATAATGCCAATATCCTAGTTAAATTCCCTTAAATTTCTAGGGATGGAATGAGGATTATTCAGCTCTGCATTTGACATTCCTTTTCCTCTATTACATCTGTCAACAGGATTTAGGGGCCTTCTGTTCATCTCAAAATGGAAAAAAAAAAATCTACAGCTTGCAAAGAACTTGCTAGTTAAAATACTTTCTGCACAAATTAATACCAGGTAAAGACATGGCACACAGTGCAGCACCAACAGCAGAAGAAACACTCACCAGATGAAGAATTCCTACTTTGGTGAGCAACTGGAAATGAATAATTTTCAAATCAGCCTGATATACTTTATATTGTTCTGAATGAAAGGACTTCTTTAAATTTGGAGTGATTTAAAGCCAGACTTTACGTTTGTTTATTTATTTATTTATTTATTTATTTATTTATTTGCTTTGCTTTGCTTTTAAGGAATTCACTCCATTTCTATTAAAAGTGCATTGCTTTCTTCCTAACTGATGGAGTTTTTCTCTTTCAGTGCTACCTCTACATCACCCCATGATGTGATCTGTTGTGCCCACATGCTTCTGCTCAGGTCCAGCTCCTTCCTTCCTTCCTTCCTTCCTTCCTTCCTTCCTTCCTTCCTTCCTTCCTTCCTTCCTTCCTTCCTTCCTTCCTTCCTTCCTTCCTTCCTTCCTTCCTTCCTTCCTTCCTTCCTTTTTTCTCTCTTTTTCCTTCTGCTTTGCATCCTTCCTGTCCCAGCAATAAAGTGAGCCCAATGATAGCAAAGTCTCCCTGTGAATCAAAAGGCCTTTTTGGACTGCTGCAGAAGGAAGCTGAGACCCGCCAAATTAAGATATCAGACAGGGGCTGGTAAATTGAGAGTACCTGCTCATTTTTGAAGATCACAGAAGTGTACAGTTTTGTGAAACTACAGGAATTCCATCTCCAAATCCCACCTGTTTCTAGAAAAAAGCTTTTTTTTAAAGGATGCTGGACAACAAAAGGCAACTCCATCCAAGTACAAAGCTCAAGTTAAACCTGAGCTGGAGCACAGGGAGGTTTGGTTCACACAAAAAATGCCCCCAGAAGCTAGACAACTTCAGAATAAAACAGCATGTGAGTAAATTCTGAATTGTTATACGGTAATTTCCAGACTGTTTGATTTACCCTACTTGAAGATCCAGCCTTAAATGCCTACATGGGTATCGGGGTGAGGGGTGATATCTAGAAGCAAAAATATCTAAGGCAGAAAAGACAAGAAGGGAAATGGGACTCATGGAAAGGGCAAAGACACCACAAGGCCACTTGCCAAGCCAAGGTCAAGCAGGAGGTCGGAGCCAGCAGCAATGCTCAGGGCCCTCCTTGCCTCCATCCACCGCATCTCCACAGCCTCACCTTTTGTTTTCTTTGAAGAAGGGGTGAGGAAAATCACAGGAATGGATGCAAGAGATTCTTGCACTTGCTGTACGGGTGTTGCTCTGGGGGAATTGCTTCCACCTTTGTTTGGATATTTTTATTCCCTGTTCCTGCAGACCCAAACCAACCTGGCACCTGTTTTGCTCCGAGTTGCCATGGCAATTAGCGAGGTGTTGCATGGCCCCACTGCAATCTGCAGCAGCCCTGTGCAGGCAGATCCCACAGGAAGCCAAAGATCTGAGCTGGCCTCAGGACTAACCCCAAACCAAATACGTACAGCTGCGCCTAGAATACATCACATCTAATGCTCCTCTTGCTAAGGAGGAGGAATTTAGTCAGGCACAAGTGAGGCAGATGGGTAAAATGCACCAAACTGAGACCATTTCTTCAAAATTTGGCCACAGCAGGTAGCTGCTTGATGGCAAGGATCTGGAAACTGCGTTTGAAAAATTAAGAAGCGAAGAGGCAAAATATCACGGGAGAATCAACTCTGCTGTTTCTGAGGGAAGAAATTAATCTTGTGAAAAATGCAGAGCATGGTCCAGATTTCTGGAGCAAAGCTGAGCTCTGCAAGGGCACCAGGAGTGGCTCTGGAGACCTGAGCTTGCCCCCTTGAGCCATGCTCCTGGCCAGCTTCAAAACCCTCAGCCTGATTTCCCAAGCAATGCTGAGTCTCTGAGCTGCTCTCCATCACCTCAGTGCACTAAGCTTTCCATGAACATTTGTGCAACTTCCCAACCTTCCCCGTCTGCCTGATTCTCTGCAGGAGACGAGACCCAGAAGGATGGTGCGTACCATGCCTGTGCTCTCCCTGCAGTTTCCTGATAAGCTGGCTGCAATGCCAACTCAATTTCTAGCTTGAGAAATCAAGCTGTTTCTTACTTCAAAATATTCCCCAGCCCTGCACCAAAATCTTGATATATATTTCCTGAGCACTGGAGATCCCTTGGTGTGTCCCCCCCGCTCAGCCTTGTCCCACCAGTTTGCACGGAAGCGTACTGATACTGGTCCCAGCTGGTTGCTGCATCATCTCTAGGCTTGCCAACTTAACTGGGTTTAACATTAATTATCCCCGTCAGCAGTTTTAGCCCTGGGATTTCCCTTGAGCCCTGCAGGCTACATTAGACAAGGGTTCAATTTATACAAGGTCCTGGAATACCCCCTGGTGCCTGTAACATCTGGCACAGCTCAGGGTCTCCATGCTGCTGGGGTCTCAGCCCAGTCACAGACCCTGGAGGATATAAGGTTCCTGGGTCAGGACCTAGCAGTTCCCCAGGGCTTTCTGTGGCATTTGTCAGCGGTCAGGGAAAGGGAACCGAACCCAAAGCCCAGTGGTGGGGGCTATGCATGCACAGGCACAGTCATCTGGCCTGAGGAAGAAGTTAGATAGAAAGGCATTTTTGTTTAGCTAGCCCCTCTTGGCCATTTGGGGCTGGAAAGGAAGCCAGAAGGCTGCTCTGCCATTTCCACAGCCCCGGACAGTGACCAAAATGTTGACTGACATACCCCTGTCTGGCTAAGGAGATGAGGCCTGAAATGGTGTATGTTGGAGTCAGCAAGTAAAGAACACTTAAATTGGCTTCTCCACTGCTCTCTCTGGGAGTATAGGCCGGGATAGATTGCTGTCACCACCATACTGTGATGGGGAAACTGAGGCACAAAACCTGATGACTTGCTGGGTGACCTCCAGCAGAAAAGTGGCATTGAGGGGACAGAAATAGAGCAGCCTGAGGTGCACCTTGCTATCTCTGGATCACAGAGCATGCATCAAATATGGTGCAAGGGCAGATTTTAAGTAACACAGGGGGCTCCCATGCCCTGCTGAGCACTACTGGCTCTCATGGGGATGCCCACGCGTCCCATGAGGATAACTACTTATGTCATGGGGATACCTGTATATCTCATGGGAATATCCACATGTCCCATGGGAATACCAACATATATCTTGGGGATACCTACGTATCTCACAGAGATACTCACATGTCTCATAGGGATACCTACATATCTCATGAGGATATCTACATATCCCATGGGAACACCTTCAAATATCACAGGGATACCTACAAGTTCCATGGGGATACCTACATATATCATGGGGATACCCATATATCTCATGGGGATACCTACATGTCTCAGGAAGGTATCTGTGTGTGTTCTACTCTCAGAAATCAAGATATTCCCTCACTTTGCAAGGCCCCCTGCCCTGCACCAGGCCAGCTGTGTGCTGACTGGCCACCCACAGCAGCTCAGAGCCGAGGACTTCATCCCACCGCACCCTGCCAGGACAGGCAGCATCGGGGCCGTCTGGGGAGGGCGATGAGCCCAGGCCTGTCTGCAGCAGCACAAACCTACTGGAGGGGAATAAACATGTGCAGGGCCAGCGAGACTCTCATGATGAGCTTTTATGTGCTTAGGGAAGGTTATTCAGCTAGCAGCACAACTTCTGCATGGCGTAAATGCTTCTCGGGAGGACAGGCCTTGAGCCAGACCTTTGCTGCCCCCCCTGAGCATCCCTCCCTCGCTGCTGGCCCACGGCCATCAGCGCCTTGATGAGCAGCTGTGATTAATTGTGCGAGCTCGCGGGCTCTCGTTGGGGGCTAACTGACAAGAGGTGAAGCGCGACAGTGAGTAATGGCAAGACCTTTGGAAGTCCAGGAGAAATTAAATCAACACAACAGTATTTGTTCGCTTTCGAGTCCCCTGTCCCCGCTTCGCCCCCCATGGTAATGGCATTTCAGGCTGCTTGGCTGCGTTCCCCACCTCATAAACCAGGGCTCAGCATCGCTGAGAGCAATGACTTTCAAAATGCCGGTGATGCTGATGGCCTGGTGGCTGTGGTGGCAACGTGCCGGGTTTAACCCTTTCCCCCTCCAGCAGCGGGGTTTTGCAAGCTCCGTGCCGAGGCAGAACGAGCCCTGCTGTTACGGCGCTCGTGCGGTCGCTGAGATGAACCGGTTTTTATTTTTAACTGACTGTGAAAATTGCTTGTGCCCAAGAGCCTCAGAGACTGAAATATCAATTGCCCAGGGCAACACAGCTAGCAAACACATTCATTTTTCATTCTTGGCCGCTGGAGTGAGAAAGGCGTGTTGTGTGCGCAGATCTCTGTCTTCCCAGCTTGTTCACTCCTTAATGTCTCTGCTCTTGGCAAGGGCATGGACAGAACCAGGCTGTCTTAGAGGTGCACAACCCCATCAGAAGACAAGCAGGCACCTCATAAACTCGGCCTAGGCTCTGAAAGCATCACTGACACGACCATCCTGCACAGGATCTGGATTCACAGCTCTATAACCTGCTTGCAGACCTCCCAGAGCAACACCTCTGACTTTGGGGCTGGGAGAACAAAAGTTTCTTTCCATCCTTGGTGGATTTTTTTTCCCACTGGGCTGGGCTCCTGCAGTCAGAGGACACAAAGCCATGCTCTGCGGGGAGGTAGCAGGGTATGGGAGGCAGGATGCACTCAGAGCAGATGCAGGAGGCCTGACCTCAGCCCCTTCTGGTGGTTTCTAGCGGTGGTGCAGGGGCACTGAAAGGACAATTCAGGCAACAGCAGCTTTCCCACATGGTAGTGGCATTTCAGGCTGTCTGGCTCCATTCCCCTGGGGCTTTCCAGCAGCAGGCTGAAGCCATCCCCTTTGACATGAGATACCCCAGGGTGTCAGTCATGGCCTGAGAGCATCCCAGGAGTAGGAGGAACACATACAGACCACAGGGATTTGTTTCTCCCTCCCCAGGGAGAATCAAATGTGAGTGACTGAAGTGCTCCTCAACTACAGACCAATAAGGAGGAAACCGTACTTCATGGCCCCCCAGCTTTGATACACACTCTATAAATGATTTATTTTTAATTATGAAAAGAGCTACAAGCAACCCAAAACCATGCAGCCTGCATTTTATGCTGTTTACAACCAATTTTTAATTTATTCTTCATTTATTTCCATTATTTGCTCTTTCCTATGTGGAAAGGAAACATTTACAATCCAAGATGATGATTTAAGGGTTAAGGGAAAGGCTCGGAAAAAGCAGAGTAAAATCTCCAGCACAGGTTGGCTGGTTCAGCTGCTGCGGCTCCGGGGACACCTAATCTGCCGGGATGTGTGTGCAGGGGTCCAGCCTGGAGATGGCAAGAAGTCAAAGCCAGTGCTCTCTCCAGGTGTCTGCTGTCACAAGCAAAGAGAAGTTTTCTTTTCTTCTCTATAAAAAGCAGCTGACATATTAAAAAGAAAAAAAGAAAAAAAAAAAAAGAATAAAAAAAAAAAATACCAGCATTGCAACAGAGAGGTTTTTTGTTGTTGTTGTTATTTTTATTTTATTTATTTATTTATGGTGGAAAAGCAATGCTTGGAGCAGGTTGTATTCTGCAGCCTGCTCTGCCTGTGCTGTGCTGCTGGCTGGGAGCAGCCCTCGGCTCGCAGGGCAGCAGCAAACCTCACCCTGCCAGGGCACGTGGAGAGGGGCTGCGGCATGGAACCAGCTCCTGGGGACAAAGGAATGCTTGAAAGCGTACAGAGAGACTCCCAAAGCTGATCCAGCACTGCGATTTATGCACCACTCTGCATGCAAATCAGGACACTTGTGCTTCACACTCTGTTTTTTCCAGCTTTGCTTGAAAGAGAGGTTTCTAAAGCCCTGACCCTTCAGGGACAAGCGTTCCTCCTGGCCACAGCAACCTGCACGCTGCCTGCAATTACACAGCACATTAACAGCATTATTGAGATTATGTTCTGCCAGCTACACAAATGAGCTTCTCTCCTTCCAGCAGTTGCAGAAGCAAAGGACCCTTTGCTATTTGGGTGCAGTGAAGCCCACCAGCGAGAGCTCCCAGGCCCTTAATGAGAGTCAAATGGCAGCAACAACAGGCAGCAATGCTGCTTTGGCCTTGCAGTTTTTGTGCTGAGGCATGAGCAACTCGAAGGACTGCTCTGCTTTGGGAGGGAAAGTACATTCCTGATGGCACCTGGGTCACATCCTCAGCTGGGGAAACCTGGCAGAGTCCTGCAGAGATCAGCAGGTTTTATGGGGTGTAAAACAGCCCTGGCCCAGCACGGGGCACTTCACACATCTCTTGGAGCATCGCCGCTCTGCTGAAGCTGCCGGCAGCCTTTCTGCTGACTTCCCCCGGTGCTGGATTGCTTCCTAGAACAGCCTGGAGCCAAGGGCAGCAATGAGCTCTTATATATGGCTTGAACATCTGCCTGCTTTGGGAAGCTTGACAAAGGAAGAAGGAGCCACTCTGTCCTTCTGCAGAGGGGATGGAGGTTACGCTGGTTCCCACCCTGACATTTGGACACAGGTCTGACCATCAGCAGTCCACATGTAAGCAGGACCAGGCTCCTGCTGTCCTGTTCAAGCCACAATACTGGTACCTGTTCTCCATCCCTCTTGTGACCTAGTTTCAAAGTGCTTATTACTCCAGGGAAAGACGAGAGATGGGGTTCTTTTCCATGACCAAGGAGGGGCCTGGGCCCTGTGTGACCTATCCTGAGCCCCAGACAACAGCTATGCCAAAGACATTTTGATATTCAATTGCTTGCTTGCTTTGTGGAACAAGAGATTTAGTAAAAGCCACTGCCAAGCTGCATCTGGGTTTCCACCGAGCTCCCAGGGTTGAAGAATTTTCCACAGGTAACAGAGCTTTCTTCCCTCTTCATCACAGAAAGACAAAAACCAACTGCTTGTCCCCTACCCAGGAGATAACTGACATGTCTCCTTCCCTCAGAAGGAACCCTTGTTAGACTTGCAATGACTTGCTAGACCATGCTGATGCAGAAACGATGCCCCATCAGTCTTCAGCACATGCAGCTCAGTGCTCTCCTCACCAAGAGGCCACCACCAGCCCACCACCCAGATGCTGATCCAGCTTTTCCCCTGTGCCCCTATGGCTCAGCCTCTCCGTTCCAAGATGATGAGTGGCAGAAAGATGACATCTGCCTTTGCTGTGGAATGTCCCATGGCCTCCTCATGGCATGGGCCAGCCCTGTTTCCAGCCGTGTCCCCAGCCCTGCCTAGGGAAGAGCTCAAGCCTTGTCAAGCCCTGAAGCAAAGTTTTACTTTGCATTTGGGCAGCTGGCTATTTGACTAGGAAATCCAAGCTGTGCTTGGAGGAAGAGCAATGGGCTGTGTCTTCAGCAAAGGCTAATGTAGCAGAAGGCAATTGCAAGGGAAATTACATCTTGTGGAAGCAGGTAGCCGTGCAATGATGTGAAAAGTGTTTTCCCTCCAGTGAGTATATGCATGCTGCTGATGTTTTGGTTTCCTTTATTTTTATTTTTTTAAGAAGGCGGATCAGGACTTGATGGTTGCAGTTTACTCCAGGGCAGATGATTTCATGGGTCTGCACACTCCGCAGCCACACCCGGGCAGGGCTGCTCAGGTTTGGTGCTCCTTCCAGCCCCAACACGCTGCGCTCTGCAGTCCTTACTTGGAGAGGAGAACGATGGAGGCCAGTGGTGCAACTATCAGGGCAGTGCCGAAAATATCTCCGCATCCTTCAGGCCAGGGAGAGAAGATGATCTGGATGGGGGGAGACATTCCTGACTCACCCAAATCTCTATTGCGAAGCAGAAATCCTGCTTGCTCCAGTGCTGGGGTACATCCCTGCCCAGGATTTTGCCAGGCAAATGTTTTTCCTCAATACAACATCCAATTTATCCTTGTGTTCCCCTTCCGCAAACACTTAGCATCACAAATGTATCTCCCCTGCCAAATGCTGAACTTTCTTCCCAGGTTTCTTTATCTCTTTTTTGGGGGAGGATCAGATGATCTGCATTCTTATGGGAGAAGAAGGGGCTGACAGACCCACAGTCACAGGCATCCAATTACAGCCCCTGCTGGGGCTGCTGTAATAATATAAATAAAAATTCCCTTTCCCAGCCAAAAACAAAACATCTTTTGTTGAGCAGCTCATGTCTAACTGCACTCACGTGGGATCTCCGGGCCTGGATCTATGCATCCAGGTGTGAAAATATCAACGCTGGATTGCTGGATTATAAACCACTCTGCTGATCCTGTGGGACAGGCAATGCCCCAGAAATACTGGCTGCGATTGTATTGCTTCCTCAAGTCCAGCCTGGGTCTGAGCAGCCTTTGCACACTGATTTGGGCATCAAGAGGCCACTAAATGAGTTTTGTGCAGTACACAGCTCATCAAGGATTCAAATGTAATAACAGTGTTTATAATGGATTTAAGTAAAAAAAAAATAAAAAAAAAAATCCCTTCATGCATAATTTATTTACACCACGTATATATATAGTTGAAAATGTGCTGTGTTAGCTGCGAAAATTGCACAGCTAGCAAAAGGAGAGAAAATTCCCACCCATCCTCTTCATCTGACGGGTCAAAGAGACGTTTCAAATTGTCAGATGCTACTGGCCCTGATGAAAATTTCGGTCATAAAAGCTCTTTGTAAGGAACAGATCCAAGCCAGGTGCTCCATGTGCCACGTGTCACGCTGACACTTGCAGCGTCACAACACTGAAGAGCCAGCGCTGTGCAGGGCAGTGTCCATCCCAGCCAGTGCATTGCCCACCTCCAGGCAATTGCAGGGTGTGGATCTGGATCTTCTCTATTTTGTACCATGTTCTTATATCATGCATTTGGGCAAGATGTCCTGAGAGCCACCAAAAGCCTTGCTTTTCTGTCCGAGAGTTCAGGATGCTGCTGTGCAGGTTGTTGCCCCAGGAGCATGCCTCCACCGGGGCAAGGTCGTCCTGCTGCACTGCAAAAACATCGACATTTAATGGTGAGGCTGGGGGAAACACAAGGACTGCTGAGAATTACAGCGTCTTGCTCCTGTAGAAGACAACATGTTTTGAAATGCAAACAACCTGAGCACAAAGCCAGTGTCAAACCCCTAACCCCAAAGGGCTTATATCAGCCCAGAGGAATGCTCCTTTGAGAAATAGCAGCAGACCTTGCCCAACTGTACTGGCAGCAGTACTGGCAGCAGGATGGAGCTGCAGAGCTGCCCGTTTGCCAGCCAGAGAGATGGTACTTTGCTGCAGGGGTAGACCAAGACAGAGTTTTTGTCCCAAAGAGCTTATAATGAGGCCAAAAACATCCACGAAACAAAAGAAAACAGACAAAAACACTTGGCAGATGCAGGTGGAAAACACTGTGGGGGTGAGCTGGGACTGAAGGGCTCATTGCTGGCTCTTGATGCACAAATTCATTTTCTCCTCCTTTCCTTCCCTGTCTGGCTCGACATTTAGTTGAGTTCTTGTGGGGCTCAGTGACCTCCCCCTGACCCGGTAGCTGGGTCTCAACATGCCCCAGGGAAAGGGGAACCATAAATTTACCTTCACTCACTAAAATAAATTACCAGAAATTAATGTCCCATAATGAGACAATTTGTCATCACTGATAGGCCTGGCTTTAACGGAGGGTTTTAAAACAGCACCATTAATTTATATGGCTTTGCTATTTAATATTTAAAGAGGATGAATCTTGCCGAAAAGGCAGTGTGCTTGGAAAGCAGGGAGAGTGGGGGAGGAGAGGAGCAGGGGTGCACGTGGGTGTAGGGAGCACAGAACTGCCTCCTGCCTTCCTTTCAAGGAAAGGTGGTTTTACCTCTATAAATTCATGTGAGGGCTGCAAGACCTCTTGGGATACAGCCTGAGACTCCCTAAAAGTCAAGAGTGACAACGCATTCCCTGAAAACTGCAGTGTTATTTTTCCAGGGTCCCTCCATGCCCAGTGAGTGCTGGCTCCTGGTTGCTGCTAATTACTGGCAAATTTTCCCATCCTCAGCACAATAGGTTTGGGGCTAACAGCAAGCAAGACAATTTCTTCCAGCAGAAAAATCAGGGATGCCTGCAATGCTGATTTGCCTCCCTATGCCCTCGTGCAAGGCTTCTGCCCAGAGGTTTGCAGGCCTGCTGTGGGTGTCGCAGATGCAGCTGAATACAGCTGTGTGGAGTAGAGGATCCCTGCTCCTGTGGCCAACAACCAGCCCTTTCCCATCCCTCTGGCTTCTGCAGGTGGATTTTTAGAGACGCACACTGCAGGGTCAGAATCTTTATACTGGAAACAAGCAGCTGGATTTCTGTAATGTTAAAATATGTTCCCATGATTATTCCCAACTTATTCCTCTCCTTCTGCTGTTCCTCTGCCAACCTCCGCACCTAAAAATGCTGAAATGCCAAGGCTGGGGGATTTAGGCACCAAAGAGCATCCAGACCTTTTGAATGGAGCTCCTCCGTCCCCTCTTTTCCTGGAGGTAGTATTCATGGCAGGCAACATTCCCACCGTCTCCTGCTCTCCCTGGAGCCTCTTGCCAAGCCCCAGAGCAGTCTCCTGAGGTTGCTGGACGAGCAATCCCATGCTCCTAATCAGTGACTCCCATTGGGATCTTGCACTGCTGAAGAAACTGGGTGAATAACAGCTCATAAAGCAACACGGTGCCTGCCTGCTCCATCTCCTGTAGCAACACAGCCAGCCCCACTGAGTGCTGCATCCATACCTGTCCAGCTCTGGGGCCCTTGGGGAGCTGCATTTAATTAAACTACCATTTACTGAGCTCAGCTGACTCCCTTCTCCCACAGAGATCTTTATTATTATTTTCTGAGCCCATTGTTATTCCAGAGGATATCTCTACATTCATTCCTCTTACAAAGGGCCAAGGTGCCCACCTGTGGGGTTCAGAAGAGGACAGGTTTGACAGTGGGGGGCTCTGCAGGGGCTGTGCAGAGCAGCTCTGCACCAAGCCAAAGGCAAACACCCAAACCACAGGCAGTCTTCATGCTAATCAGATTTACTTCTTACACTTCATCCTAATTAGAAATCATTTTGGTGGCGTGTCCTACATTATACTCATAAATTAAATATTTCAAAACCCAAAAACGTTTAGCTCAATGCCTTCTTAGAATTACACTGCATATGAAACAGAGGCAAAGCCACTCCATTAAAACTATTGTTCTCCTAGAAATGTCATTAGGCTTCGCTTAGTGCAGCGAGTTATCGTGTAGCAGGACAATATGAAAATGCCCTGGGGAGTCTGACCTGAAACACGTATAAAGTTGTTGTAGTTTCAGCATGGACTTTCTGCTACCTTTATCAGAGCAACATCCCCCCAAAGCCTTGTGCTACTGCAGCATCCTCCCTGTGGCAAAGGATGCTCCAGGATGCTCGAGGCTTTCATCCAAGGACCACAGGGATTCCTCAGATGGAAGGAGACCTTTAGCAGACTATCTTTTCCTTTCTCTCCTGATCTCTGTGCTTGAAAGAAGGACATTTAGCTGTCATACAGTGCGTCAGGCATTGTGAAAGGACCTGGGCTGGCTCACCTATATGTCCTAGCAAGTTGGCTGGACCCCTCATGAATCACTGAATTCATTTTCCAGTTAAAGTTCACTGAAAACAAAGTGTTGGGCCTACTTCCGCAGTTTTTGAACCTGATTTGAGAAAGCAGTACTTCCTCAATAGAAGTAAAGGTGTCAGAGCTTCTGGACTGGAATTTGAAAGGCCAAGATTTCGTTTCAGAGTCTTGTGCTTCTCCAGAGAGGGCCAGAGACTGGACTTCAGAAACCTTCTGCTTAGAGGCATTTTGGAAATCCACATCCCGTTTCATCTGGAACAAAACATTTCATTTCAAGGAAAAAGGAATTGGGTCAAAATCTTCTGTCTTGGCTTCTCTTCTGGGGCAGACATGGAGCTCTTTTATTACTTCTGCATGTCTCTGGGGATCTAATCTCAAATATATCTCTCTTAACTGATGATTGTGACACAGTCACAGATGCACAGTCCGAACCCCTTGGTTTACACATCAAAAGGGCTTTGCACGCCTGCTGTAGTTTTCATGGGACATTACAAATTTAATCTCACACATTTTGCTCTTAGGCTGTTGGAATAGGCACTTATTTGGGGGGACATTGAGTTGTTTTCTTTGTCTCAGAACTTATTTCAGGTAACTTCAAGATGCATGGTGGGTGAACTGCCAGCATAAAGCCTGAAATCCACATTTTGTGTTCATGCAAATAGGGAAATTAAACTGGATTAAGATGGGATTGAATTTTAACACAAAACACCTTTGGAATTAAGATCCTTTTTCTGAATTTGCTTAATCCATTTACATTCCCTGGAGGAAATTTGATAGAATCAGAAAATATTGTGACTTGGAAGGGAACCACAAAGGTCACTGAGTCCAAAATTCAATTTGGATGATCTTACTTCAGAATAAGGATGTACATGCTGGGAATTAATCAGACACAGTTTCCTATTCGGACACCTCCTTTCAAGTGGTGTTGAGAGCTTTTACTGCTGTTTTACATGTATCTTTAGCAAATAAAATACTTCATGAAACTTACCAGTCGTTCAGGACCCCAGTTTTCCTTGTAAGGCTTGCTGGGTTAATTCATACCTGATACCGCCATATCAGAAACAAAGGCAACAAGTCCTAATCTGTTTCATATTTGTATGAATTTTATGGCATGCATCTAAGGAGAGAACTTTGCTCTTTCATCTTGAGATGATGCATCAACTCTATTAATCTTTGGGGCCAAAGAATCAATGAGCTTAATGGAGCAAACATCCCATTTATTTTTATGGGATCTAAACAGTGAAAATCACTGTATCATGTAGTAAAATTCCACATTTGACCAAAATATTTTCTGTTGGGTTCCAGCATCCTAAAGTGCAGATAAAGCCTGAAGCTTCAGAGAAAGGGCAGAAGCGCTTATAATGTGCTTAGCCAGTTGTTCAGCAGGCAAAAGCAAATTCATTCCTCTTCCCTTGGTAGTGTTCTTATGTCCTGAAGCATGAGGTTTCATTACCCTTATCATAGTCTTAGTTTGCACAGTGTCAAAGGTTATTAATGGTCATAAAATTACCTATTGCCATTTCATCTGTAACCAGTGTATTTCTCTTTATGGCAAGCCTGTTCCACATTGTGATTACCCAAAGCACTTGCAGAACAATGCCTTCATCCTGCAAGTTGGACCAGCAGTCATTTTATTCACATTATCTATGTGCACAATATAATATAAGCAATAATCTTTGCCTATTATTCTGACAACACAAAATCCCATTAAGGTCAATGGTTCAAGAACTCATTTGACTTCAGTGGAACACAGGCTCATTAAAATAAGGCACTAATGCCACTTGAGGGGCACCCAGAAGATCTCAGGAAAAAGGAGCAAAAGGACCGTATTCTTCTCTCCCTTATGTCCCCGCCAAGGGGAAATAAGTGTTTATGTTAAATGGAAAGAAGTGTTTAGAAGCAGGATTTCCATTTGAGGAGAAATCCCAGTGTTTAGGGGCTTTTCTTCAATGCAGATCAGAAGGGAAATTTTGAGATGTTGCATGCACCCAGACCATCAGCTACAGGGATGCCAGGCAGTGAGCGAGGAGTGAGCATCAGCAGAGGAGAAATCACTGCCTGCCTGGTAATGTGGCATTCACGATGGGAAGATCAAGGCACACGATGATAAACAGGCCATAGGGAACATAAAAGAGGAACGAGAAATGAGTCTGCAAGTATATAAAATGGTAAAGGGGAGAACAAAGAAATGGCTGGTGCACCTTCAGCAGAAGTCTAGGATGCGTAGGATGGTTAAGATGTACACTGCCAAATTGATATCAGTTTGCTGAAGGATCACCAGGGTTCGGCTGGAATTCATGATGGTAACAGTGGTGTACCTGCTCAGGTTACAGCAAGGGAAAAAAGCAGGTTAGGGAGATGGCAAGAAATGAAATATGTTCAGATGGACCTGGCTTGGTAACATCCAGAGCACTTGCTGACCTAAATGACGCAGGCTTAGAGCTGGTGTGACTCTCATCAAGGACACATGGACAGCAGGGGATGTCCCAGCTGGAAATGTCCCCAGGCTGGAAAAGGAAAAGCATCACGCCTGTGTGTAGGGTGAAGGCAGATCCCATGACTACAGTTTAGTTACCTGGGCGGCCCTAATACACGCAGGTAATCAAACCTGCCTTTTGTAAGCCTCTGGAGGACAATGGAGAATCACAGCCAGCACAGATTTGTCAGGAACAAACTAATCTCCTGTTTTGACAGGGCCATAGGCTTTGTGTACAAGGGAGAAGGATGCGCCCTCATGGAGCTCTGGATGTAGTCCCTTGCTATATCCTCAAAAACAAGGTGTGGTGACATGACTGGCTATTTAGTGAACCTAAAGCACTTTTAAAATCTCCTTTTTGAAGGGTGATAAACAATTGTCTGGGCTGTTTGAGGTTGAGCAGGGGCCCTCCTTGGGGCCGGCGCTGTTTGATGAGTGCATTGCTGGCTTTGGTGATGAACTGGGGAGCGTTCAGGTTAGGTCGGGAGGAAGATCTGAGTGCTGGCATACATGATTAGTTAGGAACAGTGCAGGAATAATTGGCATGCTATAAAACCTATATTCTCTAATAATTGAAATACTAGCTCAATCTCTGCTATGTGGACAAGAACCCGGGAGTGCCAGTGGATTGCAAGGAGTCAGCATCAGCAGAAGAAAATGTCCTGGGATATACAAGGACAGGGGGCTGTAGGGAGGTGTAGGAGAAACCTCGTCTTTCTGCTTAGCCCAGAAAGGTCCCAGCTGAAGCTGAGAGGTCAGGGACAGACCCAGGGAAGAGGCAGAGCTGTTAGAAAGATCTGGGACTGCCTAATCTAGGGACAAACTGACCAACGGGAGTATGATAACTGCACAAGTATATAAAAGGAAAGTGTTAAAAGGAAAGGAATGAGCCATTCCCTGTGAACTTCGCAGACAAAACAAGAAATAATGGGTTCACCTGCATCAGGGCTGGCATTATGGGAGCCTTTCTCACAGTAATAACAGCACAGCATTGAAATAGATTGCTCAGCTGATTGCAAAATCTCGGTTTCTAGAGGTTTTTCAGGAATAGGTTATACAAATATCTCCTAAGAAAGGTTTTTGCAGAGCAGTTCCTATGTTGTGGCTGTGACTAGATTAAACGTCTTCAGTCCTGTCACTGTGAGTCTGTGCTCATATAGAAAATGCCATTCTTAATATTTAAAATCCATCTAAGAAGGTTGGTGTTATATATCTGTATATACGGGTCTGTAAATATACACCTGAATATTAACCTTTATATTCAACAATCATATGGAAACCTATATTTAATGAATTTTAAAAAGCACTTTGATAGAAGTTATTGGAAATGAGAATATCAGAGTTTTCAATTTCTCCTTTATTTGTAGGCAGAAATATCACTGAAATCAGTGACAAAAAGATTTTATTTAAAAAAGCATAAAAGCAACCCTCCATTTTCCAATAGCAAATGGATCAGTTTGAAGTGCAGAGTCACCCTAATTCCCAGCAATTAACTCTGAATGGCCTCCAGAGAGTTTTCTGCTGTAAAGAAGAGAGTTAAAACATTAACTCAGTACTCTCTCCGAGTCTTTATACGTGACTTATTACTGTCATTAATAGATCCTTATCTTTTCAAGGATATCGATAGAATAGGAAAGTGCTAGCTCCGCAGAGAGAAGGGAACAGAAGCTTTCCCACATCGCCGGGGGGCTGCAGACCCATCCCCACCTCCACAGATCTCAGCCCTTCATTTTATAAGCAAAGAAACCAACGTGCGCAGGAGGACAAAGCCTTGCTTAAAGCTTACAGGGCAAAACACAGCAGCCAGGGTGTAAAGAGCCCCAAATGTTTCTTTTACAAGCCAGACGATGTGGGAAGCTGTGTAGGGGCATGGGTTCTGCAGCAGGGCTGCAGGGCAGGGCAGGCTGTTTTTTTCCCCCTACTCCAGTACAGAAAGAAGTGGCTCTGGCACACTGGAGGCTCCTTGCAAGCATCGTTTCATCCCTGCAGCTTTCCCAGGGCCTGAAATCCATCACCGGGCCTGTCAAATGCCGAGGGCAGGGAGGTGAAATGTCCCCGGGGAGGTCAGCAATGAGTCGCTGTCAAGCCCAGGGATGAAGCTCACAGGGAGCCCCGCACCCACGTGTTGCTGCTCTGGGCTGGTACTTGTGGGGTTTATTAACAAAAGGCCAAGACAGAAGTTCATAAGTGGAGAAATAAAAGGAGGAGAGCAGGAATGATTAACATTTAGCATTTTCCTGCTCCTGCGCTGGTGTTTCTCCTGCTCAGCCCCACTATACTACTTCTCTCCCTTGCCTGCAGGAAGAAGTGTCTCCTTTTTCCCCCAGGGATCTGCCCAATATTTCAATTTCATCAGCCAAAAGTACACTATTTCATAGGTTTTTGTGGGTATGGAAAAGGGCAGACGGGATAAACATCAAACTCCATGGGCCACATTCAGACATGGTTTCGCAGGTATTTTGGAGCCGTACCCATGTGCCCTCTGGGTGAATTTGCCTCTCCAGCACTCCTGCGACAGCAGTGACCCAGAGAGTGGAGCCCTGGGAAAAAAAAAAAAAAAAAGATACAGAACCTAAGAGAAATTTGTGCTTTCTAGGTCTCTCCTTCCACGCATTTCCATCCCATCCTGCCTCTATCACCCCGGTTGCCTCTGTTTTCTTTTCTTCTTCACTCCTTCACTGCTCAGCTGCGGCTGCCTCTGCCGATTTATGGGGGATGCAGAGAAAGAGCTGCGAGACCCTTTGTTAGGTGCAATCGGTGCTGAATGGCCACAAAGATGTGGCTGCTGACCCCGGCACCTTCCTTCACCCCTAGCCAGCAGCACACACACCACAGGGCAAAACTATTTTAAGAAAGATTTGGGAAGTTTTTAACAGGGATATTTTCCATCTGATTTTCATTCCTTGTCCTGGGTGCCTTAGTGCCAGGAATGTGGCTGGGAGAGAGAGAAAAGCAGGCACCATGCATGCTTAGTGCATGCAGGGAAGGCTGTCAGGGGGTTGAATTTGGCTTTTTTGGTATCACAGCACAAGCCTGGATTTAGCTCTGTGCTTGCATGAGGCTCCTTGCACATCTGCTCACTGCTGGGTCATTTCTCTTTCATGCTTCACTGGCCAAATATCAGCACCCAAACAGTGGAAAACTGAGGCACAGGGAGATGCCTGATGCTGAGAAAATCCCAAGCATTAGACTGCCATGCCCAACCTGGCAGGAAATCACTGTCTTTCAAACCAGCTGGAGTTTGTGCTTCAGGAGCAAATGTGAGAATTATTCATCAGCAAGGAAAGCGGTGGAGAGCCACAGGAATTGAAGCTGCAATTTTTCTTCTTCCTTCCACTGGAAGCTGCTTCTTATTCCTGCCTGTGCCAGGTTTCCCAACCCATTTTCTAGTGATGCTGTGATCAAAAAGCTCACTGAAGACTTGAGAGCAGCACGGTGACAGCAGAGCTGGCGAGCACCACTTCACCAACCCTGCCCCATCCATCTCAACCCACCTGGAGCCCCTCACAAATACTGCAAGCTCTTCTGTCCTGCTGGGTTTGTGCAGCATTGAGGGAATTCCCTTGCACTAAGGAATATGAGATTAATACTATCACTTTCCAGAAGCATTGCGGTCACTTAAACATCTCATCCTTTATACACAGGGGTTTCCTTGCTGGAAAGCTGGAGCCCTTTTATGTATCCTGCATGAAGCAGCCAGGTTAAGAGGCAGGCAGCAGCCACCCCACCATCCACACTTACAACTTCATTCACAGCAGCCCAGGCTGACTGCAGTGCTTGGTGGCTGCACCCACTGATGTATCTCAGCCTGGATAAGGATCTTCGCTCTGTCCTTCCCATGGCTTTGACAAATAATGTGAAGATCAGCCCCTGCTTGTTCCAGCGATGAAAGGACACAGACAACACAGCTCAAGTGCTCCCAAACTTCACAGAGCTCTCCCTGCCTTGCTGTTTCTCAGCTCCGTTTCTAAGGTTGCAGACTACATGAGAAAGGTGAGTTGCCCTGGCAACATCTCAGCATTCTGCTTGGACAGAAATTACCTGTCAGTCTCTGAGAAAATGATGAAATGGCTGAGTCTGGGGGTTTCTCCTTCTGAAACAGGGTTTTTCTTCCCCTTTCCCCAGCTAACTTCACCAGCAGTGCTTAAGCCCTCCAGTAAATAAGAGAAAAATAATAAGGAGGTGGAAATGCCCATTTCTGAAAATTTGGTGAACATCTGCTGTCTGCAACCAGGGGAAGGTCTCAGTGCTGGCCAAGGTACAGTGCTGCTTCCAAGGTATTTAAGGGCAAAAGAAGGTTGAGAACCTGGTCTTGGACCAGGGAAGGCAGAGTGAGCTGGGGTAGGTGGCCTCTGCACCAAGAGGTGCCACAGGAGGTGCCACAAGTCCCTCAGCTCACCAGCTCCTACCACTGAAGTCACAGTTCCTCTCCAAGCCCTGCAGGGATAATCAGGGCAGGGGAACTTGGGACTTTCTGAGCCATAATCCTTGGCTTCAATCCTGCCACCATTGCCCCATGTGCCCCACAGCCTCCCCTGAACCTCAGCCAGCAGCAGCAGAATGAAGGGAGATGTGGTTTCTCCCAGCCCGGGACAACATAAACCCCCTGAGCTCAGGAGGAGATGGGGATGTGCGATGCTGCTGGGGGATGCCCAGATCCTCTGAAAATACATTAAAAATGTATAAATCACCTGTAGTGTCTTAACAGCCTCATTCAGTATTTTTTTCTTGCTGGAGACCCTGAGGCCATGGGACCCCTTGCATGGAGCAAGGCGACGCCAACAGGACCAGCACCGGCACCCAGCCTGACCCAGCTGCCCCCCAGCTGCAGTACCACTGCCTGTCCACCCACCCGGCTCTGTCAGCACGTCTGGCTTGGGCTGGGATCAAAAGATCCCCAGAGAATGACAAGTCCAAGAGCCATCGGCATGCAGAGGGAGTGAAAAACCACAGCCTAAATCTCCACTGAATGCTCCTGCTGCTGCTGCTGGGGTTGGGATGTCAGGAGCATTTCCACGGTGTCCAGCAGCACACAGGGAGGTTTCAGTTCTGAACACAGCTACTTTCATGGAGTTTAATTCCAAAAGGATCTTGCTTCTCTTTCTTTCTTTTCTTTCTTTCTCTCTCTCTTTTTCTTTCTCTCTTTCTCTCTTTCTTTCTCTCTTTCTCTTTCTCTTTCTCTCTCTCTTTCTTTCTCTCTTTCTCTTCATTCTCTCCCTTATCTCCCTTACTTTTCTTCTCTTTTCTTTTTTGAGACCACTTGTATGTAAGAAGAAAGAAGGGCACCACTGCAGATCCCAAGCCCAGTGCTGCAGAGATGGATGGAGTTAGAGCCATGATCTTACTACTAATTTCAAAGCAAATTTAATAGGTCACTTTGCGAGAAAGAAGAATGTTAAGAAGAAAAGAAAAGCAATCCAGAAGCACCACACTGGATACTGAACTGTGTTCTTCAGGACTTTCTGCAATCCAGCTCCAAGGCCACTCCTTCAGTAACAAGAAACAAAGGTGTTTCCTAATCGGAGCTAATTAACTCTTAATGAGCACCATGCAACAAGTGGTTTTGCACATGAATCACTGTGTCAAGGCAGGATTTCCTTGGCTGGCATGTCCACGGGAAAACAAACTCCTCCCTTCGGCAGGCGTTTATCCCACGGTCCGATCACTAATTCGAGTCACGTTGCATCTTCCTTCGGGGAGGACAAGCCTGCAGCACGGGGGATGAAGCCTAATGAGGAGGACAGGGCACAACAGTCCCCATCTGCCCGGCACATTGGGTGCGGGACTGAGTTTCCCATCCCCTTTGGAAGCAGTTGGTGGCAGCCCTGGCGCAGCCCAGCCACTGGCTCGTGGGGGCTGCTGCTTTGATGCCATCTGCCCGTTTCTACAGGAAAAGAGGCGATTACATGAAAAAGGAAGCAGAAGTGATGCTGTTACCCAATAGGGAACGTAATGGCTAGGCAGGAGTGGTGGTACGGACCAGAGGGAAGTTTTCAATCAAAGTCTTTTTTTTTTCTTTAATTAAAAACATTTTTCCCCTCTGCTTTTTGAAGAAAAGCTTCAGGAATGTGTGTTCTTCTAATTACCATACCTAAGAACATGTGTGAAAGTGAAGCAAAACATCCCCACCTGTGCATCCCTGCACTCTCCCTTTTCCTTCCTCACTTCTATCTGCGGGTGGAAAGGGTGACCAGGCAGAGGGGAGGGAGCAAACCTTGAATGAAACACGTTTGCATTTCAACAAATGACCATTTTGGGTGGAGGGGGGCAGTTTTATTTTTCCATAGGAAGTATGAAAAAAAAAATCATGCATTTTTTGTTGGAGGGGGATTGTTGCAGACTTTCCAGTAAAAGTCAACTTGTGTATATCCTACTGAGGACATTTAATTATTTCTTCCTCATTCCATATCCCATAAGTGCAATTAAGTCCTTTAACAGACAAGGAAACTGAGGCAGGACAGGATATAAGGTCATGCAGTATATCTTGGGCAGGAACAGAGCCAAGCAGAGATCCACCTGCTCTGCAGACAGGTCAGTGTTCATTATCCAGCTGTTTTTGTAATTGAGTCTAATGGGGAGGATGCTCTGGGGCCAGACGGGGATCTCGGGCACAGGCATGGTGTGGGCAGCGCTCGGCACAGCCCTGCTTGGTGGATCCAACAAAATCCCTCCAACATCCCTTCAGGGTCCTGTGATGGTAGGAAAAGTTCATGTGCCAGGATGGCCTTTTTCTGACAGCGTAGGGGGTGGCAGGGTGATGGATATGGCCTTCTCTTTCTCCGCCTCCAAGGAGAGTTTTCCATTTTAGCCATCATTAGGGCAGCCAGATCACATCAGCCGCAGCCTTTAGACCCCGTCCCGGCATCCTGATCCTGCCATCAGTGCTCCCATTGGGAGAAGCACAGGAATTGCTGATGGATGATGCTGTGGGGATGCAGGCGGGGAAGCCAGGAGCCCCTGACCTGCTCTAGCATGAGACATCAACGCAGCCATCAGTCAATGGGTGGAAGCAGGAGGATGAATGAACAAGCCCAGAAATCCCCAGGGAACCACTGCAGTTATGCGTGGCCCAAACTGTCACCAAGCAATTTGTCACCCCAACCCTAGCGCTGAGCACGACCAGCCCCAAACACTCCATGGCACTTCCCCGTCCCTAAATATCACCTCTTTCCTCCTGTACAAGGGGCTATCTGAGGGCTTTGGGGGCCAGCACAAGAATAATTACTTCCAGTTAGCAGCCAGATGGGATATTTATAGAAAACCATTAAAACAAATCCAATCTTCTTACGTCCTCCCTTGTACGTTGTTCATTACATTTCATCTGCTCTTGAAAGCCGCCTGAGCCTGAGGACATTGCGCTGCAGGGACCAGACCGTGTTCGGTTTGTTTTCATCTGCATCTGGTAACTAGGTTAAAATCTAAAGTAGGACTAATCAGGCTAAAAATAGCGCCGCTCCCTCCCCAGGATCAGGTCATCATCACCGCTCACGTCACTACTAATGTTAGCGTGCTGCTGACACCTGACAAACAGCATAGCTTTTAAAGGCAATTTAATGAAATTGGTAACTTTGCCTTCTCGATGTGCTCGCTTGTATTTACACGCTGTGCTCCAGCATTCCTGCCCCGCACAGAACATTGCAGTGAGCCTGGGATTAGGAAAACTTAGAGAAGACTTTTGGGTGAAAAATTTGGTGAATGCAGCTTTGATCTCCCCAGCAAAACCTCTCCTCTTCTTACAAACTTTTCCCCCAGGTGACTCAATGCCCTTTACCCATTTCATTCATTGACTTCCCTAGAGGGGCTGAGAGGTGGACAGCCAGCCCACAGAGGTGAAACGCAGCCATGGAGAGGTACCTGCACTGCCTGACCCAGAAATACAGTTTATACCACCAAATTCCCAAGAATTTTGCACTTTTCAGATGACACCAACCAGCCCACCCAGAAGAACGGACACCAGTACCATCTGTGTGCTGGATGTTGCAGGAGATGCAAGCCCTGAGGCTGTTTGTGAGTCTCCCCCATTTCTGCCATGCTGCAAAACATCACAGTCCCTAAATCCTGCATTTTGTCCTTATCTTTGGATGTACTCCTGGACACTGCTCCCCTCTGCTAGCGAGAGCAGACCTGCGTACTTGGACTTCAAGCTGTTACACACTTAGGAGCCTCTTGTGTCCTTGGATATAAACAGCCTTAGGAGCAGAGCCAAATTACACCCTGGGCCACAATTTATTGTGTTCTTGCTTTTTTATTTATTTATTTTTTTCTTTTAAAGGGAACGGGAATGTAATTGATCTCTGCACAAACTCTCCATAAAAATCAGCACCACACAAGCCTTATGCCAGCCCCACTTACAACAACTCCGCATAATGGGGGCTATTTATGTCCCTGCCTCCTCTAAAATAAAACACATTCTTTAAGCTATTTGCAAGCGAGATCATCTCTGTTTCTTGAGAAAATGTATAAATAATGATAATGCAGCTAGAAACATGCTTTATAACTAGGTCTCTGGCAGCACGGGGAGCTGCATCAGTCTGTGCAGATGTTCAGGCTCCACGGGCAGCACACGGTGCCTCTTCACTGCAGTCCAAACGCCGTCTGCAGACAGAGAGGAGGTATTTGTATTCCTGCCCTGCTTCAGCCTCGCAGGACCTTGGTCCTCCAGAAGCACAAAAGGACCTCGTTCATCTCTCCTTATCTCCCGCTACCGCTCACCACCTGGCTCTGCACTGCAGCCAGGTGCTCGCAGCCCGATGAAGGCAGCATGCACCATCCTCTGCCTCACCCAGCGCCCCGCAGGGCTGCTCGCTTGCTGAGCGCCGCTTCTCGGCGTGGGGATGGGCTCCTGCAAGCAAGGTGTTGAAACTGAGAATTACTGACACCTTCCACACAGCCTAGCAAATTCCCCAGTCACAGCAGAACTGTAGTAACCCATTCGTATTCTCATCTACAGATCAGATGATGTTCCTCTGTAGTATTTTTTTCTGTTAATAAACGGAAACCCTGACTTGCTGGTCTGCCCTGGGGTGCCCAGGATGCTCGCACACCTCTGCCTGCAACAGAAGTGCTTCCATCAGGCAGCAGCAGGGCAGGAGGCAGAGACCCTGTGTGATTTGCCTGCAGCAAGGAGAGAGTTAAACCCAGCATCCCATGCTGGGCTTGGGGTTTCTTTAATACTATCAAATATTTTCACTCTTTCTTCTGATTATTGCACTTAACATGAATCAGGCTCGATTCCCCAGGAGAACATTTAGGATTGCATTTGGCATGTACTGGCCGTCCCCCACTCCACTCACCAGAGGAAGGGGCCCTCTGGGGACCCGCTTCCCAGTCAGTGCAGGGATAAATCAAGCAGGACACAAATTGCCCCTAACTCCCCCATATGTGTTGCCCTGCACTGCCGAGGACATAAATGCGTATTAGCAATGGAGTTATCAGAAGAGGCGTTAACAAGAGGTCTGGGAAGGGATGGAAAGAGATATCTTTCATTTAAGTAAGGGAGAGTAGGGAAAATGCATAATCATATGAAGCCTCCTGGGTAAGCAATTTGTAGGAATAATATACATTTTCATAGAGTGGAGAACAGCCGGCTGACATAACATCCTCGGTAATGAATGGCTGAGGAAGCGTCAGCGTGTACAGCCATCCATAACCACCAGTCATATCAGTGCTCATGGGCACAGCTCGGGGACAGCATGGGGACCTGCCGGGGATGTCCAGGAATCAGGGTGCAGGCAGGGTCTGGCAGCCCGAAGAGCTACCACCAAGTCACAGCACTCCTCAGGCTGGGTCTGAAAGGAGGGATGGAGGAGCTAAAACACAGCCTCCTGACACGGATAAATTCATTTCAGCTTTGTGTTCCCATTTTGCTGGTTACGGCTCCACTCCTTTCTCACAGCCCCGTTGCAGATTGTGCAGAAATTGCCTACCAGGGGTGGATCATTGGGTTTGGGGGGACAGAGATCAAGCTGTGGCATGGATGCACCCAAAGCACCAGGAGTCCTAGGCAAACCAAAATTAATGCTGACATTTTGGGATAAATGGAACACCATTTTTAGGTGTGTTTTCAGTGGTGGTGGTGGAAGAAGGCTTGAAATAAACCTAGGGATTGACTCAGTTACCCAGACACGGAGAAAACTGAATAAACCCTGCCTTTACCTGCCCTGGCTGTGTGGGTAAGAGATGCATGCTGGCCGGGAGGCCACAGCAGCAGATTCCTTCCCAAGGATGAACAAACACCTGGATGCCCATGGCCAAGGACATTCTTTTATCTGAGCACATCACAGGCTGGCACATTTTTGCTTGCTACTATTTTGTTTCTGGGAAGCACAAACCCTCCATCTCTTTTGGGTACACGGTACCAAGGGGCTCAGCTTTGCAGTGACCCCGCCACTGTGATCTCTGCAGATGGGCAGCGGTGGGTCTTACACGCACAGGTCTGTGATTTCCTGCCTTTGCTATTTATTCTCTGTTTGAATAACAGCCACCTCGTGTCTTGGTTGGGTTTTCTAGTGTTCCCTCCCTGCCCTGTGCTGGAGACTCTCTGGCTGCAGCAGCCTTGGGACAGCCGACAACTGATGTTCCTTCGGTACGGAGGTGGGAGCCCCTACTTCTAAACAAACTCAGCAGAAAAACAAGCAAGAACAACCTGATGTGTCATCCTGCCTTTACGAATCCAGCCCGCAGAGCGCAATTAGGAAGGAGATCACTCAGCAGTGGCTTTCCAAACGCTCTCGCGTTGCTTTCTCTCACCCGACAGGAGGGAAGGGAAAACATCAGCCTTCCCCGGTGCAGCGCTTGATCATGAACTAATGCACAGCTCCGAGCCACGGCAAGGGAACTGAACCAAATCTGATTAATTAGAGTGTCCAGACAGGCAGAATCCTTCCTATGCTCCTCGCAACACCTCAAAGGAGATTATATTTTGCCTTCAGTTAATAGAGAAGGAAGCGTTCCTCCAGGGACAGCTCTTACGCCTGCACAGCCACTGTGGCTCTGAGTTCAGGTACCGTGGGAGAAGGCATGGGCAAGGGGAGGCTCCCGGGGCTGCTGCTGGCTTTCAGATGCTGAGCATGGAATAAAATGTAGAATATGTGAGTCCTGGAGGACTCCCTAGCTTAGCATCTCATGGACAGCAGTCACATCAGGCAAGCCAGCTCCACAGGGAGAGCCAAGCGTGTATAAAGGCCATCAAAGGGCTCTTTGGAGAGGCAGAGATGAAGTGTTCTTTAGAAATTCTGCAGCACAGGTAATTGTAAATAGCCTGTGAGTACATTTACACTGGTAAATTGGACAATGCTCAGTCACGGGTCTGTGCCTTTGAAAGTGGCTCTCTGTGCTGCTAAACGGCTGAAGTGGCCCCAGGAGCAAGCATTTTGGTTGAGACCTCCCTGTTCTGGTAGGGAAGGCTCCTGGCTTGAGCTATTCTCAAACTGTGCCCAAGCACCATCTGTGGCACTGCTTGGTGACACCGACCAGTGTCATGCCAGGGAGCCTGCTGGCAGCTTTGACGTCTGCTTATTGACAAGTCATGCCCAAGAAATGCCCTGGCCCTGCCCAGTTTGCCACCGTACACGAATTTTGGAAAAACAGATGGAAGAAAGACAACCAGCCCCTGTCATCACCCCTCTCTGGAGTGATTTACAGACTATTTGCAGCCACTGTGGGTGCACCCACACCTTCCAGTAAATTTAATGCTGCAGCCTGTCTTCAAGCACTGGGAACATGCCAGCACAGTGGGCAGGAACAAAGCAGGTAAAGAACAATAGGAATTCATTAAGCAGCACAGCGTGCTCCTGCGCCTGAGTGCCTGGCTGTGATTTCGCTCCATTCCTAAGGTTTGCGGAGCTATTAGGAGATAATTTGGTCACGCAGTACCAGAAATGACTTGCTCGGCTTTGAGGCTGTTGATTTGTTTTGGAGGTTTTTCTTTTTTATTCCTCCCAGCCTTTTCTGATTTCTCTTTTAAGCTCTTTCAACAAATCTGTGTTAATTTGTTAACTCAGATCTGTTGACTTGGTTTATCCTCTGCCTTGGCATGATGCCGTAAAGCCACCAGCAACACGGATAGGGTGAGAAGACTCCCGGGAATCTCCCAGGAGAAGAGGAAGAACTTCAGATGATTGCAGACCAACATGAAAGGGGTTCAAATCTAGAAAATGTTGGGTACCTGAGATACCCAGTTTTTAATTTCTTTTGATATTATTATTTTTTTTATGTTAAGAATGAGATGCTTGTGGCCGACTAGTTATATCATGAGAACGTCCATTTTTAAAGTGCTCTCTTGGGGTTCCTAATCTGAGAAATTTAGTTAACAAACTTGCTTTAGACTTTTGCTTATGCTCTTGAATGAACAGCTCAAGCAGGATACAAATCATAGCACAGAAGGAGTGCATAATTCTTAAAAACTTCAGGGCTGGCAGATCCCTAACTGATCTCAAGCAGCTTGAGTCATCCTTTAAAGCAAAACCCATCCCTCTTCAAAGTCAGAAAGCACTGCAAAAATGTTATCTATTTCTAACAGTATAACACTGCAACAACTTTAAAATTGGTCAGTGGTGAACGTATGCAAGCAATGAAATTCTTAATGATGCCTGTAGCTGAAACAGCTTCTGTGCTGTTGATGGTGAAGGTCTGTTGGGCAACTGAACAGCAGAAGCACCGTGTAGTTGCCAAAAGCAGCGGAACAGTGGCAATCAGTACCTGGGCCTGAATTTCCTGGCACCAGCAGGACATGTGTGCACGGAGCTGGCGAGTGGCTGTCACTGCCGCTGCTCTGGGATTCATCTTTTTTAGCTTTGCTCTTTAAAAGAGACACTTTAATTTTATGAGGAGATGTGTAAGTACCTGCTCCTGGAACATCAAACCTACTGACGTGCAGCATCTGCCCATTGCTCACTGACCTGCTTGCTCTTCCAAACCACCGACACCTAGAAAACCTCTCCAGAAGGCTGAAGCTGGATGAGCATTTCCCCACGAATCCCCAGGCTTCCAAGCACTAAAGCCCAGCCTCTGGCTTGCTTTCAGCAGCTGATTCTCCCTGGGAGCCCGAAGCATCCTGCAGCCCTCCCAGCCACCCCATCCCCGCTCGCAGTCGGCAGCGCCTCTGCCAGCTGTGCTGCGATGGTGCAGCCTCTTGATTTCCTCTCGTGGTGGAGTTTCTCCTTGTCATCCTGACCCCATTCAGTCCTTCTGCTTAATGAATTCCTGGCACTTTATTAACAAGAGATACCCAAGTGTGATAAAGGCCATTTTACAGAGCTGGATAAGTTGTGAAGAAAAGCAGAATTGAAGCATCAAAGAGATGCTTAGCTACAGATTATAAGAAATCTTTACATTGCAGCAAAGGCACAGAAGGGACGTGGCAGGCTGGGGCTTACGTCCTTGTTTTGTCACGGACGACCTGTATGACTTTGCTGAGCAGGCAAAGGGTCTAATCTGGGGAAGTGCTGGACCTTTTTCTATTGATCTGGAAAAATTCATTAACACTTGATGACCACAGCATGGCAAGGGGATGGAGGACAGAGGGCAGAGTGCTGACTGCCTTGGAGCTCTTCTGTCTCTCCACTGCCCACCTGCAGGAGAGGGCCCTGCAGGACAGTCCTGTGCAGATTAGAGGGACTTCTGCCAACTGTCAGACCATCTCACAGAGCCACCAAGACACCCCGAGTTGGGAAGCATTACTAGATATCTCACCCAAAGAAACCAAGGAACAGGACAGGGTTGCCCAGAGCCAAGGACGAGCTGATTTACCTGGGGACTAAAGAGTTTTGCATCCCATCATCCCAACCACCAGACTGTCACACCCTGATACATGCAGGTAGGGACTCAGACTCTGTCACCACCTGGCTCATAAGGTCACCAACAGCTGTAAACCTGACACCCACCAGGAAGCCACTGGGACACGTCACCCATCCCGGTGCTGAGCAAACCGTGGGAGCTCAGGTGGGCTGAGTTCTCCCAGGCACATTTTCTTTCATTTATATGACATGTATTCAGAGATTTTCTTTCCGGAACAGAGCTGCTATGTTCTGGTTTCGCTGCATTAATGAATTGTAACAGGCAGTGCCCACTTCAGCATTATCCTTGCCACATCCACCTGTATTATCGACTCTGTGATGGGTGTTTCTTCTCCAGCTCTCATCTGTGCTGTCTTTTTCACTCGTCTTTTCCTGCTGAGTTGTCTTTTCCACACAGCGTTTGCCAAGGGGGGATTTTCCTCCTTTGCATTTCTAAGGACTCTTTCATCCAGGGATCCCAACACACCCATCCTCCACAATGCTCCTGTGAAGCAAAGACAGTAACAGAATAATTCACACAAGCACAACTGGAGCACCCGGATGCTCAAGGGTTACAGCCGAGTTCAGGACATGCAGCAGCAGCAGGGATGTGCAAGGATGCAGTGATGCTGCCACCAGACTGGCCCAGGGCTGTGCTGCACCCACAGATGCATCAGGCTGGGCTGGATGGGGCTTTGCACAGCCCCCGTCAGTGCAGAGTGAAGTGCCCTGAGCTTCGTTCCCCAGCTGGGAGGCTGAACTCAGATTTAAATCCTGAGAGCAGCAGTGGTGATGTAGGGCCTGCAGTCCCATACATTTTCCCAAAACATAAGCTCCTAAGGGACGACGTAGCATGGCTGTTGGTACTGAAAGGAGGAGGTGGAGGAGCCAGCTGGAGCGAAGCCTTGCATTGTGCTGCTGCTGTCCCCTGTGCCACCCAGCCAGCTGACATCCCACCCACCAAATCCTTAATACAGAAATGGCTTTTTTCCCCCTCTCTTGTTTGTCCAGCACTTTGCACTTGTAATCTGGGGAAATGAGCAAAAGGTTAAGTCCTGGGTGACATTCGGGCCTTCTTAGGAGAAGACAGAGAAAAACAAAGGTTAATTGCTAAAGAAGGAGAGCAAATAGCAAGGGATGGGGAGGAGGCTGAAATATCTTTTTGTTTTCTTCATTCCTTTGAGGAAGAGAAAACAACATCTTCATAATTAATGCAAACAAGGGAGAGAAACCCAGAGCAGCAGGAGGAGAGCAGGGTGTTGGATGCCCTCATCAGCAGTGTCTGCAGACTCAGCCCTGCTGCCATGGGGCCTTGCGGTCTCTGGACCAGCAGCGATGCCAGAGAACCAGCAGAGGTAAAAATAACGCCTGTGCTTGAAAGACCTAGAGCCTGAAAACATGGCCGGCCCCATTTCCATACCCCAAAAGACCCTCAGACAAATCATTACGCAGTTTCTAAGCACCTGGAGGATAATAAAGTGATAAAAAACAGCCAATGCGAATTTGTCAAGAGCAAATCTTGTCAAGCCAATCTAATTGCATTTTCTGACACAGAAACTGGCCCTGTGCATGGGAGGGGGGTGCGGATGTGATACATCTTGACTTCAGTAAAGCTTTTGACATGGTCTCTCCTGACATCCTAAAGAAACACAGTTTAGAGGAATTCCCCCAGAGGCAGATGTAAAATTGGTGGGAAATCTGTACTCGGAGAGTATTTATTCTCAGTTAATTGTTAAAATAGCGAAGATTTCTCATCCAGGGTCCCATAGGAACATGTTCTGAGACCAAACACATCCTTTGAAAGCCTTGATGACAAAGATTGTACATTTAAAATTACTATGTGAGACCTGCAGAGGAGCGCTAAGCTTGAGCAGTGCAGGACTGCAATTCAGAATGGAAGGGATGGTAGAAGTTAGGATGTTAGTCTTATTCATGACTGTCAGAATATTTTCTTATTCCAACAGTCTGGTATAAGTAAAGATGAAAATTAAAAATATTTGTATAAAACCATGTATTGCATTAAAAGTGAAAGAAACCCACAGAGTCAACATTGGATAACCACCAGGTAGCAGCACAGAGAAGGAACCAGGGACATGCATGGGCTCCCTCTCCCTTTTCTCTAAGTGTTTGTTGGCCAGGGATAATCTATGGCCTCCTCTGGGGGCCCTCTCACCACCCCTAGAGGCTGCGCAGGTGCTGTTTACAACCATCCCATGGGAGCAGGGAAATATGCAACTGGAGCATCCCCAGCAACAGCCAGCGAGGGGATGTTGATGGAGCAGACCACAAGGATGACCAGAAGGATGGTCAGTGCCAAACCAGGCTAACTGGGAGGACAGAGAAGTCTGCAGAAGGAACTTTAGCAGGTACTAGGGGCAGCCAGACAGATGCCCTGCCCTCCCACAGCACAGCAGCTCTAGCCCATACCTGGGGGCCACCTCCCACCACCCGTCTGGTTTTCCCCTCATCCTCAGCATCCTGAAGCCCACAGGGATTGCCAAGCACACCCTGCCTCCCCAGCCTTTCAGCCATGCTCCCACTTCATCCCTGCTGTGCAAACCCCTTGCACTGGTGCCTTGCAGGAGGACACGACCGGAGCTGGCTCAGCCGGCGGTGGGTAGTTTTTCGAGCTGACCCCTGCTGCCCTCGCTGCTGTAAGCAGACAGGCTTACATGATTACGCTGTCAAGGCACGGTGGCCTCTTTTCTGCAGAACAAGAGGGGTCATTTTGCCAGTCAAACCGTGCTGACATCTAGGGGCACGCACAGGGTCCAGCAACCGGCTCCTGGGGGCTGTGGCCAGGGGAACCCACTGCCATCTCCATTTCTAGGAGCATCCAGCACGTCCAGACCTCGGTCCGAGGTCTGACAGCGAAACAGGAGACACAGAGCCCACGCTAAGGACAGCCTGTGTCTCGTATCACAGCATCACATCATCCCCCCTCTAGCACCGTGCCTGCAGGGGACAGATGAGCCCATTCTGCACCACATTTGGGGGGCAGTTTCCCAGCCCAGAGCTCAGAGCTCCTTTTGTCACTGCTCAAGTTTAGAGTTGGTCCATGTGTTTAATCCATGCTGATGCATTTGGATGTTACAAACATGTTAAAAATGCAAATCGTGGATCCTAGCGACGCTGAATGTCACCCCGCTATGTCTTAATTTAAAATCAAATCCAGCTTCATTTTAATGTTCTCCTTGTGCTGGGGCTTAGCAATAATTTTCACTTGTATAAATACACTCGCAATGCGTGTATACATATTTATGCTATTCCAAGAGGAAATAAAAAGCCATCAATAAAGCATATTATTTCTACAACTACAGAAATAACACGAGCAGTGACAGCAGGCACAGAAAAAGACCATCTCTCTGGGGTTTTGGCAGAGAGTGGGTGCTGCCTTCAGCACTATTAGTATTAGCTGGGGGAGAGAGAGCATCCTGCCTGAAATATCGGCCTGGAGAACAGGATCTGTAGCATCCTTGGAAATGATGGCATCCCTGTGCCATCACTTTCACAGCGTGCCAGGGATGGAGCATGGCACAGATTCAGAGCACAGCTGGTGCCTGGGTCTGAGCTGAGCCTGGCACCTGACCCGTGGAGGGGAGGGCACGGTGCAGGGGGGCACAGCCCCTGCTCTCACCAGCGGAGCTGGATGACAGCATTTCACCAGCAGAGGAGTGACCAGCTCTGGCTTTGGGCAGCGGAGAATTGCGAGCACCACGCAGCTGATGCTCAGGCTGTTTGCTGTCCAGGAAGGGGCAGCGGGGTCCTTCCCACACGGACATGGTGCAGCGCTGCTCTCGGGTCTGCTCCCTGGCAGGTGGCAAAGGGCACTGGCTGCTGGCTCTCCACTACAAAAATAGCTGGTGTGCACATGCCTTCTGTGCATTCAAATCCAAATTTCCAGGGAGGAGAGGAACAGGCTGGGTCATGATGTCAGAGCAAAGATCAGCTTTTACATCCATCAGGATCTTCTCTGCTCTCCTCCTCCTCCTCCTTTATACAGTTTTTTCCCCATAATTCACCTATCAATGTTGGCATACGGAGTTGGGAACCAAATAGGACTCCTTGCCCTTCAGGTACAGCAGCTGAGAATAACCAGGGCCCCTTTGCCCAGGCTGGTTGCAGCCAGCATGAAGCATTTTGGATGCATCATTGCCCCGGTATCCCTGAGCCATGAGGGTGATGCTACAGCTTTCCCTTTGTTCTTCCCTCTCATCAATTATTTGATTTAATGGGTTGCTGCTTTGCAGAGAAATGCCTTTTCTGCTACATGCCTCTGCTCTTTGCACCTAGAAAAGAGGGACAGAGCCCTGCCCAGCCTGAGATCTTGGGAGCAGAGAGCGTTTTCTCCTGCTGATCCCTGCAGCCCCAGCAGGCCCTGATCTCCATTAGGAATCCCAGCTTGTGCCGTAATCGAGTTACAGCCTAATGTACTGAAGGCAGGATGCTGGACTCCACTTCAAGTGGAATATATCGTAACGCATTAAGCATTTCTCTTCAGATAGATAACTGGAGAAGAAGTGTTTCCATTATTTGTGCATGCCATCATACAGAAATGGCAGAGGGCCTAGGAGAGGATTACATTCTTTTTTTTAATTCAATAAACAAATGTATAATTGTAACTTCTGGGAACCATCCTGCAGAAAGAAAAAAAAAAAAAAAAGTAGAACCTTGTCTCCCTGCTCTTAAATTCCAGTGCTGGTTAGAAACACCCAGAGAAAGGCTCTTTCTGGCCAGCAGAAAGCTTTACCAACCCTCATGAGCAGCAGCTCTGGGTTAAGCCCAGCAGTCCCACCAATGCAGGGTCCTCAATTTTGATCCAAATACCTTCTCTCCAAGGACAGAGCAGAAGGTTCCCACTCGAATTTAGTCCCCAGCACCTCTGGGCAGGCCGTGGTCTCCCAGATTTACAGCAGAGCAGTCTGTGGTTAGGATCCTGAAGAGGCAATAGGGGCCAATTCCTGCACCAGGAGAATTTAATTAAGCCTGCTGCTTAAATATGCAACTCTAAACACTCTAAATATAGGTTGTGCTTTATGGAGGGAGAAGAGGCAGAGAGATCGTTTATTGAGATACAAAGCAATGATTTCAGCTGCAAAGCCTCTGAAACAGCAATACATCCAGCTGCCAAAGGCATCTTTTAAACCAGCCGCTTCTTGGTGGGAGAGAATAACACAGCCATCGCTATTGTCTTCCTTGCTTCCAGTTATATTCATGAGCATCTGTCCCTTGCCTCTGCAGGAAACGTCCTGCCTGGCCTCAAGAAGGAGAGGAAAACCCTGTTGGTGATGTTCACAAGGGAGACTGTGTGATACTTCAATTTAAACCTCATATCACAAGTATCTCCTGGAGAAAAGCCCCATAGCACACCCTTGGTCTGCCCTTCTCTTTTTCGTAGAGGACCTGCAGGTAAAACAGCCTTGAGGGGATGCTGAGAACCTGCCTCCACCTGCAAGGGCTGCTCATGACCCCCATGGTGCTGCCTGCGAAGCACCCAGGGGTGAATGGCAGAGGTAGGGGAGCAGCAGTCCTGGGCTGGGGGTTCCCACATCCTTCAGATCCTGCCAGTGATGGGGCACCAGCACTGCCACCACTGTGACATCCCCACCTGCTGGCCCCACCACACCAGGGACAGGGGGGTGACAGCACTGCAGAGGGGGAGGACAGAGCCAGACTCAGTGGATGAGCTCTCCTTTAATAAATCCCTCCTTTTCTTTGTTTCAAAGTTTTCACCATAATAAAGTAACCCAACTCAACAGAAAACTAATTCAGAGAAATTCATCAGCATGAGTGAAAATGCTTACCTGGGCACAAGAAGTTGGGATGGTAACTTGCCATCAAGCCTGTCTTATATTAAAACAGGGTCCATACGTGTGATACACTCAGCAAAAATGGAAATTATTTACAGAAGTGGCCCAGGAATGTACAGGTCAAATTTACAGAGACAACCAGGTGTCCAGGACCCAGCCAAAGGCAGTGGGGGGGGTCTAAGATGTTTAGCTGATTCACAGCCCCATCACGCTTGGCTGCTCACCAAACTCTGAAGCAGGCAGTGACAGAAGGATTAGTCAAGGTCTTCAGGAGAGCCCGTGGCACAGCAGGAGCCTCTCACCATGCTGACCTACTCCAAAGGTTTGTGCCTTCATGCAAGCAGCCTGAGCACAGCTGCAGCCTTCCCTGATAGCTCATTTAGGAGCAGTAATTTTCGCATTGAACAACAGACAGATGTATTTTCCTTGCTGTTATGATCACACTTGTAGGTGACGGCAATAAAACTGCCGTGGTTGTATTTCAGCTGGCTGAGCATCAGGAGAAAGCACCTGAGCTGAAGTGTTTCTGCCTTCTGCACAAGCCTTCCAGGGAGGATGCCCCAGGTGAGCCAAATGCTACCTCCCCTCCTGCCAGAGCTCTCCCAGCATGTCCCATGAACAAGGACACCTCGCTGTGCTGGAGGACTGGGGACGATGTCAGGGTGAAGGCTTTCAGTAATTCATTTCACACAAAACCTGAGCATTCCTCTGGCAGGGGTGATGGCAGCAAGGCTGAGAGCTGATGCTGTGTTACCTGGGTTATATTAAGATGAGCAAATTGTGGAATAGCAGCAAGCCATGATAACAGGAAAGGAAGCTCCTCAGCTCGTTGCTGGGATGCTGAGAGGTGGCAATGCTGAACTCCAGGCTGCCTGCAGCACATTGCAACAGGCTCAGGGTCCCTCTCCTTACCTCCAGGCCAAGCATGCCCAGAAGAGCAGCTAACATCTGGGAGGATGAATGTGGCTGCCAAATGAGCATCTTGGCACCACCAGCAAAGGCAGAGCTTTTCTGGGAGGGCAACGAGCTTCCTCGGGGCAGACAGGCAGAAAAGCAAGCACTCTGCTGACGTGGGGCCAGTACAGCGTGTCCCAGAGCCTGATGTAAGGGGAAGAGGCATTTCTTCAGCACACCTCGTATACCCCAAAGGTAATGCAACCGCAACAAGCACAAACAAACAGCACAAAAGCAACTCATAAAAGATGAAATAAAACTTAAAAATGCCTGGAGAATAGCTCTGGAGAGACTTCAAATGCTTCTCACCAGGAAAAAGATGAGGAAACATCTAATGGCACTGAAATTTTCTCTTTCTTTCCCCTCTCACAAATAACAAACTTTGCAAAGCAATGAAATTCAGAAAGAAGCAGTTTCCCTGAAGTTTGGAGTGGATCACTTAACAATTTTATAACTTCCAGAACTGGATGAGGTAAGTGGAGAGGTAGAACAAAATTCCTACTACATTCCTTCTCTGTTTTCAGAAGGAAACTTTTTTGGTTTCAGTTTTACAACTCTATAGGCTTTTTTTTTTTTTTTTTTTTAAGGCCCAAACTGATAAGGGACTAAAGGTATTTAAGGGGTTCAATGCTTCAAGATAAAGGAGTTAATGGACTCAGAACGGTGTGCTGTGGTTTTCTGGGCCTGAATACTTGAAGCTGACACAAAATACCATTTTTCACCGCCTTGAAGCTGCAGCCACATCCTGGCAGGGCAGGAAGGAGCAGGCTTTAGGGACCTTTCCACCCTCCCCAGGGACAGCCCACCCTTCCCGCACTGCACCCTCCTGACCAGAGCATGTATAAAGCAGCTGAAACTGTGACAGCTTTCCAGACGGGGGAAGGAAAGGCTCCCCATAATCCCCCAGCTCAGCTGGTGCATCCAAGCATTTTAGCAAAGGCCCTCTCTGTGCCATCTGCTAGACTGCAGCCACGTCTGAGCCTCCAACACGCTCCTTTGCTGAGTCCTCAGAGAGGATCCAGGAACTAGAAGAAAGGGAAAACACAAAACCCCAAACGTACCTTTCCCCAAATTATACTCAACAACATTTTAAAATAGATTAATTTGTGAAACCAGGCACGTTTGGAGCAACACCTCAGACAGAACAGACTCTATCTTTCTCTTTCTCCAGCCTTTCTCTCTGCTGACTCATGCTGCAGACAGACCCGAGCGAGCTCTGGCTGCTCCTTTTCTCACTTTCTTGTCCCATCCATAGGATAAATTCAATCCATCTCAGGAGACATTAGAATATAATAGAATGGAAATAGAATAGAATAGAATAGAATAGAATAGAATAGAATAGAATAGAATAGAATAGAATAGAATAGAATAGAATAGAATAGAATAGAATAGAATAGAATAGAATAGACATATAGAATAGAAAAAGGATAGGATAGGATAGGATAGGATAGGATAGGATAGGATAGGATAGGATAGGATAGGATAAAAGTCCAGCTGGAAAGGCCCTACAAAGTTCATCGAATCCAACAGTCATCAAGGTCTTTGAGACCAGCTTGCCTGGAGCTCTTCCTAAAGCATCACCACAGTGCTGTGACAGAGGATTTGCTCTGAATTAACCTATAGAAAAATCTGAAAAGAAGAGCAGGGATTCTGCAGTCTTCATCACCCAAAGAGATCATTAATCCTCAAAGCAGGACTGGCTCAGGGTGGAAAATCAACAAGAGGTTCAAAAAGCTCAGGGCTTGTGGCTTTTGTCTGCTGGTCTGTCACTCCTGAACTTTGCCTCATCTGACTCACGTGGGATATCACATCAGTGACAGCACAGATCCAGTCCAGTGAAGTGCTCCCTGGCTTTGTCTTGGTCTGGATCATTATTAAAAATACATTATGTTTAAATTAATTGGAAAGAGCATGGAGAACTAGCACCTGAGCGTGGGGCAGTATTCCAGTGCACACCAGTATGAGGACGGAGTGCACCAGTTCCATCTAACAGCTACAACGGGAAAAGCCCAGCAGTACACAGAACTGGAGGCAGAGCACAGAAGAAATATCTATATGTTTATTCCTGTAAGGTTTTCTTTCTAATACTGCTATTTTCCTTGTTTTCCAGGCAGCTGTGTGGCATGAATGACATCACATGAGCAGAAGAGCATCTCCACCTTAACAGGAGTTTCAAGGGCCCTTTCTGCTAAAAGTTTTGAGTTTGGGGTTGAAAACTGAAAATTTTGGTTCTCTATATTTGACTTTATATCAACCTCACATGCCTTATTCAAGCAAGCTTAACAAGCTCCAACAGCACTCTCAGTGCTGTGCAATTCTCCTCTCGTTGCAAGTTCTCCCTGTGAATCCCAGCAAAGGCATGCAGCTCAGGCTGGAGGGCAGGGTTTGCTGGCCAAAGCTTACTCTCGGTATGGGACACATAAGAAGCATCAATACGCATCAATAGTATCAATAACAAGCACTTTTTCACCCTCTTTCTGAGATCATGTAATCAGAACCGACACGATAATGCTGGCCAGGAAGTTGAGACAGGAAGAGTGAGAAAGAAGATTAAAAGGGAGAAAATCTGGAAGCATTTCTGCTGAATTTGCTGTCAAAGATGCATCAAAGTAAATTACAACAAGCCCATATCTTCACCACCTTTCAAATTCCACCGGGTCGCTGCCACCCAGCCAGCCAGAAGCCAAAGGGACAGGAAAGATTTCACCATAACGCACAAAGCTGCTCCTTGGAAAGTCTCGTTTTGTCCTGCAGCGAGCCTGGGTTTTGCAATTTGTTTTATCATGCTGAACTCCCTCTGCCTGTGTCACACCAGGTGCTGATGAGTTCCCCAGGTGCTGATGAGTCCTTGCCGTGGGGTAGATGGTGCCTTGGAAGAGCTCTGAAATTGCTGCTTGATAACTTCAGAGCTAAAGGTGCCAGAGCCCAGGTACCCCAATCAGAGGAACAGAACTTCTCATCTTGAATAATTCACTATTTTTTTGTAATTCTTTCACAATTTGCTTGTTCGGTTGCTTAATCTTTTAGAGATGCAGTTTTCCTGAATAACTCCCCTCTTGTCTCTGCAGTTTTAGTCTGGGTTTTCTTGGCTGTGATGGCCAGAGCTGGAATCCCTCTGGGCCAGCTGATGTCACTCAGAGTGAGGGGTTTCAGTGTTTCTTTCCCTCACCCTCAGAGCAGAACATGCTCACAGACACTGACAGAGGGGTCCCTAAACCCCTCCCGGGCACCCACTGCAGGAGATGTGCCTCTGCCTGACATCGTATGGATCATCTTCAGTTACATTGGGCCAAGAAGACCATGAAGCAGAAGGAGAAGGGCATTGAGATGTTGGCTGTGTCCTAGGGAAGGCAAAGTGCCCTGGATCCCACTGCTCCATCCCTGGCACAGCCATTTGCTCTCCGTGGAAATAAAATAAAAAATGCTGCTATTGCACCAGTACAAGAGCCAGATGCAACCTCAAGGGAGGCTCAGGCATCCCCGTGTGATGAGCCGTGGGGTTCTCTGCAGGATGGGCACAACCCAAGCCTGCTGTGAACACCTTCCATCAGGAGCTGGCCTCCTTGCAGGGAGCCCCTGCCCTGCCCTGGCTCATTTTTTTCTGGGAGTCCACAGCAGGTTTCTCTTAGCAGGGGGCCAGACCCCATTGCTGAAGGCAGTGGTTGCAGCTCCTGGCACTTGTTGCACAAGAGGCTGCAGCACTGCCAACCCAGGACACATCCCAAGGAGGGCACAGCTACCAACCAGACAAGACAAGGGCATTTGGGAGCTGCTGCCAAATTCTGGCATTAACAGCAGAGAACAGATCTCAACAGGAGCATCCAAGCAGTGCTTGAAGGGCAGGGATGCAGAAGGCTTCCAAAAGCGCAGCTGATGCCAGGCGCCAGGCAGACGGCAGGTCCTGCCCATGCCATCTGCCCGCTCCCAGCCTCCCTGGGCTTGGCGACTTAGGCAGAAGTTGCAGAAGTCACCCATCGCCTGCCGGCTGGCGCCTCAGGGTGCCAAACCCATGGCAAAAGGCAACCGTGCACCCAAGGTGCCAGGGAGAATCCAGCCCTCAGCTGCCACCAATTTGTCCAAAGCGGTGACAGACTTCATCTGTTTCCACCATAGGGGAAAGGAGGTCCAAGAGGCACTGAACTGATCTGTGCAGGGAAACATTGCTGTGATTGCATCTGCAGAGGGAGCTGGAAGGCTGCTGACGGTCAGCCCTGGCTCCAGCAGCTCTCCTGCACCTCCGGAGCAACTTTCCCAGGGGCTGCTAAACCCAGAGACATTGTGCACATCAAGCAGCATGGGTGAGAAGGATCCAGAGGTCAAAACACAATCAAGGGGCACCAGAAATTAGTTCTGACATTCTCCTGCCATTTTCTGGGGAGTTCAACCCACTGGACCTCCATAGGTCCCTATGCAGGGGATGGGTAACCCCAGCTAGACTAGCCCTATATTCAGTTTATTCCTGATGGGCTCCTGGAGCCACTGGTCAAGCTTAGAAGCTGAAGCCAACACAGTGGGATATTTCCTCCATCCCACTTGGTCCCAGCCCCACCTTTACCACCAGCAGAACTAAAACCCCTTGTGCTATGCCCAGGGCAGCAGCTGAGTGTTGTCAGTTGGTCTCATGGAAGTGCAAGGCAGTGAGCACAGAGTTTCTTTAATTTTGTCCCCTGCTCCAGCCTGGACAGATTTGTGTCACACCAAAATCCAATTAAGTCATCCAGCCTCACTAAAGCCGCCAAGACGAACTAATGGATGTCACCATCCCACCAAGTAACACCACAGCTTTTGCCATGGAGATCTTCATGGCTGGTGTTCTCTGCTTCTCTGTTCAGGGAAAGCACAGCCCAGGACAGACAGACCCCTTCGAGGACACATCATCACCAGGACTGACCCTGAGACCCCTTAAAGACCAGCCTCCTCATAAAATACTTGGATATCTGCAGTGGAGAAGAGCTATTATTTTTATTATTCCCATACGATCGCCTTGTGAGGTGCAGCTGGAGGAGTCCTCGATATGTTTCCCCGAAATATAGGCAATAAAACAATAACTATAAAAGTTAACAATAAATCCGATTCAGTGGTGCTGCTGGGACCTTCCCTCCGAGAGGAGATAACTCAATCATTTCCCCTCTCTTACTCCCAAATTAAAATGAATTGATTCCTCCAACAGTGGCGTGTTTATCATGTCTGCAGGCTGTCAATGCGCAGCAAGATCCTCGGGTCCTATGGGTTCCTCCTACTTCAAAAACCTCAATCTGTCTTTGAGACAGCCCCATTATGGCAGCTAATGCAATCCCTCTCCCCCAACGCACACGTTCAAGTCCATCTTCCCAGGGGCAGCCCAAAGCCCTGTGCTCCCACAGCCTTTTTGACCTTGTTTCCACACAGTAAGGGGCTGGGGAATGCCCCTGGGAACACAGCAAACTCCCAAACCATCCTTTTATTGAGGTAAGGCCTTATGGACAGTCAGGAATGGGGGGAGGAAGGGGGAAAAGCATGAGATGGGGCAAGATGGGCTCTGCACCAAAGCACAGTGCTGCTTGCGGACACTTCCTAATTTTATTTTGTTTCTTTTGCTTTTCCATTTGAGAACAAGGATTCACTGATGCTTTTCCTGGGAGCACACCAGTGTAGGCAGCATCCTTCCACCAGCCAGAAAAATGGGACACCGGGATGGTTCCTTCAGCTGCTAGAGAGCCCTCTTCAAACCCTAGTGCTGCTGGAGCTGCAGTGGGGATCCAAGTGGCTGCTTTCACACCCCACTGAGCGAGCTACTTGGAATATCAGGTTCATCGCTAACAAAACACTTCAAGAGTCTTTGGGGTTCACCCAGAGGCAGAACAGACCCAGGACAGTAGCATGAATTAAAGTAGAAGTGGCAGACCTGAGCCCTGAGCAGATTTGGAGGGGCACATGGCAGCTGGACTCCTGCTGGACTCCACAGGAGTTGCCACTTCTCCTGTATTTAACCTCTGGCTTGGGAAAGAAGAAAATATCTGGCATAGTGCTCTGAGTGGTCTGCCTGCCCCTCTCCTCTAGTCTGCTTCTCAGTACTGTGGGGCTGTCTGAATCCTAGTCTGTTCCTGGAAAATGGGGAAAGAACAAACCCAGCAATTGTCCTGAATGACTTTTAAAATAAGTTTTAGAATGAAAAAAACAAAAAACAAACAAACAAAAAAACCAGACCTCAGTTTAAAAGCTTGATCCTCTTGAAAGCTGCAATCTGCCCACTCTGCCTGATAAAACCACTTCAGTCTCCTTCAGCCATTCTGAACCTTCATGAAACAGAAAAAAAAATCCTTTCTGTTGAGCTAATAGATTCCAGGTAAAAATTTCTCCCTCTTGCCATGATCATAACTCCTCAAAGGATAAATAATTCAGGTTTCTTGTGCCATCAGTCTTGTCCTCAAAAGCATGTCTGCTCCCTGCCCACTCCTACTGGAGCTGCTCTCTTCTGTGAGGACTCCAGAGAAAAGTGCTCCTCTAAAGCTGCATTTTGTTTTTATTCCTCCACTAATTAGTAAGATTAACAATGACAGCCCAGGGGTGGGTGCAGCACCTCCAGAGCAGCATCCCCAGCAGAGCCCCCCGGGATGCTCACTGCCCAGGATTTATTAACCCTGGGCTGTACCCCTGCGTAAGAGACACCAGCAGAAAGCTCTTGCCTCACAAATAATCACTGCCTCAGGGCATCCAAAAAATACTTCAGACACCTGCCCTTTTCCAGACCAGCTGTCAGGAAGATCTTTATTTACAGGTCCTATCCTCATATTCCACTGAGAAGCTGCCCATAAGCACATAAGGGCTTCATCTTTGACTTACATTCTCTCTGGCTAAAGAACAAAAAATCTCCTTTTAACTTCTCCCCCATGGTACCTGTCCCAGGTTTATGAGATACAATAGCCCCCAGCCTTCTGATGACACCAGGTATACATACACCTTGCCCATGGAGGAGACTCGGCAGCCTGGTTAAGGCAGCTCTGTTCAGATGCAAGGAGGTGGCCTGGTGGGAGAAGGGGCTGCAAGCAGCATCTGGAAACAGCTGGCAGAGGGAGGCAGCTGCTGGTGGGAGCAGCCCAGCTGTCTGGGTGTCAACACCAGGGCTTTGGTCCCTCTGGCCTGATCCTGGCTCTCAGAATCGCCCAGAAGATATCCAACAGGGCACCTCTGGGTCCATCTGGTCCAACCCTTCTCCTCAAGCAAGGCCACCTAGAGCAGTTTGCCCAGGAACTGCTGGCAATGCTCCTCTCCTAGAATGATTTCAGCCCCCAGTGTGTGTGAGAGACTTTTTAAAGCAGAAGCAGTGTTCCTCTATGTAAGTGGGTATTTTCCTCCAGCACCTTTTACGTGACTGGTTTTGAACTCCAAAAAACTTGGGGTTTCTGTGACCTCCTGCAGCAAGGAGCTGCACTGGTAAGTGATTCTCACGTGGAGAACAGCATCCCCTTGTCCCTCTGAGCTCCCTTCTGGTGGTTTCATTCAGAGACTCACACTGGGAGCAGACTGGGAGCAACAGCCGCTTGTCCAGCTTTCCCATAACCTGTCCCCTTCCCCAGCTGATTTCAGTGCACACTTGGGGTGGTGATGCCAGAAAACGGGGTCACAAAGGGTGTCAGCAGCCCTCTCTCAGATCAAAATCCCACCAGGACAATGCATTATTGATCAGGACAGGGGCAGGAGGCACCACTCCAACTGTACAGCCCTTCTGCACCCCCCTGCTGCTGCCAAGGTTTCCATTTCCCTGGGGCTCCTGCTCCATCTCCAGCCGAGCACTTTCCCCGCGGCAGGTAGGGTGGGATATGAAAACAGGAAAAGGTCAAGTGCTGAGCTGCTTGCTTGAGCTCTGAGTTATTCATTCAGCCAGCCAAAAGGTTATTAAGGCTTTACTGAAGCTCAGAAATTAATCTGCCAAACTCTTGATCCAAAACTTCCACACTTAACATTATAAAAGGGTTAACTAAGCATTGGTGGCCGTGCACCCACAGTTGTGTGACAGCTGGAGAGCCCACTGCTGCAACAGGACCTTTCTAAGCACTGATCTACACCTGTTAATAAATAAATGAATAAGTATTTATTTATCTTGCTCTTGTGCTGTCCAAAAAAAGCTTCCAAGGAGCAGAGAACTGGAGGGTTTGGGCATCGCTGCACCAAGCACCTGTGAGCAGTTGTGCAAAGCTCTGCACAACCACATCGAGTTTTTGCTCCAGCAAAAACAAAGTGAGGCTGTGGATGCAAAGGCAAGTTCATTTCCAGGTTTATTTTCCAGATGCAAGCCAAGCTTGTAGGAGACGGCAGCCCAGCAACACCCTCATGGTCACTTCAGGCTGTTCAGAGCATGCTGAAGAAGCAAGGAGGTGATGACTTGGGACTCAGGAGCCTGCTGACACTTTCTCCAGGCACGTGTATTCCACAAACCCCTTGCTTCCTTCCCAGTTTTGTCTCTTAGCCCTGGGGACAGGAGCAACGTGATGTGCATCTCCTCTGCACCCACAGGTTATGGAGCCCAAGGGGACTTTTTGCCCTGTGGGACACCGCACATCTTGGATTTGAGCTCTTTTGACAGGAAAAAAAAAATAAAATCCCCCAAAACTCCCACCAGTATTTTTGTAACTTTTCATGGCAGGTAATTCCAGGTAGTTCTGAAACATCTGAGTGATTTATTGAAGCTTTACAGCAGAAGTACCACTGAAGTTACGTGAGTCATAGCAGCGTGTATTTGCATATGTCCATAATAAAAAGGGTTTTAAAAGAAGCAAGACAAAGTGATTGATGGTTGAAACAAACATTACTGTGTTATCAAAGGGAGATGTCTCGGCGAGCCTGACCCTTTCCTCTCAAAGTTTTCTGGGAAGTTGTTGTGCTTCCTCTTCAAACTTCAGAGAAAACCTGAAAAACAAAGGGGTTTTTTGATCAGCTCACTTGACATATTGCAAGGGAAAGTCCTCAGACTAACAGGGAGCTGCTCATCAGCGCACAGACAGCTTTGGGCACATGGGGCACTGCTCCTACCTGTGAGAACCCCAAATCCACCTGAGCAGTCCCACCTGCACCCCACCCTGCAGCACCCATGGGTCCCTGACACCAGCACCCACGGTTTGCAAGGCAAGGCGGTGGATGATGGGCACACCAGGCTGAAGGTTTTCCTGCACAGCAGAGGGAAATTGCGTATGACCATATTAAAAAGAATTTTAAAAGAAGCAAAACAAAGCATTTGGTGGCTGAAACAAACACTGTCATGTTATCAAAAGATGTCTCCAGCAGGTGAGGCTTGGAAAACAAAAAACAAGTCTGGATAGATCTCCAGAGAAACTTCTTCCCCAGTACTTTGTTATACAACTGATAAATAAAAGTAATTGTCACACAATTAGGTTTCCCATCTCCTCCAACTTCTTAATCACATCAAGATTAATTATCGGCACTCCTATTGTTTTGCTTTATGGGTTTCAGTTGTTTGTCTGCTCTTCTGGAGCTGCACTGAGATGAGAAAAGGCTTTGAAGCGGCTTAAATGGGAAATTCGAGGCAGTGGTTTTGTTAAAGTTGCTTCCTCTTAACAGCCAGCTTCATTTTCTCATCGGGCTGGATGTTCTGAAGTCATTTAATTGCAATTTAATCTTCCTACTCTCTCCTCTAATATATTTCGGTGCAGTTCACCGGGTTATATTGGCCAATTCATTAACAGCCTCTCTGATATTTGACATTTCGCTTTAGGGAAATGCAGGTATGTGATCTTTAATATTTTGAGCATTTCTTAATGAGATTTCGGGGCTGTGGGCTGGGAATTCTGAGTAATTTTTTTTTTTTTTTTTTTTTAATTTAAATGTTTACTTTAGGGCAACTTTGGGCATTTTTCTTGAATTTTCTGACCAGGGAGCAAAGGGAAATCAATGGGAAAGAGCAGCAACATTTGTAAGTAGAGAAACATGTAACTGCCTCTTGCCTCCCGAGCATACCAGGATTAGCAGCAGGAAAGTTTCCTGGTTCCAAATCCCAAGCTTTATTTTCCAGGACTAATTTTTTTTTTTCTTTCTCCAGAAAGGATCTTGGGCTTTGCCCATAAGGGTGTCTCTGCCAGCCGGTTTTGCTGCTATCACACCCAGCACACATGGCACATTGCATCCCTTTGTTAGCATGAATCTGCCCCAAAGCCACGGCTGAGGCCAGCCTGGGATGTGGCTCCTCTCCTCCAAAACCAGCTGAACATTCACTGTGAATGGACCTGGGGGATGGATACGTGCCCAGCAATGACAGCTCAGCCCTCTCAGCATAACGATGCTGAAATGAACTCCAGTCTTCTTTCACTTTATCGTTTAGCCTTGAGCTCACTACTTCACCCCTTTTCACCTTGCCTATAAAGGAAATCATAAAGATCCAAAACTGCACACATATGCAAGTAACCACGAAACCAGACTTTTAAAGACATTTGACAAAAAAAATTAAAAGCATCTGAGACTTTCTTTTCAATTCCCAGACCTCTGAGCTCTAAAGGATCAGCAGTTGGTGCAGAAAGCCTACAACCTGCATAGACAAAGCCCATCAGATCCCAAAGGGAAATAACCTTAAAATGGAGTTTGCTGCTGTGGCGCTTGGCAGAGGTTTTAGCTCCATTTTGTGTCTCATTCTCTCTTTGGATGATGCTGAGTGCAATGCAGAGAGCTATCAGGGCATTAATTATGGCATGCATGCAGCATTTCTTATTATGGGATCATTGTTAGAAATGTAGAGTCAAATATGCAAAAAGTTTGGAAATACCAGAAATTAAGATTGCCTCTACCACCCTAATTAGGCCCCTGGTGAGCACGCATTACCTCCCAGCATTAATCACCGACCTACAACACTCCAGCCTCCATTGCTATTGCAGCATTTTTTAAAACTACAAAATATTTATCTTCTTGTTAACCTTTTGCAAAGCACACATCCCCTTCCCACACAGCAATACCTGCTGCTGCCTCTCAGTACAGAAGAAGGTCTGTGAGATACCAATGTGCTTTTTTTTGGGAAGGAGCCAAATGATGAATCAAAACAGCTACCAAATGCCATCAGCACGACTGGCACCTGGAAGATATTTTGTCTGGCAGGAGGGCTGTTGCATTTATTTGTTCCAAAGCTGTCTCCAGATAAAGGATGTTTAATTTTGCTGTCTCTTCCTGCAAGCTGCTCCCCGTATCTCTCAGCTGTGACCCCAGACTCTGCACTGCACCCACGGTGCTGAGCACCCCAAGTCACTCTTAGGGCAATCTGTGGCCCTGCCAGTGTTTTGTGGACTGCAGGAATACTTGCAGATCCCGGGCATCCCAGTAAGGACCCATTAAATAGAAGCAGACTTCCCAGTGTCTTCTTTTGGCTTGCTGGCTCTGGCTTGCCCTGCTTAAGCCAAAGGGAAGAAAAAAGCTGGCAAGAAGCAACTATCGTGACTTTGTTTCTTGAGGGGCTGTCAGCAGTGGGAATTTGCCTTCGGTCAGGGTTGCAGTGAGAATTATTTGTTTATTAGCTCAAGGGATGAAAGGGAGAGCTGTTCTTGCAGGGGCAGTTAAACTCTTCCATGCAAATCCAGCCACACTGCAAAAACAGGTTATGCTAAATCGTGTGCACTGATTTTGGCTGTATAAGCCTGGCAGGGAGCATCGTCTCGTGGTTAGACTGAGAGATCTGGGTCCTTTCATCAGCTCTATTCATAACACTTAGTTGTAGGAGGCCTATAAAACCAGGCATCTTCTTTCTGCCTTAGTTTAAAGCAGTATTATTTTTTTCTCCCTATGCATCGAGTGATAGAATTAACTGATGGCTGCATGGCGCTCTAAGAGCCACAGGGAAATGGAGCTCCAAGTAATGCAATAATTAAACTGGGTGGTTAACGAGGTTTATAACCGAGTTGAAAGGTGGCTGTGAGGCGACTTGCCACACAGAGAGCCAGGTCCTGCAGCTGCTGATGGCAACCAGAAGCTGCCTGGGATGAGGACAAGGTGGAGACGGAGGGATGGGGGGAAAAATGGGGGGACAGTGTCACCAGAGGGGCACCTGGGCACCACCAGCAGTGACAACCTGTGCTCTGTGACCTTGTGTCCATGCACTGGGCAGAAAAAACAAGAGTATTTCTGCAGAAACGAAATGCCACATCAAGGCTCATGAATCATTCCTAACTATAAATCCAGGCTCTGCCATGGCTTTGGTTCCCCACACATTCCTGTCCTTAATAACAGTATATAGTGCTAGCCATATGCATTGGGTTATTGCCTCTGAAATGAAGCTGAACCTAATAACGCTGTCAAAAGTGGAAACACTGTTTAGTCATTAATGGAATTCTAATAGCAAAGTCATTAATTGAAACCCAATAATGCTTTTCCATCCCAGTGACTTACTGCCATTGTTTGTGCTGAGAGGCCCAGACTTACATCTGCACCTCGTTTCCACGTTCAGCAGTGACCGGACCCGTACCTTTTATCATTTCATATGCCTTCGGATCAGGGGATTTTCTACTTGTTATTCACTCTTAGGAAATTTAACAAGTCTACACAGGCTCTTTAAAGCTAATGTTGCATGAAATGCAGGGATAAACCAAAGCAGACAGCTTCATAAGTACAAACATACTATCAAACTGTTCCCATCACCCAGTCTTCTCCTAATGTGTTCATTATGTAAAATGGTTCGGAGGCTGGAGAAAACCCAGCACTGCCACGGCAGCAGTGCCAGGAAGGTATTTCCTTCCTTATTTAGACAGGAAATATAAATGAAATCACACTGTAGCCAAACTCCTAACAAGACTTGTTATCAGCTAGTTCCCAGGTCAGGGAAGTGACAAAAATTGCCATTTTGGGTTGCAAAGAGCAAGAGTTTACTCCAGGGGCTTCTTGCCAGCAGGAATTAGAGCCAAGAGACCTGCAAGTAGAGCCTATGGGCTAACCTGAGGGAATAGCCCTCTCTATACCTGTAGCACCCCTGGAGAGAGGCTATGACAGTTGTTGAAAAGCAAGGAGATGCTGCACCATTAGTCCAGGCCCTGAGACAGCATGTGTGCTTTGCACTCTCCCCATTAAAAAAAAAAAAAGTGTCAATGCAGAGCAATAAATTTCAATACCGTGAAAGTCTCACCCAAACAAGATTAGCATCTTCCAAACAGCTTCTCCTTGAGCGTCGTCAACTTGAATTTAAAGTTGGTGAAGTGTCTGAAGTGTGATTATACAAACCCACTTGTTCTTTACATCTTTTTAAGATCTTTTAATGCAACCATGCATTAAAATGCATGTTCATAATCCCAGCTGTTTGCTGCAGAAACCCTTCCCTTCATTTCCTATCTGCTGTTATCACGTGCTGGGGTCACAGGGAGGTGGTGCACAGGGATGGTGCAAAGCACGGGGTTTATTTAGCCCCACATAGGGTGGCAGGAATCTCAATATGAACCACATCATGTGTGAGTCCTCTATTTTTTATACTTTCAATGGGGAAACAAAAAATACCCACGCTCACCAGAGGCTGGAACCTACCCCTGGACCTTCTTGGCTCCTCTTCTGAGCAATCCTGCTTTGCTGGGTGGTGGTTGCTGGCCCGAGTCTTGCCGTTTTCTTGTAAAATGGAGCAGAAAAACACGCATCCATTCCCTCAGAGGAAGGGAATGGCCCTGATTAATTTTAGAGAAGCATTACAAGGTCAAAGGTATATTATTGCTAATTCATCTACATATTGAAGAGATGTCCAGCATTTTCCAGAGGACCCAGAGCATGACACACGCAGCGTTATAAAGCCAAGGTGTATGCTGTCACAGCCCACAGTCGCTGGGTAATTTCAGCTGAATTTGACAAAGAGGTTAAGGTCTCCAAACTATTAACATCCTGCAGCTTTCTTGAGAAAAGGAGTGATCTGGGCACTTAAATAACAGAATCAATTTTACCATCCTAAAAATAAAGTCGACATTTGCAATTCTTTCCATATGGAAAAGTCATCTTGGTCCACAGATTTGTTTCGTATAGCCTAATACCTTGTATAAATCCACTAACGTACCTCATACATGTATAATTTTTATTGCCAAATGCATTGCAGAAGAGGCCTGCTTGGCCAATATTTAAAGCTTGTTGTATGACAGAGTATGCCCCAAATCTACTTCACAGACAGTGAAACTTTGCAAGCACGTACACACAACATTAACATGCCTCAGCACCCTGGGAAGCAGCTCAATAAACTCCCTCGAAGACTAAACTGATGTCCTGAAATATCAGGGGAATTTCCTTGCAGCTTTGGAGACCAGACTTGTTTTGGCTGAGAAAGTGTCGCAGATTGTCATGTCCTTGTCTTTGTAGATTAGATGCTTCTGATCGCCTCTGCTCTCACAAACCGTTTCTTCAGCTGCCAGCAAGGAGCACTTCCCAGAGCCCCAGGGATTATGATTAAATGAGAAGAGGTGCTTGTTGCTTTCAGACTCCCCAGTGCCAGCCAGAGCCCCCCAAGTCCCCCCCCCCAGGACCCTGTAACTCAGGAGCTGTCAGAGGAGATTCTGCAAGCCAGCTCCTTCCTGCCCTTCTTCACTTTTTGGACTGAAAATACAGAAGAAATGAAGCCCCCCATGTAATAAAATTTTACAGCAGAATTTTTTTTCTATGGGGTGGGGGAGCAGTGATCCTTCCAAAGCAGCACAACCCCCAGCAGCAGGAAGGAGGAGGTGTTTATGGAGGATATCACCCTACACCATTGTTACCACCAGATTTGCACAGGGCAAGCTCGATGGTGCTGGGTGCATTTTGGTTGCATACATGCTGTTTGTGGGGAGATGAAGGAGGGTTGCTCTGCTCTGCTCTGATCTGATCTGTTTGCTCTGCTCTGATCTTTTGATCTGATCTGATCTCCTCGATCCTTTGTCCCCACTGAGGTAGCGGTCCTCGGAGCATCAGGTGCCTGCTGATGACAACAAAGAGTGACAAACGAAGAGTGACAAATGGAGAGTGACAAATTAACTCAAGAGAGTGGGATGGTAAATCAGAGGAAGTGCAGATCCTCCCAAACCTCTGGGAACACGGTGGGCTTCTGAGTGAACTGAGCAGCCCGGGGGGCTCTGCGGGGTGGGGGGTGCTGGTATGTCGGGCAGGAGGAGTGCTGGAGGGAAGGGCAGTGTTTGCTGCACTGAGTCCCAGGGGTGCTGGGCTGCTGCCAGGCAGGATCAGCCCCCAGGCACGCAGGAGGCACTTGCTCATTCCAACAAGTCGCTTGCCCACCACAGCATCTGCCCCAGCAGCAAGGCTCAGCAGCCAGCCCACAACAAACCTGGAGGTTTGTCTGCATGCTCCCCAGCCGGTGCTGGGGGAAGGTCCTCTCTCTACATTTGGTTCTGTCTGGATACACAATATTTTCCTAAATCTCACCTTGTTACTGACACACAAAATAACAACCTTCCCTCATCCCCCTTTCTCTGTAGATTTAACATCCAAGTGTTGTTATTAAGGCTCCATTACTTTTACAAAACGCATGACAGATCATCTTGTGGAACTCTGTGAAGTACTATAAATAATTAAACTTCAGCTAGACTTGTCAAAATAAATGAGCAGAGTAGACTCCACTCTGTGGTGCCTTTGATTTTGTTTGTACGTGTTGGTGCTTATATTTTGTTATCTGCTAAATTGCAAAAATGAGCAAAGCAAGGAGGCCTTGCCACCGACCTCGTGTTACAGCACAGGGAGGCTGTAAAACCTCCTGCCTGCCTGGTTGGAGGCTTGCAGCCTTCGGCAGTGGCCAGCTTTGGGGGGAGTTTGGTGGCCAGGCTCCTCTTCCCAGCTGTGTTGCACCAGTGAGGAAAGCAAAGCTCCTTCTGGAAGGTGCACAGCTCCTCCTCAGCCACTCTTGAATTATTCATTGGGTATTAATGCATTTGACAAATCCAGTCTTCTCTGCATGAATTATCCACAAAGCAGTGCAGATTATGTTTTTGTATTTTTTTTTCCCCAAAATTTATTTTTCATTTACAAATTGACCAGCAACTCCAATCAGTGCAGGCGGGCGGTGTGTGGGCTCCATCCCAAGCCTGCAGCAGGAGCAGACACCCCACAAGGGCTGAGTTCAGAGCTGCCTCCCTCAGCCTGGCTGGGCAACACACACCTGTGGGGCACCAAACAGGGAGGAGAGAGGGGGTGAGACAGGAGCTGTGCCCCAAAAACCTCATCTGGGTGCAGAACATATTGTGTCCCATAAATGTGAGCTTCCCATATGGTTTTAGAGCAAAGGACTGGGTGCGTGGGAACGCCCTACACCTTCACACTCATGTTTCAGGTACTATATATTAGCCCATATATTTCCCATCAGCCAAGACAGGCAAAATACACAACTTTCTCTGATCCATTCACTACCCCAAACATATCCGTATAGCCCAGCATTAAGCTCAAAGCCACTACAGTTCCCAGACTGCTCCCTTAATATACGGGATTAACTCGGGCAGCTCAATGCCACCTCCATTGATCTCACCCAGCCTCCTGTCTCCTTGCTCTGCAGTTCTTGGTCACGAAACGATCCCAACAACTCATCAGATGTCTCCAAATTGATGAAAACTCCGGCAAAAGAACAGGGGAGGCAGGGGATGGACTGGAGCATCCAGAAAGGGGTTTTTATCTGAGTAATGGCAGGACCAGACTTTAAAACTCAGCGAAGGACTCTGGCTGCTAGCGAGGCTGTTGAAAAGCCTGCTTGGCCAAGACAGGAGCAGGAGGACTGGGCTCTCCCTTCTGACACATTGCCCTGCAGCAAACCATTCAACTCATTCAATATCAAGGTGCGACTCCGCTTATTCCCCTGAGGCTGCGTTTTTCCCCCTGGAAGATGCCAACCCAGCGTTTTGTGCTCAGGCACAATTCACACCCCGATTCACCGTTGCCCTCCGCTGTCACCATCTGTACCAGAGAGTGTGAACGGCCGCTCGCATCCCTAGGAGCTTATTTCCACTTCACACTAATGCACACTGCGGGGTGGTGGGACGCAGGTTTTACTTCCCCTGGGTGGGAGATGTTGGTGCAGAAGCTGCTAACCCACTAAGAAGCAGGCGTGTGCTCCCCATGCTGAAAAAATCAACCACTGTCTGACCGTGCAGCAGGTGAGTGGGAACCCTGCATGAAAATCCTCTCAGAGACCTCCATCCCAAATCTGGGTCCGGTCTGGTGGATTCTGTATCCTGATAAAGGACCTCTATCTGCAGGCCTGCAGAGCCTTCCTGCCCTGCAAAGTGGCAGATAGCTCTTGTTTAGGGCAGCCAAGTTTAATACCTGCTGCTGCTACTGCTGACTAATGAGAGCGACACGGAGCTGGCTGCCAGGGATGTCCTTGGGAGAGAAAAGCAGCTCACGGGTCGCTGACCGGCAGAGGGCATTAAAAGGAGCATCCAACTGGAACCGGCAACATCACGGCTCCCGTCCGGTCTTGTGCACTGTCCTTGGAGATGGCAAAAGAAGGGAATTTCTTTGCCGGGACCCAGGAGCTGCAGAATTTGCTGTAGCAGCATCCCCCAGCAAAGGTTGTGGTCGGGATGCACCTTGGGGACATGGGAGGAGACTCATGGTGGTGGTCACCTCCGGCCAGCATCGCCTCTGGCACCTCCATCCGGACAGCTTTACCCCACCTGAGATGTGCAAAATAATCCCCTCCTCTTACAGGGCTCACATCTTCAGAGAGGAACTAAAAAGAAGATCCTAAACGAGCAGGATTTTCAGGAGAGGGACTCAAAGGCCTTCCCCTTGAGCCTCCACCAAGAAGCCGGGTCCCTGATGGGGAGGGTGAGGAGCAGCCCGAGATGGGGGGGGACACAAAGAGGAGATTCAGCCCCAAAAGGGTCTCAGAGCAACACATCATTTTTAGGCAGCCTGAGGCACTTCAATAAGCACCTGAATTGCCAGAAAGGTTGAAATTCTGGCAGCTCTCACCCATCCTTTGCTGATGTCCGATTTTGAGGTGAAACACCAGGAAGGGAAGGGAAAAAAAATATAATTGAGTAATTTCTTTTTTTTATATATTTTTTTTCCCCAGCACTGGGAACCTGCGGAGGCTCTTTATGCCCATCTCCTGCTGCAGGTGGGAGACGAGCTACACTTGGGAGACAAATTATGGTGGTGAGGCAGGTTGTTCCATGTTAATAGCATTAATTATCCCCCCCCCCCCCAGGAACCCCCACCAGTCACTGTCACCCGTCAGCCCAAGGGCCAGCCTTGCTTTTGTTTTCCTCTAATTCTGTAATTGGAGGGGAGGAAAGGGGGAAGAAAAAATCACCCCTCAAGTGTAAATCATTGCACAAATTTTCCCAGTGCTAATTGTATGTTTATTTTGATGGAGGGCGGGCTTGGGTAATTGCTCTCTGTCAGTTCATCCCTGCAAGCAGCTCCAGGGAGGTCACAGGTGGACCTGGCCAGCCCCAAGCAGGGAGAGTGCTCAAAGCTCGTGCAGGGACAGAGGGGGAAAAAGAGAGCATGGAGAAAAGCCCCTTTGTGCCAAAGCACTAGAGGAGAGGTCTGAATGCACCAGCTGGATCAAAAGCTCCTTTTAGGCTCCTTCTCTTTTTGCTGCCAGCTGTTTTTCAGTCCGTGCACGCTGCTGCCCTCCTAGCAGTGCCCGCTGCCTGAGCAGGACAAAGCTGGAGACCTTCGTGGCCAGGGGAGGGTCAGCCCAGCAGTGCCACAGCAGCCTGAGGATCCCGTGGTGTAAAAGGCAGAGCCCAGGGGCAACGGGAAGAGGCAGAAAGCAGGATTCATCCCCAAGAAGCCTCTGACTTGTCTCAGCTCAAACCAACAGCCTGACACCTCCAAGCCCTTTGCCTCCTGTGGCTGCCCCACAGGTTGTTATCACGTTTATTACCTGTCCTGCACCCTTCCTCATGCCAGGCAGCCACGCAACCAGACTGCCCCTGCTACCACCCCAGCAGCTTAAGAGGATGGAAAATTTAGCATCTTCCCCATGCAGCCCCAAGGAGACAAACCCTGACCCCCTCCCAAGCCCGGCTCAGGATTCAGAGCCCCAGGGAGGTCCCAGGGGACCACCAGGGGCCAGGCAGGGCATTCACTGCTGCCTGGCATCCCCATTGAAGGCACTAAGAGGTCTGGGGACACCTTTTCCCAAAAACAGTGCTTGTGCCTTTAGCATAGGGCTGTGAAGGGGTGGGTGAGCATCTCCTCTGCCTCCCCCCTCTCCTGTGGTCTCGGTATTACTCACCAAGCCCACGAGCATTTTCAAGCTTCCTGACTCTTGCTGCAGTGGGTTTAAGCTTGCTAGAGGCTTGTTTGAGCAGCTCGCTGTACCTGAGATATCCAGGTTTCTCTATGCATATTTCACCCACAGTAATTCAGCACTATCAGCAACACATTTAGATTTTTACCTTAAATCTTATATTCCCCACCTAAAGTCTGCAGGGGGAAGGACACACCTGACATGCTCTCAGTAAACAACATTCACATTCGGCAGCTACCCACCAAGAGGAAGATGCTCTCCTGGAGCACCCTGGTGAGATAAAGTAACCATTTTTCTATACATTGGTGACCCGAGCTCACATTTATTCAGCTTAAATGTGGTATCAAGCTCTAGTGTGACTTTCATGCTAAAAATAATTGCAGTTTTCCAAATGTATTACAGAATTTCTTAGGAGATGGAAGCCCAGGGAGGATTCCCAAAAACTGAATATAAGGCTAAGAAATGAAAGAATAATTTAAAGCTTTCTAAATTAGATCATTTATTTTTATTTTTTTTTAATATTGTAAAATTCATAAAATCAATGATTCATGGAAATATTTGCCCAGCCATCAAGTCAGCTTTGTAACAGGGTAAATAATTGAGATGCATTTATTACATTATTTATTTGAAAATTCACAACATAAATAATTCAAAATCAGCTAATTATCTCAAAACTAAAGGCTAAAGGGAGACAACATGGTCCATTAGCTACGGCCAACTGATGGGGTTTCATTCGCTTTTACCAGGGGATGCACGAGGTCTTGGAGGGACACATCGATGCTCTTGAGCCAACCTCGGGGCTGCTATTAGGGCAGGGGGCGAGGGGACGGGTGCTGGTGTCCCCAGTGCTGGCACCAGTCCCCAGCCAGCTGTGGGGGTGAGCCAGGGGTGTGCAGGCACTCAGCACCACTCCAGCTCAATTAGCTGCAGGTTGAGCTGTGCTGATGGAGCTGGGTGGTTGAATGTCTCCATGGGTCACAGCTTCTGCCTTTCTCCATGCCTGGAGTGGCCACCACACCTAGAATGGAAATACAGAATCATTTAGGTTGGGAAAGACCCCTAAAATCATCAAGTTAAACCAAAATGGGGCCAGGTCCTCTGCATTGTAGCATCTCCCTGGAGCGCTTTGTGGTGCATGGAGACTTTTTCCTGCGGTCCAAGGGCTGCAAGCTGGTGGGAGACAAAGGGCTCACCCCCACTTTTCCTGAAAAAAGCAGGTTTCTGGGCTCCCTGAGGTGCTGCTGGGGCTGGCCAGCAGGCAAGAAAACACCTAGGTGCAGTCTGCAGGAGAGAACGGGACTGACCAGAACTTGCTGTCCTCTCCCAGGGTCAGATCTGCCTTGGTGCAGACAGGGAAGGCAGCTCTGTCCCCATCCATCCTGCTACCAGGGCACAGAGGGGCAGCCCCTCTTCTGCAGGGGCTGTGCCCCCCGCGGGCTCTCAGCCACTTGCAACTTCTTCAGAATGAAACACACACGTATTTCCTTATCAGAAAAAGAAAAAAAAAAAAAAAAAGTGAAGGATGTGTATTTTCCACTTAGCTCCATCAAGATCGTAGCTGTCATTAGCTGAATGCGTGTTGCAAAATGCATTTATCACTGTCTGGAAATGTTGACTATGTAAAAATTTAAACACAAGATTTTCTTTTTTCCTCTTCTAATGCTAATTTTTGAAATACACAAGCTTCATTATTAAAAGTTCAGCCTCTCCCCTTCCTCCCTCCCATCTCTCTCCCTTTTCTAACCTACAAAAATCTGACGGATGCATGGCTGCTGCTTTCAGATCCTGAACTTCATCAGGAATCCTGGAACAAGCAGCTTCCTGCCATCAGATCTGCTCCACATCTTAGGAAGAGGTTAGCGTCTGGGCTACAGCTGCAAATGAGAATTATAATAGAAGATTATACCTCTGTTTTGTAAAACACCACACAAGCAAATGAAGACTTATGCACATGCTTTATATAAAGCGTGAATTCCTTATTATGCAGCGCCATTACTGTAATTTTAGCAGCAGCAGATTTATTCTTAATCCTTGTTTGTTAGCGTGCAGTGGTGATGGGGATCCCACCTCGGGGTGCTGGGGCTGGGGGTGTCACCTCCGCCTGCGCCAGGCACAGGGGACCTGGGGACGAGGGAAATAGGGACTGGGTGGAGGCAGGGCAGGAGGAGGAGGTGGCATGGAGAGGAGAGCTTAGGGATGTTTTGTGGGATGGAAGAGGGATTAGGAACCCCCCTTACCCATCAGTGCCCCCCATCGGTGCCCACCAGGAGAAAGGATGCTGGGCAAGCCTCAGCTCTGCTCTCTCCCCGACCCTCCTGTGCTCAGCCAGTGGCTCTGCTGTTGGATCTCACAGGAGTAACATCTGAAATGATGGTCACAGCTGGTTTTGCCCTGGTGGTGTCCATTTCTCTGCTCATCCCTCATCACCAGGCCTGGATGTGGCCATGGACATCCACCTCCAGGCAGGGGGGACACCCGGCTCCATTTTCCCCTTCCCTTGGCACCGTGGGGGCTCACTTCTGCACTGCCCACGCTGGTGCCTGTGCCCTTGCCCGCAGCCTGGCAGAGCTTCTGAGGACCACGGTGACCCCAGAGAGGGACCACAAGCTGCAGAGACCCCTTAGCTCTGTGCTGTGCCCATCTCAAGCACCCACAGCCCAGCTCCATCACCCGGGCTTATTCCCACATGCAGCCCTGACCTTCGCTTGTGTCCTTGTGCAGGCTCAGCACCATCCCTACAACACCCTGCTTGTTCCCCTGCTCATCCAGGGGCTGTCCCCTGTGTCGTGGGGACCCCAGCAGGGCAGGATGAAACCATGGGGACCCTCATGTGGAGCAGCCCAGATCTGCATTCTGCCATCACACAGCACTGCCCACCCCTGTGCAGGGGAGAGGGAAGGCTTTGGAGATATTTTCTTTGACAATACCTTTGAAATCTCTCCTCTGATCAGTATGCTGGGGCGTGCTCCATTCAGCACACATCCCCTTGTGCTGTCCTTTGCCAGAAGCCTCGTAGTCTCCCTCTCTCCTCACAAAGAGCTGCCTTTCAGCTCGAGCCCTGCTTTTGTTCCAGCCTTGCCTCTCCCCAGAGGAGTCATTAACTCCGAGCCTCGGCTGCTCTTGCCACCAGCCTGGCGTGACGGCTCCTCTTTGGGAGCACGGGCTCGGCTCTCAGCTCTGCGGCAGTCGCTCTCGGTGACTTTGGCTCTCATTTTTGCCTAAGCCAGTTATGTCCCTGGCTCGCCAGCCTCGCACAGTGCTTCCATCTGGATGTAATCTGCACCTCGTGTCACCCCAGGAAGCGGAGAGGAAGCCACTGGTTCTGGCAGAGGGAGAGCAGAGTTATTGAGGACAGCTTGTCTGGGCTAAGCCGTGGTGCTGTCCTCTGCCCAGGAGCTGTGAGAGCTGGATCCTGGCTCCTGCCCGGCCCTGCAGCACGCTGAAGTCACTGCAGATGTGACCTCTCCCCATGCATCAGTGTGTGTATCCTGGACAGGACAAGAGCCCGTGCGAGGTCTCCTTTTCCTTGCAAAAACTTGAATTTGTCAGGCAAAGGAGCTGCCCTGGTCCAGGGTGAGGGATGCAGCTGCAGGAAAAATAAAAACAGATGTGAAAGTCCCTGGGAGGCAGCATCCGGGCAAGGGCATTTCTGCTGGAGAAGGCTGCTGTCCTGCAGCACCCCAGCAGGGTCCTGGCCCAGCGGGAAGCATCTTTGCAGAGAGTGGGCTACAGAAGTGCCATAAGGCTTAGTTCTCAGTACATGGCATCTGGAGAAGACTTCCCTTCCTTGGTCCAGGTTCCTGGAGCATTTTTCTCTGCAAGGAGGAGGAACAGAAGCCTTGCCTCTGCTCCAAGGATGCTGGGAGCTGGGAAGGTGCTGGGGGAGAAGATGACAGTGGTTGTCCTTGCTGTGGGCTATAAATGGTTGCTGACCTCCCTGTTAACCTCCATCCATCCCTCTAAGAGCTGCCTCTGCAGAGGTTATGGGAAGATGAAAGGAGCAGTGATTGTGCAGCTGATTTTAACGGCTCTGCCTGTGCCAGAGCCACCCACCTGCCCTGGCACAGGTCAGGGTCCTGCGAGCCCCAACCGCCCTGGGGAAGGGCCACATCCAGCACCCTGCTCCTTGCCGTGTTCGGGAACCAGACTCACATCCTCCCCGTGCCTTGCTCCAGCCACTCACTGAGGCTGAAACACCCTCCAGGCTGTCAAACCTCTGTGCACTTGCAAGGGAAACCCTCTTCTCCATGCACGCCTGCACTCCATCGCTCCCCGTCACTTGCTCTCACAAAGACCATAAATACGCATCAATTATCCTGTCCAGGACAGCCATCTCGGGCAACTGTGGTTTTAATAAACTATAATGTTATGCAAATTGGAGCTGATGTGTGTTTCTCCCTTTGCATCTCGGAGACATTTGTGCATGCCGGCAGACACGGCGATATTGCGTTAGCTCCCTCGTTGCTGTGACACCGGGGTTTGTAAGTGTGATTTATTTGCCTCTTGTAGCATCAGCCAAGCATGTCTCGTGCCCAAGCTCCCAAAGATGCTGCAAGGTTCCTTTTTTGTCTTTCTTCCAGCAGAAATGTGATACAGAGAAACCTCCCCCTTCCAGAAGAGGCTTGTCAATAGCTGATGGGGTTTTCGGCATGGGGAGGTCTCTGCTGCAGGCTTGGGACCAAAATTGCTGATGCCTCTTCCTTCTGCTCTTTGTGCCACACTTGTGGTCACCAACACCAAGGGGTTTTCAAGAGGATTGCTGCTTGCTCCTAAACACAGGGAACTGAATAATGCTGCTGGGCCCCCACATCATCATAAAGATGCCTTCCTCTCACACTACCAACAAAGACAGTAAACTGAATTTTCTAATTTTCTGGGCATAAATCTAATCACAAATTTTTTCCTAGAAGCAACATGACCAAAGGCAAGTCGTGGTTTACCAATTTATTAAAGGCAGCTTTAGGTGGATTAATATCAGCACAAAAATGTTGCATGGCACCAAGACCTGCTGTTATTTCAAATGTGTTCAGGGTTCCCGGGAACCCCCCAGGCTGGAAATATTACTAGGGTAGCTGCAGCAGGAAGGGAAGGCTGGACTTTTAGGCAAGGCATGGGGTGATTTCTTCCCAGACAAGCCAGACCCTGCGCCTTTGGACCATTTTGTATATCCCAGGCTGGAAAGGGCTCAAAAAAAATCATCTATCCCATGTCATATTCCCATCAGTATACCCCTGCCAGCTTTATCAAAGTTCCCCTTGATCTGCCTTGGTGCAAGCGAGACAGAAAGAGTCACAGTGCAGTAAGAAAGGTGGAGAAGACAAATATTTGCTGAGCTTAGCCCAAGCACTTCTCCACAACTTTGCTTCCCCCAACCTGTGGCACTCAGCTCAGGGCTGCCCGTGCGTTTCTGTTGCATTTGCTCTGCAGAGAGCTGGAAGTCAGCATTTTGGGCATCCTACAGAGCACCAGAGAAGGGGCTGGAGGAGCAGAAGTGTTCTGCTCACACCCTGCCCCAAAGCATTTCCCTCACTGGTGAGGTGCTGAGGATGCTCCCGCTCAGCAGTCCTGGGGCTTGCAGAGCTGAAACCTGGCTTTGGGCACAAAAAATGCCCAAAGTGATCTGCGAGCTATTCCGGACAACAAACTAACCACAAACTGTCTCTTTTTCTTTATGCAATGTGATAACAAATAATCTTGGCTGCTTCTTGGGCAGGGAGGGGTTGTAGTGCTCCTTCCACCAGAGATGGGGAAACTGAGGCACAAACCCACTCACTGCAGCGAGCTGCAGGCTCGGCCTCTCCGGCCTTTTCTTTCCTGAAGAGCAATTCAGAGGGAAGAAAAAAAAAAGGCACGACTGATTTATTATAACAAAGCAAGCCAGCTCAAGCACCCCTCCCCAGCTTTCCAACAAAAGCAGAGCTTCACCCAGACGTTTTATGGGCGCAGCGTGACACTCTCCATAGAGACGGAAATGTTTATTTAGCCAAAACCCGACGTGCCCCCGCCGAACGGCCTCGTCAGACATTTTTCAAGCTGCCCTGATTTATACAAAGCCGGGAGCTGTGGCCCAGCCTCCCTCGCCCTTGCAGAGGGATTTTTCTCCCAGGGTTGGATGCTTTTAACTGCAGCGGTGCTGGGAGCCCTGCCCAGGGCCAAGGCGCTTCTGCGAGCACCAGAGCTCGCTCGACTGAAAGGTCAAGGGATGGAAATGGAAACATGCCCTAAAAAAGAAGAATTCCCGGGTGTAGGCAGCGGAGATTGTTCATCTCGGGCTGTTTACACAAGGAGAAGCAGCTCCCAAATAACCCCGAGCAGGGCAATGGCTGGTTTTACAGCCTGTTCCTTCAGTGACCTGCTGGCTATTACCTGACCGGGAGATTTAACGTGTCAGGAGGGTGAGGGGTGGCTGCTTTCCTCCCCCCTCACCACCCCTTTCCGCCCCGTAATGGGCTGCATCTGCCGAGCAGAGCCGGCGAGGCCGGGGGGGCTGCGGGGGGAGCCTGGATCCCATTAACAAGCGCTGGGATCCTGCAGGAGAGGAGCCTCAGAGGGGCTTAGGGGGTGCTGTGATGCTTTGGGGAGACCTTGCCCGGCATCTTGCAGGGGTAGAGGGTGGCTGGTTCTCCAAGGGGTTCCCCAGCTCCAGGCTGGCTCCATGGGAGGATTTCTGCACCCCCTTGGGTCCCTGGAGGTGTCCCAGGAGCTGCCCCCATCCCAGCATCGCTCACACAATGCTGCTTGCTTCGGGTTTGATAAATTCAGCGAGTGGGGTTTGCCAGCTCCCTTCCAAGGTCAGACCTGCCCGTGGGTGGAAAACAATGCAAATTCGGTTTCAAGCCAGCCAAAGGTCGAGCTCTGGAGCATCCATTGGGAGCAAGGTTACAGAAGTGGAAAACAAAGCACGAACCCCTCCGGTTCCTGTTTGGTTTCTGCGATCCCTCTCCCCTCAAATCCTGCAAAAACACCGAGCCCTTTGACACGGGAGGACAACTTGCATCCCAGCGGGGCTGTTTCCAACCAAGCCATGAACAAACCTTTAATTAAGCGGATTTAATTCATAAACGTACGGCGGGCTGCGAAGCTTTCCCTGATGTGCCTCAGTGTATCTGCAGGCTGGAAACACCCCACGGCTCAAAGGCTTTGCAGGCAGCCTAAGGAGGTTGCGTGGGTCAAATGCAGCCATCCAACTTCTGCAAACTGCAGAGCTGTGGGAAATGGGGGCCAGGGGGTTACGGGAGAAAACGGCTTTTCTGCTGACACATCCATGCTGGAGCAGGCTGGGGGCAATGCAGGCATGGTGGATGGAGGCAGTAACAGGGGCAGAGCTGGCTCCTGCCACCTGCACCCTGATTGGAAATTCTCCTGGCTTTGGAGTACCCTGTGCACTTTTTCAACCTGCTTACGCTCTCTGCAACGCTTCCAGCCATGATGTGCTCAGCTGGCCAAAGTCTGGGGCTGTTCTCACTTGCTGGTGACCTGCAAAGCCCTTCAAGAGCCCCAGCTGAGTGCTGCTCGGGGAGGGGAGAAGTCTGCCCCTGCTCCAGGCTTTGGTGGCACTGACATCCAGTAGCTAGGCACAGAGAGGACGATGGCCCATGCTTGGGAAACAATATCGCCCCTAATCCCCAAATTGTGTCTCCTGGGGATCGTTAACCAAACATCTTGTCCACAGCTTAATTGTAGCCAATTATGCCAGCAGGGAAAAGTGCACCTTCATTGTCTGGACACAAAGAGAAGCTGAGCAGGAGAGCTGGATCAATCTACTCAGAGGAAATGTAACAAATGGGGCTTTGTAGCTATCTTTCTTCTTCCTTTTTTTTTCTTTTTTTTTTTTTTTCCCTGTTCTGGCTTATTGCCAAGTCCAAAAAAAAAACAAACTGGGGCAAGGGGTGATAAGGGGGAGTGAATTTAGGTCAAACAGAGAAAAAAACACCAGGCAAATTAAGAAGGGAAGGATTTCATTCAGGTTTTAAAGTGTTTCTTTAAAGTCCTTAAAAATGGAATGAAGAAAAGTCCCAGCTGAAAAGGTCATGCTGAATCTAAAAAGAAAATAGCAGGGTCTCTTTCCACACATTTCAGCTGGGGGAGGAGGAAGGTGTGCTGGGAGCACTTCGGTGTCTCTGTGCTGTTCGTGGCGAGGGGAGCCCAGCACCCAGCTCCAGCAGCTGCAGAACAGCCCCCAGCCTTCCCCTGCCCTGCATGCCAGTACATCCCAGTGCATGCCAGTACGTCCCAGTGCCTGGTGGCAGCTAGAACCACTCCTGCATGTGCCCATGCTTACACTTGCCTGGTAACACTGCAGCTGGTGGGGAGGTGGCTCCAGTTTGGCCAATGCTCATCTCACCTGCCCAGCGCAATGGCCTGGGGCATACCCAATTGCAAGAACCATGGTTTTACAGATTTCCCTGAGTCACAGCCAGCCATTTCCATCACTTGGGCTTACTCCCCGGTGTCGCTGCCTCCTGGCTGCTCTGAACTGGGTGACGGCTCTGGGCACAGTCCCAGGTGCCACATTTACACCACTGCTTGTGTAGGCAGGCTCTGTTGGATGGGGTAAGAGCAAGATGGATTGCACATGGTACATGTCACCAGAGGGGGAAAACCCACCTGTATGATCCATCCAGCCTCTCCCAGAGGTACTGGCAGAAGAACCAGGTCCCCCAAACCTCCAGGACCTTGTCCCAAAGCAGCAGGAGATGCAGGCATGCTGCTCACCCAGGAACACGTAGCTGCTTTTGCAAAGTGGCCAGGATCTGCTGGCGTGTCCTCAGTCCTCTGGGCTGGCTGAAGGGATGGAGGGGGAAATAAAGAGGAAGCTGTATGATACACGATGAGCGAGAGCAAAAGAAGCATGTGGCCAGAAAGAGGAAAAGCAGGCACGGGGCCAGCACAGCTAGAGAACAGGCCAGACAAGGGAGAGGAAGTGTCTAAGAGCGAATCTCTGTGTATTTTCTACTAAAGTGCTCTGAAAGGCAGACAATTCATTGAGTGTCTGCCTCATCTCCTACTCCAATTAATTCAGCAATAGAAAAACCTCACACAGGCTCATCAGCCACGCTCTTCCTTTCATGACTGCTTTCCATCAGCTTATGCATATTTAAAACACCGCAATCCTTGATGCGCAGCAGGCATGCAACTCGGAGAAACTCCTTTCTGAAGAAGTCTCAGGTGAAAAGAGCCCGTCGCTTTACACCGTGACAAAGGACAATTGGATGGTGACATGAAGGACACAGCTCTGGGTTTGCATCCAGTCCAGGTTGGTGGCAACCAAGAATTGCCACTTTCTTATGGCACTTTTAACAGTTTTACCTAAAAGAGTTGGGGAACAAGGTCAGATATTTTCATCTCAAATCTCACCACCCCTGGTGGACTGGTTGATGGTCCTACAGTGAGTCTTGGACCACACCAGCCTGCTCAGAGGGGCATGAAGAGGAGTTTCTGCAGACCACAGCTGGGAGGTGATGCTGGGAGAGGACCTCTTGCCTTGGAGGACACGCACACGGGTTAACATCTCCGCCTCCAGGTCTGCCAGACTTCACAGATTTAAAATAAAACAGCAAAGAAATGAAGCTGCCCATGGGAATGGGAACTTTCCCAGCCCACACGGGAGCCCCATGTTGTCAAAGTCCTGAGGCTGTGCATGGCCAGGTCTTGACCAGAGACCTCCACAGAAAAGCCAGGGAGCTGCAGGGAGGGGATGTCAGCAGGTGGTGCTCTTCACCCGAAATCAGTGCCCCGGACTGTGGGATTAGGGGAAGCTCCGATAGCTCGGGGCATCCTTCTTAGTGCTGAGTTATAAAACAGAGGTCCTGACTGCTCATGACCATTAAACTGCTCAGAGAATTGACTGTAAAAATCGCACATTCACTCAACAGCTCCAGTCCCTCCGATACATCCCAGCCACGAGCAGAGGTTTTAGTGCTTCTCACACCTGCATGGAGATTGCTAAAGCCTACGCACAGAGCTGGTGGGATGGATCTGGTGCCTCCTGCCCCAGAAAAGTGGTGTGGGTGCTGCCCTCATAACCAGTTGCACGTGAGGCACCCAGTTTGGTGGTTGGTCCTGCTCTTAGCCGCTCGTCAGCTGTCAGCTGGACATGTTCCTTTGAAGGCTGTGGCATTTTGGGGGTTTCAGGGATGCTGTGTGCTTGCCTGTGGGGGATGCAGCACGAGCAGCACTGTGAGGGGCAGGACGTTCCCAGCACGGCTGTCAGATCTCTGGTGTCAGCAGCATCAGTGATGCTGACAGCCAGGGACAGGGGAAAACCAACAATAAACACTGAGCCTAATTGGTCTGGAGCACTTGGGAGCACACGGAGAGGCTGGGAAGACCCTGGAGCTTGCCGGTCGGGGTGGTGACACCTCCCTGGGAAGACCCCAGAGCACCGAGGGTGTCAGCGCTGTGCCAGGGGGTGCTCTGATCTCCCCAGCTGGTCTCTGAAGAGTGACCATGACAGCCTCGAGGTCTCATTTTTGACAGCCCTACAGATGAATCCTCAGACAGTGCAGCTGGCATGAAACCCTGTAAAATTGTGGCTGTTTTTTACCAGGCTTCCCGACACACTGATATTCCTGGCACACGTTTGCAGCTCTTCTGGCCAGCTGACATCTTTCCTCCTTGCACAGTGTTTAGGCAATTCTTAAGTCATTTTTCTCCGTGTCAGGGTCTGCACCTTCTCTCACCTACTCCAATATGAGGAGCTGCTATTTGGGTGGAGGAAGAAATCCAGTTGTGCCCTCCAAAATGCTTCTAAGACCAGCCTGGTGATACAAGGAGCAGCGCAAAAGAGTTTGGGTTAATAGCTAATATTTACAAAATACGTAATTTCTTCTGAAAGCCTTTGGGGAAGCTCAAACAATCCATTCAGGTTGTGACACGCATCCGGGCAAGAAATACAATGTACCCTGGGCTCACGAGCCAGCAGACTGCTATTTGTATGCAGCGCCAGTCCTCAGTAACACTGCTTTGCTCTGCAGACCGTCCTCAGACGGGAGCACTGCTGGGTGGGCATTTGGTGAAAGCACTGAGTGCTCCTTTGGAGCAGTGAGAAACGAGGCACTGCATCGCCTTGGGGTGATGCTGAGCACCCAAGGACGTGCAGGAAACCTCTGCCAAGAAGGAACGGGACCAGTGAGACAAGAAGGAATGGGACCAGTGAGAGCAGGGGACCAGGTCAGGGCTCTGCCCTGGGTGTTACAGGCTCGCTCTGACTTTCCCCTGCTCTCCCTCCACCCCTGAAATGCTGTGCGTGGGCTGCACAGCGACTGCACTCAGCCAGCCAAAAAGAGGCAATTTCCGCAAGTCTTTACTGCATTTATAATTAAGAGGCACCGCGATTTCCTCCCAGCTGAATTGCCTTGGTAGGTCAGAGCTTGAAAGGGGCTCGCTTTGAAACAAGGACTGGGGCTGTTCAATTGGTTATTGATTATTAGCCCGGCCTCATTCCTCAGTAAAAGCAGGCATTAAGAGAAGAAACTCTCAGTCTGAGATCCAAGACCTTGCAACAGCTCTTAGAAAAATAGGGTTTATTTATTGAAGCACTGGCCCAGTAAAAGCAAATGTGATGGCATCTATTGATATTTGATTAGGGTTTTGCCAAGGGGCTAGAAATACATTATTAAATAAGCCTACTACCTATTATACACAAGAAAAAACTGCACTACTGTCCCCTGCTGTCCCATATAGCCCATGTGTCTGTCTCCATCTGTTGTTTCTCACTGCAGTGTTCAGCTCTTTGTGGGCGAGAAAACATCTTTTTCATGATGAATGCCAAACACAGAGCACAACTGGGCCTGATTTGGGGCTGAGGTGTCTTGGAGTTGCAATAACAAAGACAAACACCATTGATTGTTGTGAATTAGGACACGTTGCAAACACCGAGGGAGGACAGGGAGACCACAAAGCATCTGAAGAGATTGAGAGGGAAGGGGCTGTTTGGTTTGTGGATGAACACATCTGTAATTGCTTGGTAGATGAGGTGGGGAGGAGAGGAACAGTCTGTTATTTGGGGTAAATCTGTCTCACTGCTTTTATCCATCCAAAGTTAGGTATCTGGTCTAAGATCTCTGCATCAAATACAGCGAACTATACAGGTGTGATCCGGTTGCTTAAAAAGACACAGATATCTATACCAGGTAAGATTCATGAGAGTATCCGGGGCACTCTGCAAGGCTGACCAGGCTGACACGGGAATTTTGGAAAACCTTCTGTCTTGCACACCAGCAGCTGGAGGTTGGGAAGCTCCTCCTGCACATCTGAGCCCCAAATCCTGTCCATCCCGTGGCTATTCAGCCCCATGGAGAGGAGCCTGGCACAGCATAAGTTACTCCAGGAAGGCTGTTTATCTTGTGCTTGGGGCACCTTGCTGGCCAGACCACCACTGACAGATGGATAGAGATACATGGGATGAGTCCGGTCCTTCCAGAGTTCATGGGAAAGCTATGGGGCTTCACTGCTCCAACTTTCAGTACACTGAAAATGCAAAATCTGGCTCTTTTTGTGTGATTTTGGGTCTGATTCAGTCCCCACTAGGCATGGTGACAGTGACAACAGAGAGGAGAGCTGGCAGTAGCCCGGGGACCCCTCAGCAAGGCAGCACACATCTCACTGCAGGGTTTCCCAAGGGCAGTGCTGCTGGAGGTGTGTGGTCAAAGGATAGAAACACTGCTTTGTGGGAGGAGGTTATGGTAGCTCAGCAACTCCTTCCCCTCTCCTGACACCTCCCTTTGCCAGCCTGTTCCTCTCCCATATTGTCCAACTGGGTACAACCCAACTAAACCCCACCCTGCCCCAAACATTGAAGGTTGTTCCTTCTGTTTTAGGTAGAACAGTCCTAAAAGCAGTCTGGTTTCTTTCCACTCTGCTGGCTTAAAGTCGTTCCCTTGGGCTGGAACCCTTGCATAAGGTTTTGCAGCAGGAGATGTGTGCAGAGAAGCACAAACCCACTGGGAGCTGTGTGAGCTGTGGTGTCAGATCGGGCACAGGTGTGCTTGGGATGCCCCCTAAATCCTACAGTGATCAATTAGGTATATGAGGGGGAAGAATATACACAGCCCCCATGGGAAAACCAGCTTTGTATAGCCAGAAATACCTGGAGAAAGCTGTAGCACTCCCCAAATGTCTGCATCCAGTGGAGCAGAGGCACTGGGAGGCAGCACTGGGAGGCACTGGGAGGAAACAGCTCTGAGCTGGCCGGGCTCTGCAGCCCATCTGGCAGGGCAAGGAGCGGGCTGGAAGCTCTCCGGCCCATCCCTCCTCTTCTGCATTCATGGCTACCGATGAATATTTTACAAGGCGTGAAATATTTACGGTTGGAGTTGACCTTTTTTGTTGCTGATACATCACGCGCGGTTAGATGTGATCCTTTCTCGGTGACATTTCCTGAGCCAGGAAAAAGTCACAAACTCCACCAAAGCTGTTCCCACGCTCAGCTCAAAAGCAAGAAGAGTTGACCCTGAACAGAACCACCGGGTCAGTTCCACCAGGCAAGAGATAACCACATGCTGGGAGCTCACTCCCGGACCTGAGGAGGGCTCCAGATGAGACCGGTGGACCAGTTCGGTGCCCAGAGCTGTCCCTCTGCCCAAGGCCTTGATGTGTATTTTAAGTTTAAAGAATCTCAGCAGTTCCCAGAATCTGGCAGGTGCCCAGACGGGACATCCTGAAGCATGGAGATTGGCTCAGGGATGGGAAGCAGGTTCCCCCATCACTCATGAAAAAGGCTGAGAGAGGTCCTGGGAGGATGAAAAATGGTGCAGGCACTGCTTGTAAAGTTCAGGCATATTTTTTTTAGGATTGTCTGTATTTACAGGAATCTCTCAAAATCAGCTATTGGCCTGGCCAGTGTATCCCCTTTGTGCCCATTCAACACTATGAACTCTCATCCTAAGGCATGCAGACAAGACACAACATTTTAACACACTGCTTAACTCCGTAGGGAGCTGAAGACCTGCCACATCCCCCACTCTTAGGTCAGATTTCAGGTGTCCATACAGTGATGACACTGACATCCTTTTTTTTCTGCCCCTCCTCGTAGGTGTCCCAGTGCAGACAGCTCTGGAAGAGCTCCTGATAAACCTACTGCCCAAAAGTTGGGCCTGAGCACCATTTCCATTGCACATCCTCCTTTGCAGCCAAGCAGCCTTCAGAGCCAGCCAAGCCCAAGGGTGAAGGAGGATCCTTCTGGAACAAGGAGAGTTTGGGAGGCAGGAACCAGAAGGAGCAGAGCTACCCTCCTGTGCCCAGGCTGTGGGTTCCCATCAAGGATGGGGTCCTGGGACCAGCTCCAACCCAGCCCAGCTCAGAGCAGCTCAGCCCATCACGGCTGGGCCAAACCAGCTCTGCTTTTCCAAAGCTGCTCTCAGCTCTTCTCCCATCTGCTGCTCTCTGGCACGGAGGCAGCAGCAAAGGCAGAGCCTTGGGTATCTGCCACCAGGCCCACTTTGCATTCAAAGCCATCCCACATGTCTTGAGCTCCCACTCAGCCCAGAGCAGCTGCAATTCCTAAAAAAAAAACAAGTGTCAGAAGATGATACTCAAAGCAGCATTAAGCACAAGTGATCGGGCCACGCACCAGCAAAGCCTCCCAGTTGCACAGACCTCAGCTTCTCTGACACCATTTTAAGGAAGAAACTGCCAACCCGGCACTGAATTTGAGCTCATTTAACTTGAGAGTTAATAACTCCTCTGTAGTTTTCCCTTCTGATGCCTTTTCCCTTTCTTCTCCCTTTCCCAGTCTATTTCTTCTCCCTCTGTTTTCTCCTCTTTCTCCCCTTGCCCTTTCCTCTAAGAAATGAGCTCAGGATGAAGAGTATCTGTTTTCTGTTTGCTCTGTGACTATCATTACTGTTCCCCGTGCCTCTGCTGTCTGAATTCTGAAGACAGGGTGCAGTAAATGGGATGTTTAATCTTGCTGTCAGGCCCATATATCATTCCCCAAGCTCCTTCTGGGGTAGCGAGAGCAGCTCAATTGACAAAACAAGCCAAGGAATGAATAAACCAACAGAAAGCGTTCAGCCCCTGTTATTAATCCGAAGAGAGCCGCAGGAAGGGAGAAGCACACAGAAGTGCCTCCAGGGCCCCGTCCCTTCCCAGCAGAAAGGGGCACATTGCCCCGAGCATGTGTGCATCTCCCGCAGCTTCTCCCCACGAGCGAGCTGGTCAGTGCCTCTCACCGGTGTGCGGGAGCCATGGGAAGCAGCAGCAATTTCCCCTCCTCCCGCGAGTCTCATTTCCAGGGCGAGATGGACTTAATTGGTGTCTCCTCCAGGCACTGGCTTCCGCTGCATCTCAGAAGCGCCTGGTGTGCTCCGAGGTGCTGCTGTCGCGGGGAATGAGGACTCATTAAGCTGATGGGAGGCTGAGGGGAAGTGGCAAGCGAGGGCTGCGTTTCAGGAGCAGCCTTGCTCAGCGCGATGCCGGCGGCATTTTGCTGCGAGCCCACTGCACGCCCAGCAAAGCCATCTGCAAGGGGCGAGGGGAGCCTTCGTCCCCAGGGGTGGCAGCTTACACGGGCACTGGCAGGGTATTTAGCTCTGTGCTTTCGAGCTCAAAACAGCCTGTCAAACCCAGCTCCTCTAAAAGGAGCTGAACCGTGATTTCCTCCTACATCCCCCTCTAAAATGACCGGTAGTGGCCATTTCTAAGCCCTCCCACAGGGATGCTGAGGCCAGTGCAAAGCCCAGAAGTCTCCAGGATTTGTGACTCGGAAGGAGCCACCCAGCCCTCACACCACCCACAGCAGGGGAAACAGCCTGAACGTGATCCAAACACCTCATCTGCCTCTGACCCCTCCTTGGACACCTCAGCTTGGCCATGGCAATGCCATGCCCATAATAAGACCAGCAGGAGGAGGCTGGACTAGAAAAGATTTTATTTTTTTCTCCCACTTTTCTGGTGCTTGATGTGTTCTAGATGCAACAGTCCCACAAACACAGGGATGGCAAGGTGGTGTGCTCAAGGGCACAGAGCCAGGCACTGATAGAGGTGCTTTGCCATGAGGTGCTCAGCCCTGTATGGGCACAGCGATGGGATAAATGCATCTTGCAGATACCACGCATCACACAGGACAGGCTTGATGGTGGGAGCTGCCTCCTGGCCCCAGACCCCCAGACCTCTTAGCCCCAGACCTCCTGGCCCTCATCCACACATGAAGGAAAGTGTGGGATGTGCTGTGCCAGCAGCAATGCTATCCTGAGCTCCCTGGGCAGAGGATTTCTGAGAGGAGAGTCCCCTCCACCTGCAGGGGGGGGAACAGCAGCCTCCCTGGGAGGCACGTGCCCTGCCGGCCATTTCAGCGCTCAGGATGATGAAGATGTTTGTTAATGGAGCTGAGGTAAAAGGCTAGACTCATCCAACTGCGAGAAGTTTCTGGAGATGCCCAGCAGAATAATAATTGCAGCATTAAGCGTTGGGAGGGTACTGAGCAGCGCAGTGACAGCAGGCAGGACCATCAGACGGGCAGGAATGCACGCACACAGCCACCCGGATCAGGAGGCGGGGAGCTGGGGGGGGGTTAAAGCACATCCAACTGCTCAGGCAGTGGGGGCAGGGGACGAGAGGAGAGCCGATTTCAAAGGTGGAAGGGAATGCTTTTAAGCGTAAACAAATGGAGCATCTGAGATCCCAGCTCATGACGGGGATGGATGCCGAGATCAGTATTATACCTCTGTGCATTTTAATGGGAAACATCTGCTTGTCTGCGTGGTCGGGGAGGACAGGAGCTTTTAGGGAAATTGTTTTCTTTCACCTGCAGGACTCGAAAGACCTCCTAGGATTTCTCAGGAAGCCCATGTCCCCCTCCTGGTGGTCCCTCAGGTGCCCAGAGCCCAGCAGGAGGACATGAAGCATCTCTGTGTGCAAAGACAGCTCGTGTCCACATACATGCTGGTGGGACAACTCCAGCAGAGCCGTTCTCAATGGAAATCAGTTCTGATGAAGCAGATTCATGCACAAAGGCTTTACTGACCCTTAGGACAGCAGGAGGTTGTGGCACCCAGGTGATCTGTGTTTCAGTCCTGTTTCTGACCCTAAATTCATGAGCAATATCTTAAATATGTTCAAAGCCAGTTCCTTCCCCATTCCTCAGTTTCCCCTGGTTTGACACAGCAATGACACTTCCTGGTGTGCGTCATCAGATGGTCTGAAGGGTGCAGAGCAGTGCAAAGTTACCGTGCTGGTTACAGCTAGAGGGTATTCTCAGATTGCAAGCTGCAGCGGAGCAGACAGGGCTCTCAGCACACCCCAGTGAAACCCTAAGGAACTCAAGCACTTATTGCTCTTATTTATATGAACACTTGATCAATAGTGACATATCTACTACGAGAGCTGGAGCAAGCAATGCAGAAAATGGGGAAATAAGAGAGAAAATGTTTCTGTTTGGAGCTGCGATGTAGAAATGACATCCAGTGCACCAGGAGCTGAACCAGGAGCCCTGAGCCTGCTCTGCTCAGCCACGGGTTGGCACGGGGCCTGCGAGGTCAGCTCTACCACAGTGTGGGATTCATAAAAAAAAGCCCACAAACAGTCAAATAGCCATTAAAAATGCAGCCGTTACTTCTCATAAGAAGACATTCTGTCTGCATCGCCTTTCCCCACACCTACGCAAACAGCGGCGTGTTAGAACAGGACCGTGGCACCCTCCTGAGCAAAGATTAGTAAAACAAAAAGGGAAAAGCAAAGCAAAACAAAACAAAAAACCCCAACCTAGATAGCGATCAGCTGTCACTTCCAATCAAAACACTCCTCAGTGCCCTGTTTTCCCCCAAACTGCCACCAGCACGGCGGAGCTCTGCCTGCCCCGGCTCCACGCTCCCCGTCTGCAGCAGGGAGGTGATGGATGGCAGCTCCTCCTCAGCAGGGTTCCCAAGGCTTGGACCTTTTGCCCAAGATCTGCCTGCTCCTGGGATGGGCAAACAGGGCCAGCAAAGCCCCCCCAGCCCTCCCTGCTTCTTCCACGTGGCACCTCCCGCAGGCTGGGTGCCCGTTTGTCTTCTACCATCAGAGCTCATTTAGTTATTACTCTTCATGTTGCCTGCAAAGCAACAACAGAAGAATGTAAAGTTGCAAAATGGAGTACTAAGGAAGGAGGAAATGACAAATTTTGGCACTTTTTCACCTTAAGCTTGCTGCAGGGTGTGTGTTTAATGTGATAAAGTTGTTCGGGAGGTGGTAACATGATTTTTTGCTCCCACAGGCCCTTCCACGCTGCTGTCTGGTTATCTAGCTGGGCTCACACTGTGTGTTGGAGACATCCCAAGTGCAGCTGGATTGCTTCTCTCCAGGGCCCAGAAAGGCAGACTCTGGGAGCCTTGGCCAGAAGGTGCCTTGTCCTTATGTTTGGTGATAGATGCCATTGTGACACTTAAATCTGGCACAATTAGCTGCTGCTCTGAACGTTGCCCCAGCCTCTTTGTGGCAGAAAGTCTCCAGAGGGCATGGATGGCTGGATGTGTCTACAGCGTGGATGCAAGAGAGGAGAAGGAAGGTGTATCAGGTCCTTACTCAGTCCTACCAAGAACCACTGGCAGAAGGTGACCTGTCGCAGCACTAGAGCAGTGTCACCCCAAAAACCTCACCACAGGGGCTGATGGAAAGAAAGGCACTGAGAGAAGCCAACAGAGTGAGAAGGGGGCAGCCAGGCTTTGGTGGGGGCTGTACGGTGCCGTCCCTGTGACAGCAGAGGTGGCCCTGGGGACTCTAGGAAGCCCTTTCCAGACCTGAACAGCTATGGTTGGGGACAGCAGCACAAAGCCAGCAGATGGCCTTGTGCAGGTGGTGGCACGTGGCAGATGGTGACAGGTGGAGGTAGCAGAGCAGGGTGGTAGCAGAACAGGGTGAGAGAGGAGGCTGGGCAAGAGAAGACTTCTCACCCATGTCCAGAGGAGCTCCTTGCCCACCCGGAGGACTTCAAATCTATTTCACCTCACATCACCACAGCAGCAAAGAAATGCCTTTATGTCTCTTAGTAGCTGCTGAGACCAGGGGAGATGTCAGGATGACATGACCAGTGAGGGCCCAGCAGATGATGGAAAAGCTGGGATTCCTGCTCCCTTTTCCTGCCCTCATCTGAATTGCACTGAAGCTGGTGGAAACACTCCCTTAAATGCACCCCACTGAGAAATGAGGAGTAGAGGTGGCTCTGGTGCCCTTCAGCAAGACATTTCCTCCATCCCCAAATACACGTCTGAAGCAGCTAGAATGATCTGTGGCTTCCTTCAGCGAGAGGACCCAGGAAGAAGCCCAGCTTTGGCAGCTAGCAGAGTGGCGGTGAATCCCTGCCTAGTGCTGCTGGCCAGTCCTGGTGTGGATTAGATTACTCAGAAATTAAAAGGGGAAAAAAAAGTGACTTCACATCCCAGTTAAACAGCAGCTGAACAAAACTGAAGGAGAGCATAGGCTGGAAAAAGCCAATAACCGGTGTGTCCTGGAGCCAAGAAACACACAGCGCAGAGACAACTGCAAAGAAAAGACTTTTCCTGCAGTTTTTCCTTGCTCTGAACAACCCTTTCTCGGCATGTGCGAAAGCCACTAGACAATCAGTCTGGATTAGTGAGACATCTGATTAAAACAAGCGCCAAGAACAATGGCTGCTGATGATGAGCAAGATTGGATTTAGGTCACATTAAAACACTGTGAATAAATCATCCCACTAAAGACCAATTACACCAGATTCTTTGATTGATGAATGGAAAATACAAAATAAAAAAAATATATTCTGATACATTTCTGTTGATTTCTGGGCTGCCCTTTAACCAATGTGTGCCCAGAACAAAGCACATTGTTCTTCAAGAAAATAAAAATAAATAAATAAATAAATAAATAATAATAAAAAAAAAAAAGGCTACTGGGAGAACTTTCTTGCCCTCCAAGGCTTTTGAAGGAGTGATGTGGGACAGAGCAGAAACAGCTTGACCTGCACTTGTTCCAGTGTAACCTAAAGCAAGTGAGATTGTGTCTGTGACCATCTGTAAAGCGATGGAATAAAGTCCAGCCTTTCTCCTCATGCAGGGAAGAGGAGCACTCCCTTGACCCTCACTGTAACTCACCCTAGTTCCCCTTTAGAAAGCTCCCTCTAAAACCCATGGCAGCACTTTGCCCCAGGTTACAGAGCCCTGCAAGAAGTGGCCTATCTGGGGTCTTCTGAAAGCTTCTCTGAGACCTTTTTCAGCTTTTAACTCTCCTTTTTCAAGGATGCTTTTGTTCTTTCTCAGGCAGCTTCATCTCGTATCCCTCCTCTGTCCCATCTTCTCTCTCTCAGTGATTCTCTTCCTCCATTACCAACAACTATAATAACTTATATTTAAATTTCAAACAGTAGAAACTGGACCCATTGAAATCAAAAGTTAAAACACCACTTTTTTAAGCAAAGCCAAGATTTCATCTAAAATCACCCTCTAAAAGAAATAATAAACACATGCTAAGCTGGGTAATACATGATAATCTTGACTTACTGTGCTAAATGTTTGACTTCCCATAGCCAACAATGTTTATCTACTTCATACCTCAAATGCTTTTTCATTTGCCACTGGTTATTGTTCCTCTATCTGTGTTCACTGACCTCTTAAACTATTATTTTTAAAAAATAATCTCTGTATTGTCTCACTTGAAGATACAAAGAACAATCCAGGAACAAAAGGGTATTCCCCTTCCTCACGGTTCATTGAGGTGGATGCAAAGCTCAGCCTCTCAAAGCTCAAGTGGGTTGCAGAGATTTCCACCTGCTCTAAGCACATCCTAGAGTTAACCAACCTCTTGCCTTTCCAGCAGTGTCTCATCCACCACTGTCCAGAGCCTCAGCACCCTAAATCTCCCATTACTCATGCAACTTCGGGTGTCCCCTCAAGATTCAAGCTTAGACAGTACAGAAACTCCTACAAATGCACATCCTGATGTGAGCATGCATGCTCATGCAGGACCTGTTAAGATCCACTGGGAAGCAATGCTCCATTCCCAGCCTTGTCCTTGATTCTCTGAGCTCTCCAAAAATTGTGCTGGGTCCTTGTTTACTTTGGAAGCCACAGCTTTCCGTGCTCTACATGAGGTAGGCTCTGGCACAGCTATGTTGGCAGCTGGGCATTGGTGGCTGCAGAGAGAGCTGTCCTTTCCATATAATTGTCTTAGTGATCCCCCCGGGATGGCAGGAACATTCCTATCCTGTAATAAATATGCCTGGACTGCCACCGAGGTGAAGGAGAAAGGATTAGTTACTAATCTTTTCTAATAGAGAAAACCAAGTTAACAAGTTTATTGATTTTGGTAAATAAAGCTCTTTCTGCTCCTGCCTTGTTTATATAAATACAAGCATATATTTAGATAAAGTACATATTGCCAACCCCGCGTGCTGTGACTCAGCCCATCCCTGATGCACACTGGGCCAAGCCACCCCTGGAAGTTCTTGAATTCAGATCGCTTGCTCCCACCAAAATTACCACTGGAATATGCAATCCCTTTGCTAAATGTCTACAAAGCATTAATTGGTTCTTATTTCATTCCTAACAAAGAATGTGAGAAGCTGAGCAGAGCTCAAAGGCAGCTTGCTCTAACCTGCCTCGCCACGGGGGACATGCTTGCTAGGAATCAATGGCATAATCCATTTTGTTCTGTCTTGCAATGCACTCTTACATTTAAGCCACAAGGGCATTGTAGTTGTGATGCCAAATTAGTGCTGGCACAGAATATGTGCATCACCTGCACCTGGCACATCACCTTTACAAACAAATTCCTAACTGTATTGCGTTTGGCATCCTTTACAGTCCAGGGGTTATCCAGAGTTTAGCTGCAGCTTTGACATCAGTGCTGAAGCATCACGGGAATTTGGTTCACAGCCTGACATAACACCAAAAACAACTTTTCTTATGAAGACATGAATTACAATAGCTCTTTAAGTATACGTTACTACCAACCATAACAAATGTATTATTAATCACATGACGATTATATGTTTATTCCTATAGTTGTGTGTATGACGGCCGCAGCACATTCTGAAGAGTCTGGCATAATCTATGCTTTACATAAGCATATTCTTGATTAACAATATCCTTTGATCCTTGGTTATCCATATAATTAATCTATCCTTGATTTTGGTTGCATAAACTGGTGACCAGATAAGGCTAGGTAGAGCTCATCTTTTACAAAAGTAAATATGAGATACAGGTTACTGAAAGAGAAATAAATAAAAAGATAAGACACTTCTATGAGTCACCTAAATGAGATAGTTACAAAGGGAAAAAAAAAAAAAAACAACAAAAAACCAAAAAAACAACAACAAAAACATATTTGTCATTGTAATATAAGAAAAAGGATAGTTGGTTTCATGAAGTATTTTTTATTCTTTTCCCGGAATCTGTCTACCTAAAATTCTTTGAACAATGAGCTCACTAGAGGAGTCCAGACATTAAAGCTGCTCTCCCAGTAGATGTATTAGAAGACCAGCAGGGCTTCCAGCAAAACTAGACTCAACTTTCCTGCTCATTCGAAAGCAACCGTCAAACATAAACTAACACAAATATTTAAAAATCTTTCAGGGTTTCTCTATACATTGCAAAGAAATCACAGCATGATAGAATTTGCTTTCTAAAAGCCATCCTTTGAAGGTCACCTTAAAAAAATCCCAAGAGAAAGCAAAGACCGAAATGCCTTAAAAGGAACTTTCCCGGCCATCAATTCAGCCCTTGCTATTGCTGGCAGCCACATAATAAAACCTATTCATAAAGCTCCATTTTAAACTACGTGGGCTTCTTGCCTCCACTGCTCCTGCTGGAACCTGTTCCAGGACCTCACTTTCTCCAGGCTTCGAGACCTTCTAATTTCCGGACTCGGTTTATTGATGGCCATTTTGTAAGGATTTGGTGCTGGGCCAGCCTCGTCCCTTGGTTCTCCTCCCTGCACAGCAAATCCCCGCGTTGCCCTGCTTGGGGAGACCATGACATTTGCTCCTGTTCTCCCTTTCGTCTGGGCAAACCAGGACAGGACCCTGCCCCCCCGGCCCCTCTGCAGATGGATGAAGAAATGGCTTTTCCCAAGGGGAATCAGGAGCAGCTACCTTGGCTTCTTGCTCCGAGCAACCTGCTGAAGGAACTCTTCTCTTTCCATTAGCAGGGCAGTTTAAAGACATTAGGCTGTGGAAGCTGCTTTTTGTGACTGGCTTTTCTCCCAGCTTTTGAGTGTCCCCTTCCCAGATCACCCCAGAAACCCCTATCCCAGACACAACCTGACTTCCCTGCTCAGACAACATGCAAAAGGGGCAGTGAACACGTCCATGTGTTGGATCATTCGCATAAAGCCGTGAATTAGCCTTGACATCAGGAAGCAGCAATATTCCTCTGGTAGGCAAGCTCCAGGTACTTCAACGCTGTGCTTCTTCCTGCCCTGAAAGGAGCAAAGATATCGTGAGATCACAAATGGAGCTGCTGTCATGCTGGGAAACCGGAGAGGAGACAAGCCCTTGTAGGTTTTACCTGGATGTGTCTCCCTAGCCAGGTTCTACATGGGGTGGAGGTGTACAGCCGGAGAGAACAGTATTCATCTCCTCCAGCAACATCAGAGCAAAATCTACATTTCCTGATCTCCTGTCGGGTTTTACAGCCAGACAGGTACCTGGCAGCGCGGCAGCTAACTGGCTTTCCAGCATCTCTACAGCAAACGTCTGAGCAGCATTGTCAAAACCTCTGAGAGCTGGAAATAATTGAACCAGAGACAAAGGTCTCCAGGAAACCGTAGCTGCTTCAACATCAGTTCTTATGTAAACAAAAGTGAATTACTTTTATGTGAGAAAATCTTGTATTTGATTTTATTTTAAAGTGGATTTTTTCGCTCCAAGATTGTTATAATTGTGTGTGTGCTTTCTTATGTTTCCAGTGACAGGACATAATGTGACATGCCACTCAGTGTTCGTGGTGACAGAATGCAACATGACACATTAGCTACTACTCCTGCCATGTCACAATGTGACAGAGAGTGCCATTCTGAATGAAAATGCAGCAGTAATACAGATTGTACTATTATTTTGACCATTTCCCACTTTGTTTTTTGACCAGCTAAGGCAGTTTCTACTTGCTACTCATTAGAGTAATTTTTCTAAGGAGCCGCCTGTTTGTGCTGTAATGAAAATTTGACACTTCAAACAAGAAAAGAAGACAAGTACTTAGCACACTAATTAGAGCAGAAACTATTTTCAATATCCTAGGAAGGTGACTCCAGTCTAACGCTGAGCAACACTACAACTAGCTCCTGCCATCCTGCCATACAACCCGGCATTCTCACCTCCATTTAAAGATCTCAAAAGCCCTTTGCAAACACTAATAAATTAAAATTGTTTTTTCTTTTTTCTATCTCCTTTTCAAAGGTAGGTGTGAAAGAAGGGAGGCGATGTGTATTAAAAAGGAGGCTGCAACTGCAAAGGAGCTAAAATGGATTTCCCAAGGCACCACGTAAATCTCCATCACCTAAATCCCACTGCTGAACTCACTGGAGACTAGGAGGGGGAAATGGAAGCAAAAACAAAGAACAGCTGAAAAATAGAACATATTACCCAGTGCCCAGTGCACTTTACCCTGACCTTCCTCACTTGATAACCTCTGATGTTCAAAGAAGTGCTCCTTTCACAAATGCCACAAATATTTGTTTCCTTTGATCACTGCTAAGTGGTCTATAATATGCATGCTTAAGCTATTTTTTTTTTTTTGTAACAAATTTAGCCTACTAAATTTAACCATTACCAAGGCGTGAGCACATTACTATTTACTGAAGAAAATCACTGTTGCCATTTTTGCAGCTCCTAGGTGGTACTTTATGTGCCACAACTTTCCTTCCTACATGCACAGGGCAGTCCTGTAGCCCCTTGTGTGGGTGCATGTACTGTATGTGTAGCTCTGAGAGTAACGCTCTGTTTTCCCAGGCACAATCAGAAATGGTGAAGAGTTTTTAGCAACATGGATTTCTCATACATTGACACAAGTGTCAAAAACCTTGTGGCTTTCCAAGCTGGAAAAATCCAAGGTTCCCTTGAACCTCTGCATCTTCAGGAGGTCCTTGCTGACCACGATAAGCAAGAAAGCCACAACTAGGAAAATCCTGACTGCCATGGATGTTGCACTGGTTCCATGAAGGTCTTTGAGAAAAAACAGGGCAGTGTGAGAAACTTTTGCATTTTCAAAGTGGAGGAGCAGGCATAGCCCCAGGCTCCCACCACCCACCATCAAACAGGTAGGGCCAGGGCCCCCTCAGACCAGCCCAATGTGTTACCCCAGCCCTAGGGATGGCTTGCAGCCTGGTTTCATCCTCCCAGCAAACCCTGTGGGTGCTATGTCACGGACACGGCTCTGTCCATCACTCTCACTCCAGTTTTGTGCTCTACAATGCCCTGGACTGGAGCCAGGAACCACACCATATCTCACTTGTCCAATTTACCCACAGCTACGTGCTGCAGGAGTTACTGGCTCCTGCCCTTCCACCCTCAGGGCTTTCCTGAGGACACCCTAAATGCTCGGTAGAAGGCGATTTGCTCCTAACAGCATCTGGCCCTCAACAAGTCCTTAAGACGACCAAGCAGTTAGAGGTAAAGGCAGGTGTGAGTGTAGGGCAGGCTGGTTTGATCTAAAGGGAGCCAGGACATTTCCTGACCTCTTACAGGCTTGCTGTGCCAGTCCAGAAAGCAGCCTCATTTTCCTAAGTCTTGACCCCGTGGAGGGGAACCAAAGTGCTTCCATCTCAAAAGTGCCTCAGGCAGCAAGAACCTGAGGGCTGAGAAATCCTAGAGCTCATCTAAGTACCAGAGCCTGAGAGAGTTCTCCCTCCACATTGATTTCCTTTTATCTTTCCCCATAAATCAGTCTTTTCAACTCTTATATCCTTTTCTGTTCCTTTCCTCTTAACACACTCCAATCCATCAACCTCTCTGCGATGCCAAATGCCCACAAAAGAACATCCTGTGCCATTCATGGCTCAACACAGCTGTCGAAGGAAAGGACTAAATTCCCCAGCAGATTTTGAGTTGGGTGACATTTCTGAACACTCGATAATGGAAAATCTCCAGTTCTTCTCATGTATACTGCAGGCCTAAAACAAAGCTGATGGGGACTGTTCAGTTTACACCAGGAAGATAAAACTCAACACACCAGCAGCTGCTCCATAAATCCAGACATCACCAACATTATTTTAGAACACACCTTCATCCTAAATAATGCAATCGATGTAAATGAGAGCTGATGTGTTGATACATCAACATTTTATATAGACATCTAATCTACATATTTGCAGTCACAACAGATTCAAAGATTGATACTGATACCCAGTATAGTTTTATGGTATCTATTAAATGTATTACCCTCTCCATCAGAAAGCTGTATGTGACAGCGCATTCTCTCCTGAACCAATACGAGTAGGGCTGGGAGTGGGAGAAGTCATTTAGAAAGAGTGCTGTAAATGTCAAGTCTGTCATCTCTGTTATTAATATGTCATGAGTGGACTCTAGGTGATGCTCTCTGTGAGATGAGTGTTATGAATGGAATAAGCTGCATGTACAATTAATATTCCTCTTGATATATCATTTGTAAGTGTTTTAGAGAGGTTGTAAACAGGGAAAGCTTGCTTAGAGATGAATGAATTAAACAGGAGGGAAACAAAGGAAGAAAGAAAGGGAGAGGGAGCAACAAAATCCATGTATTTGATGATGTCCCATAGGCCACTACTTGGAGCTGGCATTCAGCATGGGGCTGGCAGGGTGGACTGAGCTGCTCCACCCTTTGTTGCTTTCATTTTTAGTAGATCATTGGTCATTTTAGATAATGACAGTGAATTTCCATCCTCCTGATGTGACTGTCTAGCCCCAGTTCCAGGGATAGTTTGATGTGGAAGATCATCAAAGCCATCAGTGGAGGCTGATTTTTCCTGGGGGAAATAAGAACAAACAGCAACCAAAAAGAGAGGTGTGGAAGCAGTCATAGATAATTGACCTGCTAATCATCCCCATGGTGTGATGGAAGCAGGAAACCATCAGTCTGCTTGTTTTGGGAAAGGAGGAGACTCCCCTGGATGGTGAAGCAGAAGACAAGAGACACGCAGAGGGAAACAGAGGCAAAGAAAGGCGGGAGCAGAGAGGCAGCTTTCTTGACATAGAGCTTGAGTTCAGCTGCCCTTACAAAGCCTGCAGCCTCCTTCCAGGGTAATTTCAGTACTGGGCCACCATAAGTCTGTAAGTCCATTCCCACCCCTTCACCTGCCTTGGGCCGCTTTCTGTTCAGCCTCAGGCACCCATGGTTAATAAGGTGTTAAAACCCAGCACAGTAAATGAGCTGCTTCACCAGCTGCAGACAAGGAAGAAGAAGACAGACACAGCATCCCTGTGGGAGCCACCAGCAGTGCTCCAGAGGCAGCTGTTGCTCCTTGAGCTGCTGGCTACATTCATTTTTTACTTTTCTAAGAAAATAACAGGGTGCCTCGGGTGCAGTATCGGGCAATCCTGTCTGCTTCCTAGAAAACAAACACCGGCTAGCTCTCCATCTCTCAGCCCTGAAAGCTGTGCTGGCTTTACGTCTCCTCTCCTGGGGCCAGGCAGGAGCAGGCAGAGAGAGGGGATGGCCAGGAGTGTCCCCTCCGCCCAGCCAGCCCCCCACGGCACAGGACTGTGCACACAACATGGGAAAGGGCTGCAGGGAGCGGGAACTCCTCAGCAAGCATTTTGGCCTCATTACTGCATGTTTTGCAGGCGTCCTTGGACTCCCCTCAGCTCTAGTTGGGTAATGATGAGATGGAAATCTTGGCCAGCTACTGCAGACATCCATCAGCAGCCACTTCTGGAGGGACTGCTCTGCTGCGGCAATGCAGCCCTGCCGGCCACGGTCTAGACAGGGATTTCTGGCATGATGTGGGATCATAGCAGTCAGACAGATATTCCTTCTGAGCTTGCTTTTAAAAAAAAAAAAAAAAGTGTTGGTGGTGGGGATTTAGATGTTGTTATCTCCCAGGATATAACCTGGAAGCTCTGAATATCCCAGTCGGGATAACTCAATTGCACTTTGGCACATCCTGAATGCAACAGAGAAGGTGTAACTTCTAAAATCACCATTCTGATCCTTGTGTAGAGAAAACCCAGAAAAGTGTGTGTCTTGGGGACACTGCAGAAAAATCAAGGTGAGGATGGAAAAGGCTAAATCCCATCAGGGAAAAGCCTGATGGATGGTTTTGGCCCGTCCCTGGGTGATAGGTGCTGTATAAAAATAGAACAGCAAGTTGATACGATCTAAATAAAAGATGAAAGGCAGTCAGCGAATACAAAAGACGGCCAGCAAAGCACTCAGGTAACAAAGCAGTAATGAGCACAGTGCCTGCTGTATGCAAGGAGCGATTCCGGCACACGAGTGGCCTTGCCTCTGCCTCACTGCCCCAACATCCCCATAGAGGTGCATCGGAAAGCCGACTGCATCTGCACCATGCCCGCCCTCTGGACAAACGAGGGCTGGAGTCCCCCAGTTAACAGCCTGGTATCTCCCACCAGAATTAATTCACACAAAATGTGACAAGAAAAACCCGTGTGTGCTTTATATGAGTGAAAAAAAAACACTGCTGACAGCCTGGCTTTGTGCTGCCTTAGTGCTTTTCAAGCAGGGCTCCCAGAGGACCTGGGGCCTTCGGCATGCTTTTAAGACAGGCTTGGATTAAAGCTGGCCAAGGAGCACCAGAGGGCTGGCAGAGCCCCCTGCCCAGCATGAGTAGTGGGGTCCCTGGTGAAACCAGGACAGGCTGCCCCGAGGGAAAAGAGAGCTTGTCGTCTTCATGCCTGCCACAGCCAGGCCCCGCACGGTGCACTGCAGGCCGCACCAATCCATTTTGCTCACCCTTGGAGAGGTGAATTCAATCCCAGGTCAAGTTTTTGGAGCCAAGGGACTTAGTCAGTCCTGCTTGTAATGGAGGCGCTCAGGTTTGAGCTGCTCTCTCTCATTTTGGTGGGATGTCCAGCCTTCCAGCCTGAAGCTGGCCTGCAAGACATTGCCGGGGCAGCGTGCTCTGCCAAGGAGAGGGGCTTGCAGTGTGAAGCCTTGTCACAGTGTAAGACATGGCCATGGTGAACTTATCATAGAGTCATAGAATGGCCTGGGTTGAAAAAGACCTTAAAGATCATCTAGTGATCCTGTGAAGGCTATACAGTCAGAGGTATCCAAGAAAATACCCACACATGGCAAAGGACCACGCAGACCCCTTACATCACCCACTATCACAGAAAAGCTGGGAAATCCAGAGGGTTCAAAGAGTGCCTGTTGCCCGTATTTCCAGTCTGTAGAGATCAATACCCATAGCACAAAGGAGGAAAATACACAAAGCTGTATATATAGTGTCACAGAAGGAGAGACCAGCAATGCCTCACAAGTGTGTCCATCCCTTCCACAACAGGAACACTCATGCATACACTTGGGAACTGTCTTTATCAATCCTTTTTTTATTATTATTTTTTTTTCTGAGAGAAACACACATACCAGAACAAATAAATAAATAAATAAATAAATAAATAAATAAATAAATAAAAAGCAGACAAGAACCTGAAGATCAAAAGCTCCTTTATTCTTTCAGTTCTCTCCAAAGAACACCTTTGGGATCCTATGGCCAGAGTCATCACTGTCCAATGTGTTCAGAGTCATCACTGTCCAAAGTGTTTCAGAGCACCATGTTTCGATGCAGGCTGGGACCGGTGCAGTGTTCTCTACACCACCCTTTCTAACAATGTGTCAAGGCTCCTATGGAGTATTATCAGAGCTGATGCTTGCCACCTTCTCAGTTAATCGTGTCTTTATCCCCCTGGGCAATACCTGTTACAAACTCTGTGAAAAAACAAAACCAGAACTTTGGTTAGATAAACTAGTGATGTTCCACTGACTGACGCTAATGCTTCACCGATTTACATGCGGTGAGGATCTGCTCAGACACAGTGCTGGGGCTTTTCTGAAGGGGAGACCCTTATAAAATAAGAGGGTCATGACACCATTGATTGAAAATAGGAGCCACATTTCACCCTTCACCTGATAGTGCAGCTGGGCACCCAACTTGAGTTACCTCCATGCCAGCCAGACCCTGCACAGTCTGCAAATTGGGAGGCCAGGGCTGCCTCTAACTTGATGTCTTTCACGGGCTCAGCAGCACAGCTGTTAGAGGCTGGTGGAGGTTGGACCCTGGGACAGAGCAGGGAAAAGATGCTCGAGCCAAAACACTAATTGCTTTGCTCTGTGCAAGGAACAGGAGGGAGGAATATTTTCACCATACCGGAAAGCCAGATGAGATGGGCTTACGGTCTCCAGGAAGTCAGATGAGAAGGACTAATAGCCTGAGGGTTATGAATCTAGGAGGAGATGAAATGCAGAGAAAACCTTCCCTTGATCTAAGCCACGTTCCCGGTAAAGCGTGAATAACAGCCCTTGCAGGCCTGGCTGGCTGCTATCCTTTCCTTCCATTACGGGCAGTCTTCTGGGAGCCATTGCTGAGGCTGACTCTCATTTATTCCTCTGTTTACAGGGACTGGTCATTATTTACTGAAGCTTCTCCATGCCTCAACAGCATTTGCAACAAGTAGGAAGTACTGCATTTGTAAAGAGATAGACAGAGATGACGGAGAAGAAAAGGCCTCCAGTAATTGCTCCTATTTATCATGCTGGCTTCTCTGCCTTGCTCACACCAGGCTCTGCTGCTGTTAATGCAGGCTGTGGACACTCCCTGCCTGGAGGGGCTGGGCTGCATGCTCTGCTTTCCCTTCAGTCATGCCTTGCAGCAACACATGCTATTTCTTTGAAAGGCAGACGAGATGGAAGCAGAGCCTGAACAACTCTGAAGGTGGACTTTGCAGTGAGATGGGGTGGAGAGAGTTGGGTGCAGACCCTCTGTCTGCACTAACACATGCATGAATGTGCAGACACGGATATGTATGTGCTTTCCTCCACAATGTGTGCTGATGCTTGCCATAATCCAGGATCAACAGCTGTCAGTTGTAGATCAAACCTGTTGCAAAGCTCCATGCAGTGGCTGGGAGTTTTTCAGTCACGTTTGATGAACACTAGAGCTATGATTTCGGGAGGGAGGTGGCTGTTGTAACTTCATACAAACCACTACTTTGTGGTAACTCTAATGAGTCATGAAGCTTATACTGTTAATGATGCTGTCGCAAAACACTCCCAGAAGGATGCAATTAAGAAAGGTTGGTGATAATGGGCATTAAAGAGACATTTTATCAGCTCTCTGTTGGGTGGTAAAAAGCTGCTCAAGCAGGCATGGACCTGGGTAGAGCTGAAAGGTTCCCACATGAACTCTTTCTCTGCATCACCTCTTGCCCCAGTCTTCCCTGGTCTGTGGTTTCTATGGTTGCTGTCATTAGCACTTCTGCACAGTACCTCTTGTGCACACACCCGCTTCTCTTCAGCAGCCAGCAGACTCACCTCTTCCATCATGGGAGCCTTTAGCTGTCAGACAGGCACTTTCAGAGACAGTAGCTCTTTCTGTTGACTCAGGACATGAGATGTTCTTCTCTTGTTCCTCTCTTTTCACCAATTCTTCTGCTATTTCCTCACTTCTCAGCATTTTGGCAACATGTTGCTGTTATTAATGGAGCTGTACAATTCATCCCAGCTGAATCCTGACCCTACTGAGCTGGTGGTTGCTTATGCTGAAGGCAGTCCCTGTTGAGGAGAGCATAACATCCTAAAGAGACAAGATCAGGCAGTAGGAAAGGAAATGAAGTCCAGAAAGAGGGAGTCTCTAATCCAAAACCATCAGTAGTGGGCTCAGATCTCCAAGGCAGATATATCCACCTCAGTGACAATTATTTTGGGTTCCCTTCATGCTCTGAGGAAACTTCATGGCTTACTTCAGCTGTATTATTCCAGAAGTCTGCTCTAGGGTAAGATGAACCGCCCTCTGAAGTCCACTATTTATCTCTACAGACTGTATAGGGACAGCCAGTTATGCTGAGAAGGATTCCAGTCCTGATTTACTAGGGCAAAGTCTTAAATTCCTCTGCCAGTACAGAGTGGGCAAACTATCATCTTCCATAAAAACAATATATTCATTAAACTGCAGCAATTATTTTATGTCTCTCTCCCAGTTCAGTTGCACATCAGATAAAGTTCTTAGCCACAGAAGTATTCCCAGTGACCTGCGTGCTGCAGGGGAGCCAGGCTGTATATCACAAAGACATACAGCAGCCAAAAGATCTGAATCTTTTAACATCAGAGTAGGACGTGGCTGAACACACTACCAAGGGATGAGGGAGAACATAAATTATGATATCTACCATGCTATGCCTGCAGCTGGTCATGAAGAAACCATCTGTGTTTGTCTTCAGTTCGCCTTCACCTAAGGCACATAACTTTTTCTTCATTTCTAATATGAACTACAGCTTTCCAAAATGTTTTCTTTACAGCAGCTATTAAGAATGAAGGGTTAAAGTTGCCACTTTGTGTTTCTAACATGGTGTGGTATAACCAGCAGCTAAATTACAGCAGGCCAGACAAAAGGGCAATGAGTCTCTGCTAGTCTTGCAAAAAAAAATTGCTCAGGTGCACTAATGCATCTTCTTGAGCAATGCCTCCTCCAGCAAAATTCTGCTTGCTGAGATGGTCCTTAATCAAAAAAATAGCTATTACCTGTGACATGACCAGGAGTTTGATGGTTCCCCCATCATCAGCAGGGGAAGGAGAAATGCTTTGCCACAGTGTCTAAAAAATTCCCATAAACCCAAAGATCGAAGGCCTGTGAGAAGAGCCTTGGAAGAGGAAACCTCTTCACCTCACGGGGTGCCTGAGGAGAGATGACCAGGAGAGGAGATGTGCCTACAGAGCACGTTCCAGCAGTTCCTTTCAGGCAGCACCCAGGCAGCCCATTGCTAACAGGGATGACTCTTTAAGTAAGTCCTCCACTTACTTAGTGAGCCTGAGGTTATAATTTAGTGTCGAGAGCTGGGCAAACCTTTAACTGGCTGGGGATGAACCAGGTGCAGACACCCATTCTCCTTCCAGACCCCATGAAATCCCCCTGTAGGACACTGTGCAGCACCCAGGTGACACAGCAACAACTGGCACGTCAGCAGGAGTCATGCAGCGTATATGTACCTCTCCTACAAGCACACAAAGGACATCTTCTCTCTGTCCACAGCAGTTGCAGGAAGAATTTAGAGACACAGATAATAAACTGTAGCAGCCCTAAGAGCTGGTTTCCCCCCAAAAGCTGTTTTGTTTTATTTTGTATGGACACTGGCAGTCAGGATGATTTTTATTTTTTTTTTTACCAGCTCTTCCCTCAGCATCCAGCATTTCCCCAGCCAGACCTCCTGCAGGCAGGCAGATAATACGCCGCCCGGCACACCGGGGACACGAGTGCCTGACTTCCATGCTATTTCAGAGCCAGTGACCTACATACGAGCTGCGAGCCCTGGATGCCAGTCACAGCTAACGGGAGAGACGCTCCTCGGCTCGGTTTTAGACGCGCTCACACACGAAGGATTTCTGCCTGGGTCATCAACCCTCGTTGGCAGAGCTTGCTGAAGCCTTGGTTTCGGGATACAGAGGAATGTGTTGGCGTGTACCAGCAAGGAAGCTGAGATCTGGCGAGATGCTACGGGTGGGATGGGGTCTGTCCCACACCTGCCACCAGCGAGGCTGTGAGTATCTCAAATGCTGGAGAACAGCCTGTGATAAAGAGGCTGTGTTAAAGATGGAATTGCACGCAGCTTGCTGACACCACAGTGAAGCGAATGGTGCCGTTAGCAGACCAGTGGGTTTTATAGGGTGCTCCAAATAAATCCTCCCCAGTGAACACTCCCTGCATAGCACCCCACGGCCGGCTGCTCTTCCTGCTGCGGAGCTGCTCCCATGCTCAGATCCTGCCCTTCCTCTGCATCGTGTGCCTGCCTGCAACCTCTGCCCATCCCGCCCCTGAAACAGCCCAGTGACAACGATAAGGCCCAGCAGACTTCACTTTGGAAGGCATTTGAGCTTTGGAAAGGCTGCTGACTGTGTGACCCCATTCCTGGGGTCTTCCCAGCCAGCCCCCAAGCCTTGCTGTGACCTCTGTGGAGGCAGGGACCCTCCCTGCCTCCCCCCTAAAGCCCAAGCCACGTGGATGCGATCACAGCAGAAGGGAAAAGCAATGTTATGTTGCAGCAGAACCGTGCTGGCAGGTCAGAGACACAGAGACATCTCTGCTGCCCTGGTCCAAGGGCAGGTGCAGGTCCCTGCAGCTCCAGCAGAGGAGCTCCTGCCACCTGAAGAACTTGGGGTCCTCATCACTTTGCAGCCTGCAGAAACACATGCCACATTGCTGCAGAATCACATGGCTTTGGGCCGATCTAATCAGAAATACGGGGAAAGGAGAGAAGCTGTGATAAATATAACTTTGCAGAAGGTGATATTTCATAGCAAGCTCCAACCATACATGACGGGGGGGACCCAACAGAGATTGGACTGCAATGGAAACATCACCTTTTGAACAAGATACTTTATCTGTTAAATCAGTTCCCTCTCTTGTCAAATTAAATCCATAGCCCATTTAATCAGGGAAGTCAAAGCCAGATCCAGTGTCTCGGGGGAAGTTTTATTGGAAGCAGGTTCTCTCTTTGCAAAAAGGAAGGTAATATATATTTGAGACTGCATACTAATGCTAAAGAATTTGTCAGGAGGAAAAAAAAAAAAAAAGGAAGGAGGGAATGGTTCAGTTTCCCCACAGAAAATTATCTAGATTGGGGAAATGTGAGCTGACCTAGTTTTCAAATTTCTTTTTTAAGCAGAAAGTAGTAAACCTTGTTCCTAATGTTTCTGAACAAACATAGCTTTGAAAGGCACACCAAAATTCAATAAACGTAAAACAGGAGGGAGAAGGGGGTAGGTAGGGTAGTACTCCGTGGTGTCTATCCTGAAAGGGGTTGTAGAAAATTTGGGTCAGTCCCTGAGATAGGATGTCTTCTTGCCTTGATCCTTTCCAACAGCACGGGCATCTCAAGGGCACTGGTGGGAAGCAGGGACAGGTCCCAGGTCCCATCTCTGGAATATGCTCTGAGCTCTTCTGCATGGATGAATCCTTTCATGGGAAGAATAAATCCTGGTATAAGAAAAGCCAAACAGAGCTAAAGAGGAGGTATGGCAGAGGGGGAAAACAAATAGGAGAATAAACCAGAACCCAAAAAATCTGACCCACCAAAAGGGAGGACACACAGAAAGATATTTTGCTGCCTAAAAGTCAAACCAGCCTCTGGGAAGGAAGCAGCTGAATTTAAAGCAACCATTTTGGAGATAAAGACGACACTAAAATTACTGTTGAACATTATCCAAAAAGGCAGATAATGCCTAGATTACATCTTCAAAGTTTTATCGCCTTAAGCTAACGGAGAAGGAGAAGGGGGAGTACAGGCTCTCTGGGAGAGAGACTTGGTTCCCTAGGTCTGTCGTGAGCCACATTGACTTGGACTCCAATCTCCGGTATGTTTAATATGTAGATTGACTTAGGCTTTCTCAGTAAGTAATTTAAGAAAACAGCATCTGGAAAAAAAAAAAAAAAAAAAAAAAAGTCTTAAGTAATTTAAACTTGCTGCAAGCAAAGGCAGCAGAAGGTCAGTTTTTTTAACTTACGCGAAAAGTGATGACATGGTATCTGGAAAAGGGCCAGGTTTGTGCAGCAAAAGAGGATTTCCTGCTTGTATTCCCATCCATTGTAGCTCACTGCTCTCCTTTAAATGACATCTGGACGTGTGTGTGGGGATGCACATGTTTCCAGCCGCAGCAGGCACCCTGCAAGAGTTCTGAGCCTCCAAGGTTTCATCCTCCCAGCTGCGGCTGGCTGGTTAGGGACGTACCCCAGGCTGGTAGCGGTGTACTCGAGGGAAGAAGGATCCCCTCTAGCATGACAGAAGCAGCAAGGTAATGATTCAAAGAGAGGGATTCTCCTTGCTGCCACTCCCAGGAGAAAATCTCCGCTTCATCCCCTCTTTGTCTGGCTTGTCTGCTTAGGGTCCAGCTCAGCGAAGCATTTAAGCAAATGCTTAACTCCCATTGATTTCCAGGGGATTACGCACACAGCCTGAAATTAAGCACGTTTTTAAATGCTTTGTTGAACCAGGGCCTGAAAAATGTGTTTTGCAGTGGTAGAGGACTCTCCCCGCATCTTTCCAGTGCCTCATGCAGCGGTCCCCAGAGCGAGGCAGAGACTGTTTGGGAATAAACATTTTGAGGCTTTCCCCCTGCTTTTTGTTGAGCTGTGATGTGGGACATCACGTGCTGACAGCCGACAGCGGGTGGGCTAAGCAAGCAGCTTTGCAGTGGTCTGCTTGTCACAGGGGTGTGTGATTGCAGAGGGGATGATGAAACCATGCAATGAGGAGCCTGACTAAATCAGCCTACACCATGCAGTGGGGAGCAATTCCAGCTCCAGCTCCAGCTGTGCACCCAAACCTGTGTCTGGAGGAGCTCTGCACCTCCCCAGAGGAGAGCAGGAGATGGGGCAGCTCTGTCACCAGTATGGACAGCTGGAAAACCAGTGCCAGAGAAAGGGGACCCTTCAGGCTTGGCTTAGTCATGGTCTCACATAAAACCAACCTCAAACCATCCCATCCTGAAACCAAATCTCACAACTTTTGATTGCTTGAAGTCAACACTATCTTTTGAGCTCCTTTGAACAGCAGCACTTGCATGGTGCAGGACCATGCACAGCCTCCAACATGCTCTGCTGAGCATCCTCAGAGATGGATTTGACCAACTCTGGAGCTGTTTTCCAAGGTGCAACAGAAGTTATTTTCCTATCCTCCAGATTAACTATGCAGGAGACCCTGGGATTCCTTGGGTTTATTTTTTAAAGCTGAGAAATGAAGGTCAACATGGTGGCCTGGCCTGTATTAAGCTTTACTCCACAAAGACTGAGCTGCTTTTTCTGAATTTTTCCACCAACTTTTAACATGAAGTAAAAGCTGAGCCTGGGATATTTCAATCCAAAGATGAAACACTTGGCGAAATGATAGAAAATTGAAATCAGAGGCTCACCATGGGGACAACCAGAGAGTGCTCCAAAGGGGGGTGCTACAACTTACCCCCCCAGTATAATCCCTGCTTCTTTAGGTTTCTTTGTGATCAGTCGTTGGTGCTAAGTAACCACATTTTAGTATTAAAAAAAGCAATTTGTTCCAAATGCAGTGGCTACAGGAATGCCACATCCTATTCTTAACAACCCCATGATGTACTGACAGCAAGCCAAATCCTGTTCTCAATTACAGGAGTGTAAATTCACAGTAACTCAGTACACAGCCCTGTGTGACGGGAGTGAGCAAATGCTCAGAGCTTTTGGAAATCACGTTGCGAGGATTTGCATATGCAATGATAACTGAAAGGCTGTCAGCCGGCACACAGGGACTGTGTGTAGCTGGGACGTGCCAGCAAGTTGGCATCAGTGACACCATCAGGTATCACTGCCCGTGCTCTGGATGGCAGAGATTTGGCAAAGTGAGCTTGTCAGACAGTGCCTGTATTTTTTTTTCATGCTCCCATGCATGGGGAGATGCCTATTTACAGCGGAGTGACTCCAGGAGTGGGGATCAGAGCCGGACTGGGGCACGCCACCTCCTGCTGCATCCTGCAGCCCCTCTCCGCTCCAGCTGGGCAGCACACTGCCGAGCCCAGCATCAAAAGCCGGCGGCAGCGGCGGAGCAAAGCTGGGCTGAGCTTGAAAGACAAAGTCCTTGAGAAAGCCTCCACCCCCCCGGCAGCGGCGGAAAGCACGCCCGAGCCCACATACGCTGTCCCTGCCAGAGACTTCAAATGGAGACAGCATCTCCCTTGCGTGACTCCCCTTTCATGCGCCCGGATGCATCCAAAGTCCCTCGCCAGTGGGATGAGCGAGGATGTGCTGGGGGAGGCCCGGCCTCCACAGTGCTCCCATTGTGGAGGGAACACAATGCAGTCACCGCAGAGCTCATGGGGAGAGCAGCAGCTTTGATGCACGGCAGAGGAGCTGGCTGTGGGGTCGGGTCACCCCCGGGGCTCGGCCCAGCGCTGGCTTCTTCCCTCTGTCCCCATGCGAGGGGGGCTCCAAATGCCTGATCCCTTCCAAAGAGGGCGAGGCTGGGGTTTTCCAAGGAGCGCTTGGGGCCGGGTGTCAGGATACCTGGGCTGTCCCATAAGCACACTCTCCCATCCTTCCCGGCAGCTGTTTTACAAGGTGCAGCAAGGCTCTGCTGTTTTCCCATCCCTCCCCTGAATGTCTCAGAGGCTGCACAGGAGGAAGCCCCATTTCCTCAGCTTCCCCTTACTTACCTTTCCTCCAGCACCCAGGGCCAGACTGCTTCTGAGCTCCATCCATCACATCCACCTACCCGTACCCAAAGGTTTCTGCTCCAGCACCAATCCCATGTGTACAATCCCGCAGGTCTCCCCTTGGACCTCTCCGACGCAGCGCAGAACATCCCGTGATGTAAATGAGCCCTCATTAGCACCCTGGAGAAGGAGCGTGGAGCTGGGGGAGGAGGAACACAGACGTCTTGGGATGATGGGTCTGAGGCTGTGATTTTTTCTTGTTGACCAGAAGGGGAATTGCTGGAAGGGAGGCAGGACACAGCATCTGGGAGTCACGTGAATCCTCTCCCAGTTTCAGCACTCACCCACACAGGTTGCTTGCAGAGGGCAGGCCATTAGCTAAATGGATATAACATTTCTGGGGAAGGGAATGGAAATTGCACCTGGGCTGTGGTTCATCTGCCACTCTGACTCCAATGCGTACAAAAGCCCAAAGCCACGCTGAGGAGCTGGCAGCCAGCTCCTTTGGGATTACAGAAGCAGACTCTAAAGCAAAGCCCTTTCCAAGACTTGACATGCAAAAATGCAGTTTAGGGGCCTGATGTTCAAAGACACATTTTTTTCCTCCAGGATCCTGGCCAGCAGGGAGAGAGGAACTGCACATGGGTGGCAGGGCTGAGCCCCGAAGCCAAATGTCTGAGAAGATGCATCTCATTTTGAGCATCTTTATTCCAAGACTGTGCCAGAGTGCACTTGTTGCTGTGGGTTAAACCCAAGCTTTACCCAACATAGCCAGAAGCCCATCACTGCCATCCGAGTGGGCAGAGCCTCTGCAATTACATCTACAGTGAAGCAGAGCATACAGGAGCGTCTTGCAAGTTAGTTTACGACAAAGCAGGATCAGCCCCAGCTCACTTTATTGCTCTTGTTTTACAAGCATCTGTTGTTTGGGAAACATCTGAAAGGAGCACAGCCTGACACAAGGCACCCTACGCAAAGCATCCTCTGTCAAAGGGGGAAATCTCAGACACGTGTCTGAAAAAAAAGACTTGAAAGCTTTTTGTCGTTGTGTTGGTGGTGGTAATTTTGTTTGGAAAAAAAAAAAAAAAAAGGCCAGAGAAGAGATTTCTTTTTTGAGAACTCCCCCAGATGTTTGTGGTTTGGGATTTTTTTTTGTTGTTGTTAGTGCCTGGTTAGTCTCATGGATATTGAAACCTGCTCTGCTCACACAGAACAAGGGGGCTCTGATGATGTTCAAAGGGATCTGGAGAGCAGCAGTCGGCACAAAGCTGCGCTCCGCTTTCCTGTGCGGGAGGGAGGGGGAAGCAAATGGTGGGCAAGGGCCTCACGGGCGGCTTTTTGCTGCTCAGGCAGTGGGAACAAAGCCCAGGGAAACTGAGCTGTAAAGCAAGAGGTCTCCAGAAACACTTGGGATTTTCTCCAGCACAACATTCCCAAAATATTGAATGGTGTTTGGATGCAGGTAGAAAACACAACCCATGTGCCAACATGGGAGACTGGAGATGTTTTCTGCATGTCCCCCAAATCCTAACTGACTCCTGCTTCCCATCAGGGGCACCGTGGGGCTGTCCCGATGCCAACTCTCTTTTGCAAACACTTTTTGCAGAGGGAATTTGATACGAGGTAGGGTAGGTGATGGCTTAGGACAAGAGGAACAAGCCCAAGAAGTGCACGGGGCATCAGGCTGAAATAGGGCCATACTGAAATACTCTGGAAAGGTCACACCTGGGGCAGAGCCTGGAATGAAGCAGATTTCCAAGCAGTTTGCATTCCCTCTCCAGAATTCCTGCCACCACATCTCAAAAGGCATCACCTGGCTGAAAGTCTTGAACCAACTCAGAAACCAGGGGTTCCTTGAAGGGACACCAGAAGGACCCTGCAGGGGTGCAAAGAGCTCCCCACCCACCTCCATCGCTCCAGTTAGAGCTATTCCATTTTTTCCACCCTGAAACGCAGTTTGACCTAAAGGGGCATTTAATTGCAACATTTTCCACCAAACTGGGAACTGTCAAATGGCAGATCAGAGCTGAGCACAAACAGACACCATGCAGCCGCAAGAGAGAAGACAGAGCTAATTACCCCCAGATTACAGATTGCAGCGGGGGGGGTGGAGGGACTGGGCTACCAAGTGGGCCAGTGAATTGGGCAAATTGAGTCATCTTGGCTCGGCGGTGTCAGCTCAGGTAAAGGCAGCTTCGCCTCCGTCCTCCTGCTGTGTCCGCCCACCTCCTCCCCTTCCATTTCAAGAGATTTCGGCACCTCGGCTCGACCCACTCAGTCAGCCGAGCACGGAGGGGCTGGATGGCTCATAAAGCTGGCGGGATTTCAGCAGGAGAAGATGCATGGCCTCTCAAAGGTAAATAAATAAAGCCTATGCAACGGCATCCTCGGGCAGGCAACAGCCAAGGCTGGGGCTGGAGAGAGGGAGGAGAAAAGCTCTCCTGTTCTCTGCATCCATCACCGCTAGGTGTACCTGAAATGGATCCAGGCAGAATAGATGGCACTAACCAGGTACATTTTTCACCAGGTTAACGAGGAGGTACTCTAAATCTTAGCAGGGAGACCTAAATAATGCAGTGAGCAAGACTGGTGCAGGTGAGAGGACGGAAGGGAGATAAGAGCCCCAAGAAAGCCTGGTGGTATCCAAACCATTGCCCCAGCTCTGAGGTCAGCTCCACCAAACTGGGATGTGTGGGTTTGGGCTCCATGGGTGCCCAGAGGCCCCATCCTTCTTCCAAGGGGACTCAGAGCAAGGCTGGGATGAAGACGTGGACCTGCAGCACCCTCATGGCAAGGCAGCAGCCTCAGGAACCACTTTCAGGGTCCTGAGGGCCTGTCTTCTCCCTAACCCCCAGCCTCCATCTCTCCTTTTTGACTTTTTTCTTAGTATATGCATACTCCAAGAGAACACGATGCTGCTGTTAGAGACCTCTGCTCTTGGCTGTGACTGTGATTCCCTAGGACAAGAAAAGGAGGTGGAGAACAGCTTTGAGACCACTGAGGCAGAGGACACTGCTCTTTCCCTGCACCCCTACCTGGGTTCAGCTGCTGGACCTCTGCTTCTGAGGCTGTCAGCTCGAAGAGCCCCACAGGTATAAGATGCCTTATAGGTCTTTTTCCTTCTTCAGGGACGTGCCCCATCAGATTACTGCTGGGTCCAGCCCCCAAGGCTGAAGGAAAAGCCTCATCCCAGGCGCTACCCTCCCCTATTTCTCTCCACCCTCGTCGAGCTCTCAGGACTGGATACCTGCCAACGAGCAGACGATTTAGCACCAAGTGTCTTTCTACTGATGTTTCCATCAAGACAGGGAACACGAAAGGCTCCACTGATTTACCGAGGCTCGCTGGTTCTGTGCCTTGACAAGAATTACAAAAGGAATCTCATTACAATCTCCTCGCTTCTCATCATCCTGGCACAGAGCCCACTTGCGAGCGGTGCCGATCAAAGCCTTGCTCGTGAAAGCCCAAAGGGTGCAGGAAGAGCTGTTAGAAATGTGCTTTTTCTCCTTGTTGTAGCCACAGCACTGGGGTGAAACCAGAGAAAGGCTGGAGGATCAAGCAGGGGACGCAGCCTCTTGGTGTGGACAGGGCACAGAGCTCCACACGCTGCTCTGCTGGTCCCCAGGAGGCTCCCAGCTGCAGCCATGGGCAGTATCTGGAGAAGGCTGTGATCCTTGCAGAGCATCCAAGCCCACAGGGATAACCATCCTTTTGCCATTGATCCCAATAAACAGGGCACAACAGAGGGATTGGCAACCACAAAGGGCTGGAAACTTATTTCCATGCTGACTCCATGCTGCAAGGTCACCTCTGGGATGTGCTGGGGACCCATGGGGACGTGGGTGCTGTGCACAACATTGCGATGCCTGATTCAGGCTTTCCTTCCCAGCCCCTGGGAGGCATGGAGCAGGGTAGGGGATCCTCCCCAGCACAGTCAAAGGCCACGGCGTGGGGCGTTCTGCCAGGGGAAGGTCTGTGAGAAGCCCCACGTTCACCATTAGGAACTGATCCAGGGGATATCGTGGACGAACATCTCAACTGTAACCCAAGTTTGGCAGTAAGTGAGCAGGGATGAGGAGCTCTAAATCCCTCTGCCAGCATTGAGGGCTGTTGTGGAGGTCTTCCAACCCCCAGCAGACCACACAGGGATGTCTGGCCGCAGGACTTTCCACCCTGAAGCTTCTCCTTTTAGCTCCAGTCACCGTCTGCCATGGGCAAGAGCAAATGCTGCAGTCCCTGGTGTACACCGGAGTGATGCTTCCATTAGATTCCCTCCTTGGCTGAATGGAGGCTGGGTTGCAAATAATTCAATGTCGACGGAAAGGGTTTGGTAGACTTTCCTATTGTTTTGGCCCATTCGGTTAGGAAAATCCAATTGGTTTTCTGTTCCTCCTAGTAGTTTTGAAGCTGTCAATTAATTTCCAGAGATTTTGATAAAGTGGGAGAAGTTTCAAATATGTTACAGTGCTACAAACTGCATGAAAATAGATGGCTGGGAGAAGAGAACCTGTTAATGTCTCGCTGGACAGCTGCAGGATGAATTTATCTGAGGTGTCAAGCACCAGTAAATCCACATTGGAAACTGATTTTAGAACTGTGCCCAGTCTCAGGAGAAGTTTTGATCAGAAATTGCATTTCTCTCATCACAGGAGGGAAGGAAAAGAAAATTGAGAATCCCGATTCCAGCTACTTCAGGGACGACTTGTTTTAGCCAGTGGAAATGTTCCTCTCTTTGACTGGGGAGTTGCTCTAATAATCTGGGTACCTCAATCTAGGGCAAGAAACTTTTTCTACCTATTATTAAATCAAGTAAATATTGAGACATCATGGAAACAGTATCATTGATGTTAGACTGCACAAGTGAGGTCTGATGGAGCATCAAGGAATAATTATGGCAAGAAGGGTCCCTAATAGGGACCCCCAGCACACGGACTGGGTGCACATCCCTCTGTTACCTTGATGTAACAGGGATTAAATCTCAAAGCACCCTCAGACACCTTCAGTGTTGTGAACAAGGCACTGTAAGGAATTCTTCTGACTTTTACACATGCGGCTTGTCAAAACAGCGGCGTCCGGCTCGTTAATGTATTTTACAACATCTACACAGTGGTGGCTTTTCTAGTGGCCATTAAGACAATTCCACTTGGCCGATTCCCCTCACCTCCTATGTGCTGTCACAATGATCGGGCTCTGCATGTTTTGGAAAAGCAGACATATTTATGAGGGCTTAAATCTGGAGTCATTCCCGTAGGGTTTCCTTTAAATGTTTTCAGCATCTCCCCTTCCCTTATTCTGCAGACTCCAGCATAGGGGAAATTTTTTCAAAAGCCAGGTTAACTTGCTGAGACGTCATTATAAATCCAGAGCAAATAGGCTTGAGATGTTCTTTGCGAGCCTTTTTTTTTTTTTTTTTTTTCCAGTTAAATGAGCTCAGCAGTACAGCAACTACTTTGCAAATGCACAACAAATCTTTGAGGGTTGCCTCAGACCATGGGGTCTCTCTTTGCTGCCGGCTCCTTGGAGCTGCAGGAAGGAAGGCACATCACTGGATTACACCTGCCAGGAAAATGCTTTTTTCATAAGGGTCGGACAAGCTCCTGCCATGATCCTTCAGGATAAAAAGAGATATTTGGTTCTGTTTACTCTGCATCATCCTTCTGCCTACACAGAGCCATCCCCAGCAGACGGGAGTAGCGCAATGGCCACGTGCAAGGGGCTCTGCAGGACGTGCCCACAGGAGCAGCACTTCCCCCTTCAGCCTTTGGTGGACTGGAGATGTTCTCCTACCATGCACATCCCTTCCAGCAACGACTTGGTCAAGCCCTGGGAGCTCTGGAGCGTGGTGAGCCCATCCCCACTGAGCATTTGATGCTTGTAGGGTGCTAGAAAGCCAAGGCCAGTCATTGATGAAATGGCTAGTAGTAGTGGGCAGATCCAAACCAAGACCAGCGAGGTTCATATAGCTGTCAGTTGGGTGCTGCCAAGCAGGGATGATGAGACCCCAGAGAGGGACCAGCACAGGATCTGCTCAGAAGCCCACATCTCCCTTTCCATCCCCACTGGTACCAACAATTGCCATCCCTGCTCCATGGGCCCTCCTTACACCATCTCTTGTCCCACCTTCACCCCTGGCTTTAAAAATGAGATGGAAGGAGGGACATGGAGCAACAGTTCAAGCCTGCGGGTGACACCTGTGAGCCAGTCCCTTCTCTTGGGTATTCACTTTGTCTCCAAAGAGTACAACCACAGAAGGCAAACGATGGCTCTACTCTAGGAAGCCTCCAGCCATTAGCTAAGCACTAAGAGTGTCTTTGCATTCAGTTTCACCTAAAGCAGGCCAGATGAAGGGCAGTTCAGGACACTCCTCCAGCTGCTCTTAGAGGTGGTTTCTCTCCGCTCAATCAATTGCTCTTGTGTCAAATACCCTTGCCCCAAGAGATATGTGAACACAGTTTGTTCAGCCTCTGATGAAGGCAGATGAAACACTCACTCATTTTCTGAGATTCAATCGTGCTAAAATCTATCAATTAACTAAAGACATTGGAGCTTGCTAATGTCAGACTAATTAAGACATGCTTCAAGCACTTCCTATTAGTTATTCTTGTGGTTATTAGGTGTGGAGGAGATGTATATAAATAGACAGGAGCTCGCTGCTAAAGTAGGAAAATTGTTGCAAAATTAGGCTTTGGTGGGGTGTTCTGAAATGACGTTTGATGGATATTGATACTTGGGAAAACAGACATCTAATATAAATATTAGCCATACTACAGCAGTATCTAGAAACCTCTCAAGGGATTGGGGCCCTCTTACACTAGACGCTGCGTGAGGAGCTGCTCCACAAAAAGAAGCAATGCCAGAGGACCGCTGAGTGCCTCTGTTTCAGACACACTCCTGAAATGCCCCTCTCCTACGCAAAGGGGAACGGGATAGCTTCATAAAACCAATATCTAACATGTAAATAACCAAAGCTTGGGGTGATCTTAGCCTTAGTGAGCCTGTGAGGCTTCATCCTGCTGATGCACTTCGTGACAGCACTGACTCTGCTCACAGGGCCTGGAGCCCCCCTTGGCCATGCCCTGCAGCCCAGACATCTCACCCCCCAAAAAGCTGGGCTCAGGGGCATCTCAGCCATGGTGCTGCCCTGTGAGAGGAGGGAAACAAAGGTTGGTTTGAGCGTCCTGCAAGCAGGAAGATGAATTAAGCATGGTTTGGGGCTGGGGCTACAGGAATTGATCTCTGGTAAAGCACTGTCCATGTATGTCTGGAACCGAGTCTGGGACAGGAGAGCTGGGTGACCAGGGCATCCACTGAGCCTCCTCCCTGCTGGGTACTGGGTGCATGGTCACACGAGCTGCTCCTATTGCATCTGCCTGTCCCTGAGCAATTTGCAAACCTGCTGGCTGACTTCAGCACCAGCTGAGAAGGGGTAAGAAGTCTCAGGCATATCATTTTTCTACAGGTGTTGTGAAAAGTAGGTCAGAAGAAAATTCTGAGGGAGAGGCTGCCGTAAAGACTTAGCTTTCCTTAGACTCCTGACTACTCCCACAGGAGGAAAGGACGATGGACGTGCCACCTACAGAGAAATCTTCCCTTCTCTGGTTAGAGCAGAGAGTCGATCTACAACATCTCTAGGAAATCAGAGGTCTTTTCCTGTCCTCCTGCTGTTGGAAAACACAGCTCAAGTGCTCCGAGCTGTGTGGCAACGCTGGAATTCTCACTCCAGTGGAGCAGAACGAAACATCAGGCCCCGAGAGGTGCCCAGGGACCACCTTTTCCATGAGCAGCAGACAAGGCAGCCCAGCCCCTTTGCTGAGACTGGTTGCACTGGTGCTTTTTTACAGAACAGCAGTAGAGCCCCAGGGAGGAGGACTATGAGCTGGAAGCCCCTTCTGACACCCTGCCCAAGGGGTACCGTGGGGTACAGAAAGCCTCTGTTCCTCCTTCCTGGGCCCTGAGCCATTCAGCATCCTCAAAGAGATGCTCTTTAATCAGGCATCTGAAATAGCAAATGAAAGAGTCAGCAGGGGAAGACGTTGAGTTATAAAGTCCCTAAGTTATAAAGGGAACTTACTATGAAGCTTGAAACTAGAGCAACCCGCCCATGAGTCTCCTCCTTGCAGTTATTCTCTTCTCTGTCCAGCAAAAACCTCAAGGGATCAACTCTCACTAAATTACCCTCTTCTCTGCCAGCCAGAAACTTGTATGCATCACCTCCCACTAAATTACCTCGTCTCTGGCCAGCTTGAAACCTCAGCGGCTCACCTCCCCTGCACTCCCCTCTGCCAGCCGCAATTAATCCTTCCAGCTGAATTTTCCTTCCAAACTTCTCCTCTAAGTGAAAGATCCAGGGCTCCAGTAAGGAAAAAAGTCTGAGCCTTCCAGAGACGTCTGAAAAGGCCTTGAGGAACAGGATCTTACCAGAGCCAGGCATGAAAGCCCAGGCTTTGCTTTTGCTGCTCCTTTAATGCTTCTTCTGATGTAGGGGGAATGGAGAGTTTTTTCTCTTTTATTGAAACAACTGCAGCCACGGGGATTTGTTTCTGCCCTGTCCTCCCCCCAGCTCCCCGAGGAAGGACAGAGCCACATCCCAGAACAGTCTGGGGGCTCTGAGATGCTCAAAGCTACGGCAACGAGGAGGGAGAAACCTTCAACATTTTTCATTCACACACTAAATCTCTTTGCAAAGTATTTGATCTGGCAGCCTCCAGAACATTTGTCAGGGGAGAGAGTCTTTGCTGTGTGGGGCTGGTGATAAAGAAAAACTGCCTGCCACCAGCTGACCACCTCGTCCCAGCAGGAGACATCCTATCTTGGGCACATCAAGGCAGATTTCATTATTAAAGAAGCTGTTTGTTTGCCCTGATATATGGGAAGAAAAAAAAAATAAATAAAGGGGGAGGAAGGGATTTCTTTTGTTCTCCACAAGCAGCAAATCAGGGCTTCTGTTCTGTCTTCATTACCTGCTCAGTAATTGTCACTGCTGAGTGCCTGGTGAGACATCATGAAGGATGCTAAAAGCTTTCCTCTCCCTTTTTGCCTTTCCATCTGCTCATCTCCTTGCAGGCTGATGGAGGCAAGGTAACGTCCACTGCTTTTAAAGAAGCAAGGTGGTGTTCGTGTAACCCCTGGCTTTATTTTTAACCTGTTAAATAATAAAAGTCAAATGGCCTCTTGCTTGTCTGCCCACCACCCTCAGCACCCACTGCAGGAGCTGATTTATTGGGAATAATGTCTTTGGGCTGTGAAGGTGAGGGCCCTGCCCTGCTGTGCCTTCACCTTGCCCAGAATTAACAAAACAAGGTGAAATTTGAGGTGTTTTAAAGGTAAAGCAGCTGGGGAGCAGCTGTTTCATTGCAACCTCCATTTCCCTCTCATTTTAGGGAAGGACACAGCTTTGATGGAGGTGCATGAGTTACTTACCTACACAAATGTTGTAGAAATATGGAAATTTAAACCAGAAAGAATCATTAACAGTCCCTGAAGGGATAACTGGTGGCCATCCCACAAGGCCCTTAGACAGCCCAGCCTCTGCTCCTCTCTCCCTTCTAGGATGGAACTATTCATGAGTAACCTGGATCCCTCTTGCGGCAATTTAAGCTCATGATGCCTTATCTTCTTCACGACAGACATCAAAAATCAGGTTTCATTTTCATCACGCAATTAACATTCAGCAAAACCAACACTTTTTAAGGGAATGATCTACTTCACTGCCTTGCTTAATGGGAATATTGCAGTCATTTCTTAAAGCTGGTTGAGATGGCGCAGTATGATCTGCGCTGATGACACAAGATTGGCTTCCCATTTTAAGATGACAAACCATTTTGAAATGCAACTTGATTACCACACCACACTTCTTCGGAGGTGGTGCTGTGATTTGGGACATTTCAGGATTATGAAAGCTAAATCCTCCCATTGGGGAGGAAGCAGCACAGCACCGGGGCCCTCCCCAGGACTTCCCTATGACCTGCCCCTGATTTCAGCCTCCCAGCTCCCCACCAGAGCCTGCTCCAGCCCTCACTGATTGTATTTTATTTTTTTTAGGAAACTTGTATCTTCTAGTCTAAGTTTATTTATGCTAGTTTATACATGCTTATTTCCTAATTATTGCCTTTGAGCTTAAATAGCTCTTGTCCCTCCCTAGTGTCAACATTTTGGATGCCATTAGGAAAAGCAGCGTTCCTCTTGTTCAGCCTCTGTTCACAGGACTAAACACAGGTTTCTGCAGTCTCAGAAAAAAAACAAAAAAAAAACAGTCCAAGTTCCCCAGGCATCCCAACAACCTTTCTTGGCTCCTCTTCTTTGCAGCGATGCAGGTGATTAAAAATTGCATGCAGAGAACAGATTTTGGCTCAGGTCTCGTTGGCTCAGGTGTTTTGCCTAAGCTGCTCTCAGGGTCTTGGGGCAGGAGGCGATGCTAACACCCACCAAGGGCAGAAAAATCTCCCTGTGGAGTTTAGGGTGGCATAATCTGCCTCTCCGATGGCTGTTCAAGGGGACAACCCATCCCTGACTAGGTATATTATACCATGGGTCACCCCCCAAAAAATAAATAAAGGGAATACCCCAGCCTGGAAAGAGAAGGTTTTCCCTTCTTCCCCCACCAAAACCAAACCAGCAGCTAATTTTTAGCTTGCTGCATTGCCTGTTGGTGTGAATGCACACACGAGGAGATAATTTCTGCTTTCTAGGGCAGAGTCAGCACCAGTCATCCCCCTGTCCCCACTCAGCCTCCTAAAATTTTGTGTTCATTCAAGCCCATAATGGCTAATTCAGCACCTCCAGGAGATCTCAAGGAGGCAGAAATAATGAACATTTATTAATTAGGCTCTTATTAATTTATGAGAATTATTAAGTGCTGGTGTTCTGCTTGGCACCAGGCCTGGCTCCAGCTGGTGGGACTGCAGGTGCAGACAGGGAGAGCCTGCCACGAGGAGGGACCGACTTCTTGTGCCTGATGCCATGCCCCAGGGTGAGCAAAAAAACACAGCTCCTGACTCCCACATGTATTAAATGTCCTGCCCAAGCCATGCACATGCCCCGTACTTACAGGAGAGGTGGCAGCAGGGTGGGGAGCACTGGGAGGGTGGGAATGGTGCCTTGTCAGAGCAGAGGCAGAAAGGCAGTGAGATGGGAAGGCTGTGGCCCAAAGCCTTCTTGGCGCACAGGCTGTGGCTATTGCTGCTCCCCAGGCTGTGCACACACATCGACGTGCAGTCCTCTCTGCCTAAACCACCCCAACTCCTCGTGTCAGCCCACGGAGGCCATTTAACACCAAACCTTCTCAGGACACCACTCTTCATGCAAAACAAGCTGCCGTGAAGTGCCCCCAAACCTGCCTGCTTTTAGAGCTTTTCCACGGATTTTAGCTGCTGAACTCATTGCCTCGAGCTGTTCTGGACTGGAAATACCCTGGGGTGCAATAACAGGGATTCAGGCTGAAACCTGAGCCCCAGGCTGAGCATAAGACCCCGTCTTCCTGAGCAGGAATTAACTCCTAGCTGCTCACAGACACAAAGAAACTTTCAGCTGCACTTCAGAGACCAGCACAAGAAACCATTTCTATACCTAGCTGATGCTATTAAAGAAATTTGGGAGTTAGAGAGAGAGAGAAATCTGTGCCTGTGCCTCAGTGTCCCCAACAAGAAACTAAAAGGAAACTAAAGAAACATCTCCAACAAAAAATCTGCCCTAGCTCCATGAAACCCTCTTGGTTTAGGTGTGCTGCCTGGGATTTGTGCCAGCAATCTCCCTGAATTCCCATGGACCCTCATCTTCCCCACCCACAGCAGCCCCTCCGGGGCACAGCACTGCCCTGCAGCTGTCTGGAGAGCACCCATGGGTGCCAGGGTGCTTGTCTGAGCCTTTCCCATGACCTACGTGCAGGGGCTTGCTACAGGCTTGGCCGATGAAAGCCTCCTCATTATCCAATTACCTTGAAATCACTTTTAACTCGGGCCAAATTAAGGTAAAATGCAAATAGAGGTGTTAATTCCTTGTATCCAGAAATAGATAACAGAGCCAGGGATGTTTGTAGAAGATGCAGGGGAGGGAATAAAGGAGAGCAAAACAAACAAACACAGAAAAAAAACACATATTTCACAAAGCTTCGTTATGTTCCAATAGAGCAGTCGTGAAAGGTCAGTGAAAGGCACAAAACACAAAGCTGGGTGGGAGACGATTTGGGACTCCACTAAGAGCTCCTCCAAGCCTTTGCAAATTTCAGGTGGTTTCTGTGGTAGGATGCAAGCAGAACTGCCCAGCTCCTCCCCTTGCCAGGTAAGCTCACTTGTACCAGGCCTGCAGGAGAGCTCCCCAGCCTGTGCTGTAGGAGTCCCACTGCTTCTGGCACAATCCCTTCCCAAAATTCAAGCTGTGGAAGATGAACAGGCTTACTGCAAGTCAGCGGGCTCAGTCCAGGGAGAAATCGCATGGTCACATCAGGAAATGTCCTCTCTGGAGGGAGGAGTGGGGCTGCTCGAGTTTTCCTCTGGAAACCAATGGCAGGGAGGAAATTTGGTCTGGGTCTCATCAGAACGAGCTGTTCCAGCTCGGCATTCCCCATGGTTTGGTGTGGATAAGAAAGGATTGCAAAAAAATATATAAATAAAATAAAATAAAATAAAATAAAATAAAATAAAATAAAATAAAATAAAATAAAATAAAATAAAATAAAATAAAATAAAATAAAATAAAATATAAAATACAATCAAATCAAATCAAATCCAGAATCAGATTGGGATGTTTGGACTTCATCTAAATGAAACACTTCAATTGATTTAACCTTTTTTATTATTGTTATTATTTTGTTACAGGCAGTAGCGCAGGATCCCTATTATTTTTAATTGGCTCTGTTCCTCATTAGACTGAGCACAGATTGTCACACAGCAGAATTTCTCATTGAGTGCAAATCAAAGCACCAAATGTCCCGGCTCCAGCAGTCCTGGGCAAAATGCTCCTTCTCTGCACCTTTCTATGGGAGGAAATATCTCCCCGTGGACTTCTCTGTCCTCTTCCATGTAGGACACAGGGCAAACTGTCCTGTCCACCCATCATGGGGGTGGCTGCAGCCCTGGGAAAAACAGCGGCTGGTTTGCAGAGGGTAGGAAATACGTCTGAGCAGGTGAGGGACACGGGAGCAAATCCCAAAGGTGCCTTTACAGATGGCGATTGGCCCAAAGCAGGTAAATAATAGGAAAGGTTTATTAGGTCGCTGTGTTAGCGACTATTAATATCTGCTGATGCTCAGGAAATGTCGTCATGCAGAGCAGGAATAGGCTGCTCTTTACCTTGAATCCCGTACAATAGACCAAAAATACTCCGAGACGGCGTTCTGGAGCCGCCGGTGTCCGCCGTGCCCAGATAGCCATCGCTCCCATCAGGCAGTCCCATCTCTCAGACCAGGACAAGGAGTTTTATCCGGCCATTCTCTGCTGGGGTTTTATTTTGCATCTTTTAAAAAGAACTTCCTGTCCTTGGAAAGCAGGGGAAAGTGTGCAGGAGCTACAAAAAGAGAAAACCAGAGAGGCTGAGTGGGATTTGCTGAGCCCAGGAGGTGAGCTTCATGGGAGGGACCTTGGAGGAAATAGGGAACGGTGGGAACGAGGATGTGGGGTTATTTTATTTACAGCAGTACGGAGGGATGTGAAATGGGGCTTTGTGCACTTGGCATCAGGGTTGCCAGGGAGGTTGGGGAGAAGGCTGCAGGGGAGGACCCTCCATGTCTGCGCAGCGGGGTGGGAGCAGGGGGTGGCTGGGTCCTCACTGGGCTGAGGCACAACAGCCCATCCCTGCCTTCATTCCTCAATACCTGAACATTCTGGGGAAAATCATGGCCCCAGCCCAGGTTCCCCGCCCCCCTCTGCAAAGAAGGAGGGGAACGGGGTTCACCGAAGCCAGCACACCTTGGAGGAGCCTCCTGATGTTGAGGTTTGCTCCTCCCATGGGCATGGAGGAGGCTTCTCCTCTCCTCCTTTCTTTGCTGAGAAGGGGCTGACCTGGCAGCGCTGCCTGCCTCCCAGGGGCAGTTTCCAGCTGCAAATCCCGGGCAGAGGTGGGTATTCCACCCTGACTCAGCCTCCTCCCAGCATGTCCCAATGGCTCTCATCCAGCAGAAACGCCTCTGGCACTGCACCCAGGTACCCTGGAGCATTTGGGCACCCTGGGGACCTGCCCAGGCTTTGGGTGGTGCTGGGACATCCATACACAACATCCTTTGGTACCAATGTCCCTGGAATCTGGCACCCTACTCACACCTTTGAAATGCTGCCTTAGCAGAGATGCACAGCACCATGGGCAACAAAAAGCCACATCCAGCAAGGGAGTTCCTGCAGGTGGGCTGTCACAGTTATACCAGTGTGTCTTTCATGGCCATAAAATGTGGCTCTTCTACACTATGACAGTGCTGGAACACCTATGTTAGGAAACAGGATGGGCTGGTGGCCTGATGCCATGGTGAGGGAGCCCTGGAGCTTTCTGCACATCTCCCTGAGCTGGAGAGCAGCCCCGTGCCTGCAGCAGCCACCTCCTGGGACTATGGGTGATGACAGCAGGGACACGTCCTGGCTGGTGGCTCTCCGAGGACTTCACTCATCCACAGGTGCTGACTTGGCCTGGGATGAAGCTTGGGGATGGACATGGCACACGGAGCCACACCGTGCAGGTCTGCAACACAGAGAGGCACAGTGCCTTCGTTTGTATCTCAGTAAACGTTATGTCCCAACTTTTAGTCTACATTAGGCTGCTTTGAAGTAAATCTCTCAAACCCTGCTGTGTTCTGCAAAGGGCAGGACAAATCAAGGTTTCTTCATTGGATTCTTGGATAGACCACAGCGAATTATACTCTGGTGGTACCGACCTCTTGATTGATCATGGAGGTGATATTTTCCATTTGATCTCTCCTATTTATTAGGATCATTTGGCATTCCAGCCCTGTCCTCCAACATACTCGCTGTCCCTTCCAGCGAGGTATCGTCTGCAAATTCAATAATCATCCTTGTTATGTCATCATTCAACCGTTAATGAAAATATTGAATGCATTTGCCCCCAGGAGAGCCCCTGTCTGGATGCCCACTCAATCCATGCATCTGTTTTGACAGGGAGCTGCTGATAACCACTCCCTGGGTACCTCACCAACAGGTTTTTCACCCATCCTACAAGAGCTGCATGTGGACAAAGGTCCCCATGAGACAAAACCTCTTTGGTGTGACCGTGTTTGACACAGACGGGTCCTTGTCCCTGCGCAGAGCAGGGCTCCCGTTCACCAAAGGACTTTTGATTGATTTGATGCCTCAGTTCTTGACAAGTCTGTCAGGACCGATGTCCTTGTTTCCTTCAGGGCGCTTCCAAGCAGTGTGATTACTTCATCCAATATTTTTCTAGTTATTAAAGCAAATTGGGAGGCTCAAAGCACCCAGGTTCATCTCTTCCCACCTTCTCAAAGTGCCTCCACAGGTCTTCAAAGGGAACAAACGCTTCCAGCTGGCTCAGCCAGGCTTTTAATATGTTTTACTGGCTTCAGGTGGTTTGAAAACATCTCACCTTGGTGGCTCGCTCATGCCTCAGGTCCTGATTTAGCGCCTTGCCTGTATCCGTGCTTCTCTGTGACTCGGTGAGCCCTTGGGGCTGAGCCTTGCCCCATGCAGACCTCGGTGCCAGGTTTGACCTTGTTGCCTTCCTGCTTCATCGTCCTCCCCCGAGCACAGGAACAGACATGGGAGCTGCTCCCTCCCATCCTCTCCGAACTGCTCATCGCTCTCATCCTCAAGACAAATCGTCCCATGTCCTCCAGTTCCTTTTCCCAGACATTGGGCAAGCAAATTGTGAGAGCCCACATCATCAAAGTGCCTGAAAAGCCAAGCCCAGCATTAACCCTTTGGCTTGCTGCTATTTAATTCTTTCCTTTGAAGGCTGAGAGCCTCTTCCCACTCCATCTGGAGCACGTTAGTACCAAACAAATCATTTCAGTGCTTTCAGAACTCTCTTAAAACAGACTGGAAGGAATTGCTGTATTTCAGCTAATGAGCTTGTCATTATTGCTTTAGGGTTATTTATTCCTATCTCGGGTTCCAGGAGCTGCATATCAGCCAGGTCTCCCCTCCCCAAGCTCACTCTGAGCTGGAGGCCTCATGATCAGGGTGTTTTACCCCTAAAACAGTCATCTTTGGCAACACATCTTTTTAAAGCATGGACTCAGTGATCATCCCAGTTACTGAAGACTTTGGGGGCAGGTTGCCCAGGCAGTGGTGATGATCTCCATGCTCTTTCCTGTTCTGGGCTGGTACCTGAGGACCTTTCCCAGTGGTGTCCCTCCACCTATCAATTTGCAAAGTGAAGCCTCGGATAGGTTATTATTCTTGGATGCCCAACTCATCATGGAGATTTATGATGGGTCACTCACAGGGAGCCCATTTTGCTGAAAAACAAAACAAAACAAAACAAAACAAAACAAAACAAAACAAAACAAAAAAACACCACTGGGGCTGTTTGGGGTCATCCTCCCAAATCCTGGGGGGCTGCAGGGGTGCTGCGGGAAGGGAACTTTTCCATACAGCTGTTGGGGAGAAAAAAAAAAAAAAAAACAAAACAAAAAAAAAAAAAACACAAGGAATGGGGGTATAATTAGAGCCTGTTCCAAGCCTCCAGCCCAAATACCGACACCTCCCTGTGAGCAGTTATTCCCATAGCTCGTAGCAGCAGCTGGCTGAAGTCACTGCTGCTGGGTCTGGGGATGGTTTGACAGCCCGATTGGGTGGCCCTGCTGAATGTGAGATGCTTCTGGAGGCAATGAGACACCAAAAGTAGCTCCGAGGAGTGCACAGGGGCTGGGGGTGATGGGGACCTGCCAGGCTCCCCAGCCCGCACCAGCAGTGGCATTGCCCTGGTTCTCAGCATCGCTGCTGCACCCGTGGAGGTCTGTCCTCTGCAATGCAAGAGAGCTGGTTAAACACAGCCAAGACTCCTTATGGAGGCCAGCACATCGCTGCCAAACCTCTCACCACGTTCGCTTCCAGGAATTGCTTTGGAAAGGAGAGCGGGACCTGAGGCCAGCAGGCGAGGATGCTTCCTTCCACCTCCTGCTCACGGAGAGGCTCGTGGCCAGAGCAGGAGAGCTGGGCATAGCAGGGGGCTCCGAGCCAGGCACCCCCAAGGACCTGGGACAGTGGGAAGACCCCAGCAGGACACCCCAGGGATGGGGATCCCTTTTGCTGTGGGTTCACCCACAGCAGCTCCCTGTGCTCAGCCACTCACTGGTGACGGTGGTGGCCCTTGGGGACATGATGGCCCGGCTCTCGGCAGAGCTGGGGACACCCGCAGTGCTCACAGCCCCCCTGCACCCCGGTCCTGCATCAACGGGCACTGCTGGGCTGGCTCCTGCTGCTGCCGGCTCATCAGCAGCCCCGCAGCGTTGCCATGGAGACCTTTAATTAATTATCCACCAGCCCTCGCCTGACAGCATCACACCGAGAGCGAGTGACATCTCCCTTCACCCGCAGCCCCTCGGCACGACAAAAAGCCGGGGCAGGCGGGCGGCAGCAAGAAAGCAGGCGAAGCCCTGGGCAGATAATGTTTAAATGACTTTATTTTTTGTTCTTTGTTTTTTTTTTTTTTTTTTTTTTCCTTTTATAAATGGGCACAGCACAGAAATAATTAAAAAAAATAGACAGTACCATTACAGTGCTAGATCCGTTGGCAAAGATTATTTTTTATAGTCTTTTTTATTATTTTTAAAGTTTTGGCCATTGAGTAAGAACAAAAACAATTAACAAACATTTTATTTTATTTTTGTTTTTAAACAGACACTATGAAGCAATTTAAGTACTAAACTCTAGAAGAGTTATGTACATACAAAAAGAAGTTCTGTTTAAGATATGTTTCCTATTAAAAATATTTACATGCATTTTTTCCCTCCCATATTCATTGAAAGGTAAAACACTCGTAGTTTTCTTCTACTGTTAAAGATTTTTCATTCTCCTATTGGGAATTTAAACCAGCTCCAAAGAAAAAGTAAAGTGGGGCTCACTTGTTAGGTTTTCCTTTTTCTTTGAATTATTTAAATCTTCTGGAAAGGGATATTTTTGGACATATATCAATGGATCTTTTTTTTTTATTTTTTTTTTTATTTTTAATTTATACAAGAATGTCTCGTGTTTATTTACAGAAGAACCGATGGGCGGTGATTTATCCTGGCAACATGGTGGTGAGCGTTAGTGAGAGATAAGCACGTGATTTTAAAAAGTTCTATCAAACTGCAATGGATACGTATTTTTTCTAAAGTCAGCATTTCTGTCGGGTTTGATTGTCGGCTGTACATTTATGACTTAGACCAGGGGGACCCAGAAAAGGGTGGTTGACACATGTAGAGTCACTGGTACCCTTGAGGTCTTTGGAAATGCAGCGATGGAGCTGTCTGCAAGGTGTGGGGGGTTAAATCTGGGCATTGCGCGGGCGTCTCCTAGGGTGAGTATTTTTTTTTTTAGCAAAATAATAAAAAGTTATAAAAAACCAAAGCCCAAAACTATGCGTGCTCCAGACTGAGACGTCTCTATGGAGCCGGAACGTGGGTGCGGCCGTGGAGCTGCAGGCACAGGTACGTGGGGCAAAGCAGCGCAGCCTCGCCGCCCTTCCTGGGGCTTCGCTGCCCCCTCGGGCTCCGTTTCGGCTCCGGCCAGGGAAAGGGGCAGGCGGCAAAGGGCTCCTTCCCCCAGCCCTGGCAGAGCCCAGGGGGCAGGATCCGGCCCTCACTGCCATAGCTGGGGTGAAGGAAGGAGCCGGGAGCACAGGGACAAATCCTGCACCCCCAGCACTCCCTCCTCCCCATGAGGTGCAGTTTGCATTGAAGCTGTGCACGCGTGCGTGCTTTGCACACACACGTATATACATATATACATATATATTAATTACATACACATATATATACATACATACACGCACGCCACACACATCCCCGCCGCCTCGAGCGCAGCCGTGACACCGGTTAATCAGACAAATATTTCAGTGGTGGAAACCCCACGTCACTTTGGGAGCTGCCGGAGCCTCCTGGAAAGCTCCAAGCCCAGAAACTGTTATAACCATGAAAAGGGTGGTAGGGAAAAAATAAAATAAAATTTGTTCTGGTTTTTGGTTGATGGGTTTGCTCCCGGCACAGGCTCCGTGTTGGTGGCTCTCAGTAGAGGTTGGATAACTCTTGGGAACAGGAGCCAAGGTTTGCGTGGAGCAAAGATGGGTGGTCTTTGTCACCCACCCACCAGGCAAAACATGCTGGAAATGGGAAATTTAGAGGCAAAGCAACATGTGTCAAGTCCTGCTGCTTATTTTTGGAAGGTCCAAACACAAAGAGGTTGCAGAGGAAGGAGAGGGGTGACCCACTCCCAGGCCTGCAAAACCCACCTGGGGCTGGGTGCTGCCACCAGCTGGGGCCACCTCTGTCCCCTTGTTCTCCTAAAATTGAGAAGCTGGCACAGCAAAGGGTCTTCCTTCGGCTCTGCCATCTCACAGGCACACTAAAGGCAGGGAAAATCAGGAGGAACGTCCCTCCTCTGCACCCCAGGGCTCTTTGGGGCGTCCTCCTACAGGCGCACAGCTGGAGGGATGAGCACGTCTGGCCACTGCCCCAGCTGTGCTCAGGGACACAGCCCCACGGGGACACGGGACTGGGGACGGGGCAGAACGGCCACAGTGGTGCCAAACTGGCCGGGCTTTGGCAAGGGGCTTATGGACGAGATCCTCCTGTTACTGTTGGAATCAATTCCCCTAAAAACCTGCTCCATGGCCAAACCAACAGCTGCCTCCATACTCCCCCACCATGCTTCCTCGCCTCCTCCCCAGCCGTCCTGGCAGCAGGAAGCCCTCTCAAGCCTTGCAGAAGCTCCTGGATGGGGCAGCCAAGCCCTCCCATCCGCCTCCGGCCACCCCAGCAGCAGCAGCAGGCACCTGGGGTTTGTTCATCCCCTTCACAGAGAGCTGATGGAAGCTGCAGTTTTTGGAGCTGGGCTTTCCCCCCAAAAGCAGAGATGCTGCAGCCCCTGCTGGGGAGCCAGGCAGCAGGAAGGGCTCCTTTGGGGTCAGCTCCACACCAAAGCAGACCCCAAACCCCAAAGGACACCTCCTTGAGACCATACAATTCCTTGAGCAATACAGCAACTGCGTGGAAGAAGCAGGCAATGAACTGACTTTGGTCAATTCTAATTATTGGTTTAATTGACTTCACCTTTATTTCGCCCATGGTGGTCTCCTGCTTTTAATGACTACGAGGAAGCGCTGCCCTGCCTCCTCTCCCTGCCTGCCGTCCTCACTTGTGGAACTGTCACGGATTTAAGTGCCAGGATTACAACTTAACACCAGCTGAGCGAGCTGAGGTTAAGCTTGAGTGAATAAAAAATTGTATTATAGAAGTTCAGACTATTAAAGGAGAAAAAATGGAATGAAGAAGATTAGAGAAGCAGCTAAGAAAAGCAGCATTTAAAAGATTAAGCTGGGAGTTTGTTTTTTTTTAATGCAAGCTCACAAGATAAGTCCATGTTATTCCAAAAGATGGTGATTTGGGGTGGCCTTGATAATTGCCATGCCCAGCTCACGATGCCAAGAAGCTTGATCCTGCCACGCACCAAGAGCTGGGGCCCTTCGCGTGATCCCAATGGGACCAGACACACACAGCCATCAAACTCTCCCCTTCCAGCAGCTCAGAGAAAGCAGCCTTGGAGCAGGCACCAGCCTTCCTCAGCCACATGGTCCCCTTTCAGAGCATCCTCATCCTCATGCTGGCACGCACGCTGCCTCTGGGCGCATATACACACATGTACACCACCCTTCACCTTTCAGCATCACCATCCCAGGCATCCAACAGGACAGTCTTCCCCAAATTCAACCAAAAGAATGACTGTTTTGAGGCTGACATCTCCAGATTTGGCATTATTAAAGCTGGCCTGTGCACAGGGACTCTGCTCCCTACCCTGAAATCAGTCCAGGTTGGTGTTTGGAGCTCAGGGACCGAACGCCGATACCAAACCTCAGCTCGGCACAATCACAAAGTCCCTCCCAGCCATCAGATGCAGTGCAACGAAAATTTACAGGGATTTCATTTCATATATATATATAACTGTGTATGTATGTGAGTGTATATATATATATATATATATATATATAAAATATATGCGTTTGGCCCGTCAAATTCCTAACATGACAAGAAGCTCTGCTGTCTTGCAGCCTCCACCAGGGTGATAAATCCCTCTATGCCCCGAGGGGGACCAAGCATCTCTGTGTCTGTGCAGTTTAATTCTTGGTGCAACAGAGTCAAAGTAACCAATTTTTTTTGTTGTTTCCCAATTTAAATTGCTCTAAGGGTGAAGCCAAGGTCTCCACGGGACACCACTGAGATCGCAACCATCATTAAAACCAAGAGCCTTGACTGCACGGCGAGCAGTGCTTCAGCTAATTAAAAGCCAACTAATTGAAATATCTAATTGACTTTTCTGCGCAGAGGGCTTGCTCCAAAACCCAGCCTTTCTCAAAGGCACAGCTGGGGGGTCTGGATCAGGCCCTGCTGCTCTGCGCCCCGGGGACCATCGGAAGGGAAACCACTGCTCGGTGATGGTGGCTCCCAGCGTCTGCTGCCGGGCACCCCGAGCTGAGCCCCGGCCCTGTGGCTGGTGCTGGGAGTTTGGCAACAACAAATGGAACAGAAACGCTCGGCACTGGGGCTTGCCGAAGCAGAGCAGCAGCTGAGCTGCCCCACTTTGAGCCACCGCTCTGCCCCGCTTGGTGCAGACCCCCTGCGATTTATTGCCTCTGGTTCTTCCTTGCTGCTGTGTCTCATGGCTGGCTGAGCTGTGTTAGGCATCGCCCCTGCACGAACAGCTTCTTTGCTTCCCCTTTTCCTCCCTGCCAGGCCCCCACCGAGTGCCATCCCGTGCCATCTGAAAACCAGAGCCGCTGGTGGGGCTGCGCAAGCTGAGGTTTATTGGTCACAGTGAGAACCCAGCAAAAGCACGGTCCCTTCTCCAGCCACCCAAAAGCATGGTCCCTTCTCCACCACACCCCTCCACCACCGACACCATGGAGCCATCAGCTCTCCAGCCGTGCTTGGTGCTCTCGAGGAGGGTGGCGGTGGCCAGGGCGATGCCACATGAGGCACCCAAAGGTGGCTCCTTGGTGCTCGAAGAGGCGAGCTGGCTCCATTGCTCCTCCTGTACTGGCTGTGGTGGTGTTCATTTTGTCTTCCCCCACTCCAAGAGTAAAGCCCGGGGCTGCAGGTATTCCGGCCCCTTGTGCTTTTTTCAAGGTTTGAAGCGTATCTGAGAGTCGCATCCTCTTGTCAAACAGAAGCAGGGAGCAAGGTAACTCCTGCAAAGCAACCAGTCCCACTGAAAAAATAATAAAAAATAATAATAAAAAAAAAAAAGAGAGAGAGAGGGAAATAAACCTCCCTCCTTTCCAACAGGAAAAAAAAAAAAAAAAAAAGATAAATCCAAACCAACCCCCCTGCGCCCCAGGGCTGGTACAAGGTGTCCGGATCCCAGAGTCCGATGTGGTGGTGGGAAAAGCCCCGTGAGCTCCAGCCGCCGTCCGCAAAGCGGCACGTCCTTCATGCCGAAGATGCGGTTTCTCCTTTTGCATTTTTTTTTTTTTTGCTTTTTAAATTCACAGTCTGATCCAAAAGAGAGAGAGAGAAAGAGAGAGACGGGATGGAGGAGAGGAGAAGGGAGAGTTTGGAGCAGGAAGGGGAGCGCGAGGCACGCCGGGCTCTTGTCCTACGCGTAAAACTCCTCCTGCTTGTCCGGCTTCTGGTAGGTGACGTTGGCTTGCTTGGGTTCCTCCAGCGTGTAGCTGCCCTCGTCCTTCTTCTTCATCCGGTAGATGAGCAGCATGACGAGGAAGGCAGCGAAGAGGGCTCCCACCACGCCGCCCACGATCACCGCTGCAACAGAAAGGTGGAACGGCCGTCAGAGGTGGAACCCAGCCCAACACGCAGAGCAAACAACTGGGGAACCCTGCTGGATGCTTGCCGTGTGCTTTGGGAGATGAATCCATGCTCAAACTAAGAGTGAAGGTGTTGGCCTCATGCAACAGCATGATTCAAGGAGCTAAAACAGTTTCGTGATGTTGATGGATGGGCAGGACCCAAAGGACCAAGGCACCTCTGTCCTCTCTTGTGGTCAGGGTGGCCGGTGGCATTCAGCCATCACCATAGGACATCTTTTCCCTAAAACATCCAATTTCTTCCCATAAAATTCCTCCTAGCAAACACAAACTGTGCACAGCTCCGTGCCCTCCCTGCAAGGACGGGAAGACCCCAGGGAGCCCCCAGTACAGGCACTCGAGGTGTCTACTTCAGCGGGTGACAGGGGGTTACCCCAGGCTCAGCACTTCCCCAGCACCCTGCTGAAGACCAAGCCCTCTCCTGGGGTCTGTCCATCCCCCCACCAGCCCACGACCTCCGCTCTCACCTATCAACACCTCCTTCCTCTCCAGGATGTTCTTCTGGGGGAGCTGAGCAGCCGAGCTGCCCGACTCTATCGTGTTGTCGATGAGCCCCGGCTCCGCATTCCTGCCCGGCCCCGGTGCCGATGGTGGTGTCACCACCGCCACCACCTCGTTGCCCAGCTCAGGACGAGTTGTCTCCTCCTCCTCCCGGATCTCGAAGTCCCCACTGGGGCCACTGCTGACCGGGACTTCCAGGTCGCTGTCGAGGACCGTCGACACCTCCCCTGGCTCCACCTGGGAGAAAGGACAAAGTGGAGCAGCGGACAAGGACGTAGGGGTGGTTCCTGCCTCCAGCAGCACCAATGTGGCTAGAGGAAGGACACCAAAACACCGGTGATGGGGTGGCATGGGGGATATCCCTTTGCCGTGTCGTTGCAGTGGATGGTTGGATTGCAGAGAGCACCACAGCCCCACAACTTGGCAGTCACCAAAAAGGCTGAGCACACCCGGCCTGAGACCATTCTGGCCTGCCCCCACCCAGGTGCCCAGCTCTCTCCTCTGGCTTCCTCCAGAGACCAAAGGAGAGTCGGGGGAGGCCAAGTCCCACACCCTTGCTTGGGCTCTGTCCCCAGCACAGACCAAGAGCTGGCTGCAACATCTCAGACGCCTCCTTGAAAGGCAGGAGGTGGTGCAAGGCTTCGTGTTACAGCACCACAGCAAGGCTGAGGGTTGGATGCCATCAGATGAGCCCCCCCAAGCCCCATGGATCCCCTCCCTCTCCTTCTCTCCCTTCATCCTGCTCTCACGGCTCCCTCAGACCACTACAAATGCAGACGAGCAAAGAGCTCCTTGGGGATGAAGCTGGGGATGGCGAGACGGGGCCCTCTCCGTGTCACACTGCCCCTGTCATGAGCGCACGGCTCGCTGCTTCCGCAGGCACGCGGTTTTGTGACAGAGATTAATTGAAGGTCAGCGGGAGCCCGGAGCGCTACACACATATATACGTACCCAGAAAAGAGGGACTAGTTTAGACAAATCACTCCACCTCTCAGTCAAAGCGGTTTTCAAAGGGCCCCTCAGGGGCTCGGAACGAGAGATGGAACAGCGGATTAAATCCCCAGCTCAGGACCCCCGGCGGGCTGGAAATGCTCCATCACGCAGTAATTGCAGAGCATTTGGGACTCCCAGCGCCAGGCTGCGAGCCGGGCTGCAGTAGGATGAGCTCAGCAAGTGTGTCCAGAGGAAAGCCCCTCTCTGCCCCTAAACCCCAGAGGAAAGCCCCCAACCTCCGGCCCTGCTCCCCCTCCTGCTTCCTGGTGAAGATGCTCTGGAGCAGCAGTCCCCCATCAGCCCCATCGCTACTCGTGCAGGAGCTGCCCCCCCCTCCCATCTCCCCTTTCCATCTCCCCAAATGTTCAACTCTCTGCAGAGATGGGAAGACCCCAACCCGGCTTGACCTCCCGCTGAGCTGCTGGCTCAGGATGGAGCCACCCCAAAAGCTGCCCGTCACCATCGCTTGGCTTCAAATGTGGTCCACGGGCCCTTCACTGGGCAAAAAGGGCTCCAGGCTCCTACCTGGGGGGCTTCTGTGGGTGGCAGCGTGGTGGGGCTGGAAGGCAAGGCAGTGCTTTTTTCCGTGAGGTCTGCAGTCCTGGGGGTGCTTGGTTTTGGCAGGGACCTGGGCTTGGCCGTGCTGGAGGGGACAAGCTGTGTCGTGGCCACCTCCGTCGGCGTGCTGGTTTCGAGGACAGCCGTGGTGGGCGTCTCCAGGGTGGTGGCCCTCGTGGTGGCCGCCTTGGTGACAAAGGGGGGCAGGAACCTCCGGACGGTGGTGGGCTTGGCAGTGGCCACGGTGGTGGTGCTGGTGGCGGTGGTGGTGGTGGCCGTGGTGGTGGTGGTGGCAGCTGTGGTGGTGGTGGTGGTGGTGGTGGTGCTGGGGGCCTCGCTGGCAGTGGTGCTGGTGGTGGTGGCCTTCCAGCTGGGGATCACCGGTGCCTCCGTCACCCTGGGGATATACGAGGCGCCGGTGGTCTGCTCGGGGACGGTGTCCTCGGTGGGGGACGTTTCAAAGGGGGTAGCCACGGGCTGCACCGCGGTGACGGGCAGAGCGGCTGCCGTGGTGGGGAGCGTGACGGACGTGTCCGTGGTGAGGCTGACGGCCGTCTCCAGCCCCGATTCCTGCTCGAAGTCTGAAAGGGGGGAGAAGAGCAAAGGGTGAGGCAGGCGCTTCCCAGGACTGACACCAGCGTGGCCTCAGCACCCAAAAACCAGGGGGCATGGACCCGTTGTGGGTTCAGGAGGAACCAAGGGCTGCAAATTCCCAGGTGCTGAACAAAGCCCCCCTCTGTGTTCAATGAAACCCCTAAAGCACCAGCACAGGCTATCAGGGGAGGGCTAATCCTGCCTGGTAGGGCTGGAGACCTAAATGGGAAATGGAGTCACTCAAGCCCAACTTTTGGGGCCATTTCCTTTTGCTTTGGGCCAGGAGAGGGCAGAAAGGCTGCTCTGGAGAGGGGCAAGGGGCAATCCACCCCCCCAGCACCCAGGGCCAGGCTCCCCATGGCCCAGCACCCTTCCCCAGGAGTCCTGCAGCTACTCACAGCCCGAGCCAGAGCCCGAGTAGACATCATCCAGTTCATCGTCCCCAAAGGGGTCATCGTCCCCGGAGCCCTCCAGGTCCACTGGCCTCTCGTAGTTCTCATTGCGCCAGCGCTGAGCCTGCAAACAAGCAGGGAGAGCTGTGTTAGCTGGCCCCAACGGGGACAAGGGGGTCACCAAAGTTAGGCTGGGCCCTGCACGGCCCCCCCGGGGTGGGTTACATGGGACAGGATGGGGACAGCAAGGCCAAGAGAGCGGGACTGCAGGCAGTGCTCTCCGGCTGAGCTGCCCAGAAATGTTTCTTTCCCCCCAAATAATTCTCTGTTGCAAATCTTTCAGACAAGCTGACATTTTGTGGCGAGTTCACATTGGCACTGATAACATTTCCCATGGAAACGAGCCCTCTGGAAAAGGGGAAATATATGGTTTTGGAAACTGTTAGAGAACACATTATTTTAGTTCTCCAGCTCAGTATTGTTCTGTTTTAAACGATTCTCACTTAATTCCTGGCTTAGGTGTGACAGCAACGCACGCTATCAGCTCAGAAAGTCACAGTATGAAACAATGTCAGACTTCAGATATTCCACGGCTGCTAAAACTTGAAGAGCCCTTGCTAGTAGGGCTCTTCAGCATCTTGTTTTGCAGATCAAAGTGTCTGCTGTTTGTGTTGCAAGGAAGCAGTTTGACACTTCATTACAACCCAAACAAGGAGGCTTTGATCTGTGAGATAGCATCAGATGTTTCAAGACGTAAGGAGCCAGGTTAGTGCTTAAATGTAAAACAAGGGGGTAGAAGGGTCCCCCCTCCGCTCCTACAGGGTTTTACCTCTTGACAACCACTTCGAGTTTCTTTGTTCCCATTCCAGATTGGAACAAAAATGATGTTTGAGACGTCAAAAGGTCTCGTGATAGAGAAATGTGGGGCTTGGCTCAGGCTTTGCCCCCATGTCCCTTCCCCTGGCACCCATCAGCTCGAATAGAAAAGCCCCAGCTGCCATGGGGGAAATCGAGGTGTCGTTGAGGGGTGACAAGTGACATGAGCTCCAGCAGCTTCGCAGTCCTTTCCTCTGACCCGTGGAGGACCGAGCGCCAGATGCCGGAGAGGAGATGGTAAAAGCAGGGCAAAACTGATGCTCCAAGGACCGGTGCAAATGGCTTTGCTAAATAAGCGATGTCTGACCTATAAACCCGTGCCTGACCCCACAAGGACAAAACTGCCTGTGTCTCGCTCTGGTTCCCACACGGAGCACTCGGGTAGGGATCGGAGCATGGACGTCCTGCAGAACCTCGCATCCACTGGCCTGGTGGTGGAAGCTTTGTGTGTGCCAGAGGGGTTTTATGAGCCAGGTCTTGTAGTCAGGGCTGCGAGGGAGCAGCCTGCCCCTTCCCCAGGTGGGATTTCCCTTTCCTTTTTCCAGCCCATCCACTGTGACCAGCGTGGAAAAGCAAAGGGAGAGATCAGGAGATCACAGGGGACAAGACAGGGGCTGGTTCTGTGTCTTCTGAAGACTGAGCTGCTGCAAACACAGCACAGGAGGGCCTTGGGAGGCACTGGGGGTTCTATTACTGCCCCCCAGGCATCCATAAATTATGGGAAAGGCCACCAAAATTGACGGGAGGGCAAGGAAAAATTGCAGGGTTTGGGAGTCGGGAGAAGGAACATTTGGAGCTGCTTTTTTTGCCTTTTGATTTCTGTGCTTGTTGGATACGGCACGGTCAGACATCAAAGCTTTCCAAAGAAGACAGAGATGCCCAGAAACTTGCATCTGTCTTCTTTTATGACTTTTTAAAATAAATGAGGACTAATCCTGTCATTTAATCCCAGACCTTCAGCCAGCTTTTATTCTAAAAACATCAAGGCTCCCCAAGAAACAAGGGGCTCATAGCACAGGCGCTCCCCAGCCACCCCTCAGCCCTGCCGGCCGATCCGGGCGAGCTCCCCGAAGGTCACATTCTCTCTGCTCGACCTGCAGAGCCTCGCCGTAATGGGAGCCACATGGCCCAGCTCCGCCGAGCTCCCTTAAATTGGAACCAGACGAGGCAGCTCCAGCTGTTGGCTCCCCGGCTCCCCGTGCTTGGATGGGGAAAGGAAAAGGCAAAAGGCATGGACCCAGCATGCCCCCACCTGTCCTTCCATCCATCCATCCATCCATCCATCCATCCATCCATCCATCCATCCATCCATCCATCCATCCATCCATCCATCCCATGGGAAAGGAGAGGCTTGGCGTGTGCCCTGGCCGTGTTTTGCCCAGGAGAAGAGGCAGGAGCAGTGCAGTGTGCCACCACCCTGCTGCAGAGAACCAAAGCCAGCCAAGCTTTGGGTTGGGAACATCAAAGCAACTCTGGCAGCTGCGGGTGCTGTTTGCAGACTGGGCTTGGTCCTGGCGGCCCCGTGGTGACAAATCAGTGGGGATGTCCTGGAGATGATGGAAATCGCTGCACATTGCCTGGGCCTGGGTAAAGAGGGCAGCTGGGCAAAGAGTTCCTGCAGCTGATCACAGCACACAGCGCAGCTGAGCCCCCTACACCCCACGGTGACAGAGACAAATTACCCCTCGGCTGTGGGATGAGCCTCATCCACGCCATGCCAGGGCATGCCTGGTGCTCTCCCTGCTCCCCATGGCAAAGGAAATGGCCAGTTTACGTCCAGCTGCCTAAAACTCCTGCCTGCCTGGCCCACGTGGGAATTTCCCAGCCCCAAACCCAAAAGAAGAGCTTCCCATGGGAGCAACCTCACTGCACTTTGCTCGGACAGCAGCCGAGCCCCCTCCAGGGAGTGGGATCCGGAATGGGTGAAGGGCAGGGATGCTCCAGCTTCAGGATCTGAAAACCCTGGGGCAGGGAGGCAAAAGGCTGGCCCTGCCACGAGGACACCTCCAGGTGTTCCTGGTATAGAGGGGGACGTTCTGGGGACATGGTTGTTCCCCCAAAGCCCCACACACACCTCTTGATACCCACCGTTCCCCTTCCCTTACATAAAGCCCCTCCCGGCCTGAGCTGCCCCCTCTGCAGCGCTGACGCCATCGGTCAGGCTCATGCAATAAATCTTGGGGCCAGGCGGTGTTTATTTGGATTTATTGCTGCTTAGACTGTTAATGCTCCGTGTGTCCCAGCCCCCCCGGCATCGAGGGGGGACACAGCTGGGGGGAGCGCCGATTCCCCAGCTCACAGAGGATGAGGGCTCCCAGCCTGCTGCTCAGCAGGGATGCAGCTGGCTGGATTTGTCCTGAGGAAGAAATTTCAGCCAGGCTTTATTGCTGGTGCTCAGAGTAATGCTGTGGGGCCGGCTGGCAGCACCCCTGGGTGTGCTGAGGAGACACAGGGATGTCCCCGTGGTGGGAAAGGCACCCCCGGGCTGCGATGCTACCTGAGGTCTACAGCACGCCAGGATGGGGTGTACGACTGCCTGGCAAGCCTGCTGGTGGCTGGGCATCGTGCAAGCTGCATCCGAACCCTAAAACATCAATTTAGGGATGGGGATATGTGCACAGCCAGCTCGAGCCAGGGGCCAGGAGCTCCCATCCCTGCAACTCCAACTTCTCAGGCCTCATGTCCCTTGGCAGGGGGCTCACCTACCAGCTCAGCCCTGCTTTCCTGGGGCCCTGCTTTCCCTTTGGCAAGGTCTGGGGCTGTGGGAGGTATGCACTGGTCAGCTGAAACCACCCCAAATCAGTGCCAGGCGCACAGGATTCCTACATCACCAGCTCAGAACACAGAGATTGTAAGGGAGACATCTCCCTCTGCCCCCCTGAGCCCAGGGGACCCTTCTGCTCCCGCAGCCCCCCACGGGCACACGCCGATGCCGACCCAGCCTCGTGCTGTCCCCTCGATGCCTCCACACTGGGGCTTGGCTGGGCCAGCTGGGATGCGCAGCCAAGGGGCAGCAGCAGCAGAAATCACGGCCAAGTCTGGCGCTAAGAGCCTTGGAAAGCGAGCGAAAGCTCCAGCCCTTTGGCCTGGCCCCATCAGAGCTGAGCTGGGGATTAGAGAAGCTTCGGTCCCTCCGCGGTGCCTGTGCGCAGCAAACCCCCAAGGGGCAGGTGCCCCGTCCTCTCCCTTTATCAAGGTGTGTTTATCATGGTTTTTCACACAGAAAAATGTAAAGATGGGGAAGAGGGTCCCCATGGCGCACACAGCCCTTTCCATGCACAGCAGTTCTGGGTGCTTTGCTGGGGAAACCATGGCATGGAGGGGACCTGCCACCTCCTGCGGGTGGCCACAGAGCTCCCCACATCTCAGAACATGTCCTGGGGAACCAGGATGGCTGGTTCGAGTCCTCCTAAATCCCCCACACAAACTCCTATGCACACCCTGCTGCATTCCCACTCCATGGTGGGGTTTTTGGGGAGCCGGACCCTCACCCCAAATGCTCCCCCAAAAAGTGCTGCCATGGCAGAAGCGAGCTTTGCCACTCAGCATCTTGCAGTCACACCGGGTGGAAGGGAACCTGATAAATCAATCCATCTCTAACGGCAGGGAAAGGCTGGCGAGCCTCCTCGGGATGCTCTCGGGTCCTTCTCCGGTAGCCATCGGCATGGCAACGGTCGCCAAGGAAACCGCCTCCATGGCGACGCATCCCTGGATGCAGGCGATGGGCGATGTCCACAGGCACACACACCCCAACCCCGGGCTCTGCTTCCCCAGGGGGGTCGTGGGGAAGGGAATGGCACTGGGGGGGGCACAAGGGGTGAGCTGGGGAAGAGCAACCCCAAAAAGCACAGAGCAGCTCCCAGGCAGGAGGCTCTGTGAGCAGGGAGATCCCGACAGAAAGCCCCGCACACGCTTTCCATGGGATTTAGGAGAGGGTCAGGGGATCTCCCCGCACCCCTGGATGGGGTGCATCCACCCCAGTCTGGGTGCCTGAAGTTATTGAAGACTGTGGATGTGTCTCTGGACTTGAGAATTTCCCCTGAAGGAATCAGAAGGGAGATAAAAACTGAAACGTGGTGGTTTCTGAGGCAGCTGGGATGCACGGGGACAGGGCTTGCAGGCTTGGTTCATGCCCAGAGGCTGGGCTGGCAGCAATGGGGACGAAGCTGCGTGGTAAAATCCTTTCCCCAGCACACACCTGAGGCCCATCAGCAGCGTGCACAGCGAGCGGGGCTGAGCAACCCCAGGGGCTGCGTGAAGCAAAGCCCAGGGGAAGGGGTCTCCCAGCCCAGGGAGCCCACCTGCATCCCCCACAGGGTCTGGCCCCAGCACCTAGTGTCACGTGTGGGGTTTGGGATGGGAAGGGAGACCTGGTGCAGCTGGCTGCAGACAGAGGTGGTTTTACCCCAGAATTTGGATGTCCACGGCCATCCAGCAGCCTCTGGCACAATGTGGGGCACAACATGAGGCCGAGGGGAAGGGATGCACGTGGACGGCATCAGCAGGGGTGCAGGGGACCAGCCCACTCCATGTCCCTGTGGGCAGGCATTTAAAAAGGAAAAAAAAGATTGAATCGGTGGGAAGCAGCCTGGAGAATGGGATGGGGTGGCGTAGGGGAGCATGGGGACTGGACTGTCCCCTCCTAGTCCCTTGGTGCCAAACAGAGCTTCTCCTCCAGGTCTCTGCATCCCATCCCCTGCCCATGGCCAGGGAACTCAGCTTTTGCTTGCAAAATGAATGGGAAAAAAAAAAAAAAAGAAAAAAAAAAGAAAAAAAAAAAAAGCCGAAGGCCACCTGCTCTTTGTAAGGGTCTGTTTGCACTTCTACCCAGCGGCAGCCTCAGGAACCCCCAACTACCTGCTCCCAGCAGCAGTCCCCAGCCCTGTGAGGGGCGGGACGTGGGCAGCAGCCTCCCCTTGCCAGGATGGAGCGATGCACGGGGAGGTGGCAGCTTGCAGGAGCATCACTGAGCCAGGCAAAAACAGCACCGAGCATCCCCCTGCTGCCATCCCCACGACAGGGGCACAGGGACCTCTGGATGAAGCCGAGCTCCGTGTGCCCCCTGGGATCCCACAGCACCCGGGGAGGGTGACAAAGCCAGCAGTGTTGGGAGGCTCAGGACACAGCCCCGGTCACCAACCTGTCCATGGCCGAGCACTGTTTGCTCCAGGGAAGTGCACTGAACTGAGAACATCCCCCAGGAATAGCCTTGATTATTTCTGAGATATTTTCCAGAGAATATTTTCAATTAAATTGCTCCTTGAAAGCACCTTTCTGGTGCTTTCTACGTACAGCCTTAGTAACTCATTCCAGCACATGATTTAGCGATACTATAAACAGTTGAAATAATATTAACTTGCGCATAAAGCTGAAATGAAAACACTGTTCCTGAACCTTAAAGACTCCACGATTCTTTTCCCACTACAGAATCGCTGAATTTCCGTGCTTTGATCCAAGGCTGAGTTAAAAATAAACCTGTTGGGAAGCTGCTGCTGACAGCAGGAGGACTGGTGCTGGAGACCATCGGGGCTGCTCGAGGAGAGCCGAGGAGGCCGGGCAGAGGACAGCGGGATTTTGGGGGTGCAGGATGCTGGTGGGGAGCAGAGGGGCCGATGCTCACGGCCGGCACAGATCCACCTCGCGAGCCGTGGAGTGAGCTCAGTCGAGCAGCAGCCAATTATTTTTTTTTGTAACTTTATTCTTTTTCAACCTAATTAAGCCCCCGAATAACAGCTGCCTAAGCCCCGGCGCATTTTGATTTAATAGGCCGGTTACTTTATGCGAGTAAAATAATCATTAGCAGTTACCAAGTGGCAGCAATTATTCTGGCTCCGTACCGGCTCCGCACCGAGCAGGGTGCGGGCGCTGCCCAAACCCGAGCCCTGCACGTGTGTGAGCGCTGTCACCGCCGGGTGCACAGCCCCGGAGAGGGCTCAGCTCCTCCACCAGCATCCCCTCCTGCTCCTCAGGCTGCCTCCAGCAGCATCTTTTATTCCTGTTCCTCAATGGATTAGTGCCAGAGCTTACCCCGCTACACAATAAATATCCCCGAGCCAGGGCTGGCATGAAAAATAGCAAACCTCTCGACGTAAATCGTTGCTAACACCTCATCCCCCAGCACGCTCCGCTTTCTGCCTCTGGGGAGACGGAAGGGAAAAAAAAAAAAAAAGCAAACACAACAAGCCACAAACAAAGCACCACCTCCTGCTGTATGCAAAGCGCCAAACCATGAGGTACAAACGAGCCCAGCGAGGCCGCTGCTGATGGGATTGCATCAGGCACTCGAGGATGATTCCCAGGGATGGATTCACCCCAAGCGCCAACCACCCCAGGGATGATGTGTTTTTGGGGAGGGGAAAAGCCACGCTGGGCACTACGCCCCCCCACTGATGCTGCAGCCAGAGCACCAAGCTTTCTGCCCACTGAAAACCCCAAACCTCTGGTGCCTCGGTTCAGCTGGAGCATCCTGAGCTGCTGGAGGATGAGGGACCCACGCACCCACATCAGTGCCCATAAACCAGCACAGAGGGCTGGGGAGATGTGCCCTGCATGGGGAGCATCAACAATTCCCACAGGCAGCCCCAGAAAAATCCCAGCACGTGCTGTGATCTGGGGCTCGTCCCCAGGCTGGGGTCTCCCATGGGAAGAGTGCGGCGAGCTCATCCCCACGAGGTGGGCTCAGGGCTGCTCCTTCCCGGGCTCTGCACGTTGGAGATGGCCCCGGCGGCTGAAATGCACCGTGTGGGACCTTCCCCCCGCAGCCCAGAATTGATTTAATTTGCTCGGCTCCATAATCCTATTGCAGCTTAGCATGCAAAACCGTCTCGGGCTTTTCTCACCTTCCACAAAGGCACATTTCCAAGCTGGCTCTCCGGAAAGAGACGCAGCTCTCCAAAGAGCTGGGAAATAGGACTTCAGATCTGTGCCCCCTCCTTCCGCAGACACCACCCTGTCTGCTGAGCACCTCCCCAGCACCATCCCTGCTCCAGGACCATGCCCTGGGTGTTTTGCAATTTGCATGCCCCTGTCACTCCTCCAGCTCCCTGGGGAGTCCCCGCAGCACGGCCAGGCCCCAGGGGCTCGTGTTACCCAGTCTGGGGAAGCGTTTGGGTGGGACAAGTGTCACCCAGGAGCAGGGAGATGACCCTGCTTAAATAAATGCAATGTTTGCCTGCACCAGGGGCTGCAGCAGGGCTCTCACTGCATTGCCCAGCTGATTTATTGCTCCAGCCCCCTGCGTGCACACAGGTAACCCCAGCAAGGTGGAAGCAGCTAACAGCATCTCTCTTCCTGAGCTTTATCGTCTTTTATTTCCTTTTCCTTTTCAGTTTCCCTTCTCCATTGTTTTTTTGGCAAGTCTGTAAGTCCCTGCTGCTGCTGCAACAACTTCAGGCACAGGAAAACAGGCATTTGCTGCTTTTCACCCCAAAAGCAGCACAATTTTGCAATCTCTTCCTCTGGGCCATCTTTTTCTTGGCCGGCTGCTGAAGGTTCAGCTTTCACACAGCCTCCAGCAGCGCCGGCTCCAGCAGCATTTTGGCGAGCTGAGTGTTTTGGCCCCAGCTCGCGATGCTCCACGCATCCCAATGTCCCCAGCCAGCCGGTTTTGGCTGCTGACACGCTTGCAGGTTACACCAACACCCCCCAGGTCCACCAGCTCTCAAGTGAGGAGGAAATATTTACCATCCCAGCCTCAGACATGGAGGCTTTTGCACCACCAAGGCATGCAGCAGGGCTGGGAAAACATTACGGTGCCTCCAGGCTCCCAACGCAGTGATTTAATGCCTGGGGATAAGACCCCAAAACTGAGCCCTGAGGGGATGCTGATTTGAGTGCTCCCAGGGACAGGCACTGATTTACTGCCGTGGTTTGGGACCGAGGTGGTTTGGGACCGAGGTGCCGCTGTCACAAGAGGATGTGCCCAGGTTGGGGTTAACCCGGCAGCGCTCAAACAGCCCGCAAGTGGCGAGTGTTGCTTGCCTGACACTTTGATATATGAAGTTTTTGCACCTTAAAAATAGACTGATGCGTGATCAGATACAGAGAAACCTGGTGCTGGAGCTGCAAAGGTGGTGTGAAAACCCCCCTCGGGTTTTTCGTCTCTCCCTCTGCCCAGACCACTCCCAGCAATTGCCCCCAGACACCCGGTGTTCCTGTGCCCAGGGCCACCACGGAGCAGGGTAAGGCCAGGAGCCAGCCTGGGGCCGCATCCTGGCTCTACCCAGCCCTTCTGGGTCAGACAGCAGCGGGTCCCAGCTGGGAAATTCATTCCAGCTGCATCCTTTTGGCTGCGAAAGCAGCCCGCCTCCCTCTGCACGAAGCGCTCGGGAGCAGACAGACGTTTCCCACCCCCAGCAGATTGCCACCGGAGCTCCTCGATTTAGGGAAAGAAGAAAAGAAAAAAAGGTATTTCCTCTTTCTAGTCCACGCTCAAAGAGCCGTTAGGCTATATTTATCTGCCCTGAACTTTATCTGCCGCAGTTATTCATCTGGAAATGCAATCAATCTCCTTTCCGATGGCACCGGCCCATCCAGCCCCGCTCCCCACTCCGCATTGTGCTTTTCAGCAACCTCACGTGATGTGCAATAAAAAGTAACAGAAATGCAAGTAGGAGAAACCCAAAAGGCAGCTCCCCACATGGAGCAGCTCAAGCACTGGGTGAAACCTTGCCCTTTTGCAAAGCACGGGGGGGGCGGGGGGCTGTGCAGCGGGGACCACCCGAAAGGCGGCCCCCAGGGACCCCGTCTGCAACCGCTCGGGCTCTGCGCCGCGCCAGTAAGGCTGAGGTTTCCAGATGAAAGGCAAACTCCCGAACACAACCGAGAGCGGAGTCTTGACCCCGGCGTTGCCTTCTCTGGTTACCTTGCCCAGGAAGCGCCTCCATCCCCGCAGGGCTCATTTTACTATGAAAATAAACGGGCAGGAGGGCTCGAGCCTTGGAAACGAGCAAAGTTTCTGCCGATGGACAAAAGCGACCCAAGCTGTGGCCGAGCCTTGGCTGAGTCCTCACCAGGCACAGGGGATTTTCAGGATTTCGGCACACGATGGGAAAGGTTTCAAGTTCTCCCCTCCGTGTGTGTGTGTGTGAGCAGGGCTGCGGGCGCGTGCGTGCGCGCATGCACACACGAGGGGTTATGTTGCTGGAAAGCACTCTTCAAATATTTATACAGCCTAAGCCTCATTGTTTCCTGCCCCCAGATGAAGTCCTTTTAATGAAATGTAACTAAACAAGCCGTTTCCATTCTGCCTTTCCAATGATAATTACGGCTGATACACTAAAGGGATGGCAGAGTTTCAACACCGCGCTGCAGAGAGGAAAACCAGCATCCTCGAGGCAGCTTCTCCTAACACGCAGCTCTGGCCCCGGGGCTTTGGGAGAGGGTTTAAATTTGGGCTGTGAACAATCAGAGCAGCCCACGTGGACGGGATGCTCACAAGGCTGAGGTGGCATCACTGGTCCTGGGGCAAAATCCTGCAGGAGATGTAAGTGGTGGTTTTGGGAGAGCGATGCACGCAATGATGCCCATAACTCCGGAGGGGAGGAAGAAGAAAAAGAAGAAAAAAAAAAAAGATTAAAAAAGAAAAAGAAAAGAAATATCCAAGCTGCTTCAGACCCTCCTGGGACAGACCCTGCATGGCCGAAGAGGGGAGGGTACAAGGATGCTCTCGGTGCTGCAGGTTAACCCCAACACCAGCAGTGCCCCGATTGCTGCTCACCCTCTTCCCAGAGCCCGTGGGGGATATCACCCTAATCACAGCGGGCATTTCGTTTTGTTGGGGAATAAGCAGCTGGAGCAGTGGGGCTGTGGGCAGGAACGGGGCTGGAGGTTGCAGGCTTCGGAGCTGGTCTTCATTGAGCTGCCTGCAGTGAATGCAATGCGGGAGGAAGAGCATCCTGCTGGGCTTGGTGGGTAGAGGGAAACTGAGGCACAGCCTTGATCCTTCACCTTTCCTTCATGGGAAGTCCCGTGGGGAGATGAGCAGAGCAGGAGCCCTGCAGTGGGACTGGGCATCATCTGGGGTCACAGCAGTGCCCAAGCACCACGCAGCTCCTGAGCTGCTCCGTGCCTCCAAACAGTTGCCAAAGAGCACAGGGTTCCCAAAACCTCTAATTTCCAGGCTAAAAACACATCGGGGCACCCAGCCCTGCCCCACAACCTCAGAACAAACCAGGCTCTGGGAGGCTTTTGCTCTGCAAGGATCAAAATCTGCTGAAAAAAACGCATCAAGAAAAATGAGAGCGAAGCCACAGGCTTGTTGCAGCATTTTGATATTGATTTCCTGGCTGACATCCTCGATTTGGGCTGAAAAACTGCAGAAAACAAAGGGGTTACAGACAACCCGAGGCATCCGCTGTGCTGAGAAGGTCCAAGGGAGCTGCCCAGGTGGGGGCAGCCAGGCTCGCAGGGGAAACTGAGGCACGGCGCTCCCAAAGCCTGCAGCCACCTGGGAGAGCACCCGGCACTGCACACATCAAACCCAACGCTTGTGGCAGCGACAGGGCTCCCCAGCAAACAAAAAAAAAAATGTGGAAAAGCCAAGAACACAGGCAAAGCAACCCACAAACAGACTCTCAGCCCACCGCTATTTTTTTTTCCAGCTCTAAAATTGATTAAAATAGCCCCCGTGATCTGACTTAGCTGTTTCTATTTAGGACCCAAATAAGGACTTGTGAGCCCAAAAGCTTATCTGCTTGGGAGTATTTTTTCCCCAACTGTATCAGTTGCTCTAATAAAAGCTGTGACCTCTCCCTGCAAACCTCCCGTGCCCGTATCCTTCTCCTGGCACGGCTGCAGCCACCCGGCCACCACCACGCCGACCTCTCCGCCGTGCCCAGGCTGCTGTCAGAGGAACGACAAGATTACAGCTGGCCCAACATTTGGCCAGCCAAAAAAAATTTAAAAAGCCAAAAGTTTATGCCTAGAATCTGCCTCCCTCTCCCGGTTCATTCCCATGCTCAGCGGTGAGACCTTCCCAGCCTGACACATGGCTCAGTACAAATCCTGGGTGCCCGAAGCGGTGCTGGAAAATCCCCCAGGGATGTTTTGAAGCAAAGGAAGCAGCAAAATGTGGGTGTAAGCACGTTGTGAAGCCACGGGCAGAGCCCAGACCTGGCCACAAGCATCTGTCTCGTGGTGTCCGGGTCCTCTTTGGCTGCTTGGTGCAGGTGGGGACCGCAGGGGACCCACATTTGGGTGCTGGGACCCCTCCAGCTCACACAAACCCTCGCCCTGCTCCGGCAGATTTCGGCTCCATCGCTCTGCCAGGGCTTCTTGGAGAGCAAACTGGGAGCACTGGGCTCGCTCCCCCTCGGTTCAGCGAGGGACAGAGCCGGGATTAAGGCTGCGAGCGCAGGGATTACCGCAGCCCTCGGCCGGCTCCCGGCAGATTGTGCGTGCCGTGGGGGAGGGCAGCACAAAGCCCCAGTGCCTCTGCGTTTGGTGGATTTCATGGTGTAATAAATGCAGGATTTACCTGGGGAGGCTTTAAATGCTAAAATTACACCACTGGGGCGCACACGCCGTGGCAGAAGCGAGCAACTGGTTCGCAATGAGTGGGCAACGCTCGACCAAAGGATCAGAAAATCAAAGGAGCTCTTTTTCCCCGGGAACCCACAACCCAGCCCCCACGCCAAGCAACTCCCCACCGCCAGCCCCTTCTGCCCCAGGGGAAACTGAGGCACAGGGCAAAGCCCTGGCTGGGCTGTAAATCCCCTCTGCCATCAGCATCGCCACGAGCAAGGGGATGAGTGGGTTTCCCCTGCTGCTCCCTGCTGCAGCCACAAGCACCAGCCTGAGCCCCACACCCCATAAAGCTCCCCAACACCCAGCTGGCACTGAGCAGCCCGGGCTTTGTGATCCTCCCAGCTCCCCTTCCTGCTCGCTTCCCAAAACACACGCGCAGACACAGCGCTGTTCTTGGCACCCCACAGCAGCAACCTCCTGGGCTCGCTGCCACCCGAGGCGTCCCCAGGGACACGTCTCAGGAGGGTGCAGCAAACACTGGGGTGGGGAACGCACGCTTCCCTCAGCCAGAATAAAAGCAAGGAAGGAAATCCTGGCATTGCACGAGAAGGTGGTGCTCAGCCCAGCTCCATCCCCAGCCCCCAGCCCAACCAAGCCCCCCAGCACTTCCCCAGGTGCCATCAGGGTTTCCAGAGCCACTTGGTGCATACCCAAGGGCTGACCTGCAGCCCACATCTTCACTCAGGACAGCGATATTTGCACAGGTGGAAGCTGGGGAGGTCTCCATCAGGGCATTTCCACCCACCACACAGTGGTTTCAGCAGTGTGGGTGCAAGGAGCCCTCAGCCCTGCAGCCTCAGCGGGGTGGGAGCTGCCCCAAAACCACCAGGGTGGGCACAGCTCAGACAAACACCAGGGAGTGGGTGCAGGGTTTCCTTCTCCCAGGCGTGCTGGGTTCATGCTGTGGCAGGGATGCTGGAGGACACTCAGAGGATGCTCAGAGGATATTTGGCTACTCGAGGCTGCTCGCTGTGCCTGGCTCCACTCCTTGCCCAAGGAGCAGGGACCCCACAGCCAGGCTTTAGCTGGGGAGGTCAGGAATGCTGTGATCCCCCCACAGATTGCTCCTCCCTACCCAAAAAGATGCTTTTCAGTGCTGGCAGCCATCACCCTCTGTCCCCCAGACCAGCCTTGCACGGGGCACGTCCCCAGTGGGCGACGGTGGCAATCCAGCCCCTGGGGGTGACCTGCCCAGTGTCACCGGGGGGATGCCGATGTCACTCAGGGGGGCCCAAAACCTAATTACAAGAGTCCCAACTGCTCACCTCACCCCCAGGCCCCACCACCTCCCTCCGTGCCTCCTGTCCCCGTGGTTTATCTCCCGTAAGCCGATTGCTCCCCGCAGCCAGCCCCCGGTGCCCGCCGGCCCCAGGTGAAGGGGCGCTGCCCGCAGCCAGCCCAGCAGGATTACAGGGAATTAATTACAGCCGAAACGCGCCGGGGGCAGCGGGGCAGGAGCCAACGTGCCACCCCAGAGCATCCTCCCAGGGCTCCCCGTGGAGAGGTGGCCTTGTTCTGCACCTCATTCCCAGCCACAGCAGGAGGGCCAGATCCAAACCCTCCTGGAACGTGGGTGGGAGATGTCCCCAGGGGGTTCCCTCTCGGTTTCCACAAGCAGGAACGTGCCCAGCACCAGCACCCATCCCTGGCACCCACTGACCACGTCCCCAACATGGGACGTCCCTAATTACGGCCCCAAAAGGTTTGCTGACCCTGTTCCCCAGGGGTTGTGGCGAGGCAGGGGCAGAGCCGGGGCTGCTCCTGCAGGGAGCAGATGGCTCAGGAGCCAAATCCTGCCCAGTGGGGGCGAGGAGGGGTCCAGGACCTCATCTCCTGGAGGGAAAATCCCCAAGGGGTAGGAAGAGCCCAACCAAAGGGATGGCACCAAACCGCAAATCTGGCATTAAATCTGGAGAGGAGGATGCAGGAGGAAGGGCTCGGGGTAAATCCCTGCCCTGGGGGATGAAGCAAGGGAAAATCCACGGGGAAGCTTCCCCAGGCCGAGCGCTCCCCTGCGGGGCTGGCACCTGCCCTGTCCCCAGCCAGGGAGCTGAGGCCACTGCGAGCTCTGGCCACGCACCCGCATCCTTTGGAGGAAAACCAGCCCCTGTGAGCCACGTAACCCCCCTGCCCCATCCCATCCAGGCAGATTTGATGCGTGCCTGCTCTTTTCCAGGCTTAACCCCCCCAGCACAACACATCCCACCCGACCCACGCCTTGGGATGGCGCAGAGGGGACGGGAGCTGATGGACGAGGCTGGAGGTGGTGCTGAGCTCGCTCCGTGCCTGCCACGTGTCCCACCGTGGATTACAAAATCCCCTGGTGTCCTCCCCCAAATCACGGCCACAGAGGGTTTGCCACACCGGGGACCACTACAACATGGGGTGTGTGAAATACGGGTCAGCCGGCGCTGCTGTTAAACACCTGGACGGTTTCCTTTAATTAAGGGGGAAAAAAAAAAAAAAGGAGAGCTGGCTGGGAACCAGCTGGGGGGGGTCCAGCCCCAAAACCTTGCAGGTCCAATAGAGCAAAACCCTTCCCAAAACACTTCCAGGAAGGTCAGGAGCAGGAAAAAAAAATCCCAAAGCCCAGATTATTGAATGTGGGGTGGGGAGCGGGCAGCCACCAGCAAGCCCATCCTGGTGCTTTAGCTGCACCACCTCATCCCCTTCCTCGCTTCCCAGGGAGCACAATGAGCAATTGTTTTCTGGCGCCACCGGGGAGCCCAAAATGACCTCACTGCTGCTGGCGGGATGAGGTTTGGGGTGGAAATGTGCGGGCACAGGAGGGGAATTATCCACCCGTTACAGGACGTGGGACCTGTGTTTCCAAACTCTTTTCTGCAAGGCTTCCAACGAGGGGATGCAAACGCCCACCTCGGAGAGCCCTCATCTCTGCCCCATGGTTAGCTGGGGACATGGGGACAGCTCCTGCCCCCGGGGGGGATGCAGCCCAGGGGCCACACGGTGCAGGTGGGCGCTGCAGGGGCTGAAGCGCACCCGAGACCCCCCCTCGGGGGCTTCACAAAGAAGGGGCACGGGGTCGGTGTGTGCCTGGGGCTACTCTGCCAAAACCACAGAGCAAAAAGTGCCTTAATGACCACAATAAGCAATTGTGGGATGATTTTTTAATACCGTTTCATTTTCTGGGCTTGGTTTAATTGTGGTTATTTAAAAGCCACCAGAAAGCCCTGACACCAGCGGGCTCAGCACCGCTTGGGGGATGCAGGAAGCATCCTGTTCCAGGCTATAGAGCAAGCATAAAAAAGGCAAGAAATTCATTTTTTTAAAAAAAAAGGACTATGAGGGGCAAGGAGGGCAGCTTTGTCCATCCCACATTTAAGCACCTTTTAAAGGAAAAAAATGACCAGTGTCCTGGGTGAAGCATGCCACGAGAACCATCCCGTACCTGCTCCTAAAACTGCTGCAGCTCAATTACCGGAGCCCCGCTGCCCCTCCCAACCTGTTCCCATGCTGAGCTGTAGCTAACGAACCTCCTAATAATGATTAATCAGGAACACATCAGAGCCTCCTGCACGCAGCTTTGCTGCTTGGAGCCTTACACAGAGCCCCCGTCCCAAACTGCAGCTCCCCCGACCGCTGCTGGAGGAAGGGGGGGCTATTCCCAGGCCTTTCCCAAACAGCATTTAATTAGGAGTAATTAATCCAGGGGGTGCTTTGCTGCCCGCTGTCCCCAGCAGTAGGACGCGGCGTTTCTGAGCCTGCCTGCTCTCCGCAGAAGGAGCTGTGCCCACCTTCCCCGGAGTTGTCATGGAAATGGTGATGGATGGCGAGGATGCTGCGCCTCCAAACCCCTGCGTGCCGCAGCCCCGAGCCCTGCGCTGCTCCCCCAGGGACCCGAGCAGCTGCACTCACCCTGCACCGGCACAAACGGGCACCCCGGGGGGACACGGCCGGCTTTCGGGGATGGGGACGCAGAGGGAAACGAGCCTGGGCGGGCTTCATGCTTTGCAAATGCATCTTTAAGGGGATTTATTTATTTTTTTCAGCCACGTCACTCAGAGAAATTTTTTTTCCATGGGGAAAAGTGGCGCTGGAGATGTGCAGCGCACCTGGGGTGAGGAGGCAGCAGTGCGAGATGCCTGATCCCACAGCCCCATAAGTAGCCCCGGGTTACATCCCTGTGTTACAGATGGAGGACGGAGTCAGCACGGCTGGGAGAGCCCCACGGGGGGACCGGGGCTCAGCTCAGCCCCTCTGAGCCTCCCCAGCACCAATACCCAGGGGAAGGGGCCAAGGGGCTCTGAGCAGCCACCAGTTTCCACAAGGGAGCTCAGGATCCGGCCCCACTCGTGTCATGAGCTGCAGGGGCTCAGCCAAATCTTTCGCACAGCAGAGCACAGAGCGAGGAGCTCCTGGAGGTGCCTCTGGGGTGCTCCTTCCCTCAAGGACCACAGAAAGTGGCTCGTTCCCATACGAGTGCTGCTTTTTGCCATTTAAAAAAAAAAAAAAAAAGACACAACCTGCTGCTGCCACGCATTGCCCCGCTCGCAGGCAGGAGGGAGGTTTGTGCTCCACATCCCTCCAGCAGCAAAAAGATTCAGAGCAGCTTTCGCCTTCCCCAGGAGAGCCCCCTCCCCGGCACATTCAGCATTACTCAGAGCTGTGCAGTGCTCCCAGGCTCTGCTGTTGAAGAAAAACTTATTATTGAAAGGGGGAAAAAAAAAAAAAAAACATAGCTCGCTCTCAGCTTGAGTCACCGCGAGCAGGTGAGGAACAAACGGCAGCTGCAGGAGGCTGCTCCTCGGCACCCCTTGTCGGAGGCTCTTTTCCACACCCAGAGCACTTTGCTTCACTGCCCGGCTGCTGAAAGCACGAGAGGATGAGACAAGAGGAAAAAGAGATGGATTCTGCCTGGCTTGCCTCTGTGTCATGGCCTGGGAGGGGAAGAAATGAGTCTTTTTTCTGAGGGTGGGCGGTCAGTGCACTGACAAACACAGCAGCATCCCCGCGTGGGGACTGCCAAATCCAGCAGCATCCCTGCATGGGTTGGGTACCAGCATCCCACCAGGTGGGCTGGTGGCACACACCAGTGTCCCCACGCCAGCCACAGCCAGGACACGGCCTCGCCACCTCCTGAGACCCGCTGCTGTCCTCGCCACAGCCCCCAAATTGTCAGACCAGGAGGGAAACCAAAGCCGGGAGACCCCAGCGCTGCTTCTGCCTGGCGGAGCTTTGAAGGCACGGCCCCAAGGAGCTCAGAGCCCAGAGGGGGAAGGAAACGGAGCCCAGGTCTTGGTTTCTGAAGGAAAATGAAGGGGGTTTCACACACTGAGGGTTTTCAGAGAGCAGCTGTGACTGCATGGGAAAGGCGCAACGCTGCGAAAGCAAACAAAGTCGGGACGTTTATTAGCCTGAAACTCCAACCAGCCCCGGGTTTCGTGTCCCAACAGGCCACCTCGTCCTCATAAAGGGCTCTTTTTTCCTCCACTTCCCCACACTTCAGCAGCTCAGCACCATGACTTTCCAGGCGCCGGGTAGCAGCGGGCACCATCCCAGGGACGTTCACACCTCCCTGGGAGCCCAGGGGGTTTCTCCACATCCCCGGGGGGGGACACAAGCTTGGGTTTGCAGGCCTGGAGGTGCTGGAGGTGGGAGAGCTGGGCTTGGACCTTGCCCCTGCCTGCAGGGCACGGGGAGCAGGGAGGCTGCAGCCCCTGTGGATGGGAAATGCCTGGAAAAGAGCCGGGCTGCAATAACACAAACTGAGCCTTTTTTTTTTTTTTTTCCTCTCCCTCTAATTGCTCCAGCTATTTTAACCGAGACAGACATTTCCTTGACGATTTTCAAGGGCTATAAATGTTTTATGCCCCTTTCCTCTCCGCCCAGACACCAGCCTGGTGCTGATGCTTGGCGCAAGCGGAGACCCGGCGCGGAGCCACAGCCGTGCCACAGCACGGCACGGGGACAGGGGACACGGACAGCCCGGCCACGTCCCCTTCTCCTCCTCCTGGAGGGATGCAGGAGGTGCCACCACCACCCGGCCTCCTCGCAAGATGTCTTTCTGCTGCAGGGAACTAAATATAGCGCCCAGAGCCTTCGGGGGGCTGCTGCTTTCCGAGGTATTTATAGCTGCAGGCGAGCTCCGAGGACACGTGGGATGGAGCGGCTGGAATCACACCGGGAAGGGCAGGATGTGGCCTGCGCCTGCAGGAAGGAGGCACAGGGGGGACCCTGCCTGGTCCCCAAAATTCATCCACCGGGGAGCACAGCCCCATCTCCAGAAGCTCAGCACCCATCCTGCTGCTCAGTGGGTATCATCCCAGGGGCGATACGGAGGAGCCCGCAGCCCTTCCCCGGTGACTTTAGCCCAGAGCAAAACCAAACGCAAATGCCCAAAACACCCCAAGGAGACAGCCCCGGCGAGACCCCAAAATTCACAGTTTTAGCCCAGAAACTCACTCCTCCGGCAGCAGAGATGCAGGACACGGAGCCCTTCTTGCTTCCTCAGCCCCAGCTGCGCTCCCTTTGCGGGCGGGATAAATCCCAGTTCCTCCCCAGGCTGAGCCCAGCTGAGGCTGGATGCTGCACACACACAGCCTGGCTGGGCTTCGTCCCCTCTCTGCCAAAAATACGCGAGGAGCCTCATCTGCTCCAGATGTGGTCGGCACTGCCACTGAGGGGAAGCATCCATTGGGACGTGTGTGCCCCTCTAGGGACAATGCAGCCCCTGGTAGCCCCTACAAGCCCATAAATGCTCCTCAGACCCCCACATGCCAGCTGGCACTTGGTGGGGTCCCCTGATTCCCCTCTTCACCTCCCTCCTCCTCCTCCTGGAAAACAAAGGGATGGGGGCAGTTCTGCAGCCAGGACTCGTCCCCCCACCCCACATGGGGAGCGCCCACATCCCTGGGGCTTGCAGGCAGGGTGGCTTTAAGGGCATTTGGGACCCCCGTTGTGGGTCCTACATGGCTCTAAGTGCCACGGCCAGGAAGTGTCTGGGGTCAGAGGAGCACGGGGGTGCTGCAAGAAAAAAACAACTCAGCCCTGAATTTAAGGCAGGAGGGGGGTGAGGGAGGACTTACTGGGTTACCCCAATTACAGCTGCTAATTAGCACTCAGACTTCTGCAGGCCTTGCAACCCACAGCCCCACCGATGGCTGGAAACAGTCCCTGACCAGAGCAGTGCTGGGGACACCCCAATACTGGGGGGGACACCCCAATACCAGGCAGAGGGACACAGGGACACCCCAAGAGCCCAGCCAGCTCGCCAACCCTCCCGCAGCCCTCTCCAGGAGCCTAATTGCAGCCTGCCAGGCAGCTAACTACCAAGTTGCACCCAAAACAATTATCTGCTGATAAATGGGGAGAAACAGCTCCTTTCAGTGCCGGGAGCAAACAAAAACAACCAATTACGGAGGCCGGGCGCTGCGAGCGGAGGCAGCCGGGTGCTGCGGGGCAGTGCCTGGAGCTCACCTCTGGGTCCCAGCACCTCCAGCGCCTGTGTCCCCGGTGGGATGGTGACATCCCACAGCCACCAAGGCCAGCTCAGGACCCTGCTGCATCCCAGATCACCGCCTGTGGTATCTTGAGCCCCGATTTATGCCCCGTCTGCAGGTGGGTGCCAGCACGCTCCCACCGGTGCTGATGGATTTTAACCCACATCGGGAGCCCCCCGAGGTCTGCAGCCCTCCTGGGATGGAGGCAGTGGTGGACACACGTGGATGTGAGCCTCCAGGCACAGCTCAGCCCCTCGGGCAGTGACCTGCAACGGCTTGTGGCTAATTAGAGCCTGATTAGTGCTCACGGTGCAGAAGGAGCTGGTGGTCCGTATCGCAGCCCCGCGGCACAGCTCGCTCACCCGCCTTCCCTCATGGCAGGGAGAGGGAACAGCTCCTCCCCAGCACCTCCCCAGCTGGAAGAGGAAGAGGAGGAGGAGGAAGCAGTGATGCTGGTTCACAGAGCCACAACCCTGGCATTTCCCAGCCCCAAATCACCCCGATGTCCTCCCGGCACAGGTCCCCTCTCCGTCTGTCCCAGCTCGCCACAGCGCCAAAAAAGGGAACCCTGCGCTCTGCCAGGCACAGACGAGAGCATCGCTGCACAGAATCACCCCCTTCCAGCAACAAATACCTGGCAGCTCCGCGATTTTCCACTGGGACAGAGCCAGGGCTTCAGAGCAGGCTGAGCACCATCCCCAGCAGGCCCCCACCTCCTCCCCATGCCCCCCAGTGCCACCGCCGCTGTCACCCTGCTCAGATCTGCAGAGCCCTGTCCTGGGGGTGGGGGACCCCCACGAAACCCTCACCTTGCCTTTAGCAAATGGACGGGCAGCCTGCACAAGAGGGAGAAGGAAAATTAGAGGTTGGGTGATGCTACTTGCCAAAAAGCCTCCAAAAGAGGAAAAAAAAAAAAAAGTTCTACATTTCCTGGAAAAAAAAAATTAAAAAAATTATATATATATATAAAAGACCATTTTTAACCAGAACTCCCACTCTCCTTTCCCAAAACACAGCCCTCTGGTGTATTTTGGATGTTTGCTAACATGAGCATCACTTAAAAAAAACAACAAGGCGAGCACGTGCTCGGCAAGGCATGCCCTCCTCACAGCAGTTCTTCAGCCCGACCAACGCGGCTCACAAAATAGCTTCGGCCTCCTCCTCCAGAAAACAGCATTTTTTGGCAAAGAAACCCTTTTGCCAACAAGTTTTGCTCAGAGCTGCCCGAGGGACGAGGCTGCCCCGGCTCCAGCCTCCCCCAGCTGCCTCCACCCCGACTGCAGGAGGTGAAAGCGGCCGGGGGCAATCCTTCAGCAAGGATTTCCCCCCCCCTTGTCGCTAAAACCAGCCTCATTTCTCCCTTGGCCGGGAAAGAAGCAGCAGCCCCAAGATCACTGCTGTTATTTTTATCTGGAAATAACTCCTTTGAGCCACGTCCAAGCCTCTCCAAGGCAGGGAGATGTTTTGCAGCGCGGCCGCGGAGAGCTGCGGGGACGTAAACACAGCCGGGGCAGAGCAAATGTCCCGGCCCAGAGCAGGCAGGGCTCGAATCGCTCGTTTTGTGGGCTCAAATCGCTCGTTTTGTGGTGCTGAAGCACAAGATGGGGGATGCTCGGTTTGGGGAGCACCCCCCAGGGCAGGAGGTGGTGCCGCTGTGCTCCCCATTGCTGCCCACCCCCATCCAATGCCGCCCCCCAGCTCCGGGCACTGCTTGCAGCAGCACAGCTGGGTTAAATTCGGCTTTAACCAGGACTGGAATTAGCTTAAATCATTTTTTTTTTAAACAAAACAAAAAAAAAAGCTTTAAAATAACCAGCTCTGAAAACGCTTTCCCCTTCAAAGCAACAACAACAACAAAAGGCATCCTGTGCCACCCCCAAAACCCATTTCTTCCCCCAAACCTCACTGTTGGGGGTTGTGGGGGGGGGATGCTCCGACAGGACCGGGTTTGGCGACCCCAGGAGCTGCCCTTCGCCTTTGGGGGGCCCCATCCTGCCCCGCGGTGCTGGCCACAAAGGGCTTTTGCCCCGCGCAGCCCTGCACGGGCAGCTCGGCGTAAATGTCACATTAATTAACTGGGCGAGCTCTCCGCGCCGCCACAAAAAGCCTCTGTTCTGTTCTGTTCCCTCTGTTCCGCCCCGGCTCCCTGCCTCCCACCCCTGCTGTCCCCGGGGATGCTGAGGCTGGCAGCAGCCCTGCCGCTGGGTCCGCTCCTCCCGGGGGGAGGAATTCCTGCTCCCCCCTGTCAATGCGCATCGAGGGACCAGGGAAAGGCACAAAGAGAGGAGGGAAAAGCTGGAAAATGCTCCCGAGGCTCCGCTCCTCCCTCCACACACAAGCTGAGGCTCCGTCTCCAGCGCCGCGGTGGGCACAGCGACGTAACCCCCACACAACCCACCCCAAAAAAACCCAGCCCGTCCCTGAAGCCGTCCCAGGAGGGGCTGGGAGGGATGGAGCCAGAGCAAGGAAAGGTGACCACAGCCCTTGGCTGCTTCCTGAGACCCAACACGTGTCCATCTGTCCGTCCACCTCGGCAGGGCTCCAGCAGGGACACAGACCCGAGCCACCGGCACCTGCGAGAGGTTACGGCTGATCTGCGCCCTCAGCGATTACGGTGCCGAGCTGATCCCTAAGCTGCGGGCTGCCAGAAGGGGCCAGGACAAAATCCTGCCCAGGGGATGGGGTGGCAGGGGCTGGGGGCTCCTCTCGTCCCATCCCAAGCCGGGACTCCCATCACGGGGACGAGGCCGACCCGCTCCTCCAGGCGCCCAGCACCGGTGGCACCATGGTGCAGGGGTCACCCTCACCAATTAACACTCATTAACCCACCCTTTGCCTGCAGCACCCAATTAATGTGAGCCTGAGGAAGCAGCCCTGGATGCCACTTGGCTGCAAAAGCCACAGCTCTGCACGAGAAGAGGAGAAGGAGGAGGAGGAGGAGGGAGTGATCGCCAGCCAGCCCTCCTGGCACACAGCAGCCCCGGTGCCAGCACCACGCACGGCGTGCCCAGTGAGCTCGGTGGCCCCGCTCCTTCCCATCTCACCCCCATCTCACGCCCATTTCCCTGCCTGCCTCCACCTTCCAGCTGGGACCGGGCTCCTTTCCCTTCTGCCTGGCTCCCGGGGCCACGTTTGGCTTCTCAGGTGACTGCTACGGGGTTGAGCTGGTGGCCCCATGAGCAGGGTGTCCTCTCCGCCAAGCCACCTGGATTTCCCAAACAGTTCCAAACCTTCATCCTCTGCCCAACAGGGACAGAACCAGCTCCAAAGCAAAAACACGGGGCAGGGAGTGGGCAAGAGCAGCCAGAATCACGCTGCCACCTCCCCCAGCCTGGGGCCACCCACCCGCCACAGCCGGGCTCTGTCCCAGCAGGGGGGACAGGACGGGGACCCCGCTCCGTGCCCCGAGCCCAGCGCCCCGATGGTCCCATCCTGGGGCAGCTCCTCCTGGCACCCAGCCCGGGAGCTGGAGTTATTTGTCGGCTCGCTTGGTGCAAATATTAATTTGAATTTTAATAAACCTCTTCAGGAGAGCTGCTTCGTTAGGGATGACGGATGCTGCTCCGGAGAAGGCGCGGGCAGGGCTCGCTGGCACAGAGACAAAACAGGACGTCAGCAAACATCCGCCGGGCTGGGGACGGGGCAGGACACGGCGTCCCCAGGCTCGGTGTCCCCGGGGACAGCCGGGGCTCAGAGCACCCAGCCCCGCAGCATTCAGGGGATGGGGATGGGGCGCTCCATACCCAAGGAGGATTTCCATCCAAAAAGCATCCTGTGCGCACCCCGCGGCTCTCACACAGGTTGTGGCCCCGATGCCACCAGGCAGGTGGGGACCAGGATCCAGCAACAGCACAGGGACGGGCTTGTGGGCAGCCTCACGCTGTCCCTATGCACAAGAGGGTCCCCAAATCCATCTCTCAGCCCCCTGACACTCGGCTGGGGTGCACTGGAGCTGTTCCAAGTCATTGCCCCCATCCTGGAGAACCTGGGGAGAGGGGGCGGGTGAGACCTTGCCCAGCGCCACCAAACAGCTGTAAAGTGACCGTGAGGAGCAACAGGGGAGCAGCGAGGCCTCGGCCCCCTCCAGCTGAGGATGCTCCGTGCCCCCCAGGTCCCCAGCGAACCCCCCCAGCCCGGCAGCTCCAAGCCTCGCGTTTAACGAACCTGCGGCCCTTCCTCGCTAATTATCCTCAGCAAATGGCTGCACCGCCACCCGCCAGCTGCAGATCCCCAAATGGAAGGAATTAAGATCACCGAGGGGGGAGCAGGAGGCACACACACAACCGGGTGCTGGAGATGCAGCGCTCGCCACCGCGGGCACCCAGCGGCAAAAATGGGTCCAGTGGGTCCTTGGCTGTGATGGGCGAGGGACTGGGACCACCCGGCACTGCATCACCACGACCTGTCCCAGAGCTGGGCCTGAGCCCCCACCACGGCCCCCCCCGGGTTGGAGGCTGAACGCCTTCTTCCCCAGTGCGATGTTGGGTGCGATAAACGCCCGGTGCGCCGGGACCGTGCGGCATCGCGCCCGGAGCCACGCAGCGCTCGGGGCTGCTGGATCGAGGAAATCACAGCCCTCGCTCGGTGTGTGCCCGGCACAGCCTCGGCAGCCCCCTGGGAGATGCAGAAGTTGCAGCTGCTGCTTCGGGGAGATGCAAACGCCACCGCCACAGCCCCGCAAACGCCCCCGTTACAGCCCCGCACAGCCACTGCAGCGGGAACGGGGGTACCGGGACCCCCAGGGAGCAGGGCGGGCTCCGTGGCATTAAATCCAGCATTAAATCCAGCAGGGTGCCCAGCACCGAGCAGCCAGGCCCTGGGACTTTTTCACGAGGGAAGGGAAAGGCAGGGCAGGCAGCCTGCATCCCTCCCTGCCTGCTTCCCACACCCCGAGGAGCCGTGCGGTGCCACCATCGCTCCGCGCGCAGGGAAAGCCCCGTTCTGGGACCCGGCACGCACAGCATCGCCCTACAGCCGCCACCCCAAGAGCCACCCGGGTCCCTCAGGTGTCCCCATAACCAAACCACGGCACGGGGAGTGCAGGGCACGGGGAACCTGCTCGAGGCTGGCTCCGGCATTGGGGTTCCCCTGGCTGCACGGGGGACGGGAGTGCCACAGCCCTGACCCCTTCCCCCTGCCCAAATCCCTCTCCTGGGAGCGGGGCTGGAAAATCCTCCTGGATGGGGAGCCGGGAACCAGAGAGGGGATGGGAAACGTTGGGATCGGGGGGTCTCAGCCCCACAGGGGGGGCAGCACCGGGGCAGGGCTGGATCTTTGCAGGGTCGGGGCCAAACCCCACAAGTTTCTCTCCCCCTCCAGAAGCGGGGAGGGGGCACAGGTGGGATTTTCCCCCCGGCCGCCCATCGGGGCTGCTTCAAGGCGTGTTTCCCCATGACCTTCAAACGGCATCTACCTGCAGCCCCCCCCCGCGCACCCTGGCACCCTGCGCCCCCCCCTCGGCTGCCTGCACCCCAAAAACCTCAGCCTGCACCCGGCTGGGGGCGAGCATCACTTGGGGGGGGGGGGGGACACATCCCTTGGGGACAGGAGCATCCCTTGGGGCCGGGAGGACACACGCTGGGGGGAGGAACACGGCTTAGGGGGGCACCCTCTGAGGGGGGGGGCATCCCTTGGGGTTGGGGGGAGCATCCTTTGGGGGGGGGGGACTGTAGGGGAGGAGGTTGTAGGGGGTGTGGGGAGAGGTTGGGGTGGGGGGCTGCTGCTCTTCAGGGGGGCTGCAGCGGGTGGGGGGGGTGGGGGGGGGCTGAAGATATTTTTATAGCTTCGCTCTGCCCCAAAACTCCCCATCACCCCCCCAAAACCAAACCAAACCAAACCAAACCCGAACCCCACCCTCCAAAGACCCGCGCCCACCCCCCGACATCCAACATCGGGGTCCCCTTCCCCTCACCCTTACCCCCCTAAACGCCCCCCCCCCCCAGACCCCTCGCCCCCCCCCACACTCACCGCGGCGGGGCGGGCTCCCCCCCCCAGCAGCAGCAGCAGCAGCAGCAGCGGCACCGCGAGGCCCCGCGGGCCCCGGGCGGGCGGCGGCGGCGGCGGCTCCGCGGGCATCTTCGGGCAGCGGCGGCGGCGGCGGGGCGGGGACGGAGCCTTTGTTGCCGCCGCCGCCCGCGGGAGGCGGTGTGCGAGCGGGGAGGGGGGGGGGGCCGCCGCCGAGCCGCCCGGCACAGCCCCAGCCCCAGCCCCAGCCCCAGACCCTCCCCGGCACGGCTCGGCACGGCTCGGCCCTCCCCCGGCCCGCACGGCTCTGCCCCGCCCCGCCCCGCCTCGCTGAGAGGGGAGGGGGACGCCCCTAAAGGGGGGGGGGTATGGGGTATGGGGGGGTGTGGGAGGGTATGGGGGAAATTGGGGGTGGGGGGGGTATGGGGGGTATGGGGGGGTTGGGGGAATATGGGGGGAGTAAGGGGAATATGGGGTGTGGGGGGGATTGGGAGGGTTGGGGGGAATGGGGGGGTTGGGGGAAAATTGGGGGTGGGGGGGTTATGGGGTGGCAGGGGGGAATGGGAGGGTGGGGGGGAAATGGGAGGGTATGGGGGAATCTGGGGGAATCTGGGGGGTGGGGGGAAATGAGGGGTTAGGGGGAATATGGGAGGGGTTGGGGGAATAAGGGGGGCAGGGGAAATATGGGGAGTTGGGGGGAATGGGGGGTGTGGGGGGGATTGGGAGGGTTGGGGGGGTTATGGGGGAGTTGGGGGGAATGGGAGGGTGGGGGGGAAATGGGAGGGTATGGGGGATTCTGGGGGAATCTGGGGGGTGGGGGGGAAATGAGGGGTTAGGGGGAATATCAGGGGTAGGGGGAATATGGGGAGTTGGGGGAAATGGGGGGTGTGGGGAGGATGGGGAGGGTTGGGGAGAATGGGGGTTTGGGGGGAAAATTGGGGTTGGGGGGTTATGGGGTGGCAGGGGGGAATGGGAGGGTGGAGGGAAAATGGGAGGGTATGGGGGATTCTGGGGGAATCTGGGGGGTGGGGGGGAAATGAGGGGTTAGGGGGAATATGGGAGGGGTTGGGGGAATAGGGGGGCAGGGGGAATATGGGGAGTTGGGGGAAATGGGGGGTGTGGGGGGATTGGGAGGGTTGGGGGGAATGGGGAGGTTGGGGGAAAATTGGGGTTGGGGGGTTATGGGGTGGCAGGGGGGAATGGGAGGGGAGAAGGAATATAGGGGGTAAGGGGGAAAATAGGGGGTGAGGGGGAAATGGGGGGTTAGGGGGAATATGGGACGGGTGGGGGGAATGGGGAAATATGGGGGAAAATTGGCAGTGGGGGGAATGGGAGGGTGGGGGGAAAATGGGAGGGTATGGGGGAATATGAGGGGTGGGGGGGGAAATGTGGGGTTAGGGAGAATATGGGAGGGGTGGGGGGAATGGGGGCTTTGGGGGAAAAATTGGGGGTGGGGGGGTATGGGGGGTTGGGGAGAATGGGCAGGTAAGGGGAATATGGGGAGTTGGGGGGATTGGGAGGGTTGGGGGAATGGGGGGGTTGGGGGAAAATTGGGGTTGGGGGGTTATAGGGTGGTAGGGGGAATGGGAAATGGGGGGAATATGGGGGGTGGGGAGGTTATGGGGGGATTTGTGGGGATATGGGGTGGAGGGGAATAAGGGGGTGGGGGGGGGGGAATGGGGGAGCCGAGGAGTAGATGGGGGGTATGGGGTAAATAGGGGGATGCGGGGGTAGATGGGGGGGCGCAGGGAGTATATGGGGGGTATTGGGGAAGGTGGGGGGAGCCAGGGAGTGCAGAGGTGTGGGGGCTATGGGGTTATGGGGGTAGATGGGGGGTGTGCAGGGGTGTATGGGGGGAGGGGGACCCAGGGCGTATATAGGGAGTATGGGGGCAGATGAGGGGGTGCAGGGACAGATAGGGGATACGAGGAAGAGGAGGAGATCAAGGAGTGTGTGGGGGTTATGAGGAAGGTGGGGGGACCCGGGGGTAGATTGGGGGGAGGGGGGAATTTAGGGATTATATGGGGTGGAATGGGGGGAGCCCAAAGAGTATATAGGGGGGGCATGGGGAAGATGGGGGGACACAGGGACAGATAAGGGGGGCATGGGGAGGATGGGAGGGAGCCAGGGGTAGTTGAGGGGGGTCAGGGGGCACATGGGGACGGACACGGGGGGGGGGGACGTGAGGGTAGATGGGGGGCACCCAGGAGTAGGGAGGGGGAATGGGGAAGATGGGGGGGACACAGGGGGTGTATGGGGAGCTTATGGGGGCATCTGGGGGGACACAGGGGTTAGTGGGGGAAAGTGGGGCAGAGGGGGGGGACCCAGGGCAGAGAGGGGGCATGGGGCAAAGTGGGGGGAACGGGGGGAGAAGGGGGAAACCTGGGACAAATGGGGAGGTGCTGAGGGACCCCGGGGCAGCTGGGGGGGACCCAGGGGTAGGTGCGGGTACTCAGGGGAGATGGGGGGCAGCGGGCAGCTGGGGGGGGCGAGGGGCAGATGGCTCCAAAGGGGACACTGGGTCACCCCGACGGGCAGGTGGCAGCTGGGGGAGAGGTGGGAGCAGGGGGAAGGACACGGGGGGGGGTTTCTCTCTCGGGGCAGCCCTAGCGGGTTTCACACCTTTCCCGTGCAAATCTGAACAAATAAACCCACAAAAACCCCCGTCCTGAACTCCAAGCGCTGCGGTGAATGAATGCGGGTGAGGAGCAGCGGCCTGACCTGGGGTTAGAGGGGAAATCAGGCAAAATCGGCTAAAAAACGAGCCCCGGCCCTGGCTGGGGTCACTCCGAGGAGGGGTCAGAGCCCCCAGCCTGATCTGGGGGGCGTCGCTGCCCCTTCTGCCCCTCCTCATTGTGCAGTAATTAACGGGATGATGATGATGATGATGATGATGATGATGATGATGATGATGATGATGATGATGATGATGATGATGACAGCAGCACACGGAGCCGCGCTCTGGCCGGGCCGGGCCCGGTTGCTGAGGCTGCACCGCCCCGCTGTGGCTGCCGCGCTCCCTGCAGCCCCCCCGGCCCCGCCGCGTCCCCAAAAGCAGCCCCCAGCACCCCCGGGGGGGCACCCAGCGGGGGCCCCGCGGCTTGGCTGGGACTCGGGGGGGTCCCAGCGGGGTCCCCGGAGGGGTCTGGGCGCAGCCGCTGCCACCGGCCCCAGTCCTCGGCCCTGCTGCGGCTCCAGGGGCAGTGGGGATGCCGACCCCATGGGCATGCCGACCCCATGGGGATGCCGGCCCCATTGGGGTGGGATGTGGCTGAGCTGGGGGCTGGGTCAGGGCTCCTGCACCCCTCAGCCCCACGTCCCTTCCCCGGTGGTGGCAGCAGGGCCCCGTCCCCCCGCAGGGTCCCCATCCTGTCCCCCACCAGCACCCAGGGGCCCTGTGCCGGCACCCACACCCTTCTCCCATGGCTGGGTGTGGAGCAGAAGCCCGCAGGCCTGGGCAACACCAAAACCCCCAGGGTCGGTTCCTGAAGTCCCGCAGAGCCGTGCTGGGGAGCGGGGTCAGGGCCAGCACCGAGCCCCCTCTGTTTCTGGGGTGGGTCCCAAAGCTCAGGGACGCGGGGCCCCAGCACCACCCAAACCTCGTGGCCCCAAACCTGGTGAAAATAAAGGTGTCCAAGAGCCAAACCAGCGCTCAGCTGAGTTTAACGAATTTAAGGTGTGAAAACTGATTAAAGGCACTGCTGGGCCACGCGGGCACCGCCTTTTGGTGATGGGAAAGGGGCAGCGTGGAAGCTGCAGGCATTTGACACAGAAAAAGTAAAAGCCCCTTGAAAGGAGCGGGTGTTACTGGAGCCTGTGCAACCCTTCCAGCAGCATCTGCGCTCCCGGAGCAGCTCCGTGTGCTTTTGGAGTCAAGTTTGGTGCAGTGAAAGCCATCACACCGACGTCTGTGCTGGGCATCAGTTCTTTAAAAATGCTAATTTCAGATGGAAACAAGCAGCATCACGTTCTACGACAAAGATGTAAATGTTTTAACAAGCTAAATCAAAAATAAAATAAAAAAAAAATCCCACAAAATGTGACTTTTCCTCCCCTCCTCCATCAGGGGCTTTGCACAAGTGCTTTGAACTTCATCAGGATTTCCAGCGATGCTGATGGCAACCTTCAGAAAAGGGTTAAGACCCAGCAGCCCCTGAAGTGCAGCAGTGGCAGGGAGGATCCTTTATGCTCGTAAATGAAGAAAAATTGGTGGTAAGCAGAGGCCAATTTTCTCTCTGAGCAGAGGTCGCAGTCGGAGTCCTGCGGGGATCTGCGTTTGGGGCGGGCTGCTCAAAGCATCCAGAAGGGATCTGGCAAAGGGGATGGGAAACAGACACGGGGCTGCCTTGTAGCACTTAATTAGGGTAATAAAGGACCCTGAGGAGCCGCACAAGAAGCTCCCAGGGCTCCGGGACAGAGCAGCTGCTGCTGACCTCAGGGTCGGGGTGAGGAACGGTGCTGGAGGAAGAACGACCCCAGCGCTGCTCACCCAGCGACAGGCACGGGGCTGAACGCGGCCCCTGGGGAACCAGATCCTCAGAGATCCTCAGAGCTGGGGAAGTTTCCATGGAAACACGAGCTCGTGTTTTGTGTTTTAGCTGCAGCCACAGCAACTGCAGGCTGCTGGTTGTGGCGATGCTCAGCAGCCCCGAATTGCTCCTCGCACCGCTCCCTGCCCTTGGAGCGTCCCCACCCTGCCTGCTGGGCACAGCCCATGGTGCTGCTCCCCTGACCCTTCCTCCTGCACACACAAGCCAAAGATATGAAAAAAAGTATGAAAAAGCTTCTGCACAACTAGCAGCTCCCTGGAGGGACAGTCCTGGACTGCAACAAGGGCAGGGTGGAGAGGAGGATGACAAAAGCTGAGGAAAGTATGTGTAGAGTACAAGAGGTAATGGGGAAAATTATTCCCTGCCCTTCTCAGCAAGAGCTGCAGTGCTTAAAAAGCGACCAAGAGGCAGTTTACCTACAGAAGGTGGTCGTTCGGCTTGAACTTACCACCAGAGGATGGAAGTTGCGTTTGCTTTGAGTTGGTACAGGCTCCAAAGAGGTTTAGAAATCCCAAGAGCACAGGTCAGGCGCAGGCCAGCGAGCCCCAGACAGCAGCAGGACGGGTGCCAGAAGGGGGAAGCAGCACTGAGCCAGCACCAAGCACTCACTCTGCTCCCTCGTCTCCACACGGTGCTGCTCACAGAGGAGCTGGAGGCTTGCAAAGGAAGGCGAAAGCAGAGAGGGAGGTGTGGCGGTGGCACTCCACTCAGAGCGGCCAAAGAAAGCACCAAGCCAGATTCCAAAGTTCTGTATTTTTCAAAATAAAGATCACACGTTGTTTAGAGACAATCTACACAAGAGTTACAAAAAATAGTCGCCCAGGCATAAGCATACACAGGTTTGTTAATTATACACATATGGTTACAAGTGTGCTTGCAAAAAAGTTCATTGGAAATATACACAAGGCTCTGTAAATGTACACCGTGTAGTGTTACAATTCTATATTCAAACAAGGAAAATTGACAGTATGTTACATTCACTTACAAGTAGACAAAATGCAAAATACAGTTCATCTTCTGTACAAAAAGGGAAGGTGATTCACACTTTACAAGGTGAAAAGGGACTCTGATTGTAAGGAAAACTAGGGGATTCTGTACTTTTGCACTTTTTGTTTCTTACTGTCACAAAATAAGCAAAACATTACTTTTTAAGATTCAAAAAAACACTATTTTGAACTGAATCATTTTGTATAACATTTAGAAAGGATCGCTACTGTTCAACTAGGTGACAAATAAAACCAAGCAATTTTTTTTTTAAACATTAACTAGGCTGTATAAAGAGAACATTTCCTTCAAAAGAAAAAATTTACTTCTGGTTGAAATTACAATTTACAATATACAACACTATATGCTACGACCATAAAAGGTGTGAATATACACTGAAATGCACAGGTTTTGCTAATTCTTTTTTCTTACCAAAAAACGGGTTTATGTCGATTCAAACTTCTCCACATTTACATTACAGAGGTTTACAAATGTACAATTGTACAGTCAGAAGTATGTTCCACTACTAGGGTACATTATAGATACAGATCAGACATCAAAACAAGAAAATACTACAAATTTTTATATATGTAAAGTCTACACCAAGTATACACTATATATTTATAGAAGCAAGACCAAAGCCGAGTTGGATTTTTTTTTTCCTCATGCTAAATAATCAAATTGTGTCTCTCAATGTTAACAGAACAAACTGAGTAGGCAGTAAACAAGTACACCCGCCCCCCGCCCCCTTGCTTTAAAAACTTTCTGGGTGTGTACGTTTTCTTCCAAAAACGACCACTAAGCTACCTCCTTTAGCATGTTATACTCAAAAAAACAAAACAAAAAAAAGCAATTAAAAAGTTTCAAAAACTTAATTCTTTTTAAACTGAAGCTTTAGCAAGTTGAATTTTTTTATATTTATAAACAGTGTTAAAGGCATCCTTTGTGCCATTTAACTAAAATTCAAAAATTCTTGCTGACTTTTGACTAAAAGGAGAAAAAACAGGTATTTGCAAAAAAGTTGCCTGCAAGGCAGATGAATTAAAAACGTGTTTGTTTTTTTCTTCAAACCAACCACCCTGAAAGTTTCCACATTTGGAATATAGATACAACAGTGAACAAAAATGTGGCCTTCCATGTACATTTGATACCTATGTACAAGTATTCTATACACCAGTAAAACAGCAGGGCAATTAGTTAATTAAAAAAAATAATTAGTACATGTTATGCATAATAAAATTAAAGAAATTTACAAAGGCTTTTCTTTTTTTCTTTTCCTTTTTTTTTTTCTTTTAGTTGTTTAGCAACCACAGACCGTTTTCTAACTGTACTGGAACAAGGTGGGTTGCTGGTTGTGAACGAGTGCCTGCTGGCAGCGAGCCCCGCAGCGCGCCGCCTCAGATGATGCCGTTGGGGGGGCCGCAGATGGGCCCGAGGTCAACCCCGTTCTTCATGTAGTACTTCTCCAGCTTGGCCAGGATGTGTTTGCCGTAGGTGTACTTGCGCAGGGTGGCGATGTGAGGCCGGATCTAGGAGGCAAAAGAGAGGGGTTGGGGTTGGTGACCTGACCCACAGCCACAGCGATCCCGTCCCACGCCACGGCCCGCGCCAGCACAGGCGACCTGAAAATGCCTCAAACTGTAGGGTGCCTTTTGCTGTAACCACCTCAATCCGTGAACCAAATCAACGTTTCGTAACTCGCTGATGTTATTTTTCAGGTTAATGGCAAAATGAATTCCTGGTCAAGCAGGTGGGATCTTGAGGCCTAATACAGGATCAAGCTGAATCCCTGTCTCGTGGATGAACCTAAAGTGTTGTCCAAAGCAAGGCTGGCAAGACAGGGCTCCTGGATGCGCGAGCTTCCCAAGGGTGCTCTGACCCCCTGCCCACCTCCACCTCTCTGGCATGGGGGCAGACTGATTGCTACCACAGAAAATACACTGCAAGGGGTGGCTCAGCTGAGCAGCTTTTAGTGCACCTCAGCAGCCCCGAGAAGTGAGGCAGCTGAGCAGGGCCTCACCCTCCTTCCACGCTCAGCTTCTGAAGGGCTCAAAGCCCTGAAGGGCTCCCAGTATCAATTTCAGCAGTATATTTGGAGAGATACTGGGAAAGGCAAACAGCTGTTCAGCCCAGGCTGCTTAATTTCTGAACCTAAATACACTTTTTTCCCTTATTTTTAAGCAGACTTCACACAGTCATACTATTTCAGAATAAAAGTCATCTGCAGCTCCACCAGAATTCCTGTAGCTGGAGTAAAGCCACTTTTACTGGAAGAACCAGATGAGGAAAACCTCTGTAGTAGCTGCACTGACATCCTTGTGCTGCTGAAGTTCGAGACCTAAGAGCCATTTATTTTCATTACTGTTAGTATCCCACACCACCAGCAAGTTCCTCTGATAAGGCAACTACTACAGACTTTTTACTGCACGGTGGGAAGTGCAGACAGGACGAGGAGCAGCCAGAACACGACGTACAGCCCTCCCCTCTCCTCCCCTGCTCCTGGGGCGGACACATCACCATTGCTTGCCCTAGCCAGAGCTGACTGAACTCCCATGGGAAGTCCACCCCATACTCATCCTATTCCATCAGCTCAGTCACTAGCTGTTTGAATTCTTACTCGACTTCAAGAACCAGTTTTGTAAAAATTGGATTTATGTCTCGGCCCTCCCCACATCGCATTCCCAAGGAGGTCAGGCTGCTTCGCTGAGGTTACGGAACAGAGAACTTCCCAAGTCCAACAGTACTTTCTTTGTTCATCTTCATTTCTAAACCTTTTTTTTTTTTTTTTTTTTTTAAATGACAGAACTGACTGTTAAGATTATTTTTATTTAGAAAAAAGTGCTGTTAAAAGCATGATGCAAACTGCTTGTTTGCACTACGAACAATTTTTACAATCCCAAACCAACAGGCAATGCACTCAGTTTTCCCAGGCTTTCATTCAGCTCGGTAACGCAGCTAACATCTTCACATTCAGCCAGCCTTATTTAGCTGTCATCCTGCTTCTATTTTTGACAGCCACACTGATAACCTAATTAGCATATTATTCAAAAGACTCCGCTTGACAAGAACAGGAACGTGTCGGTAAAGATTTTAAATGTATGTGCACACATCTCACAGATTAGCAGAGCTACGGGTCATTTTGCTCCAGTGAGGCTGTACACTTTTGTTTATTTTTCTTCTGGACTAATACAGGCTTTGGTTTAAAATAACTACTGTGGATGACTCCTAAACCTAAGAAGTAGCCTACTTGATTATTTCAATTGCATATTTGTTGTTTATAAAGCAGGAAAATGAAGACATCACCTGATGTTTAGAGCCTCCCACCCTTGGGGAGCAGCCCTATAAGCCCTGGAAGGCAGGGCTGGCAGCAATGCTTACTGAATTCCCAAATGTCTTCATTTTTGACAAACAGGAAGTCCTCAAACTGTTACACACTCCAACACTGCAGCGTGATGCTAATCCCTGGAAGTCTCTCGTCAAAAACATATCCAAACCCGAGAAACATGGGATTTGATTAACGAATCCGGGCTCAGCAGCTACAGGAACACCACGCGTGCCCCATTAGCACGATGGGGACGGCTAACCTGACTTTCCTGATCAGCGCTGCAGAGCTGGGACACGAAGTGACAGGCAGAGCTTGGCAGCCCTTCGAGAGGCAGCCAGCAGTTCTGCGTTAGTGCTTGAGGTGCTCCGAGGTCTGGCTCAGCTCCGCTGAGTACATAACACATCTCTCATTAGCAAACGCTCTTCTCAGAGAGGGCAAGTGTGTCATCATTGCCAGACTTTCAAAAGGCACCTCGCCAGGCACCAAATTGGTGGCACTGCTACAGGAGATGTCTTAGTGTTTTTTATCATCGCTCACTACGCCATGAGTGCAGAACTGGGTTACTAGGTCAGAGAAGATTGCTAGAAGCAACCAGCTAGTTTTAAGTCCAAACGGCATCTCATTAATTCATATAACATGAATATATTCCAACTACTACTTTCCTGCAACTTTGAAATACCTGGGTCGTTAGGAAGTTCTAAAGGCAAAAACAATTATCTCAGCCTTCGTTTCTCCCTGCAATCAGTGTGGCAGTGCCACTTCTTCCAGCACAAGCCCTGTACCCTTATCAATCGACAGCAGCTGCTTACCTTGTGCATGACAATCTTGCGCTGAGATGGCTCTGCCACATCGATCATCTTCTGTACCACGTAGTTGGCATACTGATCTTTCATCATGGTGTATAAGGCACTGTGAGGGCCATCATTCATAGTGCACACCTCATCGATCAACATGGCACGCTCCGTGCGGGAGGCATGGGTAACACATTTCTCCACAACGTTGCTGTAACAATAAAAGGACGAGCACTGAGCACGCAACATCCCTACAGGGCTTTTCGTTCCACCCCAAGGAGATCTCCTCAAGCTTCTAAGGAGGGCAGACCATTTGGGAAAGACACATGTGCTGGTGCAGAAGTTGAGTAATGTGAAACAAACAGGTCCAAGGACCTCAGGATCTGAGTGAGAATTTGGGTAGAGGACCAATTCAGGTTTTATTTCACCCAGATTTATTTGTCTGTCTCTACAGTGACGCTGTAGTGGAGATCAATGTCTGTTCTCACAGCACGCCCATCAGAGAAGCAGATGCACTGCTCTTTGTTTGGCTTTCTCAGTAGTGGAGCTCGGCAGGAACAGAGGTCCAAGGTTATAACAACAGGGAAATATGATTCAGGAATGAAAGAACTTAGCAAAGAACTTCCCAAATTCCTGAATACATTAGATGACTAGTCTCTGCTCTCCAGAGAGCAGAGTTAAATAGGATATACGAAAGAGAAAAGAGTTTTGCTAGCCTTATCTGCTGCACCCCCTGAATCATAAAATCACCAAGTGATTTGCCACAACTAGCGCTCAGCTTGGGGGACGTGATACGCTAATTAACACTCCATCTGGAAAGAAGGTTAGAAAAAAGAGCAAGGCAAGTCGGGGAGAAAGAGGCTGAAATAACAGCGTTCAGACCGCACTCTTCTAATTCTTGTTAATGTTATACTTCCCTCGTGCCCATAAGAATTAAAGCACTATGTTACCCAATGCAAAGAGGGAGGTGTGTTACGCCTTTTAAGACATCAGCCTTCATGTTCGAATGGCTAGGAACACACACAAAAGGAATTCACAAATGTGGGAAGCATTACTCAGTTTTTACATCCATTAAGGTACCTGAATTTTGCTTCTACCCAAGACTAGCTCCATAGCACCTGGTCTAACAAGCTCAGACTGCTTCAGCTTCCCTAACAGGATATCCTCAGGCATGTATCTCAGGAAGGACCACAAGGCGTTGTGTAAGAAAAGCAGGATGAAAAAGAACTCTTGCTACATTGATTTCCTAAGCTCCCTTGTGGCTTGACACAACATCCCAGAGGTACTGAAAGGCTCTTAAAATGTTATCATTCAAGGGATAGTGATCACTTAAAAAAATAAAAAAATAAAACAAAACCACACACCACACAAACTGTCGGTCAAGTTCAGGAGCCTGAATTGGAACTACTCTTTTGCTTCTTCATCCTTCGTTACAAGTAAAACTTACCTTGCAGGTTGCTCATCCCAGTTTTTAAGCAGTTATAAATCACATTCTGCTGTTAAAAAGTTATTTATCAACTCCTTTCACCTACCTACACCCCACCTCTAACTTTTGCAACTCTAGCACACGGCCATGCTCCCACGGGCCATGAAGACTTTAAGAAACAAATTCATACCTAGCAAATTTATGTTGACTCAACACAAGCACGTTGCCTCTAATTTCTGCTACAATCTTGCTCTTATCCTCGGGCCGACCATGTTCTAGTACATGCTGGATAACGTAATTCCCATACTGATCCTGTTTGAGAGACAGCAGAAGTGTGAGACAAAATCTGGACAGGAACCATTAATACCAAGCTAGTTCCCAATGTGCATTAATTAAATCTTACAAACTTGGACTAAACACTAATTAAAACATCTACTGTTTAAATCATACAAATACTTTATACTTCTACAGAAACATGCACCCTAGATTTTCACCAGGAGGTAAAATACAACATCTTTGTCCTGATTATAAAGCTCAAAACAATTTCCTTTAACATGAAATGCCAATACTCTGCTCCTTTCAAATTTTCTTTGTTCTAGCTACAAGATACTGTTCTTATCTACGTTCATATTCTAGACATGTCTATATTCAGATAAGATACATGTTTATTTCACTCTTAATTCCAGAGGCATGCCTTGGATGCCTCACCTCCACACCCAACCTCTTCCCACTATCCACATGCTATGTATGAGCACACAGGACAGGGTTTGTTTGATGTTAGATCCACCATGCCCCAGTGCATGAACCCAAAAAAAAAAAAAAAAAAAAAAGGGGTTCTCAGAAGGACTGCAAAGAAGAGAAAAGGCAGGCAGGAAGGGATGTACATAAAAACACGTTTTAAGAACCCCTTCTGAACAGGATCCAACTCCAGCTTTGATACCTGCTGGATATTTGCACGTAGCCAGAACAATTAGTGACGATGCATTTCTTGCCTGCCATTTTCCCTTCCATCCCCCCTCAGGAACAGAATTGCTATGTTCACACAGCCCCACCAACACCACAGCTACAGTCTCAAATGTGCTGTTACCTTTCCTAATACAAAGCAGCACCCACAAATCTCACAGCACCCACATCCCCTCAGACTGACCTGCACAAGCTGCTCGGTGTGTTGGTGGAGTTCCTCCAAGATGGGAAGAGTCTGCTCAGGAAGACAGTGCTCTAGGATCCTCTGAATCACACGACAGCCATATGGATGTGTAGACAACGCAAAAACCTGCGTTCAAGGAGACAGGCAAGCACAGGCAGCAACACATCCGTTAGTCTTTGTGGGTCCTGGAAACCTTTCTGAATTAAATGAACGCGTGGTGGTTTTTCCTGGGCATGGTAGGCAATGCCAGCAGCAGAACTCTGCTTGCAGCACCAGGTAACGAACTGAAGCTGGATCATCTCGCTGCCCCAGGACTGCCTGGGTGACCACAGGCACATCACATCCCCACCCCTGCTTCAGCTTCTCCATCATGAAACAGGAACACAAGCAGCAAAGTGTCTTGATTAATGAAGAGAACACTTGGACAGCCAAGCATTACTGGAAGCAGTGTTAGAACAGTTTCAGAGGAATAAATCCAGCACATAGTTTGCCGGTTACCTAATTACAGCTATGTAATGAAAATGTAGTATGAAACAGAAAGGTTAAAAATGCTCAGACAAGGATTTTCCTCAAGTACCCAGATTTGTTTAAAAGCCTTAACTGTGCTTAGCAGAAGCGACAACAAGGAATCTTCTTGCTCATTTCTAGAGGATTATCAAATCTGTCGGTAAGAACACCTTATTCATTTTATTATTGCTGTGCAATTTTCTTTCTAAAGCACGAAGTCCTATCTGCTTGCTTAAAATAAATTAAAAAACATAGCAAATCCAAACACTGAAGTCAAATAGCCTACAAATTTTTAATAACCATTTTGAATAAACCGTGCAGGAAAACAGGACTTTAAAATGTAATTAACCACCAAAAAATGTTCTTGAGGTGATAAGTTTAATCTTGCACATGAAAGTTCAGATGGAACTGGGACAGCCAGTCAGAGAAATTGCAGTGCCATCAGCCAAGTTCCCAGATGTATTTCTGCCTTGCCTAACTCCCTCCTCGAAGGTCCAAAACTAAAGGTTAGCCAGCAGATTTGCTGAGCAAGTTTCCAGCCAGAGCCCTGCTTGTTTTGACACAGCCAAGCAAGTCCACACTACCACAGCTGTTCCAGGAGCAGCTAAACTAATAAAGCCTGGTTCCTGCTACAATAACCCCAGGCTATCCTCACATCCCTGTGGCAAAACCCTCAGTACTTCAAAGTCCCCCACCAAAGCCAATTAAGCTGAAGCTGGAAACACCCAGAACATCACTTTTGGAATGGAAGACAAGCCAACTACCACCAGAATAAAGGCATTAATACCCAGAACATCAATTCACGAGGGAAAATCAAGAAGAAAAAAAAAAAAAAAAATGGAATAAAACAAGTAACTGCCCTTTGCTAGATGAAGCTTTTGTTTTGCCCCTGGTCTGGGATCCTTGGGAAACAGCAGCCTGATAATCCACTCCCACAGAGCAGATCTTAATGAAAATTTCCTACACCCACCACAAAACACTCTGCTCACCACCTTTACTATGAAGATGGATTAGTAACAGACTTGTGTTTCCCCCATCAGTCAAAAATACTATATGTTCCAGAAGAACAGACTTTTGCAAGGCTGCTTTGCTGTGATACACCTGCATGAAAATGACAAGCAGAGATGTGACCGAAGAGTTCCTAGGCTCACTCACATAGCTGCATAACTCTTTCACCCAATGCTTGCTAAAATTTAAATTCCCGAAGATTTGAATGAGTTACGGTCACTATTGTGCTACTCAAAGCAACGTAAGAACACGAAGAATGAGACTTATATCTTGGTTAAGAACTTACCTGCCCCTTAAATGCATCAATGATAAACTGCAGGGACTGAGGCTGCACGCACTCGATGCACTTCTGCACCACGTGGTTACCGTTCTGGTCTTTCACACACTTCAGGACATGGCCGTCCAGCTCCCGTACCATCTCGTTCTATTAGGAGGAGAGAAAGACAAACAGAAAGCACCACCAGGACTCACGGCTGATAAATGCAAAGTTTTCACTGCTACACACGGTACAGGAACACGAAAGGCATGAAGGATGCACTGATGTATTTCAGTTATCTCAGTGAAGTTTTCCAGTGGCTGAGAGCTGAGATGAAGCCTGCTGTGCTACAGAAACCATCTAGAAAAATACTACTACAGGAAGATGAAACACTTTTCATTAACTTTAAGAGGACACCCATGTGCAAATATAAAATTTAAGACTTTCCCCCCCAATACATAGCTTTTTTTTTTTTGTGTCCCTCATCCCCTCATAAAGAAAGAAATCTGAGATGTCCAAACTTCACAAACTTCCCAGGTATCAGCTTCACACCACTCAAATGGAGTCAGCACTGGGATAAAAACTTGCTGGCATCTTACATATGCAGGCTAATATTACATGGTGATTAAGGAAATGGAGCAGCTAAGTTTTAGATATGACTAATGTGACAAACACACAGGCTGAAAGCAACTGGAAAAGGGTGGATGGCACTTGGCTAATTTAACAACACTACGGAACGGGACGATGGACTTATTCTACTGGTACAAAAACGGGCATTTTGGGAACACACAGCGCTCCAAGACAGCTTTCTAGAAGAAGACATTAGCAAATCCTTGGACCAGCAGTGCCACAGTTTGTGCCATCACACTGTTATCCAAAGCCACACGTATTGCCAAGGCAATAGGTGCGCTCGGGCTTGACTCGGAGGCAACACGCATTTCTAAATCCTGTTTCAGCTTTTTAACTTAATAACCCACATTAAGATTCTTCTATTGTGATTCCTAATGCCTTTATTAGCTAGCTTGCGTAGCATATTTTTCATCTTAATTCATTGCTAATAAAATCCTAGAGGAACAGCTTTATTAATGAGCTTTCAGTAGAATTTAGGCTATTCTCCACCTTTTCCAATGCTAGGCCTGGCTCAGCAGGAACCAGGGGCTCCTCATTCTCCTCTCTCTGTGGGGAAGCAGAATATTGACCCACATATCAAAGCAGCAATATCTCCGTGAATAATAAAGGTAGAACTCTGGCACTGCTTACTTCAAGGGATTTAAAATATCTCCTTATTCACTATTATTCACAATTTCCCCCTCAGCCAGCCTACATAACCTGACTGAAGGGAATTAGTGGAGAACCAACACCATTAAGTGCTCAGTAGGACAATGAGATGACAACGAGACCCAAGAACATATCACACACTTACCAACCACAAGAAACATAACAAATATACCATAAACCAAACCAAAAGAACACAAGCCACAAACAAAAGCAAGAGTAACAGAAGTTTGCAGTCCAGGTCACCAAACAGCAAGGAACGTTAAACATCAAGAAGAAAGTTAAAATTGAAACTTACAATTACCTGCTGGTCTGGGGGAATAAACTCAAGGGCCTTCTGGATCACCCTACAGCCGTACATCTGCAAAGCCAGGGACAGAACATGCCCACGGATACGTTCTGCCAAGGCCAACTTCTGCTCCAGGCTGCCGAACTGGAAAGATTAAAACCAATCACTACAGACACAAAACCCTCACGCGGCCAAGCAGCACAGCAGCCCTCCCGTCCTGTTGTGCCGAAGTGTTAAACAAGAAACACTGCACCTACTGAAAAAAAACACCAGCCATAGCTCAACAGATCTCACCAGGCACAAGTGAGATGTCTGTTCTGTCTCTGACATGCCTGACATGTTTGAAACAAATTCCAGAGTCAAAGGTGCTACAACCACCAGGGCGACGTGCCAGTCTGCTAATGCAGCAACCCTTGAGACTGGGGCTCTGAAGTTATTGGATTCAAGATAAATAAATAACCAAAGCTTAGTGTAGAAGGAACAGACCAGTTTCAAGAAAGAGGTGGCTGTCTGCTCACCTTCCTTGTACAGAAATGCATGTTTTCTGTCAGTGAATGCTGATTGTTGTGTTTCTAAATACATGAGTACTGACTGCTCAGCACAGCATCCTTGGAAATGGCCCTAAATCTCCTGGATGCACTGTTATTTATTCCTATACCTTTTGCACCTCTCAAAGCAAGGATTTACTCTTCATAAGAATTTTTGAGACCCCATTTAATTTCATTCACCCCAAGAGGAATGATGCAGCAGCATGTGGGGATGAGATGACATCAGCACTGACAGACATCCATCCTCTTAGCCAAATGGCGAGGCTTCTAGGAGCTCATCCTGTGCCTCAGGACAGCAGGAAGAATGGGAGTTGTGAAGAAAGGAATTAAGACTTACTTCAAAGAACTTCTGGATAACGTAATTTCCAAATACATCGACCATCAACTGATAAGCCGCCTGGAGGATCTCGTTGAACACAAGCTGGCGTTCTGCTGGGGTAGCACGCTCCAGTTTCAGCTGAATAAACCTGAAAAATAAGGTTGGTATGATGCCACTGGCACTTGTGCCCTCAAAGCACTAATACAAATCCATTCATAAGGCTCACACACTGAGCTCTTACAGAACAAAGATCTTTAAATCACAGGTGCCCCGTACCACAGGGATCTGAAACCTTGAGTGGTGGCAGTCATGAGACCCATGTCTACATGTCATCTGTATCCCAAAATCTTAAGCAAAGCAAATCATAACACAGTAATACAGCAAGGTCTTGCATCCAGGCAAATTTTGAAGCAAGCAAGCCTATCTTTGGAGAGGGGAGTCATGCTACCAGGACTTGTCCCCAGCCTATAAAAAGGAAGGTCTGAGTGTTACACTACTTGGCTTTGTCTCTTCACACCCCCTTTCCCTCTTTACACCCTCCTTTTCCCTTGCTTCAGGACGTGACACAAAGTGCCAGCTACGCTAAATCAAAGAGCAGCCGTTGCAAAAGCTCCCCACAGCACAACGTTCTCAATCCCACCTGGATCCATGCTGATCCTGGGAGAACTCCATGATGTGCCCGGCAATCTCCCTCAGCTGTAAATTGGGGTACCGGTTATTGCGAAAGTCTTCGAGCAGCCTGCTTCGGCCAGAGGGCATAACGTCAGACATCCCATAGCGCAAGCGAGACGAAGGGAAGAGCGTACTGCTGGGGCTGAAGAGGCTGGAGGCACTGCTTGCGCTGCGGTACTTGGCTTCAGCTCCAGGAGCAGCAGAGATGTAGCGGCCACTGCCGTTTGTCAGCCCTCCTGCAAGGCATAAAAACAAGGGGGGTTCAAAAGATGAAATAAAGCGGCCGAGGAAGTAGTTTACACAAAAGAAGCACAGCCTCTGCATGCCGTTTTACTTCTAATTACTCCTCTTCCACCAAGATGGGTTGAGCTACAGATTTCAGCACAGAACAGGCTGGAACAATTGCTGTTCCTCGCTCTGTGTTCAAAATGCCTAAAACTGACAAGTGTCAATCCCACTGCTGGGATCTTTTTGCTCACGTGAAGTTTCTAATTGCTTTATCCCCCATCCTCACTCACACAGCCTGCCCTTCGCTGCTGCGCAAAGGACTGAGTTAAACAGAAGCCCACCGGTGGTAGGGACAAAATCCAGATGAAATCAGACCACAAAAAGGCAGCAAGAAGCAAGAAAAGTTTAGAGATTACAGAAAATCACTATTCAGTAAAGGTTAAAAAAAATAAAAGCATAAAGACCACAAAAAAAACCCTGTGCTTTCACATTGCCCTAAAGATTTCCATCCATACTGAGAGCACTTTGCTACCCAGTGATGGGGAACAGTCACAGTCAGCAGACTGAGTGTTGATAGGAACCAGCTAAACCTTTACACACCATTTCCCTGCCCGTGATTTCTGAGCGTGCAGCAGCACTGCACAGGGCTCTTCCCTTTTCTGCGAGGCTCGGGATCCCTCTGCTGGCCAAAGGCCGCAAGCTACTTGGGCAAGCGGGATTTTTCCTGGGAGGAACTGGGTTCCCACCAAAAAAATATTTTTCTGGCTTAGGGATCTGCCACCTGAGACCAACACGAGGCAGCAGGGGCAGGTCACCTGAAAAATCATCAAGGAATCTTTGCAAAGGAAGAGAAGGAAGGATCTTCGAGGCAACGGGCTGTAGGTCTGTCCACACGAACAGACCTCCTCCTGGCAGCCACGCAAATGACAGTGTCAAAACAGATTTAAAAATGTTTCAAAAAGGAGTGAACTGCAGTCCTCTGCCAACAATGCCTCGAGGAAGCTTGCCCGCAGGAAGCACTAGGTGAGAACTAAGTATCCGATACGGGGCTAATTAAGTTTCCCTGTCTCTGAGCTGGGCAAGCATGTTCCGACACCTCCCGAGCTGGTGCCAAAACTCGGCTTTCTCAAGGAGAAAGCGACCCGAGAACTTCCTCTTTCCCTCCTTCCTGGGCTGCCTTGCCAACGGCGTGGCCATGGGTTCCTCCACCTGCCTTCCTCTTGGAGCCACAGCTCTGATGTGACACAAATTCCTTGCTGCTGGGAGGAGCGGGATACCCGAGGTAACACTGAACCAGCAACAAAGCGCGGGGTACTGGCACTCTGCGCTGCATCCGAAGCACTCAGAGTTAGCGTTTGTTTTCAGAAGCCTGGAGCAGGTGAGAGTCAGAACACTGAGACACTAAAATGACAAACTGTGTCCTGAGCAGCTCCTGCAAGCAGCTGTACAAGGGAAGGGGTCAGCACTCCGTTCCCATCTGTGCCACGTGTCTGAATTCAGAGGGGAAGCCTCACCTGCACGTGCAAAACCTTTGTGGTCAGAGGTTTGCCCAGTAAGGGCTTCAGATCGTTTTGGAGATCCCAATTCGGGCACTGAAGTTCTGCCTCCTCCTGCTGGAGATGCTGACCCACGGTCTCTCCATAAGGGTCAGTGCTGTACTGGGAATTAGAGACTGGGGGGGACAGGTTTCCTAACAAAGCAACTGCTTCTGAAACCCATCTGTCACCACCAAGGGCAAAAACCCTGGAGAAGCTCAGACTCCTCTATGCCAGCGGGTGACTGGGAGCACAAGGAGACAGGCAAAGGATGCTCGTGTGATTTTACCAGTTCCTACAGAGAAACAGCTCCTCTTCGAGAGCAGCACGGGCTGGAAGCAGCGCTGCTGAGGCTCATGGGGACACTAAGCTAGAACAGAGGGACAAAATCCCAAAGAACAGAGATGCCTCCTGCAAGATGCTGGCACTGACAGTTTCTCCTGTGTCCTCAGCCCCAACAAACCCCCAAAGCAGCTCTGCGAGCTGCCTGCAGCCATCCTCCCGGTCACCAGGCTGCCCACGCTGAGCGCCACCCCTCCGACAGGGAGCCAGGACACAGAGCTGTGCAGTCACAGCTGTGGCACGGTGGTCTCTGAACAGACCAACAGGGGAAGACCGGGTTGTCTTTACAGTGTCTGGGATATATACAGAGAAATCTGTATCTGGGGAGCAGCACGTGCACAGACTTTATCCCAGGACTCCACTGCAGAGGAGATGCTCGGAGGCCTGCTGCAGCCCTAACAACTGCTTCCTATTTTCAAACACCATGTTATCTTCCTAGTGCTTGCTGGGACACTTAAGACATATGTTAAATTAAAAGAACTACTGATTTCAGGAAAAAATAACAAAAGGATGAGCAAAAAAATAAAACACACAGGGGAAGAAACATAGAAGCTGCTTTGTCTTTCCTAGGCTGCTTAGGAAAGACAAAGAACTTCCTAAGCAAGCTTCCAGTGGACTTTTGCAGGGCCCCCAAACTGCTCAGAAACATGGGATTTGCCTGCATGCACAGGGGCAAAGTGGTGGAAAACAGGAAGACAGACAGACAGCTCCAAGACAGCCAGCAGAGAAGAGGGCCAGGCTGCACTGCAGCTCAGCACCAGGCAGGTCCCACTGGGAAGCGCAGGAGCCAGCAGCCCCCGGGGCACCCCCGGTGTCCCCTGCCCGTACCACCCAGTGCCCCTGGTCATCAGCGACAGAACTGCTGCTGGCACTGCCTACATGAACTGATGGAGCTGTAACCTGGCCAAAAATAAATGTTATAATTCATTTATTTTTAAATAATGTATGTGGTGTTTCAGAATTTTGATCAGTACCAGGAAAGGAGAGGGGCCCTGCTGCCACCAGAGCCCCTCAGCACGTACTTACCGACAGCTGTACCCCAGCTGCACGTGGTGTGCACACCTTGGAGCTTAAAGCATGCGTTTAGCTCCGACTGCCTCCTCCTGCAGTACTTATAAGAACTGCCTGCACGGCTATTTCAGGTACTTGCAATTGCCCAGACATTTCACAAGGTCACTTTACAAGCCCAGAAAACACCAAACGCGACAAATACACACCGCTTTTCACAGCTATGAGCCTTCAGAAAGCCAGAGGAGCAGGAGCTGAATCGTTACTACTTCCACACAGCACACAAGCCCAAGAAATGATCGACTTTCACATCCATGAGACAGGACAAAGTCAAATCCACGGCTTACATGGCATTTAATTGTACATCTGCTGATGGTGAGCGGGATTTAACGGCAGCTTACCTCACCGTGTACCCCCGAAATCAAACAGCTCCCCTATGTCGTCTGCCCCCACGACACAGCGGCAGGGCTGTTCTAAACCTGGCCGCCCTCATTTCCCTTTCTGCAAACACCACATTCGCGTGTTCCCATCTGTCCTTTCATTTTTAGATATTTAGTAACTCTCCTCAGCCTCCATCACCGACTTTTGATATCACCCCAAAACAGGAAAGGGGCCTGCCTCAAGCTTCTTGTAGGGTAGTAGTGTCAGGGCTGTTTTTACAGCATTAAAACTTACTTTAAAACCAAAGGAAATGGTGATTACGTTCAGCACTAACATCTTATGCTATGGGTGGAAGATAACCTTAATAAAGCGACCTCTTACAGATTTCCAGGTAAAAACCACACAGAGCTACGAGATGTCTCTCCCAGTAGCTCCCAAGCATGAAGTCAGGCACAGAGGACCCGTGGCTCCAAGGAGAGGAGCATTTTGTCAGAGTGGGAAGACCCAGGCTCACTGCTCGGGGGCACGGGCCATTTATGTAAATGGGAACTCTCCTTCCTTCCCAGTGTTTGTTCTTGGAACAGATTAACCTTTCTCTGATCCAGTTTTTAAGATTCATTCTTCTGTTTGCCTGCAGGGACAACAGCCTTTTCCTAGTGCCAGAATCTGAATCTGGTTAGTCTTCAGCATTAATTTATTGTAGCTATTTAACTGTCAGCTTAAGGACCATACAGCTGCATAAATAAAGCTAAAAGCCCTTCAAATTCTATTAAAGCTCTGAACAAGAGATGGTAAATCTAGAAATCATATTTGTTACCATTTCATGCAAACTTTTAGCCAGCATCAACACTGAACACATATGCTTGTGGTAAACAAATCTATCTGATGAGTAATAGCGTGTATGCATCTAGGAAGCATTCTGATCACCCACATCCAGACTGATGCTTGACAAACAAAAAGTCATTTTTTAAACAACTGCTAAATTATTTGGTGCAAAGGCAAAGAATTACCCATCTTTTTTGTTTATGAGGCCCTGGAATGAACACTTCAGGAAGCTCAGATGAGCACTGCTCTGTTATTTAATATGTCCTTTATTCATTCTAAAAGATTTACTTCATTGTATGTAGCTACGAGTTCTGGACCAATTGAAATTTCAAATGGAAGACATACATTACTTTATGCAAGTGACTTTACCAAAATTAAGAAAGCCTCTGCCATGCACTAAGCTGCTTTTGATAAGGGCATACTGATGGGAATTTCTGAAAAGCAAACTCACAAAATCCTCAGCTAAAAGTTGCGTATCACTCCTGATAATGTTACCTATTTTGGTTAAAAGAAGCTGTATCCTAAGCTCATTAATTACTGAATGGATAATTTAAAACATTTGACAAGTTTAAGGGTGAGTCCTACGTATCTATTCAACCCAAGGATAACAAGCAACTGGTGCTGGTACTGAGATCTGTGCAAAAAAAAAAAAAAAAAAAAAGCTTTTTAAAGCACTTGTAAATGTTATCCTGAATTTAGAAATGAGGAAGCAAGCGGGCCATGCGTGTACCTTCCTGTCTGACAGCTCAGCTATTCAGAGAGGCACCGACACACAACACAGGTACTACAGATCCTGCCTCAGTGTTTCACCTACTTCTGCAAAATCAGGGAACCTCTCGCAGGACTAAGAGCAGCGACCAGACCGCAAGCACCTCACCCACCCAGCAGCGGGGGTGTTTGTGTCTCTGCCCGGCAGGAGAGCAGACCAGCAGCAACGTGCCGTGCTGGGGCAGCGGCCCTGGGGCTCTTACCCAGGTTTAGACTTGAAGAAGATCCGTGTGAGGATAAGGAAGGTGGTGGAGTCTGAGAGTGGCCAGGTCCTTGGCTGGGCAGAGGCATACCCACAGGTCCAGGAGACGAGGAAAACCCAAGGCCATTATAAAAACTGTGTCCTATGGGTGTCAAACTGCTGGATGTCCTCTTGTACAGGTCACTGCTCCCTGTGAGGGAGTCTCGGCGGGAGCCGCTGCCAGTGTTGGAGTTAGCAACTGGAAGGAGGACAAGAGCAGAAGTGAGTGAAGACAACAAGGGCCCGAGACAACCGGAGAGCTGGGGAGGCGTGCAAAACAGGCAAAAATAGAACAGCACCTATTAACAACGCCACTGCAGCAGGCTGTTGTTCTCCTACAGGTGGTGTATGAGCCCATGTGAAATGCATTTAATAAAGTCATGTTGCTAATGATCAAGCAGAAATCTTCAATTTAAATAATTAGCTTGAATCCTGTCTGTCTCGTATAGTTTAAGAGTTTTCATACTGAGAGAACACTTCCAGAAAAACAGCCCCAAAAACCTAAAAGCCAAAAGATCAAGAAGATACAAACTACCTAAAGGAAGCGACAGAACGAGAAACAACAGCGAGCATTTTGGCTTTTGGGCACAACCACTTGCATTTTGCATCTGAACCCTCAAAAGAAAAGTCTGTGTACTTCAAAGGGCTTCTTTCCTACGCATATCACTTAGTACAACATAAGATACTGCATCACCCTACAAGCAGTGCCTCATACTTATCCTTTGGCCGTTAGAGCTCAAACAAATCCAACAAGAGATTTTGTCTATTAATGTTTAAGATCATGTACAGTTTCTTGGATGTTTACTTGGAATCCTTATTCTCACCTTTCACTGTATTAAAAGAGCTGAAGAGTCATTTCTTTTTACTCATTTGCATCCAGCTTTATTGAGATGGTAATCAGAATTCAAGTTAAACACCAAACTAAGATTTTTGAAGAGTTTACTTGCTAGCCAAACAAAAACCTCTTTACAAACACTGTCTACTTGAGGAAAAAAAAGTCATTTTTGCATTAAAATCTGGTTTAGTAAATACTGGAATTGATAATAATTTTAATGATTTTTTTTTCCATGACTGTAAATAATTTCTAGAAGCAACAGCCTCACATTTTATTCATGGATTAAGGGAAAACCGGTTTGTGCATCTTGGCTTTGGGCAAACTAGTCACTGAATTCAATTAGTTGAATAAACTGGAATGGAAGAAGCGAATACTGCATTTACTTCATCCAAGATGGTTCACATTGGGATTAAGAAAAATATTTAGAATAAATTTATTTAAAATTGTGACTTGATGCAGTGACACTGTCTTTTTTTTGATGAACCAGGTTCAAAAGGCATGTTTTAACTTCCCCTTCAGACAGATGAAAGCAGGAAAGTTCAGGACATAATTACTACCTCTAAGACTAAGCAGCAATTAAAACAATTGTTCTACTTAAAAGGAAGAAAAAAAGGAAAAAACCCCAACCCATAAACATCTTTCTGGGTTGGTTTTATTCTGAAAAATCTTTGTCTCCAACTGGCTAACAAACAAATCAGAACAAATCTGAACAAAGAAATGAAGTGCATAATACTTCTTGCAACCACAAAAAGTGACTGGTTTCTGGGTGTATGATAGAAATAATGACCAGAATAAAGCACAGAAACCACCTCAAATAAAAAGAGTCTTTAAATTACAAAAAGCAAGTTACTTAGCCATTACTCTGAGGTAAGAGCTAGCACACACAGTTACCCCTCCACAGCCCGTTCCTGTCAGTCCAGTATCTCCACCAAGCACATGCAAGTAAAGGCAAGGCAACCCAGAGCTGTTTAACAGCATCTGTAGCTACAAGGGGATGGCTGATAATGCGCCAAACGCATACAGCAAAATAACAAACTTGCCATGTTACCTCTACCATATTAGCTGCCAGAAGAAGTTTCAGCAGCCTGGACTGCCCATTTTTAAAGCCAAAGCTGTGACGAAGCTGCAGCTCCTACCTGCTGTTCCAAAGCCTCCCAGCGCCGACCCCAGCGTGGCACCGAGAGAGCTGCTGCTCCCAAACCCCAGGGAGGTGTTGGCAGGCTGGGCAGAGCCCTGAGAGAAGAGGGAGCTGCTCTGGGAATTGCTGCTGAGAGAGTTGTTGCCATAAAACGAGCTGGAGGCCAGGTTGTTGGTAGGCTGCTGCTGAGGCTGGGGCTGAGGCTGCTGCGTTCCCAGAGGGCGAAATGGTCCGTTTGTTGTTCCTGCCAGGCCACCAGCTGCACCACTGGCCGAAGCTGCAGCTGCTGCAACTGCTGTAGAGAAAGTAACAGCACGCAGAGTTTGAAAAATGTGTTTCTGTATCCATTTTGGAAGTTAAACCTGAGCAGGATCCTTTTATTTCACACAGATTTTTTTTTTCCCCCCTCAGCAAGAAAACCTCCCTTTCACATCAAAAATCTGTAAACATCTCTGTACTTTACACCTATGCTCCACAAGTCCTGCACAGAGACACCAAACAACAACAATGCAAAGTTGTTATTACTGCTGGTGGTATTATTGGAGCTACATAGATCTAACAAAGTTCCCTTTCTCCTAAAAACTGAGATTCAAATCAATTCAGCCACACACAGAGTAATATCTAATCAAGAAACAAGTTTTGAAACAATCAGAATTGCCCTTTGCTACATGAAACCAAATCCTGCAGCGTTAAGAACATCAAAACCAAATACTTTTGTTTTCCAGCCAGTTCTGAAGAAAAAGAAAAATAAGAGCTACAAGGAAACAATTAAAAAGCCCATTTCATAATCTGTTACCAGCACTGGCAAGGACTGCTTACACACAGATTCTTGCTGAAAAATTCCTTTTAAAGCCTTGACCTCCCAAAAGAACCCTAATAAAATCCAACAAAACTCATGGCAAAGACCAGGCACATAACACTGTATGCAAGTAAGGTGATCATCTGGGAGTTTCACACAGGCTAAAAGCCTTTTATTACGTGGGAAACTGGATGCCAGCAGACCAGTTTAAATAACTGTCACGAAACCCTGCAGAATAACACAGTCTAAGCCATGCTACCTCTCAGGGGGATTTCTCGAGGCTCAGCCCACAGTGAGTCCAGAGGAAGTTCTCAGCAACAATCCCTGCATTGGATCTCAGTGAGGGCAAGTGGATCATCATCGCCAGCAGGGCGCGGGGGGGCTCGGTCCCACTCCCCGCAGGTCGAGGCAGATTTTCACCTGGCTGGTCTGGGACTCACCTGCTTGTGCTGCAGAGGAGCTGATGATGACGGGCGCGGGGGCCACGAGACGCACAGGGGCCCCCAGGCCATTCCTGGCTCCTGCGTTCACCACGAGAGCACCCGTTTGGTCGTAGTACGCGGCAGGAGCCAGCACCGGGTAACCTGGGGGAAGGCACAGCACAGAGCTCACCAAGCAGCACAGCACACAGCTACCATCCGACAATGACTGTTCAGAAACATTGTTAAAGGAAGATCACAACAGATAAAGCGAGAGAACAACAGTTTTGATTCTTGTTAAGCAAGACTGTTTAATTAACACTTATATCCTGAATTATTCCACAACTTTCATACCTCCATTTCTACCTTACTAAGTCTTTCAGTTAGGGAAGATTTTTCCCCCTGAAACTACTACACTAACATTATCCTCTGTGTAAATTCTGTTATCCAGAGAAAAAAAAAGTCTTAAAATACTACAGCACTATTTCTTTCCTCTGACAAGTACAGCCTGTGCTGGCACTTGTCACATATGTGAGCACACCGCACTTCCAACTCTCCCGCTGTATGCTGGAGGGGCTGTGTGCACACGTGCAAACAAGACACCAAACCTATCTAAGGTGCATTTTTTTTTTGAAGGTGCATATTTATAATAAAGCATCCTTCAGTATTTATGAATACTCTTAAATATGCTGGTAACACACACAGCAGCAGACTTTCTATAGAGTACAACTGTTAATTTAGGTACCCAGCTCCAGAATCCTATAGTTTAGAACACCACACACACATAAGAAACCCACATTCACGAAAAAATGAAATCATTCTCCACAGTGAGGTCACAAAGCAGAAATTATTTTGTGGATATTTGTTCTGAAACTACGGCCCCCAGAACCTCAGAAAAGCAGATTTAAGAAAATTCACAGATCACTTGAAAGCACATCTGCTGCTACTCACTTTGTAACTTAATATGGCAACATTCTTTTTTAGCCATAAAACAACCATGAAGCAGCTCTGTGACACTTCTAGAGGGAAGGTCTGAGGCCAATATAATCCCGTTTGGTTACATTTGACCAACGGGACATACTTGCACATTATTCAAAAAATACTTACGTATGCCCTTGGTCATTACAACCACATCCTGTCTAACCGATGTCTTACCATTTGTACAGCCTCACGGATCAGAGCTAAGGCTTATATTGCAGCTTCTCTCTCACAGAACAATAAATTATAACAAACCCCTGCCTTTGTCTCTTTTTCTCGTTTTTTAAGCCACCAGTTTTTGTCTGGAAGAAATTACGAGGAGGAAGTCCTTAATCTGTTAAAGTCTAACACCCACCAGGATGCAGAGACAAGGCTAATGAGCACGACTAAGGTGTCTCGGTGGTCTTAAAATAAAGATCACATAAGCTAGCATGAGCCACAGAAAAACCTGAACACAACTTTCCATAGAAGCCATCAATTCTTTTGGGTAGGCAAGCAGCTAACATGCCAGTACAGCAATCCAGTTGATAACATTTGTTTCATCTGTGGCACAGGGACCCGAACCCTGCTTTCACTTAACTGCGGCACAGGTAGCTCTGCTCGCATCTAACAGCCTCTCCAAAACGCCCTGGATACCCACAGATTAAAACCTACCAATACTGTAATAAAAACAAAACACTGCTGAGCGCCAGGCAAACATGACACCATGCAGAGACACAAAATGTAATTTTCATGGATCTCGCTGGGCACTGGAGAAGTCACAGCCCCCTCGGGCTCCCTACCTGGCATCCCTGCTGCCAGCCCTTGTCCAAAGGCAAGGGCAGAGTTGACGGCTGCAGCAGCCACCAGCGGATCAGTCTGCTGTCCCTGCTGGTTCTGATTTGGGGTCAAAGGACGCTGACTGGCTCCTCCACGGAGAACCTGAAGAAAACAGAGGAAAATCAGTCTGTTTAGCTCGAGCCTCAGGAGTAAACCACGATAACCAGACACTTGCAGGACACCAGCAGCAACCTACTTAAAGTTCTTGCACGCAGCAGCAGCTGTGTCACAACCAGTGTGTGACAACCCCTTCCCTTTACTTGGAGAAAACCTGCCTTCTCCATCAGGACGTTTTAACACCATCACCATGGGTAAATGCATAGGACCCGATGGAAACAATACACCCTTTGTCAGGCTCCCTGAGCATAAACTGGAAGAGCTTCATCTTCTGACCTTTTTCATTCCGTGACATACCTCCAACACTCATCCTCTGTCAGAAGTGTCTGCGAGCCTCTGTCCCATTACAGACAGCATTCGGTCTCTGCCAGAAAGGCCCTCTTGAGCAGAAACCTTAAAAGCCTGACTTTGGAGCTGTGGGCTGATGACACGAGGTGACCTGGGTTTTTCCAGCCACCATAGAGAATGGTGACCCAGTGACACGACACTTACTCACTGGAAATAATGACCAGAGATCACACACTGGCTTTGTGTATGTAGCTCTTGTGGTTTAAGCACATGTTGCTCTCAGAGGGGAAGATGGCAAACTGACCTTTCCTGTAATTACCTGCGACAGGCTTTGTTTGCAAAAGCCTTTTACTCAGTGGTGATGCAAGAGTCTGCACCCACTCGCGAGGTCAGCTTATTAAAAAAGCTGTCCTCTGGTACTCAGCACGTCTGGTTGCAGAAATTAACATCATGTGTGTTACCCGATAAAGTTATTTCAAGGAAAAATTACTCCGTGCACAGAGGCTGGGAGAGGATACTGAAGCTAATAGATTTGGAGACATCCCAGAGTCAGCTATGGCTGTCAAAGCCTGAACGTGAACTCCTAACCTGGGAGAATTCCTAGGCTGGGAACGAGCTGCAGCTCTCGGTAAGCAGCACAGCACACGGGCACTGCAGAACGTGTGTGATGGATGACGTGCTGCAGAAGTGAAACGCTGGCATGTTTATAAATACACCCCCCTGTGTAAGATGTCGTGAGCATCACGAATCGACTGTCCATAATCATCATTCTAGGTTTCTAAAACACGTGCCTCAGCACTTCTTTGAAGAACTTCATCCAAAATTACCCACTCATCTTCTTACAGAGGGAAGGCCTGCATTAAAAACAATATACACGATCCCCACTCACGCCTGCTCCGTGGCTATGAAGTAATGACAAATATCACCAAGGCTACTATGATTGATACGTACTGTTTGAATAGCTTAAGCCTGTGCAGAAGCTGTCTTAGCACATACCTATTTAAAGGGGAGAGGCTCCCAGTCTGAATGCCAAAGCATAAATGTGCCACACTCTTAACTCCGTTTACCTGGGTGCATGGATGTGTGCAGAAGGGCTGCTCCATGCGCTCCTGTCAGTGACCTGCCAGGTGGGGAGGTTTGATGATTAACTTTGTCAGGAGCAAAGTGTTCTCCTTCTGGTCCCTGGTCCAGAATCATTGGTGTGAAAACATCACTGCTTTTATTATCTGAAAAGGCCTTATAATACTACACAACCACTTTTTTGCTTTAGATTTTTTTGTTTTGAAGCAGAAGCTAATAAATGCAGTTACCAATTGCGATCTTCTCCGAGGGCTGAAATCTCCAAAGTACAAGCACCAGAAAGGAAGGCTCTGCGCTGCTACGACGCAATCTCCTCGCTTTTCAGCCAGATAATGAACCCATTTTGTTTCCAAGCAGGAACTACTGTGGGACAGCAGCTGATAACACTGTGTAAAGCCAGCTCCAGGAGGCCCAGTGCTTTAACCAAACAGCAGACAGCTGGGCAGCAGAGGCAGCCAAGTAACAGGAGCCCAGGCCAGCTCCTGACACCTGCCCTGCAGACCCCTCCTTTGGCGTGAAAGGGGAGAAGTGGAATATATCTGAGCACGTCTAATGGGAGCGCAGCCCAACGCAGTGACAGCACAGCGCCTCTAATCCTTTAGCACCTGAGTTAACTACAGAGCTTTAGTAACAATAATTACACTTTTACCATTGATTTAGTGTGAAAGTTTTTTGTTGTTGTTGTTTTTGGTTTTTTTTAGTGCCAATATAAACAGCAACTTGACAATTTCTGGAGGGATTTTCTTTAGGGTCCCAGGATTTGGACTCAGTGATCCTTGTGGGTCCCTTCCAACTCAGATATTCCACGATTCCATGGTTTTATGATTTGCACTCCCATACTCTTTAATGAAAAGCTGAATTACACTTTTATATTTTTTATATATATAAATTGTTCTGTATTAATTCTCAAAGCAGTCTGATTTTTCACCTTTTCCTCCAGCAGTTGCTGAATTCAAATGTCATCTGCAGAGTTACAACTATGATTAAATACCAGACTTTCAAAATGCTTATTTTACTTAACTGAAATTAAGATTTACTAGGTAAAAATTAAGATTTACCTTGGTTGATTTTTCTAGTTCAAAACAAAAATGGACAAAGAACTACAAAAAACGTATTCTTTTACTCTTCTGTTGGAAAACATCCAAGCTATGTAAGCCAATATTCTACCCTTGCCAAGAGATTAAGACAGAACAGTTGGATGGTGCAAACCCCACCAACCTCATTTACAAAGCGTGTAAGCAGGAATGTCCCCTCATCAGCCCTTCATTGCCTGTTTTGTGAAATGTAAATGCCATTTAAACAACACACACCTACCTCTATATTCAACTCTAACATACTTACAGGGTAACAACTGATCACACCAAAAAAATCCTTAATTTTGTCCTTTTAGGTGTTAAATTTTTCTATTTTTGTATGACTAAAGCATAACAGCTGTAGGCTTAGCCTTATAAAAATAGCAAGTTCAGTGTTTTCTTTTCACACAACTTTTGTTTCCAAGTCTTCGCACAGATACCAAACTAATTCATTTTGCTGTTATTTTGACCCTTTTAAATCTAGTCTTGACGGGAAAAGCATCATCCTGAAGATGAGAGCACACCACTTACTGACAGCTAGTATTTGACGGGCATTTTCATCCTCTCTGGGGCCTTCACCATGAAAACCGAGTGTGCGGTGATGATTTCTGCTCGCACGCCAAGGACACGTGTTTGCCAACAAATGGCTGCAAATGACTTCAGGTGCAAAAGCATCCGCCCACTTACCTGTTGCTGGCCCTGCTGGGTTTGCTGAGTGGTCTGCTGATTTGCCGAGTTAGTTGCGGCGGCAGCTGCAGCAGCTTGCTGCTGGAAGAGACTGGCAGGATAAACTCCCCAGGGCGTAACTCCATAGTACTGGTGAGGGACAACCGCGGGGCCTAAAACGCCAAGGGAATCAGTGAGCTTGTGGAGTGTCACAGCCGTCACACAGCAAACGGTCACCAAAAATACCTGCACCTCATGCTTGGTTTAACAAAGCCTATTTCAAGGTGATCTGCTTTAAATCCTTTGCAAATACGAAGGCATTCTGCCATTTGTATTATTCATTTTAAGAGAGCTTACAAGTCAGACCTGAGATTTCATCTTTACTCGCTTTTACCTTACCGGATGAAGTCCAATCCTGCTGCCAGTGATCCTGCTGAAATTCCACGTTTTTATTGTTGAACCCTAATTACATAGTGAAGCACCAAAACTTTTTTTTTTTTTAGTCTCTAACAAAAAAGAGAAGGAAATTTGTTTAAGCACAACAGAGACGTGCAAGTCTCTCCTGATCTCAGCTGACACTCACGGCTCAGTAACATCGATCATTAGATCTCCAAGAAATAAATTAAAAAAAAATCCCTCTTCATAGCTGGATAGCATCAATTCGCAAGTGTCTAAAATGCCATTCTTCTAGCCACCGAGTCCTACCTTGTATTCACAAATAACCATGAAAGAGCCCAGAAGATCCTGTATCTTTCCCTATTCCACTGTCCTTGAACTGCTGGCTACATTTAAGGGCCTTTAAAGAAAATATATAATAATCTTGGAAAACAGAGAAAACATAAAACACAAGGAATCTTCCGAAGTTCTCAAGCCTCAGGACATCGTACCCTTAATTTTGTGATAATAAAACAGCAGAACATATCCTTAACCACTTCTGGGTGGTGAAGAACTGCGTAACATGGCAGAAGAAACGAGTCCTTGGCGCTGAGCAGCGGGGTCCCTCCCACCAATTAACACCTATGTGAATCTAATAATATTTTTAATATGCCTGCTCTGTATCTTTTGGAAAGGTCAGCGGAGGAGAAGTATTTCCTTCACTTTTCAAGCACAACACCTATCCCATGGTGTGTGGCTTCTTTCCCCACAGCAAAAGCACCTTACAGCAGGGGAGCCTTTTAGGATAGTGCCACGTGGTCAACACTGCCGAATAAACAAGTAGTTAGTGAATTTGAACCACAATTGTTCTTAGATGAAGAAAAAAAAAATATTTTAAGAGAGTTAGCATTTGAGTTCTAACTAAGTCATTTAAGTATCACTGTTAGTTATGTCTTACAAGTCACTACACCAGAGACCAGATTTAACCCCACCAGCCCTGCCCTTCCTGACCTGAGCAGCTCCAGACACGCAGTTAATCGATGGCTCACACCCTGTTTGCATCCAACACAGATCAGATGCAAAACACTGGGGTGGTTCTGCACTCCAGAGAAAACAGTTCTAAGTGCTCCGTCACACGCAGAGAACTGGTTTGCCTCTGTCCTTGGGCTACTGGGAGGTTGCTGCGATACACCTTACCTGGGCAGAATTTGGGCAGCTCTCTGGGTTATTTTAATCTCTGTTTTAATTATCAAGCAAGCATAGTCTAGGTTTTTTATTTTTTTCCCTCCTAGTTAGTGATTGCTCATCAGATCTGCAAAAGCCTTGGGTGTTTAAAAGGAGAGGAGACGAGTCCTTTGAAGTCTGCAGGTAGCTAGGCTTAAAAGAGCTGCAGCTATTTCTGCAAGTCTGGCTCAGCTGCGTACTTGGTGAGGTTCTCATTACTGAACCACGTTCTCAGTGAGGGCAAGTGTGTCATCATCGCCAGACATATAAAACCACGCGAAGTGTTTCTCTACTGCAGGAGATGTTACACCTGCTTTTACACTTATTAATGATACACACACACGAGAAAACAAAAGCCATTTAGTGTCTTTGCAATCAAATGTTCCCACTACCGTGTCTCACTTACTGGCCACAGACACCCACAAATACTTCTTCCAGGAAACACCAGGAAAAACATATCAAAGTGTGTTCGGGGCAGGTTTTCCCCTTTTACTCTCGGCCTTCCCTCTCCAGTCACTTTAAGCAGAAGCCGTAGCTGCTCTCAGCAGAGCTGCACCCGACGTGCTGGGCTTCCTGGCCCGGGTAAGGACCTAGCAAGCACCCAGCTACAGAGTACCCTCAGGTACCCCATGTCTGAAAACGTGAGGCTGCAAACAGCAGCTTTATCAAATATTTACAGCTTGTGGGCTGACGGCTTCAGAATTAACAGTAGGGCAACCGCGGACATCCCAGGAGTGGTGACTTTTTAGGGAGGGAGGGAGGAACAGCTCAACTCCAAGGCTCTTGTGCAGTCCCGTGCAAACCCTCTGGGGCCAGCACCGATCCAGACCAGGAGAAGCACCCTTGCACGACCCCGTGCCCAAGGCAGCTGGGGAAGATCCAGCTGTGCGTGCTCCCCAAAGCCCTGTCCCAGGCGCTATGTGCATGCGACCATACCCGCTTCCAGCTCCAGGCTGGCTCTGCAAGGGACACAGCTCGGCACCAAGTGAACGAGGCTTCCAAGAAACCCAAGCTTGAGAAGCCCGGCACAGGCACATCCGAACAGACTCTACCTTCAGTCTAGGAGCACTGTTTTTCCTGCGTGCAGATTATTCCAGCATCCACTTTTCTACGAAGAACAGAAACACTTTTCTACCTGTAACGTATCACCTCAGAAGGAATCAACATTCCCCAACTTAGAGGGAAAATCTAAAGGCAAAATTTCTTTTTCTGTTGTTGACATCTCTCTCAAGTGACAGATGGCAATTTCACAACACTTCCTAAAGCCAGCAGCATCTTCCCCAAAGTCTAAACTCACAAGCTATTCTCCTAGGTCTAGGATGCCCTTCCCTCTATTCAAATTTGCTCTTCTTTTAAGTGCTGCTATTGTTGAGAAGAAAAGGGTATTATCACAGGGCTGACAGCCTTACAATCATGAAAAAGCTGCCATAATGATCGAATCTTAATTGGCAGAATCATCTCTGCCATAAAACACACAAAAGTTTCCCCTCCACTCTTAAGAGAAGCTGCGAACAATAGGCTACCGACAACTCCAAACTCATTTCTTCCATCTCATTAACTTCTCCAAGTCTTCCCAATTTAATGCTCCCATACAAATCAGGAAGGCTGTCTGCTAGACTTGTAACTCTGAACAGCTAAATAGTTCCACCCCCCTGCAGTGCATCACTCACTCTTATTAGAGAAAAGGCTTTCCAAACAGCTCAGAGTCTAGACAGAAGAGGTGCCTTCGCTAAAACAAACACCACCCAGAAGCAAAGTTTGTTGCATTGCCATTTTTAGCTGAGTCCAAAGCCCAACAGGACAGACCAAGTAACTCACATCTCGGAGCTGTAACGCTGTGAGCACACTGCAGTGCGTTACACACTTTCGCTTTGTTTTCAAGAGCCATAAAGTTTAAAAATTATTCAGGTCGAGACTTTCCTGCCAGTTTTTGGGAAGCTTCAGATATCCGGGGGGGGATCTTCTAGTCAGATTTATACGGCCTCAGTCAGAGCTTCAGGCATTTGCAGCTTCAACACTGCTGAGAAAAGGGTGGGAGGGAAAAGGGGGGGGGGGCTGAGAACACCCTTGCCATTTCCTAGAAATCCAGCAGCAGTTACACGTGGTCTTTCTATGAAAAGAAGACCCTGTCCTCCTGCTCCACTGCACTTCAGTGTCCTGCTTAAGAACAAACACCAACTTTAGGCACATTAAGGTGACACAAAAAGGCCACCCAGAAGCCTCTTCCTATAATACTTCCTTAGGAAGTGCTCCACAGCACTCTGCTGACTGTAACTGGCCCTGAGCCCGTTCCAGCACCCTCTTCCCCAGCAAGGCAGGCCTACAGCTCCCTACATTTTCCACAATGAGTTCAGGTCATTCATTCATTGTTATGCTTTCTTCGTCACATGCTGATTTATTGACTCCTGGACTATTAGAAATATCCTTGTACTCTAGCTCTTGGCTTTCCTCCATTTAATCACAGCATCATCTGTTTGCCCACAACACGCTGTTACTTACACTTATCTTTCATTGCCATTATGCAATCAGCATACAAAATTCACAACAGCCAAAGAAGTCCAAAGCTCACATCTTTGAATTACAAACTCGATTCCTTACATACTTCCCTGTGATCTATTAAAAATGCCATACAAGCAGGTAGCACTTGCTAAAATCCCATTTCCAAGCCTGACCTGATACTGGCCCCAAAGCTCAGAAGCTAAGCAGCACGTACCTAACAGCTGCTAAAGCCATAAGGAGTCACAGCCCAAACCTACAATGCTGTCTGACAGAGCGCTCTGCTCAGGTACACCCAAGGTTTCACAGTTCCCATTGGGCACAAACTATCTCAGCAGAAGAGGTTTGCAACGAGCAAGCAAGCTACACGCAAGTGGAACGCAGCAACGGTGTGCAGCCTTCACTACAAAATAACCACTGCTCTCAGCTAAGCGGCTTCTATTTAAAACTAAGGCGGCTTCCACTCCAGGTGGCTCAAAAAAAGTGAAGCATGATTATAAAAATACTCTTCTGAAAGTACATTCTTCTTTTGTCCTCACCGCTAAGGCCAGAACTTTGTGGCATATGCAGTAGAAGTTCAACGTGCAATGTGTTCTTCACACCGTCTGATAAGCTGTTTTCCCGAGCTGTCATCTCGAGATACAACAATTTTGGCTACGACAGTTGGAAAGAATTTGGAAACTGATACTTGAACGTTTGGGAGAAAGATCCTGCACAAAGCCTAGAACCACCATCTTTGCCTGCCATCTGGAAAGCGACATACTCATCGCGTAAGCCTCACAGCAGACACGGGATGTTTTCACCTACACAATCTAAAAAGCATACATTTTTAAGAGGCAGCTAGCAAAGGGAAAAGATATCGTTTGCAGGATACACTGCAGTAAATCAAGCTGAGTACCAACAAGATGCAATATTCCTGGCAGGAAAACACATCCTCCATCTTCATAGCATTTAAAAAGTGTATTTATAAAGGTATCTTTCACTACTGTCAGTTACCAAAGCATCCCAAACATGTAACAACATTTATCTCTGCAAGTGCTTCACTTCAGATTTGCTCTGCTTGTTTATCCGCAGCAGAAAGAGAGCCCACAGCAAGTGCTATACAAGAATTATCACATTTAATCTACAGAAAACAGGGTTTCCAAGACAAATTCCGCTTCAACTCCACAATGATATACAATTATCTCCCTGCGGAAGTTACAGTGTACTAATAATTTATTGCCACAATCAGCAGAGTCTCAAGAACAGTTTTGGTACAGAACATGGCAAGGAATGCACAGACAACTGGAAGTACCTCACCTAACGTTGCAGCTGCTGCAAGTCCGGCTGCGTAGGGATCCGTGCCTGGAGGAGCGGCGCTGATGATGTATGGATTGGGGACAAAGGCAGCAGGAGCTAAACCTGCTGAAAACATACCTGTCAGTAAAAACAGACTTACTAGAACTGAAGCCCTACCAAAATACCTCTGGCTATTTGGCTGACAAATTGTCTGACTGAACAGTGTGGAAGAAAGGCTCATGTTGCTTTAGTATTTTCAAGCTTTTTATACGTTGCTCTCTATAGGCAGTGAGTAGCCTCTGTGTTTCCTAGAGTCTTATTATAGCAAACTACAGAGAATACGGTTTACATTGAAAAATCAATCTAATTCCAACACCGTAGTGCCCCATAAGGAAGACTAAATTGACAAAACAGTCTACATATAGTACCCATACCTGCTCGGGTACCTCTGCAGTGCAGATAAACCCTCACTGTTTAAGTGATTATTAACAGCAGCTAGATATGAAGGCTATCTAATTGCTTGTTTTGAGTAGCAAGTTAATCAAGAACCAGTTTAGCCTACTTTCTGAGCCCCAGGCCAACTACACAATACCAGCACTCAATGCATTATTTTGGAAGGAGCTCAGCAATGTATGGACAGCATCACAGCACTGACAGTGCCTGCAAGCATTACCCTCCTCTGCAGGGAAAGAGTTAATCATTAGAGAAATTACTGGTGGCCACGTAAAGGTGAAGAAGAATAAGTTAAAGCCACAGAACTTAATTCAGCTCTATCCCTGAACTCCAAAAACTACAGAACTGCATAGCACAGAGCTGAGAGCCACAACACATTTGTATTGGGCTTCTGGGTATCAAGAACTACCGATAAATTTGCCTATTGTGCTAAAAAAACATTTAACCTTGAGATAGTTCAACTCTAATCATCCAGGAGTAGACCCTTTCACAGTTCTCTTTCTCTGCAGAGGATCAAGTGCTTTCTTCCCAGTCAATCCATACTGTTTTAATGATACGGATCATGTGCTTGCATAAATTACAGCTTTAAGTTAAAGTCAGACCCCAGGCAGCCTAAAATTCTACCCTGTGATAATTTAAACATGAGTTTTACAGCTGAACCACAGGAAGCACATTCAGGCATCCACTGGACTGAGCATTTTTCCCCTCACTTCACTATGCTGCTCAGCCCAATTCATAGCAAGCAAGCACTTCAAAATGCTCTCATTACTGAACAGCACTCTCAGCAAGAGCGAGTGTCGTTCCTTCCAGACAAGAATGCTCTAGAGCTTTTAAAGTGCACAAAAGACATCTCCAGAATTTTTCAAGTATATCTTCAAACAATATTCTTCTGCTTATACGTCAAGTACTTACCAGTTGCAAAAACATGTTTAGGATTCTCTAAAATCGGCCCAATCTTTTTTCCTGCCGTTTTCCCAGGATGTTGAGGGCTAAAAGACATCTAGTACAAGGTAACGTATCGAGTGCTAGACTTACCTATGTGAGGCTGATGGGCAGCTGCCAATGCATATTGCTGCTGCTGGGCTGCTGTTAGTTGTTGGACAGCAAGTGCATTCGGTCTTTGGAACAACTGAAGGGACAAAAGAACAAATAGGATCCTTTACTCATGCACAAAAAGCATTCTCTCAGTGTCTTTTAAAGCAATCCCTTTATACTAGATTTATTTCCACAGCCACAGCCACTCCTCTTTAACAGGAAACATCTCAAAGTGAAATGACAAAACCGTATTTGAAACCAACTGCCCACGATAATCCACCTAAACAGAAAGCATTTCTGAAATACAGCTGAACCCTACCCCAGGGTTTTCTCTGCTCTCTGCACGCTGCCCGAAAGCCTCCCCTTCCCAGCTCCGCAGGCACACGCACCCCTCACTGCAGCCTGGGGACCACTGGTGGCTGCCACAGCCTCTCTCAGAGCTCCAACAGCACCAAGTACACTGAGAACACAGCTGCAGCACCAGGCAGCCCGAGCTGCTTTCAGAAATGCTCTGCAATGGCCAGCGAGACACCAGCATGGTGTAAAGCTTGGAGCGGGAGAGATGATAGACTCGAGACAGCTTCAGAGGTCCTCCAGAGTCAGGAGCCCACAGCCCCTCGGACAATTGAGGGACAAAATTATTTTTTCTTTCCATTCTTGCCTTCATCCCCAAAATCACCTACATAAATCCAGGCGAGGAGCATGAATTCTTCTTTGCCCACAGTCAGAAAACAGCCCCTGGGACTTTCTGGTTAAGTCACCCAAGGCACATACAAGTTTGCCAACTTAATGTTCACTCCAGTCTTTAGGAGCGACATGCAGCGTTACTGAGACACTGCATAAACTTGCTAAACTTACTTCCCCTTCTCCTGTACCCAACTAGATGTCTCTACACAAACATAACTCCCTGAATCAGAACCTCAGCAGACCACTGCTCATCTCCCGTAAAAACATTTAAAGCACATGCCGACGGCCACTCGGAAATAGCCAGAAGCAATGTTCATACCCATTTATTTCCAAAAGTGATCATTTTTGAAGTGTGAATGACTCCACGAGCTGCTGTGATAAGTGTTTTCTCCCTCTAATCACCTGGAAATAAAAGGGGCCTAAACGCTACAGAGTTTTCACACCTATTATCTCTGCCCTCCTTTCAGGTCTCCAGCAAGACAGCCAAGCTGCAGTTGTCAGAAGCTGCAATAACAATTCCGCCCAGATTTCTGGCAGAAACTTGCAGCTATCAACAAGGACAGAATCAGTTCGGAAGCGAGGGGCTTTGTAAGTGAAAATTGGACACGGTTCTCCTAAGAAGATAAGCAACTGTGCTTTTTAAGGAGAAAATGTGTGTGGGGGGGGGGGGGGGGGGGGAAAAAGGTAATAGTCTATTTTAGGTTCCAAAGGAGAAACAACATGCAACAGATAAGTCCCAGATTTAAGAACTGGAAACTCAATACCTGGGGGGTCACAACCTATGCCTTCCCTAAAGGCTGCTTACCCCAAACACGCCAGGATGGCTCCGCGTGTCCAAGGAGGGCCCTAATGCTGCTTCTGGAAAACGCAGCAAATCCATGGGTCTTCTCTCACCTCCCCAGGCCTAACCTCAGACAGCATTCCTAGCAGTCTTTACTCAGAAAACATTCCCCCTGCCTTTCATTTTTTTTTAATTAAACACCATTCAACAATACTTCATGCTTACACAACGCTGAGTGCTTGCAAGGGGTGTAATCTTCACTAATATATCATCTGTCATTAGCAGCTGGATCAAATACTTAGTGACATCTCGTAGTTAAATAAAGCAAGCACATCGCGGACACCGTGACCTCCAGGAAATGGCCTGAAGGGTAGCGGCGCTGTAGGAGTCTCCAGCAGCATGTCGCTGGGATCAGAACCAGCAGAAGAGTTTAAAAACAAAACAAGAAACAACCTTCAACTGCTTCATTGCTCTAGACGCATCTAGAACAGCCGTGCTTGCTTTTGTGGTCTGCTTTTGGGCTGAATTCAGTGATCAAATATTCTAGCTTTCTTCAGCTGCAAAAGCCTGACTTTAACTTTTCATGCTCTTTTCATGCTCTTGCGTGATCTTCCATCACGCTAAGCTGGGTTCTGTCAAGCGAACAGTGGAAGAAATGGCTACGTAAGTGGGTTTTCTTTTTGCCCTTCGGATCAGCAGCTCGTTGTCTCCTCTGAAACGAAGTTGTCTTTTGCCCAGCCTACACACGCAGTGATTTCTACACCTCCAAAATGCATCTCAACAATTCATTTTTAAATTAGTAGTAGCAGTAAAAAAACTCAAAACATAAATATTTGACCTGATTTTTTTTCTTTTTATCATCATTGCTGTCTGCTCGCCCTCTCTCCCTCTTTGACCACAGCTGATCACCGCTGGATCTGACCTCCAGCCCCGCAGGTACCCCCGTGCATTGTGCTGTTGCTGAAATGAAGGCGCAGTGCCCAGCGCACCCTGCAAATGGCTGCTGCGACAGAGTTCACAGACCCAAAGATAAGACAGAAAGGATGCTCCTTTACCTAAAGCTGCAACTGGTGCAACAGAAGGGAAGAATATGGAACACAGTGGCAGGGCACAGCCCTTTCATCTGCTTCAGAAAAAAACAAATGAGAATCTCTATATCTGCATCCTAAGCTGAGTAAGAGAACTAACGATCTGGCCCCAGCTTCGTTACCGTTACGTCCCCAGACCATGCTCTTGAGCTTCTGTAAAGCCACGGGCAAACACTCGGCCGCTTACACTGCGCCGCAGGCAGGAGGAAGGGCTGCATTCCTCCTGGCTGCAGAAAACCTCTCCAATCTGTTCGGAGTTTCCCTTTCAAAGGCAGAACAGGTGAATGTTGAAACCTAAGCCCTGGACCCTGGCAGTGTCAGCCAGCCACCTCTCTCTCTCCCCCTGTATGCTTTAAAAGGCAGTTTCTCTACACCTCCAAACCAAGACTTGACTTCCCCAGGTGTGTGAGCAGCTAGAGCTCTGTGCAGCTGGGGCTTGTGCACTGCCTGTACCATACGCAGGGGAGCAGAGCCAACACTGTCAGAATTTCAGGCCGTGCTCAGCCAGCTAAGCCCCTTCGCCACACGAGCTCTGGGAATCATCAACCCGATGTATTTAATGGCAGCGGTACCAGGGCCTGGATGCACGGTCTCCACCTGCTGCCAGCACAGCCCCGTGTTCCAACAGGTCGCAGAAGACCAAAGGTCAACCTCCAGTAAAAGATTTTTGTCATCTTACTCAGAAACTTACATTAAATCAAGGTTAAACTACATTTCCACGTTAAATTGTGGTTTCCAGTAAGTGGAAAGAAAGAGGAGAATACTCCTTGAAGAGCCATTAGCTGGAATTCACACAAATCCCCACACGGAGCATTTTAACCTCTTACAAATGGCATTTGGTGACAACCCACGAACAAGTGACGTAGCTTTGGAGGGGTTCAGCAGTGTCATTTGACATTTCAAAGACTGAGGCTATTTCCTCTCTCACACAGGTATAGGAGTGAAGCATCTCCAGCAGCGTGCGGGGGAGCTCAGAGGGACTTCCAAGAAACCAGAACAGCCCGGCCTGTGGTACACGGTTATGGAAACACTGCACTATTAGATTTCTGTAATCCAGTTTCTTCTGCAATATAAACATCTGACATCCCTAATCAGATTACACGTGATTAAGACCTTCCCTTCTTAATATTGCTTTTAGCTGCACTTGCTTGTAATCCCTTCAACGTATGTGACGCTTCCCAACGGACCAAGAAAGACACTGTTAAAGAGATCTTTTTGTTCAGGATACTCGGGATGTGTTTCTGACAAATGAATGGAAAAAGCCCTGCACTTTCAGAAGACAGACCTCTTTCATCCAAGCTGCAGCAAATACTAAGGAACCCCGGCTGCTGGATAGAGCACATTAAGGAAATGGGTCCAGCTCTGAGCCAAGGCACGCTGCACTTACACCGGCGTGCAGTGAGAGGTCGTGTGGCAGTGAAAAAAAATTAAGAATGATTTTCTATCTTAATGCAACATTCATAGTTACAAAAGCCTGTCATTCGCGCTTACTGTCGTTGTGAGTAGCTGTTGCAACAAAGCTGGAATTTTACAGTAACAGCCCGCACTGAGCCTGCCCTGCCTACCCTCGGCGTCTCCCAGCTGAGCGTGCCAGACCCTGAGCCACCCGGCCACACTCAGAGTACCAGGACATCTCCTGCTCTCCCACCAAATTTCGGTTTAAAGAAATGACAGAACCACAGCTTCACAGGCAACACAGAAAAAAGCTTTACGGATGATTACATAGAGATTACATCAGCTCCACACCGCTATTACTGTGCACTATACAGAGAAAACACAGGCATGTCTACAGGGCCATCCAGAGCCTGAACCCAGAAGTGCAGTTTGGTAAAACATGCTTCCAGGGATGCCTTGCTTCAACAGTTTTTTTTAGTCCTATTTTTTAAAGGCTAGGAAAAAAAAAACTAACTTGAACCAACTTGTAAATGAGCCTTAAACAGAAAACACTGCCAGACAAAATAGAAATCACAGGCTTCGCATCTCTGCGGTTGTTTTCCTATACAGGATGGTTCTTTAAAAGTCAGATAGCTGCAACGTGTTTAAAAATAAGCAAAACAAGTTTCATTGTTTAATTGCTTAAAAAAAAAGCCAAAGTAAGTTTTGCATTCAAGGTCCTACACCTGAGTAAGACAAAGACTTGGGAACAGCTTGCTTTTTTCTCCTTTCTGAGCTATACAGCAGCTATTTAGCTTAATCATTAAAACATTCCTCCATTAACCTCCCCAATGTGCTACATAAGAGAACAACCGACTAAACTAACGGTTATTTACATTGCCTTTAAGACTACGATAAGTCTCTGAAGGCAGGGCTTTCGTATAAACATGGCAACAGTCCCTCCTCTGTACTCGGTGTCAATCAGGCTGTTTTGCTAAAAACCGATCAGATATTTCAGGAAACCCAGGGCCAGTCATATACTGCTGCAATAAGCTCCAACAAAGGATTTTATTCTTCTTTGAAGGATATTACGCTTACAAAAGGAAAGCAATAAACATTTACAGTCGTTACCCAAACGGGCAGGAACAGGAGCAGATTACAAGTCGATCGTTGGATCTAGGCCCAGCATTCAAGAGAGGCCAAACAGCAAGGCCAGGACTCGCCTTACTTGTCCGGGCTGAGGAGTCTGGGCTGCTGTTATGGGAGAAAAGGTCAAACAAACCCACCGGGCTGAGATAAAGTTCTGTAGTGCTGGACTCTGACCCCGGGTTTTGAGCCATGCTCCAGTAAGATCGAGCTGATTCAGATTCACCATCCCTTCAGCCTCCTCTGATCAGTACTGCTGAGATCCCAAAACGGGGCTGCAGCACCCAGGCTGAGCAGTGGTTTGGCCTCTAAGTCACGTTAAGGGCTCAAGGGTTTTTTTGCTTAGTACACCTCACTAATTAAACGCTCTTCTCCAAGGCAAACTCACTCAAAAGCTACAGATGATCGATCACCAGCACCCTGCTGTGTCTGATTGTTGGCTACAGGCCCTTCCACCTGCCGCTCGGACCGCAATTAACACAGGTCTCCTGCGTCGAGCTGATGAGGAGGCTACGTGCAGCACGCTGCAGACACACGTATGGCACAGGAACGACGAAACCATCCTGAGTCTTCCTCCGTAACGCCCCAAGGCGAGAGCCTGAGCTCACACTAACCCCAGGATGCCTCCGGCAGAGGAGCCCTGTTGGTACGTTACCTGCTGCTGGGAATTGTAATCGAAGAGCCCCACGGTAGCTGCGGCTGAGTCCACGGGTACTTGAGTGCCAGAATAATCAAACTGCAGAGGCTCCATGCCAACGTGCTCCATGGGATCCAGAGGAACACTCTGGGACTCTATGTTGGAGAAATCTTCCACCGGCTTGGCACCATTAGTACTCGCCAGCTGGGCTAAGCCCTCGGATCCGTTCTGGTTTGGACCCAGCAGATCTACTTCACTAGCAGAGTTCTGGCAATTACCAGGTGTGCGGCTACACAGAGAGAAAACACATCCGTCACTGGGCACATCCATTTAATGCTCTGTCACACAGCATCAGCTCTCAGCAGCAGACACTACTACCCAGAGATACTCAAAGATGGTGGGAAAAAAAGAAAGAAGATGTAGGCAGCTATTCTAGACCCTCCTGGTATGAATTCTACAGAATAATTTGTGTATTTAAAAAAAAAACAAACACCACACACACCACAAAATCCCCAACCCTCTGCACTTCAAAGACCTGCTACAGTACAAGTGTACAAGTACTCTTCTTTTTTCCTCCTCAAGTGAGGAGAGAGCCATAACAAGACATTTCAGAAATGGCAATGTTATTTTTCATAAAGCCATTCCATAACTACTAACAACATAAAGCTCTGACACTGTATCACACTTGAAACCTTTCTGAAACAGCTGCCATGGTTTCCTATTCACCTAACATAAGCACTGGGCTGAACTGAGAACTGGTTAGTCTCTATTCAAGGGCCAGCAGTATGGGCTCACGGTGTATTTGTTTTCCTTTTACAGCTTTCCTACATGCCAACACAAGGCTCAGCAAGCAGGTGAGCTAGCAAGAAATAGAAATACATTCTTTGATTTTATCAATAGCCAGATTTCACAAGGCCTTAATCTTGAGAGCTACGAGGAACAAGTCCAAGAACTCAACTACAGCTCAGACCAGTCTACAGGCAGGGTCAACATCTCCGTAGGTGTTTCCAGAAGAATCCCATGCAAAGTAGCTAAAACTGCATGTGAAAACAATCACAAGACTACACAACATGGAACCAGGTGTGCGCAGGCCATCAGTTATCCTCCACCTCCTCACAAGCACGTCCCTGCATACGCTATAGTCCTTAGGACACTGCTTCAGTGAGCCAACAAAGGCTTTTCACTACTGTTCCCAGAGCATGAAAGATCTTTCAGAAAAGTGTGACACTGAATAATTATTAACTGATGGTGCACATACCTGAAGTCTTTGACATCTGTGTCGATTCCATTCTGCACAGGCAAACCATTTGTTTTATCCATCACATCCCCCTCCTCCTTCAGATCTCCTAATTTATCGCCATCAAATGTGCCCTTATTTTTCTTATCCCCTTTGTCATTCTCATCATTCTCTGCATCCCTTGGCCCCTAGGCAAAAGAGACAATATTTTAATAAGCTTAGGTTTCAGATCAATTTTGCTTTCGTTCCAAGACATTAACAAATCAAAGAAACATGTCACAATCAAGTTAAGTTGCTTTTGAGCATTAGTTCTTACAAATAAAAACATAAAAAGAGCAAAATCATAAGTCATAATCAAAGAAACAAGGGAATCAGTTCTCATTCCCTTCCAAAAGAGGTTTCAGCTACCTGTCCAGTTTTTCCATTCAGTAAATCAGGGTCCAACTCTATCAGCTCTAAAAAAATCCCACCCCAAGATAATTTTAAAGAGAATTTACCCAAATCCGCTTTAGAAATGGGACCTGGGCACACTTTAAAATTAACTCAGGAGCTTTTAAACACAACAGCATGCACGGAGGTGTAAAAACTGAACTAGAGCCTCTCCATTGGTAATGCCTCCGCGCCAGAGATGCAGGAACTGGCTGGGCAAGTGCATGCACCCAAGCAGAAAATGAGCGAACAGGAGCACCACGCAGCTGCCTCGCTTTTGGGGGGCATTACGGGGATTTGCACAGGGAACTCCACGGTGCAGCTCCTAAGAGCACCTGAGTCAATGACTAGCTCAGATCATGTAAACCTACAGCACTTTTTGCAGGGAAAAAAAAAGAAAAAAAAAGAAAAAGAAAAAAGGATTTGATTTCTTGTTGAGCGTTTTGTAAGTGGCATGGCATCTGCAGCGTTCCCACCCCTAATGTCTGCATTTTATTTCACTTGGGAGAAGAATAAAGGGTGATTATGCCAGGGGCACAATTTTGAACAACAAAAGGGAGAGGAAAAACAACAAAATTTATGATAAAAAAACAGCAAGGGGCATATAAACATATTTATCATAGATAGTTTTGGTGCTGTCAAAAGACAGACACTGAAACCCTCTCTTCCACTTCAACAGAGGGAAAAACACTCCGCATACACACCAGGGCATTTGGACCCTGTATCAGCTAAATCATTTTTCCATTCTCTTTTTTTTGTTGTTGGTTTGTTTTTTGTTAGTCTTATGGGTTGTATTGTTTTTGTGTTTTTTTTTTTTTGAGGGATGGAGGGGTAGCTTTCCTCCCATACTTAAAAAAAAAAAAAAAAAAAAAGATCATTTTAAAAGTGACCATATTCTGATGTTTCTTAAATAAAATCCAATCCTTCTTCACTGATATTAGAGAGCAGAATTGGAAATGCCAATTACAAACACAAATTCGGAGCCCTATTTTCACCCACACAACATGGTATTTACAAATTTTCCCTTTGTTTCAGAACTGACATCCTGGCCACCAGTGCTGTAGAGCCTCCCTGACCCCAATTCTGGATGATAAATCTGCTCCCTCCACTGACTGCTCCCCTCCCCCAAGTCATCTTTCCTAGGCTCTGGATTCAAGGAAGTTACCAGGTGCCCACTAATGAGGGTCAAAACTAAGAGGATGGATGAAGGAGGCCACAAACCATCTCCCTGAAGGGATGAGCACGGCAGTCTTCCAACAGTAACAAACCCACTCAGCTTTTCTGTTCTCCGACACTGACCCAGCACCCGGCTGACGAGGCAGAGCTGAGATGCAGCTCTTTTTTCCCCCAGTATGGGGACGGGACTGGATGATGCCTCTCCTGCCACATCCTTCTGTTAGAGGCAGCAGTGACTGCACTCTTCCCCACCCCACCGAGCACAGTGACTAATGCCATTCCTCCCCAGGAAACAATATGCCCTTGACAGCATTCCCAACCTGCAGTGGCTTTTGCAGCTACGTTACGTGTCTAGCATCATTACATGGAGCTTTCTGTTCTTAGCCAGCAACAAAGCATCCACACGCTCACTCAAAAACCACGCTGCTCACTACAGGTACATCTGCATGCTCTCCCAACCACGCGCTCAGCTGGCATTACTGCAGGCGTGCTTATCCTCAGAGCTGGGAGCGCCAGCAACCTCCCCGTCCTCCACAGCCGCCTCCCCCACTGCACCCCTCTGTCGAGAAGCGTCGAACTGCTGAGCTACTGGAGCACGTAAAAGGAAGAAGGAACATCTGCCTCTAGGGATGGATTAACAAACAAACAAACCAAGCAGCAAATGGAGAAAACAACACAATGGGAACTCAAAGTTCAGAATCAGGCACACTTACAAATCCTCCTTTCCTTAGGCAGGAATCTCCCGGAGATGAGCTCAACACATACTCCACCATGCTAACTCCAAGTCCTCCACTCTCTGACCGTGGTGAAAGCACTGAGTTGACTTCACTATTCACATGAAAGCCCTGACCAGGTCTTCTCTGAACCATAATTGGTTGGGAAACAGAGTGATCTGGAACAAAAACATGTGCAATTCTTATAAGCAGATCCAACTATTCAAAGGAGACAAGTCATTAATACGTACTCTAGTGTCTTAATTGTACTAAGAAGCGCCAGCTTTTTGACTCTGATGATGTCCATTGGGAAGAGAAGGACTGCTCTCTCATTCAGAAAATACTAGAATCTGTAAAGCTTACAAGTGACAACTGCATTCGAACTCTAAAATCATAAAATTTCAGAAATTTGCGTCTAAAGGATGTAATTTTTAAAAAGTTTTATTAAATGTAAATACTAGAACTCCTGTGTTAATACAGTGGGAAAAGCAATCAGTCTCTGTTTTAACTGTCATCCCAAGTATCATCCTATGGTTACACCAGCTGACATTTGTTTTCTTGGTCATATGAGTTCACATTCTCATAACTCACGATCACAGTTTCTCTTGGCTATTATTTCCTCAAGGAAAAGTTTGAGAACTTCACTTCTTCCTCTGGCCTCCTGCACCAGCCCCACCCCTTTATCCCCTCTGCAGCCTGAGGGTTTGAGATCCTACCAGAGCTGACTAAGGAGAGATGTCTCCAAGTCCTAGCAGGCTCTGCGAAAGCTGCTGCCTGGGCAGGAGGTGACCTTACATCCCAGCGAGGGAAGGGAACGTGTACTCAGCTCCTGCGTGTTATGACTGGTAGCAGCCAGTAAGTCAAAAATTACAGGCAGAAGACATAGTAGGTGCCCGGGGATGGTGGCAGGGACACAGGATGTCATCGATACTGTCATTTTCTTGTAAGGCGTAAGCCATCAAGAGAAGAAATTCCATCACTGCTCCTAGCTGCACTCCCTGCCTTCTCTCTCAATCCAGCACGAGCATCTTTGTGGCCGCAAGTAAAGCGGGGCTGAGGAGGCTTCTCTGGGATAAAGCTAACAAAAAGAGGAGCTAGTTTTAACCTAGATCATTTCCCCCGCAGACTTTATCACATTGCTGCGTAATTAATTGTACCACGAGGAGAAGAAGAGAGCAGCCTGCATCAGACAGGACTGTTTCTTTCAGTGGTACTGGCTTTAAGTGTTCTCAAACTACCACAAGCTAAAGCAGCGAAGAACCAAAGCCGTGTGGGATGCCTGCAGCACTGGGGACACAGACAGAAGGGGAAAGGGATGCAGCAGAAGGCCGGGCTTCATCAGTTCCACTGCTCGTGGAACAAAGCAGCCTGCTGGCCCAGGACACTTCCACACCCCACCTCCAAACCGTGCTCCTCACTCCCCGGGGTCACTGCCAGACCACGGCTGTTTCTTCGTTTTAGATGAGCAAAAGGGGAAACTGTGACCTCCCTGACTCACAGACAGCAGCGCAGGTCATGGCTCAGGAATAAGGGCTGCAAGGTGCACAGGACTAATTGAGAATAAACAAAGGAAGACATGAGACTGAGGGCTTTGACTCATGGAGATCTGTGATCAGCCAGCGTAGGAGGTTGCCTCCCCCACGTCTACCCTGCTTGGCTAGTGGGTGCAGCCAGCCCAGCAGGGGCAGCAAAGGAGAAAGTTTCAGCTATTACTGTAGAGTCTGGCTCCAGCCCTTTTTAATCCACCCTCAGCTTCAATTTACATTAATACAAGCATGCACAGGCTGTTGTTGAGGACTGGATGCACGTGCTGCTAGGGAGACCCCTTGCAGGCAGGCCAAACAGCTGGAGGCTGCAGCTCCCCGAAATCTCCCCAGCACTCGGCGAGCCTGCAAGGTTCAGCCGAGAAGGTTTTGAGAAGCTACAACCCTTTTTCACAGCCATTTTGAAATTTAAACAATAAAAAATGCTCTTATCACATAGTTTACTAGAATAGTCTTTCTATCCCAATGCCTTTGCTCCAATAAGGATATTTTTGGCAGGCAAAATAAAAAAAACAGTAACTAAAAAAAAACAACAGTAAAGTTGCTCTCCTCTGGAGCTGTAGTTCTGCACAGTTGTTTGGAAACTGCCCAGGATACTCAGCAGTGTCTAAGGAGCGTATTCAGTACACATGGAAAGCACAAAAAATAAAGAGTAAAAGGTTAGCATTTCAAATTCAGCACATGCATGTGATTTTTTTTTCCCATTTAACTAAAACAAACCTGAATGCTTTCCCCTTTAGTTCAAAATACAGGATGGTCTCTCATCCAAGAACAAAATTCTTGGCAGATAAACTTCAACACAGCTAATTCAAAACATCATTTTATTTATTTATTTTAAAATTTATGTTGTTGGGCTTTGGTTGGTTAAGTATTTAAAAATTGTTTTTATCCCCCCACTAATCTTGTTCTCTAACATCTTTGTTCAAACTTCAATCCATCCTAGGGCAGGAAATGCATGAGAAAGTTTAAATTCAAATTTGAGTTGCAATCTAAAATTTTTAAGCAGATAAACATAAGGGTACATACGTTCATGTTAGACAATTTCTTTTTATAGCTATGGATATCTTTTTAACTCTATCACAAAGCAATGTGGGTTTTTAAAGTTTTCTATCACATAACACAAGATTTTATTTTTTTTTTTTTTTTCTTAAAAACTGCGTCGTCCAGACTGGCCAGCAATTTTGAGTAGATGAATTGCACATTTCTATGTTCAACCCCAACTACATTAAGTAAATAATTGAGCTACCTGATGTTCCCCAAGCACTGTCTCTCCACTGATCTCCCAGAAATATCCCTTTTGGTCCATCTTTGCTGGAATCATCAGATTCCCAAAACTTTTTACCCGGCAACAGCTGCTGCAATTAAAAAAAAAACAAAGCATGATTAAAATAAGTATAAAATGCAAACATAAACCATAAGCGTCTCCCTTCTAAACATGAGTCAATCATTAAACACAAACTGATACATGCTTTATAATCAAAATATTTATACACTCCTAGGGCGAAAGCCATACAACTGAGACAGTAATTCAATCTCAGCAATCCTCTTACATTCTTAAATGCTTTATGAACAACACACACGTAAGCGCACACATACAATTTGCATTCTCCAGCCTCTTAACACGAGAGCTACTTGCAAGAAAAAATATTAGCAGAAAAGCTGTTCTGAGCAGAATATTGTTGTGACTTCCACCTGAGCTGCACAGATACCTCTCCTCTCAAACTACCCCGCATTTCCAGCGGGAACAAAACCCGAGGTTGTGATGCCAGCAGGGACAGAATACATCAAGAGGTGCCAAGAGCTCTCACTTCTTGCTTATTTAATGACTGCTGAGGACTCTCAATGCTCTGAAGGTTATTTGTAAACGCTAATAAGAGTGAACAGTTCTGGGCCACCACACCTGCTACGCATGCATTGCTCCTACGGGAGGAGAGGAGAGAGGTTATGCACTTACTGAGAATGAGACAAAGACATCCTTGGCTTGGATGAATCCAAGGAAGCTCGCACTGAAGTCCAGAAGATGGCTAAAAGAACAATGTGCCCTATTTAGGGGATGTGCTTTGAAAATCCCAGCCTCACAGAAGGAACACCTGCCGTGTGGCATCCACATATGGCAGAAGGAATTTCAAGCCCTCCTTAAGTGCCTTAGATGTCAAGTGTACAATCTTCAAATTAAATCTTCAGGCTGAATGAGATGTGTGCAATTCAGACGGCAAACAACAGCGCATTCATAGCAAATTAACAAGATAAATGAGCCTCGCCTGCTGAAGTTGGAATAAAACTAAAGGAACTGGAAGATTAACAAGTACTCACATCTGTACAAAATTACCATAGCACAAACAAGAATCATTAGATTAGTCAACGTCTTCTATATATTATAAGTGCTGATAACTCCATACTCCACCAGCAGTCGTGCAAATTTAAGGCTACAGCAAACAGGCTGCTGGATGAGGACAAGGAGCGTGAACAAGTTCCCAGCTCACAGCGTTCACAGCACACTGGCTTAACACCGACAATCAGGGAGGTTGTGCTCACTGTTTACTTTTTACTTAAGGAAGATCTGTTTAGTCAGAAACATCCTGTGAAGCAGGTCTGTGTGTGTGAGATACCATCTGAGGTACACGGGTTTGGATAACTGGAACGATTACACCTCAAGTGGGTATCAGAACGGGAACACCACCCATCTCAGCCAGCACGTGAGAAGCAGAATTCCTTCCCAATTCTCAGAAAGCCCCACCACAGAACAGATAAGAGGGAGACTCCATCCGGTTATCGAACAGACACTCCAAGTTGCTGCTGCCTGTTAACTAAGAGTAACGCTGCTTTTGCGCAGAGAACAAAATCAATCCACAACGAACAAGCACAGGGAAAAAATAGATAAGCAAGCGTGATATGTTGGGAAAGAGCTCGTGCAGCCACGAGATGGAGGACAGCCAGGCCATCTGAGCAGAACCCGGGGCAGAAGCTTTCGGCCATGCCCCAAACCACTGGCTCCACGCAGCGCTGGGGTGGCTGAAGCTCGCTCCCAGCTCCTCGTGCCGGCCGCACGCCGCAGCCCGGGCACAATTCGTGCACGGACACCTGCGTGTGGGCTCTGCACGCTGACGGGAACGTAAACCCAAGCAATCCGCACCCACGCGGGGCAGATCAACATTTCCAACCGTAGCATCCAGGAGGTCACATTTTCGGAGGCCGCGTGCCAGCAGCGCTCCTCCCAGCGGGCGCAGCAGGAGCGCCAGCACAGCGCCAGCACAGCGCCGCGCCTCCGCCCCCAGCCTCCCGCTGCCCACCCACTGGAGGAGCCCAGACGCTCCTGGCAGGGCTGGGAACACCACTCACGTCTGCACGTGCGGACCCTAGCAAAAGGAGACATCGTTTGCTGCCACAGTGCTGCAAAAAAATAGTTACAGATGAATACAGCTCAACAACGCCGCAGTTTCTCTCAAAACATGCGCCTGTATGAGCTGTTTCCCCGCCGTAAAGCTCCTCTTCCAGCTCACGCTGTTGTCACAGCCTCCCATCTACTAATTCAGGAGCAAAAGACTTCGGAGCACAGATTTGAAGTAAAGGATGAGATAAGCTCATTCACCTTTTCTATGTCTGAGCACAACGCAGCACACTCCAAAGTCCTTGAAGCGATGTGACACCAAGCACAGCCGCACACGTGCCCTGTTACCTGTCTGTCCCTATGGCAGGGACAAACGCTTCAATACACGGATTTATTAGTGCCAGGAACACACGGGACGCAGACCCACCTTGCTTCCCAGCAGGTATTACAAACGCCGTGTGAGAGGTCTCTCTTTAGCACACTGAAGGAGACAATGGCCCTTTCCCAAGTTTCGAACTAAACACTGGCTTTCTGTACCAAAAAGCTGCAATACACAAACACCAAACTTTTGCTATTCCCAGCTCTTCGACACAGGGCACACCACCCACACCCACGAACTCCCATCCTGCACGCAGTCTGTCCAAGCGAGGCCATTTAATGGCCTGTTTGCCCTACAAGGTGTCCCAGGCTATTTTCAAGCTCTTTATTTGGCAGTGAGTCATTTCCACCCAAACTTCTCAAGGAGGAGGAAAAAAATACCAAGAAGGCATTGTAGTCTAAGCACTAAGCTTCCTCTGGGTTTTATCGTCTTCTTTTTACTGCGAGAACAAGCCTCAGCTTGTTATTTTAACTCTCAAACCACTAAGTAGGAAGCACAGTGTTTTTCCCTGGCTGCTCCTCCTCTGCAGGAACACAAGATACCAGCAAGTCACTTCTTTTTAGGCATCCTCCGGTGATTTTAGGATCTGTTATTGCATTGGCAACACAGCAGAAGCCTGCCTATAAGGCTCTCAAGCCCAAGGAGTACCTGCGCTGTGCCCCTGCAGTTCTAACACAACGGCAAGGACGAGATCCACCCAGCAGCGAACGCCTCTCAGAGCCCCTGGACCTGGCTGCCACCGCCGAGGAGGTGAGGCAGTCAGGTTGGAGGAGGTGAGGCAGTCAGGTCAGGCCTTTCCAGCACTGATATGCATAAACACACATCACGCGTTACAAGTTCATCGTGGGGATTTTTGTTTCTTAAAGCCTCTGCCATTCCTGGATGTCACAGGACGCAGCTTTTCCACTCCTGCTGATGCCGCCCCACCGTAGCTCCTCTCCTTCCTCGCTCTCAGGAAGTTGAGAAGAAAGCAGCATGGAGCAATTAAACTAAACCTCAGCTGCAGCTACAACTTCTCAAGCCCTTTAACAATACCTCACAGTGTAAAAGGATGAGAGCTGTTTGGCAGACAAACCTGAAATAAAAAGATGAGGAGTGTGGACTTGCAGAAAGGAGGCAGGAAGAGCTGAGCAGAACAGAGTATTTTTATCCACGAGCATCATCTCGTTTAGAGGAAAATTAGGCTCCTACCATAAGCTCTTGAGTTTCCAAATGTAAATAAATTTCCCTTGTATGCTCCAGAAAGCAATAGCAAATTTTAAGTTTACAAAAATTATTTCTATTTTAAGAGAAAAAGGGAGTTTAAATTTAAGCTAAAAAAAAAAAAAAAAAAATCAAGCAGGAGGGGAAATTGGCATCTGTAAAGCAGCCCAAGGATTGCCGGGGAGCCCAGGAAGTGCCTGGCCCGTAGAGCTGAAGCACTGTGGAATCTCAACATTTCTACAGCAATCCTAAAATCTGAAGCAAACATGATTAGGGGTTCAGATTATTAGGAGTAGCTCCTTCTCCCAAGGAAGCCTGTTGCAGGTAACTACGTTCAGTCTCCATTCTTGGTGCTTTTCAGCTCGCTGCGTTCCCAGACAATATCAGCAGCGGCAACAAAATGAGATTTTTCATCTCGCAGAACTTCAAAGCACTTTCTCACAAAATGCTCTCAAATTGCAATTATAAAACCATACAGTGAACACGTGGAAAGGGATATCCACAGATACAACCACCATGTTCACATGCACACCTGGTACACAGCTGCACGAACGAGGTGCACTCACAACTGGAAGGTAAAGGAAGAGAACAACCCCTCCCATGGAGACGTGTGAATGAACCACAGCAACAAGCTCTGCCATGAAGTGCCACGTACTGAGCACGCTTTTATTTGCATTCTGGTGGCTTATAGAATAAACATTGCTATTTTCTTGAAAATCCAAACTGATTCCCTACCACACAAGGTTGCAAGATCCTTTCCTCTAGCTAGAGGATGAGCTGAGACTGAATCCTTCATTTCAACTGCCTTTTACTCCGTTAAGTGGTTACGTGCACGTGTTTTTAACACTTCACAATGCGATCCTGAAGAACTGTACCTGAACACCTTACAGTTCTGTGCTGAATCACAAACAAGGGGCAGAAAAAACATTCTGATACTCGCTGTGCCACTGCACAACGAGCAAACCACAATTCTGCCCCCTGTAATTTCCTCTTTTCCCCTAGAAGATAAGCATAAAATTTCAGACTGAAAGCTCTGTAACATTAGCAGAAAGAAACAGAATATGAAGGTTTAATTTACATATGTATTTTGGATGTATTTACTGATATCGGGGGGGGGAAAATAAAGCAAGAGACAATTTAAACAGATGGCAAGGGGGTCCTTGCTCTGTCAAGTAGTGCTCCATCCAAAACTAGAGGTTTAGCAGGCAGTAATTATCTTGTACTGAATTACACAACAGGCTGCCAAGATGATGAATTTTTCCTCGGGGAAAGTTGTTAGTTGCAATGGAGAAAAAGAAAACTTGTTTAAGTAACAATAATCCAGTTTTTCAGGTTGAAAATTAAAGAGAGAAAATGCAGAGGATACAAGACCAGTTTATTTGTTCCCTGGTGATTTTCTTCCTATTTATTTATTAAAATTGACCCTATCTAGTACAAAAATAATCCTTCTAAGCCCTCTTACAGAAGACTTACAGATTTAGGCCAATATTCAATTTAGCAGAGGGGGAGGAGGCGAGGGGGGGGCGACTTACACATCAACAAAAGCAATTCTACGATCAACAAGTACTGAGCCTGGGCGTACAGACCCCACCGAGATGGGATTAGCAATTAGACAAATTAAGTGAACTGATCCCCTTCAGACAAGGGGAACGCTACGATCACAGAAGCCACCTGTGCCCCACCGCAGCAGCTGGGGAACTCAGCTTACCCGCAGCAACAGGTACAAGGGGGCAGAGCTCACGGTCACACTCGGGCAGCAGCGCAATGCTCCCAAAACCAGCCACGATGGCCAGACGCGGTGCACAAGGAGAGCTGGCGTCCCACTGGCAGTGCCACCCCCCAGCTCTTGGTCCCTGACCCCAAGCAGGGGCAGCCCCTGCCAGCTCCCACCTCGCAGGGCTCTGGCAGAAGAGCCTGCACGTAGCAGGAGGCAGGATGTCACGTCTGGGAACACTGGGGAAGGTTAAACAAAAAAAAAAAAAAAAAAAAAATCAACCCTGCCACAACGTGCTGTTAACTGCGTGCCACCAAACCCACGGCCGTGAGCAGCAGCTGCCAGTCTGCACCAGTTTGGGCCCCCCATCCCTGCTGGGCTCCTGCTCAGCCCCTGCACCTGGGCCACCAGGTGCTTACAGACTGCTTCAGTCCTCCTGTTCCTCACGCTGCTAGCACTAGGTAGCTAAAACACTGCACAGAAACATTATTCAAACCTTCCAGTAGTCCCCAGCCCAGCTCCAGCAATGACTCGATGAGAAGGGAGCGATCACTGCTGGTGAAAGCAGCGCCACGTGGGCTTTGTTTGCTTTTGTACCAGATAAAAGCAGCCTGGGCCCAACATTACAACCACGGTGATTCAGAAAAAGCGCTGCTCACTGCAGGCAGGGTCTTATCGAGGCCCCAACCAGCTGCATCACAGACATGGAGAACACAAACTGCCTCAGCCTCTGCCATGTACGATACCTGCTGCAAGGCACCTCGGGGCTATTACCTCAGATATTCTTACTTGGAAATCTTTGGTTCAATTCTTGGCAGGTTTGAAGCTAAGGGCCCACCAGCTACCCCATGTCTTCCCATTCCCATTCCCCTCCCACCCTCCTGGATTACGTTACAGCTCGCTGCTCACCCAGCTGCTCAGTGCTGCAAGCTCACGGCCCAGCATAACCGCCTAGCAAACCAAGAATGCTTCTGCAGCTCAAAACTCGTGTAATGCACAATGACAAATGCCACCTCAGTCTCTCTGCACTGTCCACTACACCAAAAAGACACTGCACAAATACTCAGTATTGCTAAGCTCCAGATAAGAGGGATTTATGTGAAGAAAAGCAGACATCCAGCTCCTTGTCTTGAAGGCCTGAAAAGAAAAAAAAACTCGCATAGCTTGTGTTAAGCTTCAGATAAGCATCACTGCTGCATGATCAAAGACCTATGAAGACAGCACAAGAGGCAAGGACACACATTCTGGTCCGTGTGCTAAAGCAGCAAAGCCAGGCAGCCCCTACGTGCTCTCTCTGAAATGCCTTTCTCCATCGTTTTGCTTCTGGCTTCACCAACTGCTAGACACCGTCTCTTTTATTACTCTCCAGTGCAACATCTGCTGAGAAGCAGAGTTGGATACAGATCCAGTGAAGACTTCAGGATGCTTCCATTACTAGCAATCTGGACCAAGTGCTAGAAGCATAAGGAGGAAAATCAGATGTCCCCTTTGGAAGATGACTTTTAACATTACTGACCACATCTGCTACACATGAACCAAACCGTTTCCATTTCAGAGCAAGGCAAAGGGGTTTTCCACAGATCTTTTCAGCTTCACTTCCAAAAGCACCGCGCTGCCACTGGCACAGACAGCGAGGGGGCACAAGGCCAGCTGCAATGGGAGAGCGGGATTCTGAAGATTGAGAGAGATGCACTGCAGATCAAAGCGGTGGTGTTTTTTTTAAACTACTCTTAATTTCCCCGGATTAGGATATCTGTTCATCACAAATCAAAAGTTATCTGGATTTTGACAGCAGCACAGATAAGACATTAAATGTTTGACAGCGCCCTTTTAAAAAGCTCTGATGTGTTCAGAGGCAGAAACTCCTTAAACCACTAAAATTATGATATTGCTTACTGAGAAGCAAGGCAACGGGAAGATAAAAGATACACTAAATGCCTTGTTTTCCCAGATGTATAAATAAACACTCTTTTTCACATCGTTCTCCTCCAGGGTTTTCAATATCAACTCAAAGTACAAGATTATCAACACTTCCTGCAGGTAAGAATCAAAAGCACAGATCTCGGCTTACAGTTCCTTAAATTGGCCAGCTGGATGTGTGCTGAAATACCTCAGGAAATACAGAGAAAATTCAATGGATAAAGAAAGGAAACTGTGGTGACTAACAGAGAAAAACCTAAGAGGAATAAGAAATGGTGTCTTAGCTCAGACAAAGAAAATGTGAAATGTCACCTCTCCTGGAAAAAACAGACACGCCAGAATGGGGAAAAGCCCAGTGACAAAAGGATGCCATCTCCAAAACTTCCAGTATCACAGTAACAAGAACAGAGAAGGAAAAAAAAAAAAAGAATGAGTCATCATTTAAAAGATCCAGTGAAGAAAACCTCAGATCCAACACCCCACCCCCAAAACCCGAAATTCACTTCTCTCCAGAAATCACTCGGGGCTGGTAGAAGCCAGCATGCTTCGGAATGCTTTTAGGCGTTTCAAGTGGCACGATCTAATGCTGTATTAAGCACAAAATAAGTGCTATACTTACTCTTAGCAGGCTTTCGAAGAGCCTGTACACTCTATATCTGAAAACTAACGTCTTGCCCCAGTGAGGTGTTAAAAAAAAAAAAAAAAGAAGAAAAAGAGGATTCACAGAACATTCACACCCCTGTCATTCCCCGGCATGTTTCATATGGAGGCACATCAGCTGTTTTTCAGCAGCTTTAGATGGATTTTTTAACGTCGTGATTTCTCCTTTCCAAATCATCTTCATCTACTCTTAGTCAAGAGTCTCCGTGTAGGCTAATGTAACCAAGAGAACCAAAGGATTTTCCTACCAAACAGCACCACACTGAACGACAATTCAGTATTACAATCTTGCTGAGAAGAAAAGAAGAGCAGAGAAGCCAGGCATCCAGCACCAGGAACTCACAGAGGTCCTTCACCTGACAGAGGCACACTACCCAATGATGTTGGTTTTGTGTTTCCTCCACACCAATTGTTTCTGGATTCTACAGACTGCTTTTTAACCTGGTTCATAAACTAGGCTGCAGAAATAGGATGCACTCGAGATGCAGAAAAACTATTCTGAATTTGCCAGACAGGAGCACAGGAAGGAAGCCTCTCCAACAAAACAGACCTGTAGCAAGCTAGAGGCAGACCTGCTGCACATCAATCCTCTCCTACAAGACATGATTTTCTCATCTCTGTTCTTCCACAAACCTCTGAAGGGACTGGCTACAAAGGAAAGCAAAGAAGTCAAGGAAAAGAAGCGTTTACATCCCACTTCTAGGAACCTGGAACAGCTAACTGAAGTAACTTGCTATTCTTCCAAGTCACCGTAAATAGGCAAGTTCTTTCTTCAAAGAAAAACCAAAGGTCACATTCCCCAAATCTGCTGCTGCTCACTGCACTTGCGAGATTCAGGTAATTCTTCCTGTTTTGCTCTGAAGCTGGAACTGGAGGACCCACTATCTGACAGCTCCTGCTCAGTCCTTTGACCTGTCCGAAGCACTTATCACTTCTGCAACCCTCGATTATGTTGCCCAGCTACTTCAAACACTAAACACAGCCCTACGCTTTATGGCAAGAGCCAGAAGGTGGCCAGCAGCAGAAACCGGGCAGCAGACAATGACAGACAGCTAAACCCCACAACATTACGGGGTCTGAGATCACCGGATCCCAAAATAAACATGCTACCAGTATTGTAACACTTGTCACAAGACAGATTTCTAACTGTTCTTTTACAACCACCATTTTGCTGGTTGGTGATACAACAGGTGGAGGGCTTAGCTGTTCCTCCTACTAAGACGCATTCTAGCCTGACAGGTTTTTATTTTGTTACAGCACACACACACAAGCTTCACAGCCACAATGGAGAACTTTCAAGTTCAGAATCATACCAGCACCTTCAAAAAAACTCTTATTTTCCCCCTCCCCCCCAAAACACAAGATTTTTTCTGTATGTCTTTCACTTACCTCTCCCATAGCCCGTCCTTCCAGAGCAAGCGCTTGGAAATCATGGTTCAGTTCATCCATAGAACGCACCTATTTAGAGATGGGTAAGAAAAATACATCAGGAAATGCTTTTTTTTTTTCTTCCAATGACAATTATAGTTTACAGCCATTTCTGATACAGACTGGGCAACGTTCTACATCGCAGCACACAACAAAGCTGCTGAGCTCTGAAAGACGACTTACCTTTAGAAGTTCCAACTTTTAGTGTTATTTATACATGCACAAAAAGGGCAAAATTAGCAATTATTTTAAGACACAAGGTCTAACACAACTGCCTCTGCTCAGTTTATAATAAAGATTAATATTTCACATCGAGTTGCATAATTTTGGGTGAGGGAGTCAATGTGCAAGCAAGTCGGGATCATTTCCTTTCAGGCAAGATCAAATACAGACTCACAAACCAGGCAGGTTTATATTCCACTTACAGCAACACAAAAGAGAAAGACAGAAAGCAAGTTAAGTGAAACAGAACTGTGTGAAGTGGGAGGCTGAGGATGAGGAGAACAAGTAGTGTCTCGAGATCAGCTGCTGTTCATTACTACACACGTACCAACGCCTCAAACCACGAGCCCCGAGGCTCAAACTGTACCCCAGGGGTGCAGGAGGCCTTGGGAAGGCTCCTGATGGGGCAGGACTGTTCCCTCCTTCCCAAGGGGTGTGCACAGCAGCCACGTGGTGCCACGGCCATACCAGGGGACCAAGGTGTGCAAGGAAAAGGGCAATGGCAGAGGGGTCCGTCCAGGTCCCCACAGGGCATGGGGAAGGTGCTGGTTGGTGCCCTGTGCACATGGGAGGACCCACGGCCGTGCATTTACCTGAGCAGTTACCTGAAGTGCTGCTGCTGCAGATCATGATTAGATGACAACAGGTTCAATGAGAACAGCAAAAAGCAGCAGAGAGTGCTAGCTAATAAATCATGGTGCTGAAAATGCGAGAAAACTTTTCTGATTTGCATCCCCAAATCTCACCGGGCACACCCATACACATGGAGCCACTGAGCACATGTGCAGGAGAAAAAAACAATAAGCAAGAGCCCTAACTAGGGACTTGAGGACGAAGCACCGAGGTTCAGCTACGTGCTAGAATTGAGGTAGAATAATCCTTGCCCTCGCCAGCCACCACGCCGTCTCGGAGCAGGTTATTACAGCAGCCACAAGCCCTTCGGATGGCACCCCAGCAGCACGACGCGCCTCCTACTCCGTGTTTACATAACCCTGCAACCCAACAGATCTGATACAGGTTTCTGCTGGCGCAGTGGTAAGAGTTTATAAAACTTGTGTTTATGAGTAACCCACGCGCTGCTGCTCACTGCGGTCCTCTACAGGAGCTCTCTGGGACGCTGCAGACTGACAGTGCTGAGCCACGGCACCGCCACAGACCTGCAGATTTGGGCACAGCCACCCCCAAGCCAAGCCTGGTCAGTTATGGCACCTGCTGGGCAGTTTGGGGCACAAAGGGAAAAATAATGGTTTAGCTGTTCAGCGCCCCACCTCACTAATGGGCTGGTGCCATACGGTTACACCGTGTGCACTGAGCTTAAGCCTGACCTTGGCTCCTGATCCTCGTGCTACTATTTCCAGCAGAACCAAGTCAAGACGTCGCTATGAGCATGCTTTTGGTTCTACTTTAAGATAAGGTTCAGTAGACATCATCTGAGAATATCAGATGAGGAAAGCAAAGCCCCCTCCCGTGTGAATTCTGTTACTATTCGGTGACAGCACCGCTTTGCAAGAGTTTAATCTCTCTCTCAGTTCAAAGGTGCTTCCAGTTTTGCCTCAGCCTCGCCTTGTTCTGCGGTGAAGCACACTGCGAGCACGCTCGGAGAAAACAGGACTTCGCTTTCCAGAAACTACAGCACCAGACAAGAAAGACTCGGCTCTGCTGCCAACCCCACCGCTCATCTGCCAGCTAATGCGCCTCGGCTGCCTCGTGCAGGAAATTCTGCGAAGCGTTTCCAGCCGAACTCGCGGAAAACGCAGCAATCCCCAGACACACTAAGCCACAACAGCCCATCAGTAGCACATTATTATTTGGATGAGACGTGAGGAATCGAGAGGCTAAACAAAGATTTGGTGGGTGATGTGCATTACCCTCACTGCTAAAGCAACATCCCAGCAAACCACAGATGCAGCCACGGTGGCACCGATCCAGGACTCGCAGGGCTGTAGACAGCGACAACGCAGAAAGAGGCTGCCTTGTGTCCCCCCTGCTTCACCAAAACAAATGCGCTCCCAGAGGTGGATATTATGCTATGGGAACCTCAAAAGAAAGCTACAGGAAAGATATGATCACTACAAGTCTTCAGATTTCTGCAAGGAATTTAAGAGACTTTTTTATTTTGGTCACGTCCCAGCCCCAGTGACTCCAGGCTGCTGACATGAATTCCCCTCCCCAGCTTCAGCTGCACGCACATCCCCAGTGATCCCTGCTCAGGTTATGAAGGTAATCTTGGAACAAGAACTCTCCTTCTTGCCTCAGCCCCTTTTCTTCCCTGCTTTTTTACAGCATTTTGGTGTGTTACAAGGTTGCTTGTACTCTACCAAACGTAATTCATTTAAGAAAACGCTAGAATCGCTGTTTGGTTTGTGTTAGATGCAAGAACATTTTCAGAGGTGTCTTGTTTGAGCATTTGTCCTGAGTAGGAAACCATGTTATCACCGAGTTAAACCAATTACAGCAGCACGAGGACGTGATTTACATCCGAGTGGGAAGCCACGCTGGCTGGATTCGCAGCAGAGAAGCTAAAGCTGGTGCAACTGTTAATACCACCACCTCTAAAATGGTGAACACCTTCAATGCAAGCTCAAGGTCTTCCACAGAGAAACATCAGCTGCTACATTGTCATGGTTTTTGAAGGGCTACAGTCCAGTAAGCATAGGTAGCTCTCCTCAGTGTTGCCCGTTTGTCCATTTCCAAGTGGAGAAGCATGTTTGTCTCCAACAGAACGCTGCCATGAGAGCTGTAGTGGGTTTAGCAGCACCGAGGGATACAGGGACTGAGCTGAGACGAGTGGCAGAAGGCAAAAAGCAGAACCACGAAAGCCCAGTGCCTGCTTCACACCTGGTTGGTCTGACTGCACACCTAACTGAGCACTATTATTTTTACTGCTGAAGGTCTGAAGGAAGCCTTCTGTCAAACATCTCACAGCCTGCAGATCCCAGCCTTCCCCATAAAGTGATACATGGGGAACATGGGCTGCCGCCACGTCCTTCCCAAAGCTGCTCCAGTCACTATTAAAAAAGGTTTCAGCTTCTCTATCTGCTGTCAGATATACCAGGTAACAGGAGAAATCATCCATTTCAGATATTTATGTCACACTCCTATGATCAATCCTGCCAATTATGGATAAAAGTATTTCCTAAATCAGGTCCCTGTCTTGACTTCCATGGACCGGCTGCGCAAACAGCCCATTACCACCAATTTTGAGGCCCCCTCTCAGTCACATCATTCCTTTCTCTCTCCTGATCATCTGATTGATTTGTTTGCAATATAGTCTTGTTTATTATTCCACTTGCAAAGACCTCTTTCCCGCTTTTACAATATCAAACAGCAACACCTCTTCACCCTGTTTTCTTACATGACGTGCACAAATAGCAGAGTTCCTTTATTTCCCTGTCAAAGAACAAACACCTTCAGGACCAGCAGAGCTTAAGACCAAAGCCACGAGTGCTTACACCTTCGTATGCCAAGAGGCAGGCTGCACCCTGCTAACTGGAACACACAGATGGCCTTGCACCTCACCGGGATCTATTCCTGCTAACTCTCCCTGGCCTAGAACGAGCACAGACCTGCGAGACAGAGCCACGATGGTGCAAGCACTGGAAGCGAGGAGGTGCACTGAGGCAGAGCTCATTCACAGGTTAGCACTGCTGCGTACGAGATTTGATTACCATAAAGTCTGGTTCTCTGGTTCTCTCACTGATCTCGAGTTTTGAAAGAAGTCCAGCGGGCTGTGCCAAGATAAACTGGCTGCCCAAGGAAGCAGTGCCCTGCTATCTGTGTGTGACATGCTAACCTGGTTCCTTGGAGGAAGAGGTGACCCCGAGAAACGTCGGGAATCGCACAAGGAGAGGTCAGGCCTCTACCACAGCCACCGTGTAAGGGATCCTACACATCCAGCCTCTGCTCCCAGCCCCACGGCAGCCTCTTCGCGGCACCGTGCCTCTGCGGAGTGAAACAACGTGCCTGTCCTTACCAGCCCCACAGGACAGACACCTCCTGACCCCCCTCTGAGGAGTGCTTCCACTCTCTGGTAGCACAGCAAACCAGCAAGCTTGCTTCTGAAGCCAGCTCAGCACCACTCAGGCCGTCTGTCAGAAGCACAGCTCCTGAATGAGCGCTACAACGCGATGTCACTGCGCGGGAGCGCTCCTCACCTTCACGCTGCGCTGCCTGCACGCTCAGGAATTATGTAAATCTCAAACTTAATGAGGATCTCATTCAAGGAGAGCGATTTCCATGCACACCAATATACCAAAGTGTGTCACTGGAGCACGCTCCAGCTCACAGCTGCTTCCTCGAGTGCCCCAGACCGTGTGCCCTGCTGAGGAGCTACAGCAAACCCCAGGGCTGCTTCACCCCGGCCTCTCCAAAGCCTCTTAACCCATTTTCACCTTTGCTCTGAAAAAAAAAAAAAAAAAAAAAAAATGAAGCAGGATTCAGCTGTATGCCTCAGCACACGGTCACTCCAGGTCACACCTCCAGTTCTTGTTTTCAGTCCCCTGAATCAAAGCCCCTTGGTCTCAGCCACGTGAGGCCGTGGAGGAACCCCGGCCCTTCCAAGTTTCCACAGTGCTGACGCCCACCGCCTGCTTTGGAGAGGACAAAACAAAGCAGAACGCTTTCTACTCTTTGCCACTGCAGATTTCAGCAACGCAAACCTATTTATCTCTAGGTCAATGGCCACTTTCAAAACTCAGCCTCCTACGCAGCAGCAGAGCCTCCCGGCAGCCCCACGCTGGGCTCTGCATCCCCTCGAGCAGCTCGTCCTGCCAGGGAGCCAGCTCACACAGGGCAATCACTTATTTTTTTCCCCTCTCAATTAGATCCAAGGGCCTCATCTCTGCAAAACTGAATGACAACAACTCCCAAGTGACCGTTTCCTCACTCCCAAACCACCCGGACACCAGTCCCTGCCTGTACCTGGAGCACTTCACTGCATGGACACAGCAGAAATGGGGGCGGCAGCGAACCAGCAGCAGCGCTCTGCCATTTGGTGCCAGACCCGGCACGCACAAACCCAGGCAAAGCTCTCTTCCCTGTCCCCAGGCCCCCCAAAAGATGCTGTCACAGACCCAGCCGTGGCACAGCTCTGGCACAAAGCAGTGCTGGGGAGCTGTGACCCCAGGAGCAGCGGGCAGGGTCCGTGGGTTCCCTGCAGAAGCATCGCCCCCAGCAAGTTGGGTGCAAACCCACCCGAAAGCCAAGCACCTAGCGGGCACGCTGTGCTGCCAGCTCAAACCTGCTGTTAAATTTAACCCAGCACACAACAAGGCCCACAGTGCTAAATGGCACTTGTCAAAAGGAATTCTGCAGTCAGCTAAATTAACAGGAACCGGGGCCCTGAACTGTCCTCGCGATTACTAAACAGGGACTTGAAGGACCTACCAAATTAACAGGAGGGCACCAGTGTATTTACCTTCCCCATCTCCAGTGCCAGGAGAAATGGCACTGCAGCTTCTAGAAATGCATTCCAGAAATGTATTTTTCCCCCAGCAGTGATAGCTACCAGCAAAGTAGCTGAATTGTAATTTTAAGTAAATATTAGTGTCAATAATCCGAGGTAACACCGTGCCTTACATTAAACAAACACGGGCGCTACAGACTCCTCAGGTAACCTTTACATACAAATGCAAATGTAATGCTGCACCACGCTCCGGGATCGCACGCTGGCCTTATAGACTGAGGAATCCTCATTTCTACAGAGCTTATATTCACCGAGACTGACACGCTGCAAAACTAACAAAAGCTAAATTTCATCCTTAATCACACTGGAGAGTCACAGGATTTCTTCTTCCTCTCCTCATGCAAGGAACATTTCCCGATAAGAGGGACTGGGGTTGAATTAAAAAAAAAAAAATCCATAATGGAAAAAAAAAGTTCTTTGGTGGAAAAGCAGCTTTCTCTCTGAAAACTACCCAGACAGTTACTGCCAATGATCCATAAATAAATAAAAATCATCTCTAAAGAGCACACCATGAAGCTTGAGGGATTGGTTTTTATTTTTGTGCGTAGCACGATGTTAAAGAGATCAAATGCCTGCATTATTAGCAGCACCGGTGATTGAGGAAGATTTAAACCATCTATTCCTATTAAGCCAATTACATTACATTGGGTAACCAAAGCAAACCAGCAGGCTGCTTCTGCAAGCCCCAACTCCAGTTTCCCCATTCCCCCTCCCCCTGAAGCTCTGCGGCCCCATTTCAAAGGCTCCCTTTCTCCTTCCCCAGCACTTTCTTAAACCAGGTTCCTCCACTCCTCCTCGCCTCTGCCCCGGGTCACAGCTCTCCTTCCCCCTCTGACCAGCAGGCAAGCACCCAGGCCTCCATCTGCTAAACCCTCGCAAGGCCGGGCACTGCGAGGGCAGGACTGGGCTGTGCTGGAACACGCCAGTGGCCGCTTCCAGAATATCTTTGATGTGCAGTAAATTACAGGGCTGACTGCTGCCCTCAGCCCTGCCAGCCAAGCGAAGGAACTCTGGGGCATCCCACAGACTCTGCCCTAAGCTCTGAGCACTCTGCCCAGAGCCCCTTATCTCCCGTCCTGGCAAACAGCACAGGCAGAGGCAGGGCCCTAGGACCACAAATCCATGGGAAATGCTCGGCCTTTGCTGCTGTGCTCTCGGCGAGCCTGCAGGAAGCCCTCCAAAAATTGTATTTTAAGCTCTGCCCAGTGCTGATGCACCGACCTCCTCCCTGTCCCGAGACCACTTGGTTTGCTCTTCTACTCCTGCAGAGTAATACATGAAATCACCTTACTGCTGTACTTGGCAGGAGAGAAAATTGTGATTTCTCTGCTCTTAAAATGAGTAGTGTTTGTTTGTTTCTGTGAGAAGATAAATAACATTCCAAGCTCTCAGTCTGCACAGGTACCTGACAGGTGCTCACATAACCTCAAAGTGTGATTATTTCTTGGATATTTATTTGACTCATGTGCAAGTATGAAAAGGCAAGTGTCTTGAAAAGTTTCCATTCGTTAGGTTCCCACAATTTAAGTCTTGCTCAATTTGTAATGAGGGGAAAAATACTTTTATTTTCTGCTGAAACATTTCTTGAGAAAGTAAACATTACTCCACGAATGCCAGGATTAGGGCAGTAAGGACAAGAAACAGAAATATTCAAACAGCTGCCTGATTAAAACATTCTTAGAATGGAGAGAGGAAAGGGGGCAACAAAAAAGGTAACTTCAAGTGGTTTAACAGCCTAAATACTTTGTAGCACCTGATTTATACACTTACAAGTTGTTAAAGACTTTTAAATTAACTATCACCAAGGGTTTACAAATTTCAGATGGAAACAAATGTCTCTTGCTCAGCTGTGGGAGACTGCCTGCATTTGTCTTGTTTGAACAGCTCTTGTAGCACGTTATTTTAAAAAAAATCTGCTTTGCCTGCATGCACACTATATATAGTACCTAGGAAAAAAAAAGTATTTACCAGCTGACAATAAGAAAAGCAGCACACACTCAACAACAGGCTTTCCACTAACAGCTAGATCCAGGGTTAAAATTTGTTGTTCCACCAACTGATTACTGCACTATTTTTAGTCCTCTCCTATAACAATAGTCAGTAAAGAGAGAACGTGAAGTCACAAGTATTAGGCAGGATTAGGTGGTTTAACTACTATTTTTGTAGTAAAGGGCTCATCGTTAGAATTGCTACTACCATTAGCACTCGAAGCAAAAAGCTATTGAAATTACAGATTGGCTGATGCTTTGCGTGGCATGTAGCCAAGATGATTAATGATTCAGGGTACAGAAATAAACGCAAGAAAGGCAGCCGTTCAGCATGGCGCAGCTTAGTTAGCTAATTATGTTTTTCTTCACATTTTATTCACTGAGGGAAGCACTTCATTAACGTGGAATTTAGGTTACCCTCTGATGTCTTGGGCACGTATTGTTGGGGCACAAATCTCCAAAATATTAGATTACAGAAGGGGCGACCTTAATTCTGCCCCGCTGGAGCTGGCTGTACCTGGGGACATGCGCTCAGGTCGGTGTTTGTGTGCAGGCACTCAGGGCCCCACAGAGGGCTGCCCCGTCCAACCCCTGGAGGGCTCTTCCTTTCACTCTCACCTTCTGAGGTTTAAGTTCAGAGAGGGAAGAGGTGTAAACGAGGGACCCAGCGAGGTGTCAGTCCGGTGCCAAGCTCAGTACTGCTGTCAGAAACAGCCTTAGGCAGCTGCTTGCCACACTGACTGCTTGCAGCAGGGCGAGGAACTCACTTGGGGGGTTACAACCAGTCGAGTTTTACCCCACTACAGACTCAGGGGCTGAAGCAGAGCGTCACTATGAGACAATAACAAAGGCAGATGCTCCCAATAAAAACAACTGCCTTAGAACAAAAGTTGCCCTTAACAAAGGAAGAGGAGTAACACAGTATCTTTGAGCAGATCACTCGAGGAGAGGGAGTGCAGCATCACATGATATCCGCAAACAAAGGCAAGTTTGTTCTTCACAGACCTGCAAGAACATCATTCGGAGAAGCCAGCCTTAAAATCCTCTCACCGTCCACCTAGACACAAACCTGCACCAGTCCTCAGAAGCATCACCGCGTTCAGTGCTCTGGAACAGCTCTGTTAAGGAGATTTCTGATCAGCGGTCAAACTTCACTGTGTACATTTACCACTGCGGCACTCCCAGGGATGGATTATTCGGCTGCCATCTTGTGTGAAGTTTCTGTTCTGTAACAGGCACCCATTTACAAAAACGCTACGGGTATCACAACCTGCTCTGCAGAAGCCCAGATAGGCCACACCAACTCAAACCACAAGAGAGCAGGTAAGTGGAAGCCAAAGCTGGATACAGGGGAGGAAGAAAACAAGTAGAAACCCTACTCCAACAAAGCTCTTTTCAAAGCACGTTTGGGCACCACGTATTAACTGAAACACCTGAAGTCTTACTGAAGCATTGAAATCTGCGAGTTCAATAGTGTGAAAATCTCTTGCTCTTCCTGAGCTAGCGCCACAGCAAGGAAGCGACCACAAAGCCGACACAGCGCTGCCGGGCTGCTCACACCAACACGGCTACGGCCAGACAGCTTGCAACTGCCTGGCAGGGACAGCCAGACCCCCAGCTTCAGGGGGAACAAACTCTTACAGTGACTTCCTGAAAACGTCGGGGTTGTTTCCCACTCCCCTCTCCCCGACAAGTAAAGGATTTCCCAGCGCCCAGCTACAAACACAGAACGTGGCCAGCTACTCATGCCCCCGACCCCAGCAGGGGTTTCCAAAGGGCAGTGTAACGCAGAAAACTCAGTTAAATGCTCTGAATCCCCTCCTCCAAGACACCCCTCTCCTTCACTAGAGAGAAACACCATGAAATACATCAGCCAAACTAGGCATTTAAGTTCAGGAGGGCACTGGTCTGCATTACCTGGTATCAAAGCAGCACGGTCACCCCCGCGTTCACGTAAGAGAGGCCCTCACGAGTTGATTGTGATACCTGGAGCTATCGCATCCAAATTCAACAGCCTTAATGAAACCTAGGTGAGAAAAGGCCCAGGAACGGAGCCATGCACTGTGCACCTCTCACACATCCAGCTAGCCAAATTATTTAGACCACAAGGGTACCTTCCACAGACAGATGACAAAATCTGGTCACTGAAATGGGATTCACTTTGGAGGAAGGCTGTGGCTTCCATAGCTTCCACGATCATTGCAGAGGGCCCTGCCACGACTTCAAGGCATCTCCTGGTCACGGTGCCAGCCAGCAGGCACCCCAATGTTAGGTGCCACCACATCCAGATGTTTGCACAGCACCACAGCTGGCATAGCTGTGCTCTATGAGGGCAGCTGCCAGAATCACCTTCTGTCTCCACTCCAATGCAACTTCTCGGTTCAGAAGCTGCAGCCACGTTGCCAGAGGGCAAATCCGAGCAGAAAACCCGGTTCCAGCCGTGTTGCTCTCACTATTCTTCACCAACTGCATGTGAAAAATTCCCCGCATTCAAGAAGATGATCCCTGCAGAGTTCTATTGTCTCAAATTATTAATTAAACATGCTCTCAAAGAAAGTTAATCCCTCAAATCATTTGCTTCTACTAAGCAACTCCCATATTACTCTAACTGCAATTCAGACAGTCTAAGTATATCCATTTACTGCAATTCAGGAGGGACCACCACCAGAGAAACTCTCTTTGCTCCAGTTCAAGAACATGCACGCACGCAAACAAGCCACAGGAGACCCCATCCAAGAAAACCCACCCAATTTCCCTAAAAGCCTGCTCGGTGTTGATAACTTCTCCCAGCTGAGCGTCTCGACTGCCTGTTCATTTCCCTCAGGAGAATGTGTGGCTGGCTGGATTTTTAACGAGACAGGCGACTTCCATAAGCAAGTCAAATCCAAGCTGGGCCCTTAGTGGTCAGGAACCACCCCGCACCTCTCCACTCTCCCTGCAAAGGGAAGTTCAGGTCCCCAACCATTTTCTGCAGGACAAACAGCATAAAAACACCCTCGTGCAGCTAGCCGAGCAGTCTGCCCACACAGCCTGAAGTCGTGAGGCACTGCAGATGAGTTACAGCCTTGGTTTGAATCTCAGAATCACTGGCAGACACTGACACTCAGCCTTATCTGGCTGCTTCTGGGGGAAAAAAGTATGTCCTGCAGCCAGGACCCAGCTGGCAGAAGGGTCCTCCATGTAAGAGTCTGACAATTTCAATGCCTGTAGCTGCAGAGAGCTGGAAGTTTGTTCAGGAGTTCAGGCATTCAAGTCTAGGAGAAGTCAAATTTCAACATCACCTCTTTGTTCCTGCTGAGGCTGAAGGACTTACAGCGCAAGCTATTTAGACAGAGGCCGTGTCTCTATTAACCAAATATGCAAAGTGACAGAAGTATCTTCAATTCCTAAATTTTGTATTACCATATAACATTTTTCCTTTTAAGGAGAAGGCAAAAATGCAAAGGGAAGATAACTTTTTGGATAAGACATAAAAGAAATTGAACTTTCCTCCTGTTTACAACAAGAGGACATTACCTACTTTCTAGGGAGCAGAAAAAACACTTTCTTCAGTCATCACTGTTAAAGACATTCACAGCTCAATTCTCAGAGCTGCTAGTCAAAGGACAAACAGATGAGAGAAACAGCCAGCACAATAAAAAATGGAAAGCAAAGATAGTGTAAATAACTTCTGACTCATAGCACTCAGGCATTTAATAACACATGATGAAATACTATCATTTTGTAAAACCACTGGAGTATTATCACCAACAGACAGGGACAGATGCCTGTCTCCATACATAAAGAAGAAAACTGGGATTCAACAATTAAAAAAAATCCCTCTACCTTTAATTACGAGGTCCTAAGCTCTAGGCAAACATTAACCTATATTACCCTATAATTAGTTTTTCTGACTTTCCATTATCTTTTAGCTACTGATTTTCTTAACCAGTCTTGAGGCAAGGAGAAGGGCTACAGTTGCAGTGTATTTGGAAGTTTTAAATCAAGTGTCCAGTAATACAAACGTATCCTGATCTCCAAGAAATCAGGACCCAGCAGACCTCCAGAAGGATGCCCCACCTCTCTGCACGTTGCACCACTTCCTTCCACTTCTTCTGTTCTTGCAGGACAAATTCAATTCTACCCTGATTAAGCCCAGATTGAATTAAACCATTTTGTATGCATAAGACTAGTTCCCGCTCCAAGGAACTTATAATTTAAGAAACACATGCAGAGGTGGCCAGAAAGTCAAAAGGAATGGCAGTATCGGGATTACATGTATCCTGCGTTCTGTTTCCCATGAGTAAAACCCTGAAGCAATGAGAACTGCAGAAAAAAAGGCACCCGAGCAAGGCTGAAGCAAGAAATTTGTACTTAAAAAGACCAATCACTGGTGTATACAGCATAAGACACCAGCACAAAGGGTTACTGCCTCATCTCAGAGCTAACTTCGAAGAAATTAAACACAAAGATTGGTTTACGGATGGACACTGAATGCAAAACACCAGGACTGAAGAGCAAATACATTACAGCTGACGGACAAACCCCCAGGAAATAGGACAGACGGTTCCAACTTAACTACATTAGGGTGAGTATTGCTTAAGCATCAGGTCACAGAACATGTGGAAACAAAAAAAAAAGCACCACGCACAACATCTGGGGCTTAATCTTGCAGGTATATTCCACCCAGACAATCTTCTCAGAACTGTTCTGCCTTCAAAGATTACGTGCATGGTTTTTTAATGTTTCCTCAAACTGGTGCATGCTGTTTTTTCCCCAGTAAGTGCCACAAGTGGTTGTATCACTGGGTTCAAGAACCTTCTGAATAAAACCAAGCTGAGGAAAAGGAGCACATCAGCCAATGTGAGGACAAGGCTTTCTAACAGGTAGCATCATTTCAGGGAGAGTTTTTAAGTCTCCCGACTATAAAAGAATGCAGTAAAAAGAGTTCAAATGCCAGCGCAATTTGTAATGCCTGCGAGGTCCACCCCACCTCACCCCCTCCACCTCCCATGAGTCCTCTTTGCTTTTAGTGGTTTTCAGAGAAAGGAAGATGAAAGTTGGAGTTGAAGGAAAACAGAACTAAGAATTTTATGACACATCTTTCAGTTTATAAAGTCATCTTTACACAAATAACCAAACAACAGCAGCTCCTGCCTAAACATCTCCACATCAGACCACAAGACAGTTTTTACTTTAAAACCTACAAGTTAAAACCACTGAGGAAGAATTTTTGCTTATTGCTTCTTTTGCTTAAAGCACATTCAAATCTCTTCCATCTCTGTCTCTGGAAACAAACTGTACATTTAGTGACTGAAAGCTTAGTTAACTGATAAAACTGCATCTCATTTCAACAGTTATCTCCTGTGGAAGGATAACTTAACTAAGCACTGTGCTTCCACAGAAGGGAATAACTACAATATTCTTCCAGCTGCTTATTTCACACGGCAGCATTTTATATGGGTTTTCTTACAAAACAAATTAACAGGGCACTTGGGCTTTCTTCTCTATTGATGTACACACTGACTTCAGTGAGGTTGCAAAATTCCCTGCAATGTTTGCTTTTAAATGCTCCGGATGACAACACATCCCCTGGGGAGGCACAGCAGAGGCACAAGGGCTTGATCATTTTTATTTTAAAAATTAGAGGCAGGAGATATTAATAAAGGTTGCAAAAGCTTTGTGTCTGCTGCTCTGAATAGATTTGTGGGAATCATACATTTTAAAAATGTGCTTACACCTTGGCTCTGCTCTCGTGCCACCCTCAGCAGAGGAAGCACGTCTCCTTAGCTCACTGCTGTGTTTGACGAGTTCCTTACAGGTCACAGTCGGCAAGCCAGAGTGACTCATGCGCTCGCTTAAGTCGCAGCACATCTGACAATGCAACTACTGAAAGGACTTCTAGTAAACACTACTACCAAGGCATGTTTTGGCCCACTACCCTTTTAGAAACGTTAAGTCCCTGAGTTAGGCGGGTTTGTACAAGTGCTGTTGTTTCATGATGTTCTTTGCGCTGTTCTCTTCTCAGTTCAGCTGAGCACACTGGTGGCACCTTCCCCTCCCAATTAGAACATTAAAAAAAACAACCCAAAACAAACAAGCAAGAAAACCAGAGAAGTACACACCACGAGCAACGTCCAGAACTGTGTTTTTCGATATTGGGAATGGTAAAAGCTCAACCTAGATGCATTGGCAGTTTTGTAATAGCATTACATAAGAATTATTTAACTACAGCAACAGATCTGAAAAGCAGCAGCAGTCACTGCTAAACTGGTTCACACATACACACAGAAACAAGAAAAAAATCAATAAAGAGAACGATAAATTTTGCAAACATGCATTCGACTGTCAGAGAGAGGATTGGGATTTCAACACCGTCTAGAGCAGAAACATTTCAGTTTATAGCTAGCAAGGCACTGCAATCCTGAAAAGAGAAAACAAGAAGTAGGACTGTTGTAATTCCAGCCACACAAAAAACACCTTAAGCTTTTTTATAAAAAAGAAAGTCATTAAAAGCATCTATCACAAGCCCGGTGCGTTCACGTGCTCGGTTTGGAAACATTTAACTTTTTTTTACCTGATGTTCTGCATGAATGTTATCCCCAGTAGGCCAGCGATGTTTGCTGTTATTATAGCCGCCTCCGCCACTTCCTCCTCCCCCAAGCTGCTCACCATGCTGCCTCTGAAAGAAGTAATCCACCATTGCGTCGTCCTGGGAGCGGCCTGCGACTCCTATGGATCCGGGAACAGGGCTGGAGTGCGTCCCCGCTGCAAGTGCCTGATTTGCAGCTGGCTGCGGCTGAGCCTGGGACCCTGCTCCAGATGTCAGTACAACAGGCATGTTGGGATTAGCTGTGTCTTGAGCGTGCTGTTTCAGGTGGGGGCTGAACGAGTCCTGCCAGAGCACTGCTTTTCTCTTCAACACGCACGCAACGCTCATTCCACCAACACCTACGGGGGTGAGGGGAGGGAGGCGAGACAGAGAGAAAGGGAGAAGGAAAAGGGAACATTAAATCCTCGCAGCTTCGGCTTCGTACACTCAGCAACACAGTCCCCTTGGAATGGAGGGGAATGGCCACGAGGCCACGTCCGACTCCTAACAACACCGTCAGTTGCTCTATTAACCTAGCAACTCCACGTGACACCAGGTACCAACACACAGAACTCCCACATTTTGTGCTCTCAGGTCTCATCAGCTTGCGTGAGATCCACGTAAGGCGCCCGTGACACTGAAAGCAGCACATCGCTTTATGCGATGGACAAGACACCGACTGAAGTGCTGCCACAAAACTAGGAGAAAAAAGTCCCCAAGAACACCGCGTGACACAAACTGCACCGCCAGTGCCTGCCGTCCTTGTTTACACCTCGCAAATTACAAGGCAGGTCCTCAATCAAGGCAGGAGTGCCACTGGAGTACCAGGCGCTCATTCAGCCAACACAAAGTATCCTGGCAAGTTTTGTTCTTTTTAAATGCAAACTTAAAATTCGTAAAATTCTGGATTTCTGCTTATTTGCTTAATGAGGTCCCGAACACTATGGGAGCTGCCCTGCTACCTCAGCTGTTCAATCTGCACGCAGCTCGTTAGGAACTGCACTGCTATAAAAATCACGTCGTCTGAGCCTCCAGACAATCTCAGACAAGATCCGGTAAAGGTACTACGAATTTCTGCACAGGCAACTCCTACTCCAAGCAGCTTCCTCTTTCGTCGAATATAGACGAGGCAGCTCTAAACAAGAGAGAAAACTTGGCAAAGGAGACATTTTGAAAGGGAGCAAAGGGGAAAGGAGCATTCTGGGTAGTTCAAGTTTAGTTCCAAGACGTGTTTTTATAGAAATGCCATGTTGAATGTAGCAGACAGCTGAATACTGTCATTCAAAGCGCACAGAGCATCAGAAACACGTTCAGTCACCTACACAACGCACATTCATTAGCTACCCAGCAGCTGCAAGACCTACTGCTGCAAAGAGCTAATGGCTACCAGGGCCCTTTTCATTTCCAAACTCTTAGCAAAAATATGCAATAAACCTCTCCTGCATAAACAGCTCCCCGTGAAAAGTTACACATCTACAAACAAAGGCAGAGCAGTCGGAGATTTTGAGAGAACACGGCTACAAAGCACTTGAAGCAGGCAGCTTTCCTTTTCCCCAGAAAAAAAAACCATAGTATGTAAATAAGCTGCTCTGTGTTATCATTACAAGGCAAATAGTTTAGATTATGAGACTCTCCACAACCAACAGAACTTCGCAGACATCACGGAGCAAGTTTGAAGTGCGAGCAGCGACGTCTCCCCGCCAGGCAGCTCCGAGCCGCAGAGAGCCCAGCTTTGTGCTCAGACCCCGCCGCTTCTCCAAAAACTCCAGGCAATGTTAAAAAACTCACATCAGCACCCGAGGAGCGCTTCAGGAAGTTAAATCATGGGCTAGGTGAGAGGGTTTCAGTGATTTTTTTTAATTTTTTTTTGGAAAGTTAGGCTGGAAATTAAAGCTGCCTACCCATTGTTTGAGAGCCGTGTGGCCTACAAGAACTTTTAACGTTAAAGCTTGTGTTTTCCTTAAAACCCAGGGAGACCCAGCAGGAAGTGGGTAAATCGATAGCCAGCCCAACTGCTCCAGCCACCATTAAAATATCGTAAGATAAATTCTACCCCTTACCCCCCCTCCCTCACTCTTAATAAAGGAAATTCCTTACTCATGATCTGTCTAATAAAACCTCTGCTCAGAACAAAGTTATTAAACACCGACCAAAAGAAAAAAAAAAAAAAAAAAGGCAACAAAAACAACAACAAAAACGCACCGAAACAGAACAAAAAAAAATAAAACAACAAACCAAGTATTTCTCCCGATGGGGCGCAAAACAAGAATCTCCTGTTAAAAATCGCAAGCGTGTAATTAAAAATGGCCAAACACTGTGATTAAGAGAAAGCCAGAAAAACAAGCAGGGGGGGAAAAAGAAAAAAAGGAAAAGAAAAAAAAACACCGAAAAAAAAAAAAAAACAACAACCCCCCCAGGGTCACCCAGCACATCCCAAAAGTATTGTCTGGATTTTTGCTCCCTCCCCTTCGTCCCCGCTGCCTGTTAGGGCCCCCCAGGGCCCCCCAATTCCTTCCAGTTCCTCCCCAAACCTCCCCAGCTTCCCCCCAAGCCCCCCTAATTCCTTCCGATCCCCCCCAACCCCCCCAATTTCCCCCAACCCCCCCCCAATTCCCCCTTAACTCCCCCCCACCCCCCCCCAGCTCCTCCCCAACCAACAAAGCGGGGCCGCGGCCCCCCCGGGGAGGGACGAGGCCCCCCAAAACAACGCCCCCCCCTCAAAACAACGCCCCCCAAACCCACACCGGGCCCCGAATCGCCGCCCCCCACCCCCCCGGGGGCCGCTCCCCGCTAACAAAAGGGGCCCGGCCCCGACTCCCGGCCGAGGCGCCGAGCCGGCCGGGGCGCCCCGCCGCCACCGCTCGCCTTCGGGGCGGCCTGGCGTCGCTCCTCCCGGCCCCCCCGCCAATATGGCCCCACCGGCGGCTCCGCTGGGCTTCGCGGCGCGCCGCGGGCCCGCTCCGGTGCCGGTACTCACGGGCGGAGCGGTAGGATGAAGATGGATCTCGGCCCCCCCCAGGCCGCTCGCCGCCTGCCTCTCCCCCGGCCTTTCACTCCGACAACATGGCGGCCCACTGGGGACGGGCGGCGCGCTGCATGCCGGGAAGGCGAGGCCGGCCCCGGCTGAGGGGCCGCGGCCCGGGGCCGGCTCCGCGCCGCCCGCCGACGCCATGCGGGCCTCGGGGATGGCGACCAAAGCCCGGGGATGGCGACCGTGGGCTTAGGGGTGGCCAACGGAGGCCGGGGACCGTCCCGCACAGCCCGTGGAAGGCGGCCGGCCCCGCGCGGCGCCGCCGCGTCCCGGTTGTTGCAGCTCCCCGCGCCGGGCCCTCGCCACCCGCTGCTCCCCAACGCCATTTTCCGTGTTTTTTCCCCCAAAATGTGCGCACTCCCTGCCAAACACCTTCACGGGCACCACCTACCTGGAAATATGAAGCAGCCTGGTCCCTGAGTGCCGACCCACAACGGGTCCCAAGCATCGGCTGCGTGCTCTGGGCCCGCCAGGTGGGAGAGGCAGCGTGTGGGGGCACCTCCCGCACCCCCGCTTCATCCCCACATATTTAATAAAATACACTCACCTTTCGCTGGCAGATCAGCGGGCTGTCCCACACAGAAGCGCTGCAGCGCGTGAGAGATGCCTGTGTGCGATACACTGGGGTATCTGTTCCTGCCCCGGCACGGATGCCGTGCTGAAGTGCCTGGCATTTCCCAGCAAAGCCCCAGTTTGAGAGCCCCCAGTGTTGTCTCCGTTTTACCAGCAGTCCCCAGCCCCCTGCTCACTTTTTTCCAAGCCTCTCACTCAAGCACTAACAGCAAACGAGGCCCAGCCCTGGGTGGGGGCTACTGGGGGCACAACAATGTTGGATTGGAGCTGGCTCAGGCGTTACTGCCATTAGGGCAATTCCTTGCTAGGTATAATCGTTCATTATTTGTATTATAAGTATGGTCATTAAAACAATTACTACTGTAAGAATATTTTGCTTTTGGTGAAACTGATCAGTAAAATCAAGTGCGTGCAGAGTTCGGCTTAGTTTGGGGCGGCGAGGTGATCAGAGGAGCCAGATCTCTCCAGTTCCCAGCTAGGTACTTTAATCATTAAACTTTGCCTTTTCCCAGGTTTGGGCAGGCACGAGAGGTGAAAGCACAAGCTGTCCTCAGCTCTCCTTCCCTGGCAGCGTGGCGCTGAACTCTGCGTTATTGACACAAACTCTGTTTATTCGCAGCACTGCCGCAGGACTATGCTTTTCACACCCGGTGCCCTTCTGTGCTCCCTGCCAGGAGCCCGTCAGACCCCCCCGAGCCCCTTCAGAGACCCACGTTCCACTGTGGAAATGCCTGCGGGCAGCTGCAGCCCCCGTCCCCAGCTCTGCGAGCCGGGCTCACCCTGCCCAAACAACAAACATCGGCTTTGTGCCGGGCCTGCCCGCACAGAGCCGGAGGGGATGCAGCCCCAGACTGGAGGTGCATTAAACAGACAAGCAGGTGCAGCAGAGGCACTCTTTCTTGCTCTGTGCATTCACAAGCCCAGCCCTAAAAGCCAGGCACAGCTTTTGGATGTTCTCCCTTTGTTCCCCTCGCTCCCCTTCTCTGAACTGCAGACTACGCGCCCCGGCATGCAGCGCTGCCTCCCCGGCCAGGCTTGCAGCCTGGGCATAAAACAAAGCGCAGCACCCTGGGACCAGTAGTTTCTGCCACAACACCTCCATGTTAAAGGGGCAGCTCAGTCAAAACCTCCCAGTATCGCTTCCGAGCCCTCTCCCCAGTTTTGGTGTTCCCCTTGTACGTTTCGGGGCAGTTTGCCACCTGCACCCGATGCTTCAAAAGGATCATTTCCATCCCTCCTCGCCGGGCAAGCGAAGCACGCCGGCGGCAGGAGGAAGCTGCCGGCGCGGGGAAGCGGCACGGGGCATGCCGCCACATGCACAAAGTAAGCAAACAAACAGCAGCACGGCACAGCCGCTGCGGCTCTCACAGGGCTCTGTCAGGCAACGGCGTCCTTTGAGCTGCAGAAATCTCAGCCGGGGATTTTGCGTCCCCAAAGCGTGAGCTTTTTGGGGTCGAGCTTTTTTGGTGTGGTTTCAGCTACAAGAAGTTAGTCTGAGCCCCGTTTATCACGGGAATTAAGCCTGAGCGGGGCTGGATCCAGCTGCGATCTGGCTGCGTAGCTCAGCTCGTATCCATTTCCTCACCGAATGGCTGCCGGGGTGCCGGGCATCCAGCCCTCTGCTGCCACGCTGCCAGCCGGGCACACTGTGCAGCCACCAGGCAGGGCTCGCAGGGAGCGAGGCCTGATCCCGGCCACCCCAAAACCCTGGGGAGACGTGGCTGCAGCCTGGGAGCTCTGAGTACCCCACGCCGGGTGTGACTGGCAACTTTTGGGCTAAAGAGAGCTGTTAGAAAAGGGTTTCACTGCAGATACTGTTTTTAAAGCCAAGCCTCGTATATCCTCCCAAAGCATTCTTCTGCTGGAGCTGGTGTGGGTTATTCAACCTAAAGCAGGGCAAAGTCCTGCTGTAATGGATTCAGCTCGGCTTTGCTGGGTTCAGCCCCGTTTGCCGCAGGAGCACATTGCCCGTACAGGTGTGTAACGTGCAGCACCGAGCCGGCTGCTCTGCTGACACGAAGCCCTGACGGGCCCTAAGCACCCTAAGAACTGCTGCCAGCATGGATCCTGTGCAACGAGTTCGCGAGGCCGGGCCACCCCGAGGCTCTCTGAGCCCTTCACCAGAATAAGAACATCAGCAGGTTCTTCTGGCAAGCGTTCCTAATGAAGACAGCTAATTCTGCAAAGCTGCACTGTCCTGCTGCAGGAAAACCACATCAGTGGTGCAGTCAGCCTGTCAGAAGCACAGCTGTGCAGTGACCCCATGCCGATTCTCCAGCTTCCAGTCGGTAGAGCCCTAAACCCAATTCTGCCGTGTCCTGGTGCCCCGTCCAACATCCCCAAGTGACAGCGGTGTGAGCAAGCCCAACCTCATGGTGTAACAGAGCCCCACGGGAGATACCGACAGTAAAATCTTGCCATCTTGGCACCAGGGGAAATAAATCTGGCCACACACCCTTCTCCTTTGGCACCCCTGCAAAGCGGGGTTGAACTTTTGCAACAAGCCCTGCACGGCACTGATATGTTACGATCCGTCGGCGCTGACTGCCGGGTCACTGATATTTGGGCTGGGAAGCAGCCAGAGCCGGGGCAGGAGGTGTTTCACAGTGTCCCCACCACACAGTCCGGGAAAGGGGGGCTGGTGGGACCCTACCCGCTGCTGCTGGCCAGTTTTGGGGCACAACACATACAAACTGGCCACCATCTCACTGGTGGGGCCTCGTGGCCCAGGGCTATCGTGCCGCCGGGGGTGCAGGGGCCTGCGAGCACCCGGTGTGGGTCAGAGATAACAGCCGCACCGCAGCGGGTTTGCAGCACACACCCAGGCTGCAGCAAGTGGCTTGCTGACACTAGGAACGGGGTTTGTGTTAATTACACCTGGGATAATGGCATTTATGCCCGTGTAATGAGAGGGGGAGGGAAGGAGTCTGTCTGTGGGTGAAGGATTAGTGGTTAAAACCCAGTCAGGTCAGCAGGTGGGTTATGCAGGTTGGGGAAATGGCACGAGGCGGGCCCCTGGGCTCAAAGCCTGGGTTTGGGCCTCTCCTCCAGCACCTCCCTCCTGCCAGCAGCCTCTTCTGCCTCCCACCCTCAGCCCCTGCCATGAGCCAAAGCTTGTTACAACCCCTGGGAAGTTCCCCATGGCCCCGGGGGATGTGCCCAGGCTCTGGGGCTGCAGCAGCAGGAAGCACCTGGGACCCGCTCGTCTCCTCCTGCCCCCGTGCTCCCTCGTGCTGCTGGAAGTGCCGTTGTTATTTTTATTGTCTGTGGTGTGCTGGAGCAGGGGGATGGCAGAACAGCAGCAAAGACTTCCAGGCATGAAATGGGGACAGGGAAAAGGACAGGGTTCCTGCAGGTGGATGAGCCGCGAGCCACCAGAGCTGTGCGGCACCAGGGCCTCCCCTCGTGCTGTGCTCACCTTCCTGAGGGAGCTGTGGTTTGAGGGTGCCTTGGGCAGGGTGATAAAGGGAAAATGTGAGCCTTTTATCATGACACTAAATGGATGCTTGGGTTTACTCAGTTCCTCCAAAGTGAGGGCCTGTTCCCCTCCCGGGATGTGATCAAAGGCTGGAGCAGCATTTTTCAGCAGAGACCGATGACCGCTGAGCTTCCCACCTGGGCTCCTTCACGGTCACTGCTGGAGGGGCTGGCAGCCCTCTGGTTTGGGATAATGCTGCCGGGATGGAGGTCTGACCTGGTTTCCTCAGCCAGATCTCTCCCTACAGCCTCAGAGCGTGGAGCACCAGCAATAAGAAGCACGGAGCCCTGACCTCTGGGTGTGGGGCTGCGAGCTGGCCTGGACAGCAGCAGCGTGGGCCTGGGGCTTTGGGGATGGGGCTGGCGGCACGGAGCTGAGCCCTGCCTTCATTTCCATCCTGCCCGAAGTCGTCACATGCATCCCTTCCCTGCCAAACAGCAGAAATAACTTCAAGCCCCCTTGGAAAGCACCTTGGGACTGCTCAGTGGATCCAAACCTTCCTCTTGCTCCTCTCGGACCTTCCTCAGCAATAGCCAGGTGGAAACCAGCTCAGGGGCAATGCTGCGGTCCCACAACATGTGTGATGCGATGGGAAGCTCAGGGTGCAGGTGGTGCTAGGCAATGAAGACCCATTTCTTACCAACGCTGCCCCACGGCTTGGGCCTGGGAGGTGGAAAGGGCCTCCCCTTCTTTGTGTCCCCACTGGACCATCACAGACAGCCCTGGCACCACGTCCTGGCTCACCACCCCAGCTGGCATCAGTCACCCTGGGCTTCGTCCCTGGTCTAAGAAGAGAAGGCAGCCCCCAGGAGGTGCCTGCTGCCGCCCCGACCCCTGAAGCTCTCCCTTGAAGTTCCTTTCTCCCCCCATGGGCTACAGGGGGGGCTTTGTGCACCCTTCATCCAACACCCAGCTGATGTGTCCAAATCCAGATCCCCCATACGTGCTCTGCCCAAATCTGTTCCTTGCAGTGTGACGCCCAGCACAGCAGTAGCTGATCTTTGAGAGAGAATTACAGCAAATAAACCCAGCACTGCCGTGATTCCCAGTACCAGGAGCACAGCTTCCCACAGCCCCATGGAGGAAGCACGTGCACGGGACAGGGAGTTTGGATGGAAAAGAAAATGGACGGAGTGATCCCATAAATCATGGGTGAGCAGGAGCTGGGCTCACGACCACAGCTCCCTCAGCGTCCCCAGGCGGATCTGGCCCTGCGCAGCCTTGGGGACATGAAGGTGGGGCGAGTGAGCACTTTCATTTCAAGGCCAAAAGTGCAATTTTTTTTTTGTCTCTGAAATTAAAAGTGAAATTAGAGGAAAGAGCATTTCTCCCTGCTGCAAAGTTCTTCTGTGGGGCAGCAATGTTTAGTCAGGCACACCATAAATAAATAAATAAACAAATCATCTACTGAAATAGTTCGTTGTTGTTGTTGTTGTTGTTTGCTTGTTTTTTGTTTGCTTGTTTGTTTTGTTTTTCCCTAAACATAGCCCAAACTTGCTGAGATCTTCACGCGGCATGCTTTCAAAATATGCTTGACCAAAAAGCTTTAGGAGCCGGTTACACCACCCAGCTTCACCAGTGGGACAGCATTTCCTCAAACCCGGCTGCCTTCAGCCAAAAAAAAGCAGCAACCAGCCCTGCAGCTGGGCAGCTCTGCTACTTTTTCCCAAACGGGGGCCATGTGCCAACACATCGATCGCCCCATCAGCAACCTTGCAAAGACGGCCAGGGTCCTAAAACTGTGGCCAGGAGGACAAACCAGCTTCCTGGCAGGTAGCTGCGGGCACCCCATAGAAGAAGCATTTCTCTGGGCTCGCAGCTTGCCCGTTTCCAAGACGCCGACAGCTTCATCTCCAAGAAACAGCCGTCCCCGTTCCTGGAAACGCCGCTGGGCCAGTCCTGTCCTGCACGTGTGGGCACGGGGCATGCACGGAGCTGCTTTCGGGGCTGGACCTGTCATCGCTGGCAGACCTAGACGGGAAACATCACGTCAGTTCTGCAGCGTCTTTCCACCATCAGATAAAGCACCGTTTTTGCCGGCGCTTTTCGCCTACAGGTTTCCACGCTCTTGTTGAGAAACAGCGCAGACGTTTTCGGGAGTCAGCAGCCAAGTGTCTGAAAGCAGCTGGTGGAGTTTTGTGGTTCCTGAAAGCTGAAAGAAATCCTGGCTGCAGACCCACCTGACGGCAGTCAAGGCAGAAAGTTTCATTTTGGCTCAAAAAATCACTTTTTCTTGCAAAAAAAATACACCCCCTAAGATGGAAGCAGCTCCTCCCAGCCTCGTGCTGTGCTCAGCCCAGCCCAGATCCCCTGATCCTGGGCACAGCCCCAGCAGCCAGGCTCTGGGCGATGTCTCAAGGGTCTGTATCCACAAACCCAGCTCTTTTCTCTCTCTGTGCAGCGGGGCAGCTGGCGAAGCACTGACACACGTCCCACGGTCAGAGAATAACACCCACACCGTGCCAGTGCCTTCCTCCGCCTCGCTAGGTCCGGGGATGGGAAGGATGAGAAGAGACATATAGGACTTCTTCCCACTCCTATGGGGTCAGGAAGAAGTTTTCCCCACAGACCAGGAGGTGATAAATGATTTTTGTGAGGCCGCTGGCCACTCGAGGCACACAGGACCAGGGGACCAGGACCCAGTCCGTGCAGGGCAAGGTAGCAGAAATACCTGCAGAAAAACAGCAGCAGAAACCACTGACAAAGGGCATAAACCAGGAAAAAGGAAATTCTTGTTTCTTTTTAAAACCACATGGGTTTTTCCGCTGGACCTGGCTGCTGAGCAGCATCGCTGCAGTGAGGAGTGGGAGGGAGTCGGGGCTGTCCTGTTTCGGGGTGCAGGTTTTTTGGGGTGCAAGGCTCGGTGACCCCAGCTCAGCACCACAGGGCCAGACCCAGAGGATGGGGCCCTGCTCCATGTCCCCACCCTTCCATCAGGCATCTCGGAGAGCTGCTGAGCCACCTGGAGCCTGGACAGAACAGGAGCTCAGAGAGATGCTGAGGATAACAAAACCGACCGTTTGGGATGGAAGCGCCTGTTCCCCACAGAGAGCCGTGCATTCGGGCAGGACCACGCTTCGTGGGGACACTGGGGTGCTCCCAGGAGCAGGGGGGATCCCCAAAATCCCACTGCTCAGCAGGGCAGGGGGGTTCAGGTGGTGTCACCGTGCTGCCAGGCAGGCGATACCCAGCTGGGCAGAGGCTCCGCGGCTGCTCCTGGCTGGCTCGTGCCAAGCTGGAGCAGGGATTTGTCCTGGCTCGGGGGCAGCGAGGTGGGGAAATGCTGCCGGGGGGGTTTTGTGTCCACCAGGGGCAGGTCCTCCCCGTATCTCATCACGGGTGGAAGCAGCACGACGGGGGGCAGCGAGATTCCCCTTCTCGGAGGATCATCCCCCACGTGGCGGCTCATCCCGGTTTCTAATCGTCAGAGCTCTGAAGCAGGAGGCTGATTAAGCTTTCCAGATTGTTTGTTATCATTAAGCACATCAGCTCTGGATTTTTCTTGACAGGCAATTACATGACTAAGCCCTTTGGAAGCTCTCTGCCTTCTCAGCCGGAATTCAACAAGTCCCGCAGCCTGATTGCACCTCGTGGGGAGCGATTTCCCTCCGTCGGCTCCGCGTTGCCATTTGCATTTCCTCGGTGCTGCGGGGTGCACGGGGGGGATGCTCCCACCTTCTGCTGCTTCCGTGGCATTTCCTGGGCTGAGCTGGGCTGGAGCAGGACCTGGCATTGACAGCAGCTGGTCCTTCCCCTGCAGACCCAGCATCGCCCACCCTGCCTACGTGTAGGCTGAGGCAGAGCTCAGTTTGCTGCTGTCTCTGTCACCCCGGGGAGGTGACACGGTGCTGCCACCAGCCCACGGTGGTGGTGGCCCCCCCACGGCACAGCTGCCTGCCCTTTGCATTTTGCTTCCTGTTACGTTCCCGGTGAAGAAAAAAAAGAAAAACCCAAGCCGTTCAGATCACCGGCCCAGCTGCAGGCTCGCCCGCTCAAATTTAGGAAATACCAGAATTAAATTTGCCTGCGCAACCTTAATTCAGCCCCCTCGGGCGCGTGCTTTGTGATCCAGCCTTTAATTACAGGCTCGCAGACGAGGTTTTTCCCACGGCGCCCATGGCCCAGTTAGTGCCCGGGCTGGCTCTGCGAGGGGGGGACGTCTCCCTGGGACCCCCGCGTCCCCTCCTGCAGGAGCTGGGAGGAGGGAAAAGGCATTGCTGACGCTTGAAATGCTCGCCTGCTTCTCTAGTCTTTTTTAACCCCGGCAATTTGGCTAAAACTCGGGGTGCTGGGGGGTTTGGTTATGAAGAAGTGCTGCGATGGAGCCGGGTGTGCTTAGCGCACAGGGATCCAGCTCCAAGGGGCTGGGGCAGGCAGAGGCTCCTCGCTGCACCCCCAAACCCCGCTGCAGCCAGCACCCCGAGCCCCCTCACCACCCTCCCGGTGCGTGGGGCTGCCTGGCTGCCTCCCCGCGTGGCTCCATGTGCACAGCCGTGCTGCTCAGCGCCCCTCCACCCACACACCCCTTTGATTTGGGTGCCCGGACGTGCCTGGGCGCTGGGTGGAGCTGCCTTTATTCCGCCTTCCTGCTCCAGCTGAGAACCCAGCGGCTCCTGCACCTCTGCCTACTGCTGGCTCCCCTGCAGGGCTGGCACCGTCCTTGCCCGCAGGGGAACCCGACTGCCCCCAGCACCCAGCCAAGGTGCCCGATGCAGCACGGGGTGAATCCAGGCTTCAGGACATCCTCCTCTTCCTCAGGGTGCCCACCTGCAGACCAGGAGGCTGAATTGTTTGAGCAAAGCTTCGATGGGTGCTGGCAAGAGCTTTGCACATGTGGAGGGGCAATGCATTGCAGAGACCCCAGGGACATCTGGCCTGGGGTGGTCCGAGGACGTTCCCCAGGAGACAAGAGCAGCCGTGAGCACTTTTCCCATTTGTTGCATGTGTGAAATCAAAGAAAATGCGTCCTGTCCACCTCGCCTGCTGAAGTGGTGTGAAACCCTCATTTCCCGTGGTTTTGAACCACCAAACCACCACTGACCCAGGGCTCTTGGAGGCAGCCCTGTGTTACCTCCCCAGGACGAGGCACAGGACGGCTGCCAGGCTGCCCCCAAGGGCTGCAAGAGCAGCGAGAGGAGCTGGGCACGGCCCAGGAGTGGCAGCCAAGGGAGGAAAACTGTCCAGCCTTCCCCAGCTGGCCCATTATTCCCCTTTTTTACACCATTCTTGCCCGTAACTGCAGGGGCTGGGTGGCAGCCGGGTGCTGTGTGTGCCGAGGAGGGGATGTGCAGCCTTCTGCTGGTACCTGGGGGACCACCCGGGACCCTGCCATGTGGCCGGCAGCAGTGTGGGGTCTCCTGGGGGCGATGCCCAGGCTTTACAGATGGAGCACGGGCAGCAGCTGCCTTCAGGAGCTTTGCACGAGCTGGACCTGCAAATGCTGCCTTTGGTGCAGGGCAGTGGGACCGGGGGGCTTCAGGAGAGCAGCTCCACGGAGGAACCCCCAGGGAAGGTAAGGAAACCATGGGGAGAGCGAGCTCCATGTGCTGGGCGCAGCCTCTCCCTGTATGCAGGGAGCGGGGGCACGGTGCCAGGACCGGCACTGGGAATCCCATGGCAACAGGGCAGGGAGACAGCTTCGGGGATGGTGTGACGCGGCTGGCACCAGCCCTGATTTTGGGGGCAGAACAGGGCCTTTTCTGCCTCCCCAGCACCCACATGGCTCCCACCTTTCTGGCACCAAACCCGCTGCAAACTCAGCCCTCACCTTGCTCTCTTTTCCCCGTGGTTTTGGCAACGGAGCTGCTCCCAGGCAGGCTCCATCCCACCCCTGGCCCCTTACTGGTGCTCCGGAGCTGAAGTCCAGGTGTGTTTCAGGACACGCTTTGCTCTGGCGGAGGCATCCCAGCTGCTCTCCAGGGAGCAAGGGGCCAGCAGTCCATATATCTGCTATATGGGCAGGGTGTTTGGGGAACAGCCAGATCCTGGGGCAAACGGGGCTGGACCCAGTGTGGGGCAGCTCCCACAGGGTGAAGGACGTGGGTTTGGGTCCTGGAGCTGTGCCTTGTCCCCATGGGATGGGCCGAGGTGCGGGCAGGGTCCCCTCGGTGTCACCCTCCAGGGAGTGGAGGTGATGGGGGTACCTCAGAGGGCTCCTTATGGGGCCTCACCAAGGGCCATGGGGATTTGGGGCCCCCATCCCCACCATGGCACGGCTCTGCCTGCACCCAGCAGCGATGTGCTGCCAGGAGGGGGTGCCCCCTGTGTCCCTGGGCACCCCGCGAGGTGCCACCCAGCTCATGCCTGGCAGAGTCCTTTGGACAACCACCCATCCCCAAAAGGGGGGAAAACAGCCCTGGGCTGTGTTTTTCCACCAATCTCCCCCCAGAACCAGGCAGGGAGGACGCTTCCCTCTGGGCGCTGTTCCCATTGAGCCCCCTGGCCCTGGCTCCTTGCGTCTCCTTCTCCTTTTATCCCGGCACCCCTCGGGGAGCAGCCCCGGCACACCAGCCCCACGTGCGGGTCGGGGCTCGGCACAGCCCTCATTCGGGGCGGATTTCCCCTCTGCACAGAGCCGAGGTTACGTGTGTGCGGCCGAGGAAGTGCGCGAAGGCTCCGCGGATCGGCTCGGGGCCCTGAAAAGAGGCTCTATGCCTTTGTTCGGCCCCGTGAAAGCAGCTTTTTTACTCCTTCACATCTGTGTCTCGCAGCGGCCCTGCGGCTGCGGGAGGGGAGCGGTGCCCCTGCGCGGGGTCAATCAGCCCTTTGTTGCTCCCCTCCGGTCCCTCGCCGGGGCTGGAAATGGAGCAAAACTGGAGAAAGCCCCCTCGCTTTTCTTCCTGCCCTTCCTGTTTACGGCGGCGTGCCGCTGCTGCACGTGACGGCTGCGGGAGATGCTCGGACTCCGTAATGACATCCGAGCATCGAGGGGATGGGGGATAAATTCCCTGCTCCCCCCGGGGCTGTGGGGAGCGGCACAGCACCCACGGCCTCAGGCTTTTGGGATGCTGAGAGCATCGGTGCTGGGGGTGCTGCAACTGTGTCCCAGAGACACATGTGGAAGCAGGGGGGGGGGGACAAGTGGCACAGTGTGTGATGGCAGAAAGCTGAAATCGCCTTTTTTCTGGGCAAAAGCACTCGTGGGGAGGGCCTGGCCAAAGGGACCAGCACCAGCACTCATATTGCCAACGAAGTGCTCATTTCAAAGATTTTTTCCCCACTGCTTCGGAATCAAATCACCTCCACAAACCCTTAGGAAGCTGATGGGGGTGCTAAACCCCCTGCTCCCCGATGTGGGGGAAACGCAACAGGTCCTGAGCCCGGGGGGAACGCACCGGGAGAAGTCTCCTCTGCACCACTGACCCACAGAGCCTGGACCAAGGGCTCTTCTTCTGTGTGCCACTGCTTTAAGGCAAACACGGGGCTGTTTTTTTGTTTGTTTGTTTGTTTTGTTTTCTTTTGTTTTCTTGGAAAGGCAGAAATGGGCTCGGTGTTTGACCATAAGTTTCACAAGGGCAGTTGTTTGCAAACGCAGCACCCCCAGCAATGGGGTAGGTGCGCTGGTGGTGGCACCCGGGTGATCCCCAGCCTGGGGTGAGTCACGGGGGAATTGCTGGGATGGGGACTGCAGGAGGGGTTTTCGGGCCAGCATCTCCTCCCACGCTGCCCAAGGACCACCGGTGCCAGGCTAGGGCTTGGGGGCCTGGCACCAGGTCTGGGTGCTGCGGGGCTGGGAACAGCAGGAATGACCCCGTTTGCTCAGCGTGGCTCTTTACTTGCAAAAAAAATAATAAAATAAAATAAAATAAAATAAAATAAAATAAAATAAAATAAAATAAAATAAAATAAAATAAAATAAAATAAAATAAAATAAAATAAAATAAAATAAAATAAAATAAAATAAAATAAAATAAAATAATAAAATAAAATAAAATAAAATAAAATAAAATAAAACAAAACAAAACAAAACAAAACAAAAAGGATTGGTTGGGAAATGCACCCCACTACATTGAAATGCACACAGAAAAGCAGTGATTCCCACCCATTTTGCAGGGGATGCCCAGGGCTGGATTTGGCAGTGCAGGAATGCGGGTGGGGGGCGGGAGCACAGGCTCTGCTTCCACACCTGACCACGGCCTCCCAGGTGCCTTTCAGCTCTGAGGCATTCAGGATCCCTCTCGTTTCCCCACATTCCCCTTTCTCTTGAACTCCTCCCAGAGAGCCGATAGCTGCTCAGGGGCTGCGGCTCCCAGGATGGATGCCGAACCCACTGCTCCAGCTCCGAGCATCCACGATGCTCTCCTGCGCCCCGAGACAAAGCCTGAGCATCCCCGGGGACCCACAGCAGGCTCCCCATCAGGGTTTCCCACCCTCCAAGGTCCATATCAACGGGATATACCAGAAAATATCCTGATGCCTGCACCAATGCTTGGATATCACACTCAGCTTGGAGCAACGCCCTCTTCAGTGCCAATTTTCCTGCACTTCAGCCTCTTTTATTTCCCCTGTAAATGCAATAGAGATGTGATTGAAAACCTTTCTGTGTTGGCTGAGCATTCCCGGCGAGCCGGGGGCTGTGCCAGCACCCCAGCTGAGCAGCTTGCTTGGCCCAGCACACAGCAGGGTGATGCGCACCTCAAACAGCACTGGGGGAAAAGCACCTGCAAGGGGAACAGAAGGGCGTGAGCTGGCCAGGAATGGGTCCAGGGTGGAAATCAGGAAGGTTTTTGGCACTGACAGGTGGCCAAGATCAGATCTGGCAGGGTGATAACATCCTCACCCTCTGAGGCTGGGGATGGGGACGGTGCTGAGCATCCTGGAGGGACCCCATGGAGCTGTGTCACTGGCTGTGCCTCTGGGATGTGCTGCAGAGGGGCTGCAAGAAGAGAAACCAAATTTTTATTTTGTTTTGTTTGTTTGTTTGTTTCAAAATTAGGGGAAAGGTGCCACGGGGGTCACCCCAATGCTGCTGCGCCAGCCTGGCTGCTGTTGTGCTGGGGGGAGCTGTGCGGATCCCTGTGTTGGCACCCAAGGTGCCCATCTCCGGACCCAAAATGCCCCTGCAGGTCCCAGCCCTTGCCCCATTGTGGGGGGATCAGTCGGTGCTGGTGGGGTTTGTGGTTTGTGGGGGATTCGTGTGGGATCACCCCGGCTTCCTGGGGACTCATCACAGTGTCCGAGGGGCCCTCGTGCTACGGGGAATTGGAGCCCTCGAATGCTGCAGCCCAAATGTCAGAGCACGGCTGAAGGTTTCCTATTGCTTTCCCTTTACATGAATTTTTGCAGATCAATATTAAGCTAAATCTTGTTTTCATGTCTCCATATCTCTTTGCCTCGGAGGCAGGCGGACGGACCTTCCTCCAAATTTCCAGCTGTGAACAAATGCAATTTATTACCTGTAAAGCAAATTTCACTCCTTGCTTCCCCCTGAAATGTCCTGCTGGCCGAAAGCAGCGAGCAAATGGCCCAAAGCTGCTCGCAAAACTCATTTTCCTGAGCACCCAGGTTGTGAAAATGTTTTAGAAGAGACCTTTCCTAGCTGGGAGTTTTATTTAAAAAGGCTTCTTTGTTAGCAGACATAAAATCTGACTTGTTATAACTCCTGAAAACCCCAGCGCAGTGTTACCCTTTGTCTCCAGCCACAGTTTCTCACTTTCCTCTTTATTACCTTATTTACGATTTTCCACGCGGTGTCAATAATAACCCCCTAAGACAAAGCAGAGCCCAGGCTGGTGGAACCCTCCCTGTGGCCGTGGCACTGCCAAGAGCCCCCAGAGCTGCCAAAAAGCCGGCGCCTCGGTGCCGCCACCATCACCTCCAGCTCACTGCCGAGCCAGCAAAACCATCATCATCCTCGCTCGGCGATGGGAGAATTTACCGAGGGGCAGTGCTCAGCCATCCCTGCCTCCGTATTTATTGCGTGCTGGGGAGCGCCAAGCCCCAGAGATACAGCTCTGCCCCCAGCCAGCCCGGTCTGGGTGATTTTAAAGCAGCCTTCCAGGAATTTTATTTCTTCTTTTCTGCACCGCAGGGAGGGCTCGGAGCTGCCTGCGGGTGCCAGGAGGCATCTTCCCTGCTGGCCGTGGTGGCCTCCGGGGCTGGCGGCTGCTGTCAATAATCCCCTGCATGGCCCTGGGTCGTGTTAGGCTGCAATGAAATAACCCCCATCGAGGCTCCCCATGTTTCCCAGTCCCACCAGGGCCATTTGCTCTCCCCAGCTCCCAGCATGAGGTCCCAGCACGAGGCACCCGTGTGGATCAAAGCACACGTGGCCGAGGGTGCCCAAACAAGTTCCTGCAGGAAAATGCACCTAAAGCTGTTAAATCGCAAAGAAATGGCTTCAGGCTCAGGAAGCTGGTGAGATGTGCTTGGCTGGGGGGGGGGACAGGGCTGGGGACACTTCTCCAGCCCCTTCTCCAGCCCAGGCCACCCCCAGGCTGCAGCTGCCAGCCAAGGGAAGGAGTCCCAGTTTTTAAAGGGCAAAGGGGACACTGAGGCTCCCAGAGTGGGTTTCGGAACCAATTCCCTCCCTTCTGCCCTGCATGGATGCTCGGGGACCCGAGGCTGTGGGACCAGGGAGTGCAGGGATGCTGACCCACAGCCACCAGGGCTGATGTCTGCTGTCAAATAGGCAGGTCTCATCTCTCCATCCCCCCTCCCCCCCAAATACTTCCCTTCCCACCTTGCTATCTGCAAGCCTTGGCACAGCCCGTGTTTAATCAGGCTGCACCAAAACACACATCGTTACCCTAATTATCCCCACCCCAGCCACCTGGTGCTGCATCATGCAGGTGCATTCCTCCACCCTCCTGGGTGACCCCAGAAACCACCTTTTGGGGACCATCATCCCCATCCCTCCTTGCAGCCCTGCATAGCACAATCTGCTGCACTTCCCCATCCACCCTTCAGCAGCTTCCCCAAATCCCATCCGTTCACAGCAGGGAGGATGAGGTGTCCCCCTGGGCCCCCCAGGTCCCCCAAGGCAGCCCAGCTTTTTATCCCCTCCCAGGTTCAGGCTCAGTGTGTGCGTTCCCACTTGTCCACCGCTCAAACCATCCCACCGTGTTGGACATCCTTGCTGGGAGAGCTGGTGCCTGAGTGTTCAGGTCGCACGGGCAGGAGATGCTCTTGGACAAGCACTGCCAAAAAAAGGAGTTATTTTTTCACAGGTTCAGCTTTGGATGCCCTAGCCAAAGCCCTCTGATAGCAGGACAAGTGGGTGACCCGGTGACACACCTGGAACAGGGACACCGAGGGCCATCGGGGACCAAACCACGGTGGTCCAGCCTGTCCCCACATCAGGGACAGGGCAGGACAAAGGGTCAGTGCCCAGCATTAATCCAATTGCTTTGCCCCCTTCCTTCTCCCATTTTATGGGAAGAGGTGGCAAAGGGGAGAAAATTCAAACGAAGTCTGAACAGAAAACGATAATGATGTCTTTGATTTAAAACTTAAAAAAAAAAAAAAGGCTTGGGATACTTTGCATGAAAATATGCTCCGAAGGGAGCTGGCGGGAGAGCCGCCCGCTGCTTCTGGGTTTTGTCATTTGCTTCAAGCCTGGTATTTAATCAAGTTCAAATTGGTACTTCAGTGATGGAGAAGGGATATTCAAGCAAAGAGGAACTCTTCTCTTCTCCCAGGCTGTAATGGGGATGAGAGCTTGTTAATGTTTCTTATTAACAGGAAGAGTAAATTCTTATTAAGTTCTAAGTATATAGAAAGGAGGAGAAAGAAGGAGAAGGAGAAGGAGAAGGAGAAGGAGAAGGAGAAGGAGAAGGAGAAGGAGAAGGAGAAGGAGAAGGAGAAGGAGAAGGAGAAGGAGAAGGAGAAGGAGAAGGAGAAGGAGAAGGAGAAGGAGAAGGAGAAGGAGAAGGAGAAGGAGAAGGAGAAGGAGAAGGAGAAGGAGAAGGAGAAGGAGAAGGAGACAACCCCTGGCCTCCCCACGCACAGGACCAGGTGGTGGTGCGCCACTGACACGTCCCATTGCTCACCAAGCAGCAGTGTCAGCACCAAGTGCTGCTTTGCTGCTGTTTTTCCACACTCAGGTGTTGGGCACCTAAAAGCTGGGGAAGAGAGCCCATGCTTAGCTCAGAAGCAAGCTGGCAGCATTTCTAAAGGGGATAAAAAAAAATATGTGAAAACCCCGCCGATTTTAATCGATTCAACTGCACAAAATGGAAACACAAAACCAGAGCAGCCTTCGGGTGAAACTCCTTCAACTTTTATAATTACAGAATAGAAAAGAAATCCTCAGTTCACGTTACAAAGACAGTCTTATAAAAAAACAAGCCAACGGAAAGAAGACCGTGGAGCACCGGTGGTGCTGGGTGGGGACCGTCCCCGCTGGGGCTGCTGCTGTCCCCTGGGGTCACCAGCGCTGGGACGTGGCTCTGGGGACAGGTGGCTGGGGCCAGAGGTGGGCTCCAATGCCTGGAAAGTGTTTTTTTTTTGTCTTGGAGGTGGGGGAAAGGGCTCGGAGTTATTGCCTGCGGAGCTCCCACCCTGGCTGGGGCGAGGTGACGGGGATGGCCGGGATGCGCCCACCCTGAGGATTTGGGCTCAGGCAGCATTTCCCTTCTGCACTTCATCCTTTGGCACTTTGTGGCTGTTTATATACTTTTTTTTTTGGAAAGGAAAAACTGCTCTGGGGCACAGAAAGAGCTCAGGCCTGTAGGAGAAGCCCTGGGGAGGCAGAAATGGCACAGTCCCGTGGCCTCTGCTTGTAGCCAAAGGTGCCCAGGCAGTTTGGGGAAAAACCCGGGGGATCTGGGACTGACTTTAACTCACCTCCATGTCACAGGGTAGGAAAAGGAGAGAGAAACCGGAGTGCATTGGTGACCCGCAGCATCTTCTTCAACTGAATGTTGTGTGCAGGGTATGCCAAGATTTTTTATTCCCAGCTCTTCTTAATCCTCAATGGAGATGCGGCTGCCCCCCTGGAGCCCACACCTTGCCTCCCTCCCCAGATCATTCCCCCCCTCCCAAATCATCTCTCCCCATTTTTTTGCTGCTAAAACAAAAGGTCCCTTTTGGGACAATGCCAGAAAGGACAGATTTGCCCCCAAAAGCCTGACCTGCTAGGGCAGGGGGCAGAGGAGCAGCCGAGGATCCGAGGGGGGCAGCGGGCGCTGCCAGCCTTCGCTGAAGGCACAACGTGGCCTCGGGCTGCGAGGAGGAGGAGGAGGAGGAAGGCGTGAGTATGCTGGGACAAGGGTGGTGCTCAACGAAAGTGTACTCAGGCACTTCAAATTAAAAAAAGAAAAAGAAAAAAAAACATTCATTATATTCATTAAAACAGCCTGAAAGGGCCGTGTCGAGAGCAGCGTCGGTATTGCCAAATTCAAGCGTTCGAGTAGCAGGGACAGGAACCCCAACACGTGGCAGTGTCCGGACGGGCAGGAGGTGGTGGCTGGTGGCAGGGCGCGATGTCCCCCCGGGTCCCAGGGGTGGTGGCACCGCGGGCAGCCTGGCCCCAGCCCCTTGATGCAGCTACAGGTGCCTTTTGGGAACGAGACCCCAGGTCTGTGCCATCCCAACTCCAAATCCAGTGTTTTAGGAAGTTCTCCATGGGACAAGTGACGGAGCAGCCCCGCTCGTGCCACGCTGCCACCATGCTGCAGTTCTCCCCCGCAGGTCCGAGCTGCCCCAAACAGACTGGGTTTTGCCCCAAATCCCCTGTGCTTCGTTCCTGCCCAGCGCGCAGGAAGAGGATGCGCTGCTCAAATTAAAAACCAGGTCTGAGAAACAGAAGAAAACGGTGTCCGCTGACCGAGCCCACATCCCCGCTGTGTCCCCATGTCCCCGCCACGTCCCCACCATGCTGGGCCCATCCAGGGGGCTCGGGCACAGCACGAGCTGGGTGCTGCAGCACCGGGGGCTTCCTCGGGTCTTTTGTGGGCGACCTGGAGATGTCGTGGCCTTGCAGACGTCTGCTCGGGGAGCCGACCCGGCGGTGGAGCCCTTGGACTTGCTCAAGCCCCCGCTCAGCTCCGGTTTTGGGGTGCGGGGCCCCCCTGGCAGCGGGAGGAGGGCTGGGGGAAGCAGCTCGGTGTGGTCCCCGTCCCCCGGGGCGGTGGTGGTGGCGTCGGGCTGGGGACAGGCGGCTCCCAGGGGTCCTGTCCCACGCCGGCCGGGGTGGATTCAGGGCATGGGGTTACCCGGACCTGGGGAGCAAAGGGGAGAGGTGGCGTGAGGGCTGGTGTTCGTGTGTCCCCACGCGTCCCCGTGTGGCACTGAGGGAGGGGACACAGAGTCACGGCCACCAGCACCCACCCGTTGCCCATTCCTGGGAACAGAGACCCGCTGGGGTGGCCGATGGTGGTCCTCACCCTTCTTTCACCAGGACCCCCAGCCCCAGCGGTGCAGGGCAAGCACACGATGGGGACACGGTGCCACCGCTGCGGCTCCACAAGACCCGGGCTGTGGCGTGGGACATGCAGATGCACATCCTCCTTCTTCCTCTGGGTGGAAACCCTCCCACACGGCCGGCTTTAATCCAATTACAGCTAATTGGGAGCTGCCTGAGAGGCTTTAATTTCACAGGCTGTAGGCAGAATGGATTCATCCTGCCTCGAGTGCCCATGGGGACACAAGGGACAGCAGCCTGCAGGTATGGCACCGGGCAGGGGCTGACCCAGAAACAGCACATTTGGCCCCAAAAAGAAGCACTGTGGGGTCAGATGGTGGAAACCCCCCAAATATCTGGCTCCTGTAGCAAACTTCCAGGCCCTGTGAGTGCTGGTGTCTCACTGGCATGAGCTGGAAGCAGCAGCCAAACATCCAAGCCGCCACCACAGCACTGGGGGCCGAGCTGTGCCCCCCCAGCCTCTCCTGCTCATCCCATTTAAAGCAAAGCCAGGAGGGTTTTGCAACCTTCATGCGAGCCCCTGTCCACGCCTGCAGTGGATTTGGGATTCTCAGCCTCAGCCCGTGCTCAACCCAGCAGCTCCAGGAGGAATTTGCTCCTTCCATCTCACGTGTACATCCCTGGGAGGACTGACACAGTGTGTGGCTGGTGCTGGGCAGGTGGGCACTGGGACCAAACCTTCCCAAACACCTTTCCAGAGCCCTGCCAGCTGCAGCACACTGGGATCATTGCCGGCACCTTCCCCTTTCCAGGGCCCTTCCCTGGTCCCAGCCCCTTCTTCTCCCCCAGTCCAGGTCACCCCAGCCCCGGTGTCAGTCTGCAGTGCTCAGGCCATCTTCTCTCCCTAATTTCCCCCAAAACCATCCAGTCTGCAATGGAAACCCTATCAAGGTGCTATTTGCCCCACAAAGGCAGATCCAAAAGCTTCCCTCCATCGCAGGGACCATTCAGGGGACACCGGGTCCCCAGGGGATGGGCTGACCAGGGCAGGGCACCCGAGGACACTCCGGGGTGGTGGGTGCTGGCACAGCTCCCAGTGAGAGCCCAGCGATATCCCAAATGCATTTGTTTCGCCGCAGTCCCCTCTTTGCATATATAATTGCCTGGCGTGCCCTTGAATTTGCATATGAGACTTAAAATATAATTAATTGTTGGCAACCAGCAAAGCCCGAACGAGGCTAATCCCTGTAGATTTTGCAGCCTTATCTCATTTGAGCATTTATCTAGTTAAGCTTAATGGGCAGGGGAGAGGAAAGAAGTCGCTGAGTGCTTTGCCCCGGGGGGCCCAGCCTGGCAGAGCCCACACCCGCTGTGCCCCCACCCCAGAGAGGGGCACAAACCCCCCCAAACCATCCAGCCCCCAGCTGTGGCCTGGGCTGATGGAGCTCCCTGTCCAGCCCACGATGAAGCAAAGTGGGGTGTGAGCCTTCCAAAATCCGCTTTCCATTGCAGTGGAGCACACTGGTGGCCCCAAACCCTTTTTGGGTCACACAGGTGGCCCGAGGGGGCTCTCAGGTCCCCGAGCAGCCCCAAACCCGCCCCCGGTGCGCACTCACGTGTACAGCGGCTGTAGCTGTAGGTGCGACGTCTTCTGGGGCGCCTGGTAGCCGTAGGAGTCAAACCCGCCGATGAAGTCGACTGGGAAGAAGGGGGAGAGCAGCGGGGTGAGCCGGGCAGGGGGCGAGGGGCTCCCCACACCCCCTGGGGCCTTGCTGCACCCCGGGGATGCGCTGCGCCCCGGCCGTGATGCACGGAGCCGGACCCGGCACAGCAGCCTCGTGCCAAGGGCTGGACAAAGTGGGTGAAATTACCCTGTCATTGTCTGCAGAGTGGGCATTGAAGGGGAATTATGGAGGAATTACGTCTCCTTTAAAGCATGTAATTTAGGAGGATCGCAGACACCAAGACAGCAGCTCTCGTGCCCGCTGATTTAATCCTCCTCCAGCGCTGCGAGTGCGCAGGGCAGAGCCCAGGGCCTCACCGGGGGAGATGTGGCACCAAACGCCAGCCCTGGCTGCACGCAGGGCACCTGGGGCCTTCCCCATCCTCACCCCCACTGCTACCCTGGAGATGTAAGGTCCTTGCTGCTGCTGGATCCCACAGGATCATCGGGATCACCCCACAAGGCCGGGCACTGCGGGAGCTGCCGCTCGCCCAGGAGCCACCCCACAAACGGCCCCGGAGCAGAAATTCGCGTGTGGGTTCGCCCTCGAGGGAGGCCGCTTGCCCCTTATTTGTCTTTCTGACTTAATATTCAGCCAGCTCTCAATTTTAACGGCACCCATCCATTTCCAAATCTAATAAGATATTCCATTAAAAAGATACATTTGAATCTCGGCTACAGCGGCATTAATATTAAAAGTGTATCGAACGCCTGAGTTTGTTTGAGTGTCGCGCAGCCGCCTGGAATGCAAACAGGCTTCAAAGACAGCGGCGGCAGATAAGCCCCGTGCCAGATCCCCGGATCCATAAGCGAGTTATTACAACAGGCAGGGTCCAATTTCACACGGAGATTTTTTGCCTTTCCACTACAGCGGTTACAGAGGCAGTGGCAGGGAGAGAGCACCCCGGGGATGCTGAGCCTCATCCTGGGGATGCTGAGCCTGGTCCCAGGCTTCCCACAGCTTGCCCAGGGTTTTTCCCAGTGCTATGATGGGACCCAGCACCAGTAAAGGACCTCGCACCTCCGTGGCACCCACATGGATGCATTCTTGCTAGGACACAGGGGACACCGGGTGCTTCTCGGTGGCTTTGCGGTGCTGGCAGCCGCAGCACATCGCTGCCTCCACCCGGCTGCTGGGGCTGCCAGCTGGCACAAATTAATTAATGGCAGATGAGCATTTAATGGGGCTGGATGGCCACGGCCGTAACTGCCTGTTTAATTGTTGTCGGGGTACTCAGCACTTCCGTACGGGTGGCTGCGGTGATTATTGTCGGAGCGAAATGCACAATGTAGATTATAGAAGAATTAGCCCACTTCTCGGCTTAAATTTCCCTTTCTGCCCCACTCAGAAGCACAACATATCCCACGGGCATGGTGGGGATGATTTGCTCCTGTCTGGCAGCTCTGGCCGTGGCTCTGTCCATGGGGACGCTCACCAGGAGGACACAATGTGCCACATTTCCTGGTCCCTGTGTCCCACGGGGCTGTTGGAAGGAGGAGGCAGGGAGAGGTGCAGCTGGGAGGTGTGCGGATGGCCCCGAACCCACTGGATCTGAATCTGATGCTGATCTCCTGCACCCTGTGGTTTGGGCTGCGGCACGGTGACACCTTGGGGCGCCAGCGGCAGGATGCTGTGGGACCCCCTGGTGCCAAGTGCAAAGCAGCACCTCCCAAATGGGGCAGAAAACAGCAAAACGGGGATGCTGGAGACCTCTCATGGGGCTGGGCTCACTCTGAGGGGGGAGTTTTGCTGTGGATTTATCAGGGCTCAGAGGCTGCTGCATGCAGCAGGGGCAACGGCTTGGTGATGCTCCCTGCTGCGATGCAGGTCCGGGGACCCTCGGGGGGATGCTCTGTGCCAGGGGGGTGGAACCCCACTCTGGGTGGCACTGGTCCCGTTCTGCACCCCAAAATGTGGCCGCTGCCATCCCACAGCACCCACAGGAGATGCGGCAGCTCGGGGCTGTGACACAGAACTGGAAGGACTGCTGGTGCGAGGTGATGGCATGGGGTGGCACATCACACCCCAACACAGCACAGCTGACTCCTCAGAGGGGGAAAAAGGGGCAAAATCCCCTAAAATCCTCTTCACCTGCCCCGAGCCAGAGCTGCCTGCCCCCCACACTATTGGGGATGTTTTTGCAGCGCTGCAGCTCGCCCCTGTGACTAATAGCAAAGGCACTCACAGCTGTCTTCTTCCTCCAGAAACACTTTGCTGACGTAGCAGGCGTAGACGAAGCCAAAGAGCTGCAAAACAAGAGCGGGCAGGGAGAAGCCGGTTATCGGGGCGAGCGGCACCACAACGAGGGGGATGGTGGGGGGATGGATGGAGCTGCTCCTGGCACCATGATGATGCTGGGGAGCACCCAGCTGGATGCTGGTTTGGGGCATAGAGGTGGGATGGCTCCGGACCCCAATTCCCGTGCAACCCCCGCAGCTCCCCAGGAGCTTTGCACCCACATATGACCCCCTCCCCTCTTCCCTTTTGTCCCCGAGGTGAGGGTGCCTCCATTTCAGAAAGGGGGACCCTGCACTTCCAGCACACAGCACATCCCCATGGGCTCAGACTCCCAGCAATGTTTTGTCACCGCTGTCCTCCAGCTCACAGCACCCGTGGGAGGCCAGGCGGGGAGAGCAGCACCCTTGGTGCCTGCAGTGCCACCAACACATCCCCTGCCTGCTGGTGACGGTCCTGCAGCACCCAGCCCACGCCGTGCCGTGTTTTGGGGAACTCAGGCATGGACAGGGACCTCGCATGGGCCCCATTTGCTCCTCTCTTCCCAAACGCAGCTGAGCCAAAGCCACCCATGAACTATAACTGGGACCGAGGTGTGCCAAGGTGCTGGGACATCTCGCCGGAGCCCAGCGGCTCGGAGCAGAGGAAGGTGCTGGGGGGCCCTTACCGCCAGGAAGATTTGCGCGGCGCTGCTGACCACCTCGATGTACTGGTAGTCCAGCAGGCAGCCGCTGACCGTGATGACGTGGTGGTCCTCGGGGGCCAGCTTGGAGTTCAGCACCGGCGTCACCAGGCAGCCCGGCCCGTTCTCCATCCACCACGAGCGGTGCAGTGAGGTATTGAAGGTCATGATGAAGTCCCGGTCCTGCGGGAGGGGAGCAGAGGCACCGCCTTGGACCCAGGGCTCCCATCTGGGCTCACAGTGGGGGTGGACAAAAAACGGGCTTTTCCAACCCAAGGATGCTCCACGAGCAAAATCCCCGCTGTGAAGCTGCACGAAGCTCCTGCTGCTCGGAGCCCCCACCGAGGGCAGGTCAGCAGCAGCAGCAATCTTAATGAAGTGCACCCAATTAACCTGCTCCTCTCCCCATCCCAAGGCTGTCACTCCCAAGGTTTGCTGCCCCTGCTCCGGGTGTGCATGGCACTGAGCTGAAATTCAGTACCGCCAGGGGCTTGGGCTTGCTCCCAGGTTTCAGCTCCTAAAGCCACGCGCTGCGCGTTCCTTCCACGCAGCCACCATCACCGTGACGTGTGACACCTCACCACGACATTAAGTTTTGCTCTTTTCATCTGAGAGTTATACTTTAACATCTCAGACTCAGGCTCAGAGCGTGCTGGTGGCTGCTGCCCTGCAGTATTTGCAGCAGCCCTGCAGTATTTTCCGCCCTGTCCATCCGTGTGCATCCCTGGAGGTCGGGCTCTCCCTCTGCCCTTGTTGCTGGAGCCATGTGCAGACCCCAGAAACCCTCCCAGAGCCCCAGGAAACCCTGGAAGAGTGGCAGCATGCAGCACAGTGTGCACAGCAGGATGGAGACCCTTCTCTGCTCTACCTCCTCAGCACCACGTTTGGAAGTGGCATCACCCAATACACGCCGCCCACAAAGCCAGGCACTGCTCAGAGCAGGCAGGTGATTAATGAGCACTCCGAAGTTCCCAGCTCATCAGCCTCATTAACTCGGTGCCCCCGAGGCCCCTCCTGCACCACGCCACCACGTTGCTCTCCCACTGCCCCATTGGTGTCCCCAGTTCAGCCAATCCATCCGTCTGTCCGTCCATCTGTCCCACCACACCCCCACGGTCAGCGCTGCACCCGGCAGCACCCATCCCTGCGAGGCTCCCCCAGCACTGGGGGTGCTGTGCCAGGGGCAGGGGGCACCCCAGGGGCTGGTCCCAGCCGCCCCAAAAAGCAGAGCCAGAGGCATGGGGAGGGAGAGCTGGAAGGGGTGGGATGGGATGGGTTGGGGAGGGATGGGATGGGAAAATTGGGACAGAAGGGATGGGAAGGGAAGATTGGGATGGAAAGGATGGGACAGAAGGGATGGGATGGGAATGTAAGAGAAGGGACGGGATGGAAGGGATGGGAAGATTGGGACGCAAGGGATGGATTGGGGCAGAAGGGAGGAGGAAGGTGAGAAGAGGAAGGCCGGGAGGCAGCAGCACCCGATACCACAGACGCCTTGGGGCTTACCTGCGACAAGTGCCCGACCTCCAGGTAGAAGCAGATGATGAAGGCGTTCCAGCCGACCCACAGCACCAGCCACACCGCGTACTGCCGGCACAGAGCGGGGCGGTCAGGGCACGGTGCTGCGTGGCACCGCGAGCACCCCCCGCGCCCTCCCGCTGCCCGGCTCCCCCCCCCGTTGAACGGCACCCACCAGGATGAGGTATTTGGATCTGTACTGGATGGTCCCGAAGATGCCCAGGATGACAGCCATGATGTGTAAGAAATTGGCCAGGATGGGCGCCCACTGGTAGCCCAGGAAATCAAAGATCTGCCGCTCCAGCGCCGCTATCTGGGGAAGAACAAAGGAGGGGGCAGCGCGGGGAATCAGTCACCGGCGGCAGCTCCGCGGACATTAAAGGCAAAGAGCATCGTGTAATTAATGAGAAATCCCATGGACAATTAGTTACAATAGACTGAAACGTCTGCATGATTCATTGGCCGGCGGCAGGCAAATACATCACGGCGGGCGAGGAGTTATTGGGAACGTTCCCCTGCGGGTGCTGGGGAAGGGGCAGGGGGGAGCCGTGAGCCTTCCCCCCCCCCCATAACACGCTGCGTGCCTCAGTTTCCCCACTGCTCAGCCTGTGCAGGGAGTAATTCCCATCCCATTTAGGGCACGGCCTCCCCTGATGTTTTACAGGACATTTTTCTCCCCGTCCTCGCCGCGTGCCTGCCCCACGTGCGCCGCCCTCCCCGCCCAACGCCGCTCCGTTTTTATCCCCGTTATCTTCTGTAAGCCACAAACACGGAGCCAGAGCAGCTGTAAATACCACGCGGCTGGCAAAATTAAGGACAGGCACTGCTGGACCCGCCTGTGAGCCCCTTGTTTATTTATGGCTGCGTTTGCCACCAGCTCGGGGTCTGTTACTCCTAATTACAGAATTAGCTTCAGGAGAGGTGGTCACAGAGGTGTGCTGGGAGCCCTGGGGCATTTGCTGACTGTTTTAAGTTAAAAAGCAGAAATCTTAGGGGCGTGTTGCAGTGGGTTTTTAGGGGGCTTTGGGGTGCACGCATCAGACACCCCCATCCTCCAGGAGACAGGGCCACAGCAACACATCTGCAGCAAGATGCATCTCCAGCAGCATTGCCAAAAAAAAAAAACAAACACAAAACCTCTTTACATTTATCTTTCTGACAGCCTGGCCCCGGTTCTCTCAGAGATGCCCCAGATTTACCCAGCAAAGCTGCAGACCTGAGTCCTCCCTGCAGCAGCCGCTCCGTGCCTCAGTTTCTCCACCGTGAACCTGATGTGTGCGGGGGGGAAGACCCCACGGAGGAAGATAATTGCTAAAAAGGAGCAATTTGGACAAAAATCAACACAGAGCTGCGGCTGGCTTTGCTTGCAGCAGGGCTCTGGATGTTTGCTGGAGGCGCTGGGCTTTCCTGAAGCACCCCCAGGGGATTTACAGCTGGGGCTGCCCCAGGGCCACAGCACCCACACCCCAAGAGACCCTGCCGGACCCTTCAGCCCCACTTAATAAGTCCTAATTACAGGAGAAATAGATGAGGTGGTGAAAATCCTTCCCGAAGTGCTTTGCCAGCATGAACTGCAGCAAACGCATCTCGTCCTGCCTGGCCACCAAGGTGCCCTCAGCCGTGCCTCAGTTTCCCATCCATGAAGCATCCCTTGTGTCAGTGCTCATTGAGCTGGGTTGGTGAGAGCTCTAATTAAAGGACATCTCAGCCAGCAGAGGAAACCCGTCCTGGCTCTGTCACACCCAACACAAAGCTACCACGGAGCCCCCGCAGCCCCTGGGGCCGGGCTGTTTGCATTGAGGCTTAATTCACTCCCGCGCTATTTAAACTCTCCGAGGAAACAGCCTTTGGAAATACTCACAACTGGGCTGTAAATCTTTTAAATCGAGGGATGTAAATAATAAATGATACAAGGAGCGTGGTGCTCGGTTTTATAGCCGTCCATCGATCTGGTGGCTGGTGATGGAGCTGCTTAGCGGGAGTGAGACCCAAAGCTGCAAGGTTTTGGGTACCAGCAAGCCCCTGACCCAAGGGATGGGGCTGGAAAGAGCCCCCAGGAGCATCCCATGGAGCCAGGGGATGTCCCTGGTGCCACACAGCTCCCTAATCCCAGCCCATCAAACTGGAACAGGCTGGAGGAGCGAGGATGAGCTGAGAAGAGCCTGATCGAGCCGCCCAGCCCAATCCTTCTTCATTACACGGAGAGGCAAAATTAGCAGCAGACACCGTGGTCTCCCCGCGGCTGAGCGAGGGCTGCTAATTGCACTGACAAATGATGCCAGAGCTGCCCCGGCAGGTAAACGCTGCTCTGCGTGCACCCTTGCTTGAGCTTATTCCCTCAGCACTAAGAGCAAATCCTGCGTCTTTCAGCCCTGGTGAGTCCTGCTTAAAGCAGAATAAAAGAAGGAGACAAAGAGGAAATGTGGAGACGTTGCAGTGAGCACTCCAGGGCTGCTCCAGCACCCAGAGCATCCTCTCCCCATCCTTCAGGAGCAAACTCCAAGACACCCAGTGCCACATCTCCAGGCAAAGAAGAAGATGTGGTCACACAATTTTGGACAATAATTCAAGAAAGGTGGCCCCAAGCAAGGCGAGGGCAATCAGGAAGCCCATCTGCAGGGCTCTGCATCGCCTTAAAGGCAGGGAGCAGCTCTGCCAGCCCTTGGTGTGCCCTGCGAGAAGCCTCTAAGGAACCTGAGCAGCCTCCAACCCCCAAAACTCAGCACAGCTTTCCCATACTGTCCTCCTCGGGTCCCAGGTACCCATTTCCACGCTAATAACACCCCATTAACCACCCACCCTCTTTAGCACCCTGCTCCCCCCCTTATTGCTGCTCCCACATTGCAGGTGATGCTCTTGGGGATGTGGGGCTGGGCAGCCCCGCACTGGCCCACTGCTAATTAAGATAATCCTGCAGCTGATCAATGCAACGAGTTTTAGGGCTCCCTCTTAATTAAACACTCGCTAGTTCATCGATCGGCCCAAAAGTTCCCTTTGCAGCAAATCATACCAATTAGCTGGGCACAGGCGCACGCCAGAGTCCTGCTAATTGAAACGTGGTCCCCACAAAGATTTAATTGTAATCAAGGAGCCAAAGTGGCTGGGCTCTGTTAGAGCTTGGGGAGGTGCCCTGGGGACATTAGGGCCAAGGCTTGGCCAGACACAGAGCCCAAGGAGCCAGAGCTGGAGCAAAATGTGATTTTTTAGTGGGCTGACACCAAATTCAAGAGGGAAGGAGCTTCCCATTGCTGCTGTCCCCACATTACCCCTTGGCTGTGGCACCATCACCCCGCGGTGCCCTGTGACGATGAGTTTTCCCAGCCTTTTGCTCGCAGCCTGCACTAAGTAAACCGTGAGGCAAGGGTGCAGGGATGAGCTTTGCCCTGGCAGCATGGGCAGGGCTGCGCGGACCCAACTCCCCAAACATTTTGTGCGCACCCGCGCCAGATTTCACAGCCTGGAGGTTTCACAGCTGCAAATCCCCAAAACCATCCTGCATCCGAGACCTCCCAAACCAGAAACCTTCCTGCCCTGTAGCTGCAATTTTTGTTCTCTTATTGCTTCCACCCCTGGGGGTTCAGGATAAAATAATAACGGCCCTGGTGACAGTGGCCGGGGGGCTGCAGGACTTTGGTGGCTTTTGCAGGGCTGTGGCAGGAGACGTGGGACTCTTTTCTGCCCAGTGGCACAAGGACCAGGGGCAAATGGGGAAAAGCATCGCCCACACGTGGTCCTCTTTGAAACACCATGTCTACAGGGTGACAACAGAGCTGGGGGCCGCCCCATGTCCTGGTGCCACCAGGAGCCACCACGACCCCAACGCCCCTGCGCGGACCCTGCCTGTCACAGCTAATGGCTCTCAGAGCCCTGTCCAAAACCACTTAATTACCACCGAGAGAGGCAGTGGCCAGAGGACGTGGCCGTGGGTGGACACAACGACCCCAGGACCCGCGTGTTGCGAGGACCCCGCAGCGCCTGCGTTATTTCCCCTCGTCCTCCCCCGGGGACGCTGCGTGGCTGCAGCCCCCCCCCCGCGCTCCATCCTCTCGCCTCAGCTGCGATGGGGCTGACACGTTTGCTGACACAGATGCATAAATATATTATCGCAGCCCCCAAAGCCTCAATAATTAACCAGTGGAGAGAGATGGGAGCAAGCTCCCGTGATGGAAAAAACCACGCTGAGGCTGGGGGAGGCTCCCCTCCACCTCCCCATAGCCACAGGGGAGCTGGGGGGGGGGGAACAATCCCTCCAGTCCCTCCGTCCTGCTCGCTCCTCAGCATCCCCATGGGTCAGTGATAAGGATGAGGCCAGACACCCCAAAAATCACCGCAGTCGCTGCGTCTCCCTTGTCCCCACCCCACAAAGCTGCGGAGCTGTGCGTGGATGCTGGGCACGCTGCGGGTGATTTCCCAGCCCCTTTTCCTGTGGTGGCTCCTCGGGGTCTGCACAGTGGGGACAGCCCCGACCAGGCCACCACACGTCCTTCCCTGCCCTGGGCTCATCCTGCTCGCTCTTACATGGGCAGTTTTGCTGGGGAATAACCGTTTTAGATGTTTTTCATAA